>NC_141693.1:73094461-73761389 GCF_964263255.1 Lissotriton vulgaris
GTTTTAAACCTACAACTGCCAGTTGTTTGAGTCAATTTCTGGTTTCTTAATCATTTGTGATTTGGCGCTTCCACATATGCAGAGGCAGGACAGATTGAGATAATTAAATCTGTCAGATTTTCAAGCCAAAAGTCGCTGTCTTTAATTTCATAAATGTGCTCAAAGCCTCGCGAAAATCAATCATCTGCCTACTTTTTGCTAGTGGTATTAAGAGTTGTTTTTCGATCAGTGCTCAAATGTGTGGTAAAACAGAGCATGTATCTTAATGCTCACCTTTAATGAACGACTAAATTGCAAGAAATCCCACTACAAAAGGTGTACTAAAGCATCAGTGCTAAATAAATGCACAACCTTTCGTCTGTTGTTGTGTTTCATTAAGTGAAGAAAAATTTATAATAACGCAAACACTAAAATCGCCTTCAGGTGATACAAAACGCTGCAGTACGTCTGCTCTTCTCTCTTCCCAGGAGGTCGAGCGTGCGGAGCCATTTACGAAGCCTGCATTGGCTCCCAGTGCCACACCGAATCTTGTTTAAAATTCTTGTGTTGGCATTTAGAGCAGCTCATGGCCAGGGACCGACGTATTTGCAGAAACGGTTCTCATTCTATACTCCCAACCGTGCCCTACAATCGGCCAACCAATGCCAATTGGCCATTCCCAAACACAAATACGCCCGACTGGGTGGCCAATCAATTTCAGTTAAGGCAGCTTCTGCTTGGAATGCCCTCCCCCTATTCCTCAGAGCCTCTACGACCATTACTGTTTTTAAGAAAGAACTTAAGACTTATCTGTTTAACGCTCCACTCTAACAGACTGGCTCTTGATCTATCACTCTTGTTGTTAAATTACTCACCGCGCCAGGATACCCCGTGGTAATAGAGCGCGCTATAAAAGTTTTAATAATAATATTAATAATAATAAAATGATGATCGTGTTTACATTGCGCAACAAACTGACTAGAGAGTAGAAACAGACCTATTAATTTGGGAACTACACACAGATGTCAAATAGAGCATTGGATCTTTAGTCTGGGTGCAGTGGCCCGATTTTGGGTGGGGGGTGTCTGTGTACGAGTTCTACTTAGGGAATCCGAGACTGTTTAGAAAATAAAACATCAGAGAATTATTGGTGTGTGTAGTATGTGTGTATGTATGTATGTATGTATGTGTGTATGTATGTGTGTGTAAATAAATGTGAAGGAATTCGGAACTGGATGTTGAACATTTAGATGAATCCTTTGACTTGTATAATTACCAGTACAGCAAACCGCATCTAATATGGACGATTGGTGGCCGCCGTTTAAACACTGGTATGTGCCAAGAACTAGAATTGATTTTGATGAAAAAACTGTTCGATATTATAGACTACCATATTGCTTCCTCTTTTAGAAATAAAATCCAATTTTGAAACGCTCCAATCATCCCAGTAAAATCATGAACATTTCCATTTTTGTGTACGTTTTGTTTGTGAATTAAATAAAACATTTCACAGTTTGTACATTCACAGTTTGTACATTTGTTTGATTTGTGCTTGTTGTGTATGTGTGTTTTTGTTTTTGGTATTGCTTTGTGTCTGAAAGTGTAAAAACTGCTTAGGCTGGTCTTCCTTGCTTCCACTAGTTATTCAGTGGTGGTCCACATTAGTCATTTGGTTAAGAACTACAGGGTGTGTGGGTGGCTGTGGCTCTGTGTGTGGGTGGGTGGCTCTGTGTGTGGGTGGGTGGCTCTGTGTGTGGGTGGGTGGCTCTGTGTGTGTGTGTGTGGGTGGCTGTGTGTGGTTGGCTCTATGTGAATGACTCTGTGTGGGTGGCTCTGTATGTGTGTGTGGCTGGCTTTGTGAGTATGGCTCTGTGTGGGTGCAAATGCAATAGGTCTCGCATTTGCGAGCGATTAAGCTACTGGAATTGTAAATTACAATGCCATTTATTTATGTTTTAAAAACAAAAAACATAAATAAAAATAATGTCATGAGCAATGCCAATAGCTCTAACTTTAAGAATGGCGAGACCATTGCATTGTAAATGCTTGTTCTATATGTGCTGTAGAATGCAGCACTCATAGAAAGAGGAAAATAAAACACGGAGAAATGAATACATTTCTCCTCGTTGCTCCTCCCTATGCCTCTCCCCGGGTGGCGTAGCATTCACACGCATTTCCAGATTTACGATTCGTCGTAAATCTGGAAATGTGTCTGGTTCCATGGGTGTTACACCCACAGCAACACCCGTGGATCACCCCTTTCACACAAAGTGCTGCATGCAAAGGGGCCATATTTACAAGGACAGGAAAAGTAATGCAGGGTGGCTTTTCCTGTCCTTGTAAATATGGAGCAGTTAAATGCGCCAACGGTATGACTCAAAAAGTGAAGCACCGGTGGCGCAAGGGGCTTGTAAATCTGCCCCATGGATGTTAGCCATAGAGTGCAGCCTAACACCATTGTGTAAAGTGGAGTCTTTTCAGTCTAAAACACTAGAGGTATATGCTCCAGTACAAACTCATGTGAGGTCTACATAAGAAAGGTCATAAGTGTAAGATATATGCTTTGCTTCCAGCACACATGCTACATATTATGATTTTTTTTTCTTCTCATTCAAAACAAAGATATCTGCTCCAAAACTGCTGGGCTGTAGATAGATAAAGCTAAACCTGCCCTTTGCTGAAAATGTCGTGTACTGAAGAACTGGAGCTAAGCATGAAGCGAGTAAGGTATCTCTATACCTTACTCGCTGTTTATGATGTAATCAGAGGACACAGTTCAGCCGCCAGGTGTTTCAGCGATTCCAACAGGCCCCATTTTCATTCGCTCCACTTTTCCTTTCAAGTTCGGCATAATAGAGAACTCTTGCGAACCGTTGCCTCAAGGTTGATGCAGATGGTTTGGTTCAGTATTTACATTTCATAGTCCTGGCTAAGAGTACCCAGTAAAACAGCGAGCCTCTGTCCACTCTAGGGGTGGCCAAGCGATACTCGGTGCGGAACTCAGCGGAATGTGGATGAGTTTTTTGGCAACTCCACTTAATTCTGCAGAGTAAAGCTTGTAATAATGTGAGTTAGCAGTCCAGTAGTTGGTGGGAGGAGATGTGGGAGGGACAGGAAAGGGAGGAGCGGAGAAAAAGGAAAGGGCAGTCAGGATAGGGACGAGATTGGAAAGGGTCACGCAATAAAGGTGCTGCTGAAATTATACCGGTGTCCAGTGTCCTCATTGCATAGGGGACACGACAACTGGCGACGAGGGTGAGATGATCGCACTGCGTGACTGCGCGCATCCCAGAAGCTGTGACCCGTCCCGTGAGTCACGCGTGTGAGGTCGCTGTTGCGACGAGTGTGCCCTGAGCGAGTACCGTGGCGGAAACTGAAGCCGCCAACCTCGCGTCATCTGCCCTGAAGCTCCGTGGTCGGGAAGCCACGTGGAGCGGATCTGCAAGGGCGCTGTCGTGCGCCGAGAAGCTCCGTGGTCGGGAAGCCATGTGGAGCGGATCTGCAAGGGCGCTGTCGTGCGCCGAGAAGCTCCGTGGTTGGGAAGCCACGTGGAGCGGATCTGCAAGGGCGCTGTCGCACGCCGAGTACTGAGTGCTCACCCCAGATGCATAGTGATCTGCGCGGAGCGAGGGCAGCGACGTCGGGAGCCTACCCCGGTCCTACCTGCAGCGTGGATCTCCTCCTGCCGACTGAAGTAGACACGGGAGCCCTAGGAAGGCTTCAAGCCCCAGCATGGTGTGCACCTGCCCGGGTGAGTGCCCGACTGCAATTGTGGCTGAAAGGGAGCCAAATCTCGTGGGAGACGAGATCTCCATAGCGGCGGCCATTTTGAAGTCAGGTTGTGGCTCCCATTCCCTATCAAAGACATAGGGCGGCCATCTTAAAGTCAGGCAAATGAAAGTCGCACAACAAGCACAAGAAAGTGCAAGAGTCAAATGCAATAAGCACAGGGAAGTGCAAATTGCAAATGCAAACAAGCCAGAGCAAATGCAAGGTGATGTAAACAAACACAAGCAAACGCAAATTCTGAAATAAACAGACACAAACAGATGCAAGCGTCGAATGTAGACAAGGACAGGCAAATGCAAGTTTCAAAGACAAACAAGCCCGAGCAAATGGAAGTTGATGTAAACAAACACAAGCAAACGCGAATTCTGAAATACGCGAATTCTGAAATAAACAAGCAAATGCAAGTGTCAAATATATGGACAAGCACAGGCAAATGCAAATTTCAAATACAAACAAGCCAGAGGAAATGCAAGTTGATGTAAACATACACAAGCGAACGCTAACTCTGAAATAAACAAGCATAAGCAAATGCAAATTTCGAAGTAAAGAAACACAAGCAAATACCGAATGCAACAAGCACGGACAAATACAAGTCCCGAATGTAGCGAGCACAAGCAAACGCAAATCTCGAATGCGACAAGCCCGAGTAAATGCAGACCCCGAACGCAACAAGCACGGGCAAAAAGGCAAGTCCCAAAGTAAATTTTCAGCGCTACGTGAAGATAAGTAACTGCAACTAAAGCGAGAAAGAAAATAAATGATCTAGAAACACAAGGAACAAGTGTCTGGGAAGCTTCCTTTCATCAACAAAAGTGGCTGGTAACCCGCATAAGTCTTGAGAAAAGGAGCAAGAAGTCGACGTCGACAAGTACCAGTGCTGAGGAAGCATAAATCACCTGCAGCTGAGTGGCGACCATTTTGAACTCAGGCAATCCAAGCCCACCTCACTGAAGCCCACTGAGACAGACACAAAATCTGGAACATCTCTATAAGGAAAAGGTGACGCTGGCGGACACAATACAGTGGTCACCTGTGAGTGAGTTCCCCAAAATCAAAGGAAAACAACTATACGCAAGATCTCGACGGAGGAAGGTCAGCAAACAACACGGGAAGCATAGTGAACGATACTATGACATTTCCATACTAGCACATTTCACCATCATATCAGTGGAAAAAGACACACAAAAATCTAACCCCTGCATTGGAGTACCACCCCCAGTGACACAGACCGGCACCCGGAGTTTGGGTCCCAAATGGAACTGGTGGCTGGAGTCGCTGGATGAATTTCTTGCAACAACCGGCGAGAGAAGAGATGGAAAAACAACGGCAACTGCTGCTTCGGCTGGTGGGTCACGAAGGCCGACGCCTAATCAGAACATTTGCAGCAAAGGACACAGAGACATATGGAAAACTCAAAGAGACTCTATGCGCTCATTTCGACACAGAGGAAGACGTGGATCATGAACGCATCGTCTTCAACGCGGCATGGCGGGAACCCGGGGAATCATTACCAAACTTCATAAGAAGGTTACAAAGTCTGGTGCACTACTGCCCTTTCAATACATTCACAGACGAGGAAGCAATTCGACTCCGGGTAATCGAAGGCTGTTCAAAACCTTACACAAAGCGCAAGATCCTTCAAGGGCAGTTCTCGCTAAAGGAAATCATCAGGAGGGCCGTAGCTGGAGAGCGGGCCGACGCAAAAGAATTGTCAAAAGAACTGCACCTTAATGCAAGAAAGGAAGATAAAAGAAAGGAGATATCTCTCATGTCTGTGAATAAAGCCCAAGAAACAAACAAAACCAGAAAGAGGGAGGGCAAAGGCAGACTAGAGATAAGACAGCATGAGAGACAAAGTGACATGAAATACTCTGATTCAACAATACAAAAGACAGTGGGGGATGGCAAACAAAAGACCAGGATGATCCAGGATTATGACAGTCTCACTGATATAACCTCAAGGAGTCATTCAACGTCAAGGAGTCACTCAACAAACGTTACAAACTATTCTGAAGAAGCATCAAGTGGGACAGACCACACAAATGGAACAGATGACAGCCTGCTCAACAAGTATGAATGAAAGACAAATTACAGAAGAGTGGACCAGTCATGCCAACTCTGGAAACTGTTACCCGAACACACCCGAGCAACCCACTGTTTATCAAACTTTGTAGATGAGTCCGAAGAAGCATCAAGCAGTGGGAGACGACACACCCATGGCACAGACGTCAGTGCACCCAACAGGCGAGAAGAAGAAACAAACCACATAAGACGGGGTGATTCACTCAGACACCGGAAAGGGGTAGGCAAACACACTCAAGACACCCGTGACAACGAGGAAACTGAGAGGAGACAATTAACATCATACGAGAGAGACAAAATGTCCTGGGATCAAGCAAAAGAAATAAACGCGTGGCTATCAAAAATCTCTCCACTGCAATAGCACAGAAGACCATTCGAGAGATGTACCCAATGAAATGTCCCAAAGATAGCTCTGACTCCAAGAGCAGTTCGTCACAGCCTACCAGCTCAAGGGACTTACCAGTCAAGACACACTCAGAAGAACGTTCTCAAAGGAAATCAGTAAAAGACTCCTCTGATTCAGAAAGCCTGTCTGTGCAATCACTCGGGTCAACAGAATCAAGGTCACGAAAACGCCCATGGCATTGATCACCCGAATGCACAATGGAAACAGAGAACGTTCTCCTCGTCCATAGCAACATATCTCATGCCGATGACCCAAAATATTCGATCACCCCGCCACACAACATGTCACGTCAGTCACAGTTATATCAAGACATGAATAACATACCGTCACCCCGGATGGGGTCAGCGAGGCTGACTCAAAGGGCTTGCAGAAGGAAAACGAATATATGGGACATTACCCATCATGTTAGGAAAGGACTGTCTCATCACCCAGCAAGGAAGGCAAAATGTGTTGACAGAGACAGATCATTCTCAAAACACAAAGGGATGAGAGAGGAACATGCACATGCCCGGATGGTCAAAGAGTTCAACATTCCCATACGCGAGTGGGAGTGGGTGAGACAAACAGAGCCAGCAAATGAGTCCCAGAACCGAATCAGGACACACATTTCAGAAAATGCCTTACCGTCTGACATGCATGACTTTGAACATGAGGACATCGCTGACTCTGACCGGAAAAGACAAAAGGAAGTGAAATTACATGCAGATGCTCGGAAGAAAGCCAGAACCCCATCCCCTCATGAAGGAGATCGAGTGTCAGTCGAACAAGAGCTACAAAGGAAAACAGACTGCCGCTATCGAGCTGGGTCATTAATAGTCACCCAACAAGAAGGAACTATAATCGCATCAGAGTCTGAAAATGAGTGGATTGCGAGAAACGTGTCACGTTTCTAAAAGTGCCCATCCGCAGTCAAAAATGCCCTTGCTAATCCGTCGAGGACCCTGGTTAGTGAGAATGACATAGCTGGAAATGTTTGTCTGAGATTCGATAATCTCGTTGAGTCCGAAGAAAAAAAAACCTCAGAAACTTGTTGGAAACCGCAACGAATCATTCGAAAATGTGCACGGCTGGTTGAAGAACTGTAAACATGCCCACATCCTCACCGAAATAGCAAGCTGTTATCAGCATGATTGACTGTTGCATTTGTTCAAGAAGAGGGGAGATGTAATAATGTGAGTTAGCAGTCCAGTAGTTGGTGGGAGGAGATGTGGGTGGGACAGGAAAGGTAGGAGCGGAGAAAAAGGAAAGGGCAGTCAGGATAGGGACGAGATTGGAAATGGTGACGCAATAAAGGTGCTGCTGAAATTATACCTGTGTCCAGTGTCCTCATTGCATAGGGGACACGACAAAGCTCTGCCCTTCCCTTGTGCTAGCTCACATAGGACGACTCAGGTAGAGATATCCATTCAATTCAATTCAATTCAATAAAGCTTTATTTGATTACTTTCAGGATAATCATAAAAGCAAATGATATCACACATCAGGAGAGCTTTATGAACATCATTTAAAAATACAACATTTTTTTAATTAAAAAACCTCCCAGTGGCTCTCTAATATTAGTGAATAAGATGAAATTTCATATTATAAAAAACTCATAATAAAATAGTTTTCCTACATTTGCCAACCAATTTTAAAAATGCAGATAGTGACCTTGTAAAATGTTCGTTCTCTAGAAATTGCAATGATAAAAATGCAGGTCAACATTGTCTGAGGCCGAGTAACTTTAGGATTTGTAAGATCCACCTTTTTCTTTGTACATGATCAAATTTATAGAATAAAAGAACATGTAAAGTGTTGATTGTTGAGAAACATCGTCACATGGACACCTGCACATGTCTCTGGACCAGTCATTCGTAATAGGGAAACTTGTTAATCTGTGGAAGATCCCAAATCTAAATCTGGTCAGTAAGAATATGTTGTATCCGCTGTGAGTATTCTTAAAATACGGCTGGATACTATAGGTGGTTAATATCATTTGATTCGCCAATAACGTTGGCTTCACTTTTTCTGTGGGAAATCTAATTGTGTCCAAAAGCGCCATACAGTTTCCTTCAAGAACTTTTCTAGAGACAGTAATCATGGTGCTGGGCTCATCATAATATTCAGGATGTCCAAGATCGTTCATAAAGTTTTTCACATATTTTAACAATGGTATGGTAGAGACCCGCGCTAGTTTAAGACTATCAGTGAAAATTTCCAGATTAAAAGTGGATTTTGTTGTGGTCCAAATCCTGTGCCACAGTAAAACAGGTTCTGTTTTTATAAGATCAGATATATGCGGCATCCCTAGCTCAGAATGAGAAATATAAAAATATGTACTGCTTGGGGCTGCCAGCAGAAATTTTGAAAAGGCGCTCTCGACTAGCTGTAGGGGCTGTGAATCTGCATAGCCCCTGACGTCTGCACCGTACATAGCAGTAGAGATACATTTTGCCTGGTAAATGTATAATAACTCTAATGTAGGTCGTCTACCAAGCTTTCTAGAGAAACTAGCTAATGCAGAAGTGGCTTTCATAAACATTATTTTCCTAGCTTGGACCGCCTGGTACCATGTCCCCTTCTGATCAAAGAGAATGTCTGGATAAGAAAATATTTTTGTAAATTCGACTTTTTTATTGTCAATGCAAATATCTCTACATTGTTTACTACCTCCCCGCATTTCATGATAAACGTTTTTGAGGTATTCACTCGGAGACCCACATTTTGCATAAACGTAGAAAAGCTGGTCAGTACCCTTTGAAGCCCCAATTGCGTACTGAAGGACTGGGCTAATTTAAGGCCCAGCGGTGCCAGGGCACAACACCTGAAACCTTCGTGGGGATACCTGTTCCGGCGTACAAATTACAGAGACACGGGACACTTCCTTCTGCGTCAAAGATCAGCGTTTATTTACTGCAGGGATACAGAAATCGCTAGAAGTACAACATAGTGTAGGTTCAGAGAGTCTGCTTCAAATTGCAAAAGTGGATTGCTCCTTTTATACACATTTTCGCCATTGCACAACATAACGAACAAAAGGTTACAACTCAGTTCCCACAGTAAACTTCAAAAAGGATCGCATTCATGTTTTCAGAAGCCCGGAACATAATTACAGTAGCATGTCGGTTCCCAACCGTAAAAGTACGCTATCCCGCCATTAGGCACATTCCATTCTAGTTGTAAACGTCCTAAGAGAAGGGACAGAAACAGGTGCAAGAAAACAAAGACAGACAACAGATTAAAAAGGGTGTGGGGGCAATATCGGAAGCGTGATCACAGGATCAAAGGATTCGAGCCTACCGTATGCAAGGCTGAAACAATAGACCGGCACGGCAAGATGAGCCTCGAGCGGAGCCATCTGCCTTCGCCGTGTCATCCCCTAGTCATCAAGGCACACTCAAAGGAATATGCATCTTCCGCAAGAGCTTGGGAATCCCAGGGTCATCAAGCGGACATTGTCCGTTCGCCGGCTACGTGAGGGCAAGAAAGAAAATGGATGCCATATCTAGAATGGAACCCGAGGGTTCAGATGCAAAACCCGTAAATAAAACAAACCCTTATTAGTGATGTTTCGAAAACACATACATCTACTAATCTCGTCATTTGCGGTTCATAGATACCAAATTCATCCATATACGAACAAGCCCAAAACGTCGTTCCGATTCTTCACGGAACCTCAGTACGTGACATTAATACAGCGCCGTCCGCGTACAGCAGGGCAGGTATAGGATGTTTGCTAATTTATAGCAAGTCCTGACACTGATTCACCAGGACTTGACCTAATTCATTAATATAAAGTGTAAATAAAAAGGGAGCCAAGACACCTCTCTGTATTTTAAACGTGCTGGTGCACTCCCCGCTAATCCCATAGCGCATCCTTGCCTTTGCATTGCTGTATAATTGCCTTATAAAAAGTATGTGAGGTTTCCACACCCATGTCCTCCAAAATCTTTCATAACCTACTGTGTATGACACAAAGGCTGATGTAAGATCTACGAGAGCTAAGTATAACCTACCCTGTTTAGCAAAGGTGTACTTCCCTAGTAAAATGCTTAGGTTTAGACCCTGCTCGACTGTGCTTAGGCCCTGGCGGAAACCAAATTGCAATTCTGATATAACACTATTATCTTCTGCCCAGTCCTGTAGCCTATTAAGTAAAACAGGCCCCACCACCTTGACCAGGGCGTCTAGCACTGATATGGGCCGGTAGCATGAAGGGTTCTGACAGTCACCTTGTTTGAAAATTGGGACCAGTATTGAATCAGACCACGTTGCATTAAAATGAGAAGGCAGCATGCTGTTATTACTTGTGTTAGAATCGGGCCCCATAGTGGTAGATTAGATTTATAAAGATCTACAGGGACAGCGTCAGGCCCAGGGGCTTTCCCACCCATGATTGCCGTAATAGCGCAATCAACCTCTTCTAATGTAAACTAAGCGTCTAATGGGCAGTAAACAGCTGGCAGTATTTTGTGTTGTGGTTGTTGTTTTTCCATGGATTTCTCATGCGCGGTACAGTTATACATGTTAGTGTAATGCTCCACCGCTTGGTCTTCAGCAATGGTTATCTCAATAGTGGGTATGTCTTGAGTAACAAGGACAGGGATATCCGTTCACATAGGCAGAGTCGGGCAGAGGATTCTGTTCACAGAGGCTGAGTCTGGCAGAGGTATCTGTTCACCCAGTACAAGTCGGTAGAGGATTCTGTTCACAGAGGCGGGTAGAGGTATTTTTTCTTTATTTTCTTTATTTTAGGAGTTTTGTATAGCGCTTGCTGGACCCGAGGGTATCAGAGCACTTCACAACAAGTAACTTATGTGCAAATGGGTAGTACAGAGAATACAGGGGAACATAGCGAAATGGACATATAAGTAGTAGCAGGTACCTAGGCATGGAGACAACGAATACATAATATGTTCCTTTACAGAGACATAGAGCAATTGTCACCATACCGCTGTCGTAATGCAGAGGAAGATAAAAGCCTAGTTTCAGCAAGGGTGACTTAGTAATGCAACCTGGTAAACCACAGTCTTTGGGTCGAGAGTCTAGAAGGTTTCTTGACACAACAATATGAGTCTCTGGGAGGTTTTCTAGATCGGACTCAGTGACATTGGTCACCTAGTTAGGGTTGGTGGGGGTGCCTGTTAAAGTACTTCCTTGTCTCCTATCTGCACGCTTGAGAACGATCCAGAAAGAGGATTTTGAGCAGGCTTATGAATTTTGGAAACAAGGGGATCGTTCTGATGTGAGGGGGGATGGAGTTCCAGATTTTGGGAGCGTTTCCAGCAAACGATCTGGTCACTGTTTTTTGTTTGCGAGTTTTTAACGGGATGAGTAGAAGAGTATTGGTGTTTCTGAGGTTCCTGGACTTGCCGGCTCTTTTGAGTTTGGTGGCTAGGTATTCTGGTTTGCCTGTTGTGACGGAGTCCCGGCGTCTCCCCCCCCAGGATTCTTTCCCCCTGTGTCTTTACCTCATCCCGGGGAAGTCCACACGAACTCTGGCCGGCCAATCCCTCGGGTCCGCCCCCGTGCCGGAAAAATAACATTGACCCACAGTACCCCGCCTCTCTCTTCAATACAGGAGCCAATCACGGACCTGCAAACACCGGAAGCACTACGCCGTGAACCCGGAAGTCCCGCCTCGGAGATAGCGTCAGAACCGGAGAAAAGCAACCCGAACAGTGGAAACAGCGTCGGAGAATCGTGGCAGGATACTCAGGCTGGAGCTGGAGACAGAGGAGAGGAGCCAACCGAAGCAGACGAGTGGTCGGAGGAGTGGTGGAACCCTTAAGGAGGAAGCTGAAGAGCGGCCGTAGCTCACCTGGAGAGCTACGGCAGACCGCGTGAGTACCTTTAACCGCCCCTGGAGCACGCTAGGTGCTCTCTGTACATATTGTAGATAATCTCTACCCTTGTAGGCACTAAGCACTTAGAGTAACACTGTAACGTATTGTATAGCATTTATCACCATGCACGTCCCGATCCCCCATCACGTCCTGAACACCCTTGCTGATTCACTATCTTTGTCCTTACCTATCGTCCCTCTTCCCCGTTCCCTCCTTCCCTCACCAGCTTCCGCTCCGCCCTTTCACCTCCCGGTGTTGGTAGTGGCACATTTGCCGAATCGCGGTTCGGACTAACGGTCCCTTTCTCTCTTCTTGCCCTCCGAGGTATCTCCACGTCCCATGACGACCTACTACCCGGCAAGGACCATCCGAAGAGAGCTACACCCCAGAGACGCCGGACCCGAACATCAGAAGCCCCCTGTCTTCACATCTTATATGACTGTTGTACTGCGAATAAACTACCTTAACTATAGCACACTATCTCTGGCCTCCTTGCCTGATTTACCGGCCCGCGGGCACCCCACGACCACATCTGGTGTCAGAAGTGGGATCAGCCGGTAGCATGGAGGCCGTTATGAAGAGGATGGCCAAGTCCCAGGAGCAGCTGGGTAAACTCATGGAACAATTCTTGAAAACTGCCGAAGACGACAGGAGTCAGCTCCATGACGTCCTGAAAGGACATGGAACAGTGCAGGAACAAGCCTTGGGGAAATTGACTGATGTCCTGGGACAACCCAGACCCATGACCTCTCTACCATCCGTGGTGTTACAGAAATATGTCCCCGGTGAAGACCCCGATTATTTTTTTACCAATTTTGAGAGATTGTCCCAAGCAGCAAACTGGCCTGTGGAGCGATGGGGCCAGTATTTGGGTCCCCTGCTTACAGGAGACCTACAGGCCGCATACCAGCAGGCCAACATCCAGGGCACCACCCCGTATCCTGACATAAAGAAGTGCATCCTTGAACGTCTGGGCGTAGACGATGATACGTATAGGATGAAGCTCAGACAGACCAAGGAAGGACCCCAAGAAAATCCTCGAGCTCTGTCCTTCCGGATCAGGGATCTTGTCAACCGGTGGCTCAAACCGGAGGCTTCTACAAAAGAGGACATCATTGAAAAGATCTGTCTTGAACAGTTCCTAAACTCCCTTCATCCCGCCACACAGAGATGGGTACGGCAACACACCCGGCTCACCCTGGAGACGGCTGTGGAAATCACCTGTGCGTATGGACGGGCTCAAGACCTACAACGTGGTAAGGATGAAGCCACCCACAGGCCACACCCCTCCAACACCAACCGATTCCCCAGGCCTCCTCAACCCCGAAGACAAGAACCGGCTCCTCTCTTGCCCTCCCCGATCCTATACCGTCCACCTAACCCTGGACCACAATGCTATCATTGTGGGAACTACGGACACATAGCCCGCATGTGTCCCCAAAAGGAGGTACCAATGGAAATCGGAATGGTACGGAATTACGTCTGCAACACCCCCGGGGCTGCTCCCCCTCCGTTTCATTGTCCCGTGCACATAGACGGACAAGAAGTTCTGGCCCTCGCAGACTCCGGGTGCCGACAAAGCGTCCTCCGTCCACAAGACTTGGGTCTCCACCAGAAGACCCCAACAGGAGCAGTGGCCATTCAGTGCGTGCACGGCGACACAAAACGTTATCCCACCACCCGGGTTCGGGTGCAGCATCCCGGTGATACAGGAACCGACCTCACGGTTGGACTCATACCAGCCTTACCGGAACAGGCAATCCTGGGGAGCGATTACCCAGGTCTCCCGACGTTACTCCAGGACACAACGGACTCCCTGGCCCAGTGGTGGAAGGAGGTCCCCTACCCTCAGACACCGACCGGAACCTCGGCGGAACCGAAACCTCACAAAAGCAAGAGACAGAAAAGACAGGAGAAGATGTCATACGCCTCTGCGTATCCAGTTGAGGTGGAGGAACACCCATGGCAGACGGACCAGGAGTTCCGCGGGGCTCAACAGGAGGACCCGCTGCTACAGGAAGCCTGGGGAAGGGCCCTCGAAAACGAAGACCCTACACAAGTAGGTCCTTATTTCTTTAAGAAAAGGGGTTTGCTGTACAGAAAGGGGGGCCCACAACAACCTCCTCAATTGTTGATTCCTAGCCCCTTCAGGGACAAAGTCCTTTTCCTGGCCCACAGCCACCTATTGGGAGGACATTTCGGGGATGAAAAGACTAGCCAAACGATCCTTGACCGTTTTTACTGGCCGGGGATACACCAGCACATAAAAACCTATTGCCGTGAGTGCGCTATTTGCCAAAAGAACAGTCGGTACAGACCTCCTAGGGTACCCCTGTGCCCCTTGCCTCTCATCGACATACCGTTCAGCCGGGTGGGAATGGACATAATAGGGCCCCTGTTGCCCTCCCGCAGCGGTTGCCGATATGCCCTTGTCATCGTGGACTATGCCACACGCTTCCCGGAAGCCTTCCCGCTACGCCAGCCCACAGCCCAAAACATCGCCAAGGCGCTTATCTCTCTATTTTCCCGTGTAGGCTTCCCCCGTGAGATCCTTACGGATCAGGGCACCCCCTTCGTTTCTGCCCTGATGAAGCAGGTCTGCTCAAGGCTAGGGATCAAACAAATCAGGACTTCAGCCTACCACCCCCAGACAGACGGCTTGGTCGAACGCTACAATGCCACCTTAAAGCAGACCCTAAAGAAGATGTTGGGACTGGAGGCTAAGCGGTGGGAGGAGCTCCTCCCGCTAGCCCTTTTTGCCATCCGGTGTAAACCCCAGAGCAGTACTGGCTACTCCCCATACGAGTTGCTGTATGGAAGGCCCCCTCGTACCCTGCTGGAGATGGCCCAGGAAGCCTGGGAGGCTGACCCGGACCGCACACGCCCTTTGCCTGAGTATGTCAACAACTTGAAGACCCATCTAGCCCAGATCCGAGACATAGTCAAACAAAACATGGAAAAAGCCCAAGACAACCAGAAAAGGCAGTACGATAAGGGCACCAAGAATAGGACGTTTTCCGTTGGAGACCTGGTCCTCCTAATGATGCCCTCTTCCGACCACAAACTCCTGGGACAGTGGCAAGGACCCTACGCCGTCTTGCGGCAGGTGACCCCGGTCACTTATGAAATCGAGCTCGACCCCACTAAAGACACGGCCCAGATCTACCACGTGAACCATCTGAAGAAATGGGAGGGACCCCGTCCTGTCCTGGTGGGACACAGTTCCCCGGTTCCCTTTTCCTTTGCTCCCTGTCTAGACCCTGCCCTGACCCCGGGGCAAATCCATGCACTCCACACAGCCCTGTCCCCCATACAGAAGGTGTTCTCTCCATACCCCGGAAGATCCACCGTCACCAAACACGCAATAGATACTGAACCAGGGAAAGTGGTACGGTTGCGTCCTTACCGTGTCCCTGAAGCACGAAGGGCTGTCATAAGAAGGGAAATCGAGGACATGTTGAAGATGGGAATCATCGAGCCATCGATCAGTGAGTGGAACTCCCCGATAGTTCTGGTGCCGAAACCTGACGGGTCTGTCAGGTTCTGTATAGACTTCCGCGAAGTGAACAAAGTATCCAGATTCGACACATACCCCTTGCCGAGAGTCGACGAAATGGTCGAACGGATAGGGAAGGCCAGATTCATCTCCACCCTCGACCTCTGCAAGGGTTATTGGCAGATTCCCCTCCGAGACCTAGATAAGAAAAAGACAGCCTTCTCCACCCCGGAGGGGCTGTTCCAATTCATTGTCATGCCTTTTGGACTCCACGGGGCCCCCGCCACCTTCCAACGGGCGATGAACCAGGTCCTGCGGCCGCACACGGAGTATGCAGGAGCTTATCTCAATGACATTGTCATCTACAGCGACAGCTGGGAACAACACCTGGTCCACTTACATGACGTTGTTTCTTCCTTGGGCTCCTTTGGCTTTTCCATTAACCCCGCCAAAACTACCCTGGCTGCCCAAACCGTCCAGTACCTGGGGTTCCTGTTGGGCGAAGGTATGATCAGACCACAGAAATCCAAAACCGAAGCCATAGAGAACCTTCCCTTTCCGAGAACGAAAAAGGATCTCCGTGCCTTTCTCGGGCTCCTCGGTTACTACAGGAGGTTCGTGCCTAATTTCTCTCAAAGAGCTGCACCTCTTACAGATCTTCTCAAAAAGGCTACCAACACCGAGCACGCCCTGAAGCATCCAAACCCCCTCATGTGGCAGGCGTTCTCTGACCTGAAGGGAGCCCTAACCTCCAGTCCGGTTCTAGTGAGCCCTGACTACACACGACCCTTCATTCTCCAGACAGACGCCTCCGACCAAGGATTAGGGGCTGTTCTGTCACAAAAGGACGAGCAAGGGAATGAGAAACCCATTCTTTATCTTAGCCGCAAACTGTTCCCCAGGGAACTTAACTATGCGGTAGTAGAGAAAGAGGCCCTTGCCATTAAGTGGGCTATCGAAACCTTAAGATATTACCTGGAGGGTCGTGACTTCACAATTTATACTGACCATGCCCCCTTGGAGTGGATGGCCCGGAACAAAGGACACAACGACCGGGTCCTCCGCTGGTTCCTTTCTCTCCAGCCCTTTCACTTCTGTACCCAACATCGAAAAGGGTCCGAACAAGGCAACGCTGATTTTTTATCCCGGTACCCCCTCTCGCCCTCTCCTGCCCGTACAAGAAGGACAGCTAGGGGAAGGGAATGTGACGGAGTCCCGGCGTCTCCCCCCCCAGGATTCTTTCCCCCTGTGTCTTTACCTCATCCCGGGGAAGTCCACACAAACTCTGGCCGGCCAATCCCTCGGGTCCGCCCCCGTGCCGGAAAAATAACATTGACCCACAGTACCCCGCCTCTCTCTTCAATACAGGAGCCAATCACGGACCTGCAAACACCGGAAGCACTACGCCGTGAACCCGGAAGTCCCGCCTCGGAGATAGCGTCAGAACCGGAGAAAAGCAACCCGAACAGTGGAAACAGCGTCGGAGAATCGTGGCAGGATACTCAGGCTGGAGCTGGAGACAGAGGAGAGGAGCCAACCGAAGCAGACGAGTGGTCGGAGGAGTGGTGGAACCCTTAAGGAGGAAGCTGAAGAGCGGCCGTAGCTCACCTGGAGAGCTACGGCAGACCGCGTGAGTACCTTTAACCGCCCCTGGAGCACGCTAGGTGCTCTCTGTACATATTGTAGATAATCTCTACCCTTGTAGGCACTAAGCACTTAGAGTAACACTGTAACGTATTGTATAGCATTTATCACCGTGCACGGCCCGATCCCCCATCACGTCCTGAACACCCTTGCTGATTCACTATCTTTGTCCTTACCTATCGTCCCTCTTCCCCGTTCCCTCCTTCCCTCACCAGCTTCCGCTCCGCCCTTTCACCTCCCGGTGTTGGTAGTGGCACATTTGCCGAATCGCGGTTCGGACTAACGGTCCCTTTCTCTCTTCTTGCCCTCCGAGGTATCTCCACGTCCCACGACGACCTACTACCCGGCAAGGACCATCCGAAGAGAGCTACACCCCAGAGACGCCGGATCCGAACATCAGAAGCCCCCTGTCTTCACATCTTATATGACTGTTGTACTGCGAATAAACTACCTTAACTATAGCACACTATCTCCGGCCTCCTTGCCTGATTTACCGGCCCGCGGGCACCCCACGACCACACCTGTGTAGAGGGCTTTGTGCATGAGGCAGGCGGTTCTGAAGCTGGCTCGTAACTAAATTGGGAGCCATTTGAGTTCTCTGAGTGCAGGGGAGATGTGTTCGAATTTTTTTGTTCCGGTGACCAATCTGGCTGCTGCATTGAAGGTTGTTTTCAAGGGGGTGAGGTGGGATTTTGCAGTGCCAGTCAGGGCTGCGATCCCGTAGTCGATTCTGGAGAGCACCAGTGCTTAGGTGGCTTGTTGAAGGTCCTTGGGAGGGAGGGAGGGTTTTATTTTGTACAGTAGTCTCAAGTTGAGAAAGGCGCTTTTAGCGGATCTAGAAATGTGATTTTTCATGTCCAGCTTTGGGTCAAGGGTGATACCTAGAGATTTTACCGAGTACGCCAGTGAGATGTTGCCATTGATAGCGTCGCTAGCTTTGAGCCATTCTGAAATTTGGAGGTTTTCATCTTTGTTGGAGATGAGGAGTATTTCAGTTTTCTCTTGATTGAGTTTCAGGTGGTTACTTGAGAGCCACTGTTGTACCTCTCTGAGCGTGGTGTTGAGTCTCTGGATGTCCTTAATGGAGGTGGTTTCTAGATACAACTGTGTGTCGTCAGCTTATAGGTGGAAAGGGATGTTGGATTTCCTGAGTAGAGAGGTGAGGGGTTCGATGTAAATGTTGAAAAGCTGAGGGGAGAGCACTGACCCTTGTGGAACACCCCTGGTAATAGGGTGGAGGTCGGATTCGATTTTTTTTTATTTTATTCTTTGTGATCGGTTGTGGAGGAAGGAGGAGAACCAGAGGAGGACTGTCTCTTCAATACCAATAGGCAGCATTGGTCCGAGTCAAGTGACTTGTGTAGGTCATCTATGACATTGAGGATTGCAGTTTCAGAGCTGCAGCCTTTTCTGAAGCCTGATTGATGGGGATCTAGAAGGTTAATGTTGTCCAGTTGTTGGGTCAGTTGGGGGAGTACACATCTTTCCATGAATTTGGACAGAAGAGGTAAGTTTGAGACAGATCTGAAGTTGTTCAAATCCTCCGTATCTTATCCTGGATTTTTCAGCAGAGGTGTGACTTGACCAACTTTGAGGCAATCTGGTACGACCCCTGATCTCAGTGAGCTGTTAATGATCTTGCACCAAACTGGAGCTAGGACGAGCTTCAAGTCTTCGGTTAGTTGAGGGGGTAGCTGATCAAGGGCATGGGATGAGGGTTTTGCATTGTAGATTAGTTAAACTATCTCTTCTGCTTGAATGGGAGTCAAGGAAGACCAGTGTTTGGGGGGATTCAAGGAAGCGCTATCGATGGTTCCGGCTGCCTGGATTTCGGTGGAGGGAGTGAGTTGGAGCCAAGTGAGAGATCGATCTTTGTGATTTTGTTGTTGAAAAAAGTGGCGAAGTTGTCACATTGTTCTTTGGATGGCTGAGTTGAGGAGGTCATTGGTTTAGAGGTTTGTTTCCTGATGATATTGAAAAGCTCTTTGGGTCTCTTTTTAGCGTTGTCCAGCGCCAAGCTGAAGAAAGAAGTCTTTTTGTTCTTAATGTGTTTTTTGTAGTTCCTGCGGGCTGTTTGGAGTTGTTTGCGGTGCAGGGTGGTGGGATTGTTCCTCCAGATCCTTTCTGAGGTATCTCTTCAGTGAATCAGATGCAGGATTCTGTTCACAGAGGCAGGTAGGGGTATCTCTTCAGTGAATCAGATGCAGGATTCTGTTCACAGAGGTGGGTAGGGGTATTTCTTCAGTGAATCAGATGCAGGATTCTGTTCACAGAGGTGGGTAGGGGTATCTCTTCAGTGAATCAGATGCAGGATTCTGTTCACAGAGGCGGGTAGGGGTATCTCTTCAGTGAATCAGATGCAGGATTCTGTTCACAGAGGTGGGTAGGGGTATCTCTTCAGTGAATCAGATGCAGGATTCTGTTCACAGAGGCGGGTAGGGGTATCTCTTCAGTGAATCAGATGCAGGATTCTGTTCACAGAGGTGGGTAGGGGTATCTCTTCAGTGAATCAGATGCAGGATTCTGTTCACAGAGGTGGGTAGGGGTATCTCTTCAGTGAATCAGATGCAGGATTCTGTTCACAGAGGTGGGTAGGGTTATCTCTTCAGTGAATCAGATGCAGGATTCTGTTCACAGAGGTGGGTAGGGGTATCTCTTCAGTGAATCAGATGCAGGATTCTGTTCCAGAGGCAGGTAGGGGTATCTATTCAGTGAAATAGATGCAGGATTCTGTTCACAGAGGTGGGTAGGGGTATCTCTTCAGTGAATCAGATGCAGGATTCTGTTCACAGAGGTGGGTAGGGGTATCTCTTCAGTGAATCAGATGCAGGATTCTGTTCACAGAGGTGGGTAGGGGTATCTCTTCAGTGAATCAGATGCAGGATTCTGTTCACAGAGGTGGGTAGGGGTATCTCTTCAGTGAATTAGATGCAGGATTCTGTTCATAGAGGCTGAGTCCCAAACTCCTTCTTTGAGGGCCTGGCCTCGGGAGATGGATGAATTGAAGACAAGGTGAAAGTGGGGTTCAGGGGTCCAGATCTTGTTGAAGGTGGCTGGGAGCCGCCTGTCCGGTGCAGAGGGAATACAGCCTGGAGTTCTCATTTGTTTGTCTTTGGACAGTATATTTCCATGTTTTGTATCTGCTCCTTCTCTTTACTTGTTCCCAGTTCTTTGGTCCTATTACCCTTCTCAGAAATGTTGGTTACATGTTCAATATCGATATGAAATTTACTTGTGTGACATATTTTATTTGTGTCTCCTTCAAAATTTACCAGGAGTAATATGATAATATCCTGTGTAATTCTTCGAAGACTTCTTAAAACTTGACTATTTACTCAAGCTTATAACTAATTCCTAGCTCATGACAGATCAATAAGGCTCCAGCATTTCTTAGAATAACTGCCAAGAAACCAATCGGTATGCGTGCGCTCTACAAGTAATTTTAACATAACATAACAATTCAGGAAGGACTCAGAGGTAAAATTCTGTTGAGAAGTGGTGTGGATTAAAGACCCTAGGTTGTGCCGTGAAGGTCAGAAAGCCAGGTCCTGCTCCTGAGATTTCCAATTTCAAGTGTGCAGGTGTATTAGTTGCCCAGGGTCACAGGGTCCAGTATTAGAAATGTGGTTATTGTACCTGTAGCTGAGTAAACATTTCAACCACAGAATAATGCAATTGAAATGAGGGGCCTTTTAATCTGAGTAACTTGTCTAAAGTTACCCCTAATACCACGGATGCCGGTACTGGACCTGAGCCCGGATGTAGTGACGTCATGAGCACGGCGTTGTGTTGTGAGAGTATTTTAATCTACCCAAGAAATCTATTTAGAAATCCAAGCCATGAAGCAAAAAGGAAAAAAGAGGCATTGGTATACATGCCAACAGCCCCTATTCACGCAAGAGACTGCCAATTTTTGAGCCCTAAATGGCCTTATTTTAGGTTAATTCCACCTAAAATCGCATCATCTTCAATGTACGTCAATGGGAAAAATAACTTCCCCCAAGTTTATCGTCAAATCTTCCCTTACCAGGTTCAAACTTTGGCATGTACGCATTTGCTTTGCACTTACAAAATTAGTATGGGATCGAAGCAACGTTACCATAGAGATGAGTGACCATTTAGGAGGAGTTTGGACCACAGGTGCCCTGTGGAGAGGCTCGTGCAGACTGAGCTAGATTATCTACTGCCCTGTCAGAAATCTACCGCTCCAATCTCAGTGTAAATACCAATAAATACCAATATGGATGAAACCCAGGGCCCTCCAATAGCACTGGACTGGGCCTTATGAGATAGTGGAGAGGATGGGGGAGGATACCTACCTGGTGGATATCAAGACCCCCCCAGACACCCCTTGAGTTCCTCCATATTAACAGTCTCAAGCCACTGAATGAGAGGTCTGAGGTTATTATGCTGTTGGTAACGGGTGATGGGGAGGAGGAGGTGAGTGACTGTCTCCCTGACCTCCTGTCATCAAAACAGAAGGATTGGACAGTGGAGGGTGTCAACCTCTCCCCTACGCTGACCCTTGAGCAGCAGCGCAAATCTTGCCAGTTACTGGGAAGGGTCCCCTCTCTGTTTTCAATCACTCCTGTGCTCACACATCTGTGTACCCATGACATTGATACAAGAAACAGCCCCCGTCAAAAACAAAATATACAGGCTGTCCGACAAAGTGAGGCCCAGCACCAAGGAGGAGGTCTCCAAGATGTTGAAGCTAGCAGTGATTGGGCACTCCAGTAGCCCCAGGTCCAGCCTAGTGGTACTGGTACCAAAGGCTGCCCACTGGGCACACCCCAGAATTCAGGTTCTGTGTGGACTACAGGGGGATCAAGATAGTGATTAAAACTGATGCTCACCCAATCCCCAAAACTCATCTTATCAATAAGATAGGGGCTACCAAGTTCCTGAGTACCTTTGACTTTACTTAAGGGTACTGTCAGATTGCTCTAACAAAAGGTGCTAAAGAAGTCAGCCTTTTCCACACCAGAGGGTCACTTTCAGTTCAAGGTGAGAGGATGTAGCCTTACGGCTAGAGCAGTCGACGTTGAAGCTGTAGACCCAGGTACGTGTCTCGGCAATGACGCCCAACATCCTGTGATTCTGGGCAAATCGCTTAATCTCCCCGTAAAAACATAATGTGTCCTTGTGCAATGAAACTGGTGCTATGTAAAGCGCTCTGATACCCCATATCTTTGGGTCTAGTTTGCGCTATATAAAACTCTAAAAACTGTTTTTTTTCAAAGGGGATGCCCTTTGGTCTGAGAAATGCACCTGCCACCTTCCATAAGCTGGTGAACCAGGTCCTTTTTGGTATGGAGGCCTTCAATGCTGCTTACTTGGATGTCATAGCTGTCTTTAGTAGCAGCTGGAAGGACCATCTCTTTCACCTGCAGGAAGTGCTTTGGGCCCTGTAAAATGCAGGCCTGACTATCAAAGCCAGTAAGTGCCAGATAAGTCAGGGGTCTTTTGTGTAATAGGGACACCTTATGGGCGGGGATAAGGTGCAGCCCCTCCAGGCCTAAATAGAGTCCAATCTGGTCTGGGAGCACCCCAAAACTCAAACTGAGGTCCTTACTGAGCCTCACAGGATATTACAGGAGTTTTGTCAAAGGGTATGGCACCATTATTGGCCCCTTGAATGATCTGAGTTCCAAGAAGCAGCCAAGGAAGGTGATCTGGACAGTGGCTTGCCAGAAAGAGTTTGAATCCCTCAAAGAGGCCATTTGCCCAGCTCCTGTGCTCAATGCCCCAGACTTTTCCAAAGAATTTACAGTTCAATCAGATGCCTCAGAGCAGATGCCTCAGAGCATGGCATATGGGCAGTCTTATCACAGCTCAATAATGAAAGCCTAGACCACCCTGAAGCTAAAAACACCTCCAATGAGTTGTTTAGGACAGTAAACAAGTTAGCGTCCCTACCGAATTCCGAAGTAATAAAATGTGACCAAAAGTTATATATCTATGATGATTTCTCAGCTACACCCTTTTACAGTACGACAATTTCTCCCCTTGGAGATGAAACTAGGAGGAACCACTTCAGTTTTTTCTCCGCTATTTCCCCTGATGTAGTGGTCAGGCATATATTAGAAGCCAAATATGACTCACCAACAGACCCCTGTCCATGTGAAGTTCTAAGAAAGATTGTGGAGGTAGTGAGTCCCGAACTGACTCAGATTTTTAATACCATGTTCAGCTCGGACACCTTCTCATCAATATGGAAAAATTGCTCTATTCTCTCTTTGTTGAAGAAACCTAATTTAGATGTGGCTAATCCAGCAAACTATCGTCCTATTACCCTTCTACCCCTTCCGGCTAAAATAGTCGAAAAGATTATGAATAAGCAATTATCTTGTTTCATCCAAGACAATGAATTGCTCAACCACTCTCAGTATGGATTTACTAGCCTTCTTTCTGAAGGAGAGGCGACTAACAGTCACTATGGGCAGTGTTCAATCTGTACCATACGTTTTGCCCTGTGGAGTCCTTCAGGGATCCTCCCTGAGTCCAACTCTTTTTTATATTTATGTTACGGAATTTGCCTCCGTGATTTGAAAATGTGGCTTTTCCTTGAGGTCCTACGCGGACGACACCCAGATAGTCGTGGCAGCATATAGGAAACAAGCCTCGCCCGCCCTGCAGTTTCAGAACTGCATGAGAGAGGTAAACAAATGGATGGGTACACATTGTCTGAAGCTAAATTCAGATAAGACTGCAGTTATCATCTTTGGTAATCTGCAACCTAGATGGGACAATCTCTGGTGGCCAACTGAGATGGAGAAACGCCCAAACCGGTACAAAAGGCCAAAAATTTAGGAGTGTGGATTGACACTAAATTAACACTAATGCTATTGTCTCCACCTCCCATTTTCTGATCAAAAAGTTGAAGAAAATCCTGCCATACATTCCGATAGATTCAAGAAAGTCAGTGGTCACTGCACTGGTACAGTCTAAACTGGACTACTGCAATGGTCTCTATCTTGGTATGCAAAAGCAATACTAAAAAAAACTTCAGACAATCCAAAACACTGCTGCTCGGCTACCGGGCAACTTTTCCAAGTATGATTCAATGTCCAAGGAGATCCGTAGACTCCATTGGCTCCCAGTGGGTCAGCGAATCAAGTTCAAAGCCCTCTTCCTAGCCTATAAGGCTTTGAACAACAAGGTACCTTTTGCTCTGAGAAGACTTTTGACTGGTATCAACCAACTAGACAGCTGCGATCCACAGGAGCAAGATTGATGAAAGTTCCAAAAATACAAAGCACAGGCTGGGGAGGCCTGAAGCCTATCCTACGACACCGCAAAACTGTGGAATACACTGTCGATCAAGCTCAGGGTGGCCCCCTCCCTCCTTGCTTTTACAAAGAAGTTAAAAACATGGTTATTCCAGAATTGATCTCCACGTGATGAATACTGCATCCATAGCGCCAAGACACCTTCCAGTATTCACGCGCTCGACAAGTCTCACTAACATACTAACATAACATAACACAACATAATATAGCTTTCATCTGTAACTTCCCATGGATCAGATGTGGAGTACTATTGAAAGAGAAGTCTTTGCTGTGGTCTGGGCACTGAAGGCATTAAGACCATACTTGTTTGGGACTCACTTTCAGGTTCAGGCAGTCAACCAGCCCCTCAGGTGGGTAATGCAAAGAGGGTTGAGTCCCCCCCTCCATCTGAGTCAAGGAATCATCTGCGACCAAACTATGGTGCAGCCTTTGCGTGTTTTAGCCAAGCAGCTTACCTCTGAGATTATGTCTTCCATCAGGACCCTCCTGCCCAACTTCACCAGGTCGTTGCCCCCCAAATGTAAGATAACCACTGTGGGCGGCGGGGTGTGACTATCGAGCAAACCTGTAAAGAACCCCCTCAACTGACTGAGGCAGAGGCCCCCCCTACCATGAAAGGAAACCTTGAGCCCCCCCTGTTACGCCCTCTGTTTATAGTTACCTGCAATGAAAACAGATTTAGCACGTTTCACAAATGAATGACCAACAACCCATACAACTTGTGTCTCGCTCCTATGTGCTTGGGTCCACCGTGGTGAAGGTACTTGCTGTTGGTGAACAGGCGACAGTTTCTGCCCTGCGTGTCAGCCTCGAGAAACTGAAATACAAGCAAATAAACAAAACAGGCGTCAGCGTAAATCATCCTGCCGCTCACAACATGTGCAGCCGCACATAACGCTTGTAACAGTTGGAAGACCATCTCCCAATCCTTTTTACACTGCTCGCATGCAACCCTCTAGCCGAGGCTTCAGTGGCAGCCCCTATCCGGAATGAATGCGTCCCAAAGTCTTTCGGGTTGAAACCAGCCCTGTGCGCTGTCAATGCCAATACTCTTTGGAATTGGAACCTGGTCAGTGGGGTACCGTCTGCATGCATTAACAATGCTCCCCCGCTGCGCCTACTCTCTGTTTGATGAAGGCCCCTACGTGGGACACTGGGCAGCAAGGCTTAGTCCGTACCCGATGGAGTACTAGCTCATCCCCCCAGGCTTCCTGATCAGTTTTTGATTTACGTAAGGTAATCATCAGCATATCACCCAGTATTTTTGTGTGCTTCAGCCGGATCCCACCCAACATGTTGTGCTTACTGCTAGCTACCAGTTCATTTACCCGGAATGCCCCATAAAAGGCCAATGTAAAGGCGGCTCGGAACAGGAGTGCCTCCCCTAATGAACTGCGGATGTCAGACAAGGCATTCAATAATGCCGCCAGACGTTCGAAACCTATCGGTTGTCTGGTGTCCATTGTGGCTGCCTACAGGCGCCGCCACCCCTTTAGTGCCTTCTGCACGATGAAACTATTCGTGGGATCTTTGGCCCCCTTAATCTGCGCAAAGAAAGAGACAGCCGCCATGTGCCTGCTAGCCATTGATCGGAGCACCCTCCTTTGTGTAATGCATCTAGGTACTGAGTGAACTTATCCGACTGATCCCATGTCTCCGCCCAGTCCTGTCCCAAAAATTTTGCAATTAGAGAAAAACGCCCCTTCATAAGCGGTTCTGGTCCTGGGCGCTAGGCTAGCTGCCACGAGGTTCTGTAGCTGGGGCACCAGTTTGCCAGAGAGTTGATGGGAAATGTGTAGGCGTTGCCTCTGCAGATGGTAGATGTTCCCTGAATACCTGCATCTTAAAGCGAGAGAGTGCATCACCTGCATTATTCAAAACCCCCGGGACATGTTTGGCCCTAAACTGTACATTGAGTTTCATGCAAGCCAGCACAATTTCCTTCAGCAGGCGAAGTATAAATTGACACCGTGCCCCCTGCTGGTTGAAACATTCCACTACCGTCATGTTATCTGACCAGAAGATTACAGATGGATTACACAACTGATCAGGCCAAACTGTTAATGACACCCAAATTGGAAATAGCTCCAAGAAACTGATGTTAGCTGTTAAGCTGTTTTCCTCCCACCAAACCGGCCACCGTTGGGCCACCCACTTGTTTCCAAGTATGGCGCCAAACCCCACACTGCCCGTAGCATTAGTCCATACACCCAACTCTGCAGACGCTGTGGGGGGCCCACACCACACAACTCTGCAGTTGAAGCTCTCCAGAAATGCAATCCAAATACGCATGTCCTGGCGGACCTCAGCCAGCAGCCTAGTGCGATGGTGTTTCTCCCGCATGCCCGTCATGGTCTGTGAGATTGAGCGGGAGAATGGGCGTGCCATGGGTATCACTCTTAGTGCGAAATTCAGCTGGCATACAGTCTGCTCTAGCTGCTGTAGCGTCACCTTGTTTTTGGCCAGACATTGCTGGAGGGCCGCTCTAAATTTCATGATTTTGTCTTTGGGTAACCTGAAACAACTCTTCACTGAGTCCAATTCTATACCTAAAAATGTTAATGTGGTTGCTGGACCCACAGTCGTCCCTAGTGCCAGCGGGACCCCAAAAGTTGCATGAGCACGCAAAATTCCTGCAATGCCCATGCACACTCCTGTGTGCCCGCCGACCCGAGAAAGAGAAAGTCATCCAGGTAATGCATGACATGTAGGTGTCCTGTTGTTTGCATAAAAACCCATTCCAGGAAAGAACTAAATTTCTCAAAGTAGGCGCATGAAACAGAACAACCCATGGGCATACACGTATCCATGTAGAATTTTCCTTGAAAAGAGAAGCCTAGCAGATGCTGATCTGGAGGATGAACTGGCAGTAGCCGAAATGCAGATTCAAAGTCTGACTTTGCCAGCAAGTCTCCAGGTCCCACAGTCCTCAACAGGGTGTATATTAACTGCCCCAAACTGTCTAGCGATGGAGCACTCTGCATCCACAACTAACTGACGAAGAAGGCCAGACACCTTCACCCATCTCCCCACAAACTTCTCTCTTCTATGGACGGACCAATGAGAGTGAAAAGCAAGAGACCTCCTGGTGCCGTGGTGGGATGGGATCGTAACCATTCATTGGGTTAGTTTATTCCTAACGTCACTTTCAAGGGGCAGTAGTTCTTAGTTTCCACTGTACACACCGGCCTCTGGATATTTTAAAACAGTAGAAAGACTTTAACCAGAAGCCACAGAATCCTACTGGTTATTTAGGAGAACTGCTGTTAAATCCAGCTGTCCACTTGTACTCATTTACAGAGTTGATTAGTGCTCTAGGCTTCTAGGTCTGAAATAAAAACCCTGCCAAAAATCCCAGTCATGGAGGTCTCTCGAAAACCCTACTCAGTTCCCTTTAATGTGTCGCCCACTTCATCAAAGCTGCAGCTCTGAGGCATACATTGCTCTGGCTCTGGAGGTCACCCTCCAAGCTATTGATGCTTGGGCTTCCTGCTTGCCTCCCAAGGGCAGCCACCTTTGTGCTCAGGGGTCACTCGCTCTCTTGTATGTGAGCTGTGCATCTGAACGTGAATCCCATGTGTAGGACAAACGCTTCAACTATTCACTCACTGGAAAGCTGCACCGGGTTCCTTCAGTACCACTGATTTCACAACCTCAATGGTCAGTGAACGCTCATTATAAACATCTTCAAAATAGTGACAAGCCGCCACAATGCACCAGTCAGAGCTTCCCAAGATTGGTGCACCACCCACAAACAAGGATGGTACATTTTGAGCCCTAGGCAACCGCACAGTTGGTGGATGACACGCTCATGTATATAAAGTACATAAACACCCCCTGCACACAGCAGTCTGCACTGAACCGGTCCACTCATCCTTCCCAATGTCCACTCCTGACCACTGCTTGCCGCCTAGCATTGCCATAATGCACTTCAGACTTGTCTAGATCCCTACAGGGAGGGCAAAGGTCAAGACGAGCCCCCTTCACATAGGACTGCCCGCTCTCTCCTGAGGTTCGAGGTCGCCTCCAGTCTGGGATACCTCTGTATTCAAGTTAGAGATGATTCCAATTATCTACTTTTTGGTCAGGTTAAGAGGTGTGTGGAGGTGGGTTAGCCAGAGAGAAGACATTTTTAAATGATAAGCAAATTGGTAAGATTGGTTTAAACTCATACAGCGCGAAAGAAACTGTTAAGTACTAAATTGGGTCCAGGTGATGAAAAATGTTCAAGTTTCCAAAACGCTGGACCACAAGTGAGCGGTAGAAAGCCACAACCTGGACAAGACAAGCCACGGATAAGAAGCGGGCAAATGAGCGACTTCGAAGCCAATCCCTGGCAAACAGTAAGAGGCTGCAAGCCACTGGCTTCCAGGTAAAGCACAATGCCTTTTGCAACCAGATCGCTGTGCTATCCGGCAATCTCGATCTAATAAAACTTAGATGAAATATCTGAATTAATCTCGGCCTAGTAATTACTTTATGGTGAATAAAGTGAGCAACCCAGTAAACCTTTTGGGGGCTGGGTAAAAAGTAATAGAATGGGTAAAAGGGCCTCCAAAGGAGTTTGTTTTAAAGAATAGGTTTGATTGTATAGATGAATTGAGTACAGGTAACTCAATTGTCCTGAGTAAAATTAATTTCAGTGAATCAAATCAAATCACATAGATATTAATCTGCCAAAACAAGACAATACTTCACATTGAAACAATACTTAACATAGAAACAACAACCAATAGACATGTGTATAAGCAAAAAAGTAGATTTTATCAAAGTTAAATTTTGCAGGGAAAAATACAATGAACTAAAATGTGCAACACAGAAATACAGGACAAGTATCAGAAAATTAATCAAACTCTCTGTATAGTCTGTGGGAAGCTTATCCAGAGTACAGATGTAAACATTTTTTTCTTTTCGGATAAAGCTGAGGGTCGACGTTTCGGTCTCTATGGTTAACTCGCTGAGACCATCATCAGGACAATACAGATTAATATTGTAACTCCCTATTGGAAATAGAATACAACTGTTTCAATACAACATAAAAGAACTGAGTCCATCACTTGTTATTGCACTATACACATAGAAAAGAAACAAATGACATTAAACCTATACTAAGATAACAATTAATCTAATACATCAATACACTCATTAAAACAGACCAACATTACAACAAAAATTTACAGTAAAAGCAAACATTCAGTGGTTCAACAAAATTAGTTCAAAACATTTAGAAAAATGCAGAAAAATGCAAGAGGGGTTAATTGTGGTAAATCAATTTGGACAGATATAATGTGTAGTTTAGCCAAAAAACACTTGGATTCATCTGAACAAGGTTTATTTGATAATAGTGATCTTAATTTATGCATCTTGTAAGGTCTAGGCGAATAGCACTTAGAGACTGCTTCAAGATTTTATAAAAAGAGACATACCCAAGGCGAGAATCACTACAGATATCTTTTAAGCTTTAAAATTTGATGGCTTCAGTGGTAGTAGTTATTCAATCTAAAAATATTAGGAAGATTCTAAGTAATTTGATAAATTAGGTTAACATACTTTGTTAGGTTATATTGGCAAAAAAGGGGGTACCTTAGTTCAATGACCACCTAGCGAAGTCTTTTTGCAGGGGCTCAGATAATGCTTGTAAGGTAATCTTTAAGCTATAGGGAGAAAGGCAGGGAAGATGTTAAGAATCTCCTCTATAGTATTGATATGCTAATCAGACATTAGATATCCTTAGTAGTTACCTCCAAAATAGCGAGAAGTGAGAGAAATGATGCTCTCCTTATTCTTAGCGCACAGCAATGCAGTCACGGTATTCTAGCGCGATCGTCTACTAATGAACGATCTGTAAAACGAAAGTTAGAATTGTAATCCATCTCCGAGATAACGGAATATAGATGGGTTTAGTAAGTCTTAAGCATTTACCTGTTGAATATTCTGAGAGTTAAGGTCGCGGGGGATCTCTGCCGTCACTCTGTCGGTAAGACGTTACGAGTGAAAGTCCCGGGTATTTATCTACACTAGTGTTTGGAGATCGAAACAGGACTGGTTAAGGAGCGCCATCTTGTAGTGGCTAAAAGTTCGTAAACTCAAACTAGAATTAAATGCCTGATGTTTTACTAACAAGAGTGCTTATTTTAATTATGAAAGCCTGTATTAAAAACGGACAAAGAGCCTACGATAGTGTGCTAACGGGCCGCATATTGAAAGTTGATATAGATAAACTCACCACTTATGCTACCATGAAAAAGAATCAACATTCTGGTATCAACAGAGAATTTCAAAAAACATCGTGTAATGCAATAGCGGCATTAACAAAGGAACTAATTTGTTAGAACTCAATGGCAGTTGACAGTTTAGGAATGGCAATCCGTGACCATACATTCTATCTTGTCAATTAAAATCAACTCATTTGACATTATATCACATAGAGAATTGTTGTAAAATTTGCAGCTTAACTGGTCTAGATGTACATAATACAATAAAACGGTTGTATGTAGTACTTATAATCTGGATTGTGTAAACCCAGCTGAACTCATTAACTTAAACATGCCAAAGCCTGCCATTCTGTTGATGAATTTAGTCCTTTGTTGACAGTGTCAGTAATACATATCAATTTGCCCTCTCTCAGAGAGAGTATTCTGTCCATGTTATTGTGTCTTTTATTTGGTTTGATAACCTCAAGTACCCACCAGGTCATATCAGTTTCTTTGTGTCCATACTGCAAATAATGCTCAACTAAAGGCGCATTTTCTTTTTTGCACCTAATGCGTGATTGGTGCTGTAAGATTCTTTTTTTAACAGGTTGAATTGTTTTTCCGATATAGTGCAGTAGGCACGGGCACTGAATGCAATAGATTACAGTGGTGGTGTTACTGTTTGAAAAGCTTTTTGCTATAAATTTAACACCGTTGATTTCACATGACTTAACTGTTATGGTTGTGGAACAAGCTGTACAGTTATTACATTTGAAATTCCCTGTAACAGGTGTAGTTTGTAGCATGTTAGTCAGAGAATTTTTGACAACGGGTTCTTCGTAGGCATGAACTAGTCTATCTCGGATATTAGTGCCTCTTTTGAAGGCAAACAGTGGTTTTTTAGATAATTCAGGGATAGATGTCAGTAGCTTCCAATTTCTGGTTATTATTTTTTTGATGATATTGGAGTGTGTGCCAAAGGTTGATACACAGACTATATCATTTTTATTTTGGCGCTCGCGAGTGTTTATTAGAGCTTCACGGTTGTAATACCAAGCACGTTTCATCCATTTACGAAGAAGCCGTGAAGGGTATCCACGTGCCATGAGTTTCAGTTTAAGCTTATTTGCCTCAGAGAAATAGTCATTTTTTAAGGTACAATTTCTCCGCAAGCGGAGAAACTGACCAAATGGAAGGCCGTCTTTGAGAGCCTGAGGATGGTGACTTTTATAACTGAGAAGGGTGTTTCTGGCAGTTTTCTTTGTATACAGAGTGGTGTACAAGCGGTTATTGTCACCATTTCTGATGGTGATGTCAAGAAAGGGCATTTCTATTGAACTGTGATCTAAAGTGAATTTTAAGTTGGAATTTCTAGAATTCAACCACTGATGAAAAAGTTCTAGTTCCTCAGTGCTTCCATGCCAAATCATGAAGACATCATCGATGTAACGAATCCATCTGCGTATGTGATCAACAAATGGATTGGTTACATCGAGGACATGTTGTTCTTCAAAGGAGGAGACATAGATATTGGCTATGTCTGGAGCATAAACTGCTCCCATAGCTACCCCTTTAAGTTGCTGGAAGTAGCTATTCTGAAAGAGGAAGACATTTTCGCAGAGGGATATTCTGATACATTCAGTAATGAAAGACGTAGGTACCGAATGTGGTCGGGGTCTTGACTCTAGAAGTTTCTCTAGGAGATCCAATACTTCAAGTTGGGGAATATTGGTGTATAAGCTTTCTATATCCATAGAAACTAAGATATCACCAATGGGATCAAAAGTTAGGTTCTCTACTGCATTAATTACTGACATGGTGTCCCTGATGTAATTGGGATTGTCTACTGCAAAGGGTCTAATGAAAAAGTCGGCATATTGTGCCAGGGGTTTAAGAATCGAATTACACCCTGACACAATAGGGCGGCCAGGAGGGTCCAACGGATCTTTATGTACTTTTGGCAGTAAATATATTACTGGGACAGTCACATTTTTGTTAACAAGAAAAGCAGCTTCTTTTTCATTTAGCCATCCTCCTTCTAGGCCTTGTTTACTGAGGCTAACAATTTCTTTCATTATGCGTGTGGAAGGGTTTCCACTCAGTTTTTTATAGTTGGATGGAACTGCAAACTGTTTCTGCATTTCATTCTCGTATTTTGATTTTTCCCAGAGCACAATTCCTCCTCCCTTATCTGCTGGTTTTAATAGAGCTGTAGGGAGATTCTGTAAATTAAGTAAGGCCTGTTGTTGTAATTTAGTTAGATTTGGTTTATAGCCTACGGGTTTCTTAAAAAGATTCTCAATTTCGATCAATGTTGCATTTTCAAATGTTAGGATCTCTTTACGTACCATCGCATTTGTGGGGTAGAAAGTGAATGGATTTCTTAAGCCTGTGAAGCCTTTCTTGGGGTCACTGATGTTATTAGCAAAATAATTACGTAAACGATTCAATACCAAACTTGAATTATATCGTTTCTTTCGCACCATCCGTTTACGTAATTATTTTGCTTATACACCAATATTCCCCAACTTGAAGTATTGGATTTCCTAGAGAAACTTCTAGAGTCAAGACCCCGACCACATTCGGTACCTACGTCCTTCATTACTGAATGTATCAGAATATCCCTCTGCGAAAATTTCTTCCTCTTTCAGAATAGCTACTTCCAGCAACTTAAAGGGGTAGCTAGGGGAGCAGTTTATGCTCCAGACATAGCCAATATCTATGTCTCCTCCTTTGAAGAACAACATGTCCTCGATGTAACCAATCCATTTGTTGATCACATAAGCAGATGGATTCGTTACATCGATGATGTCTTCATGATTTGGCATGGAAGCAGAACTTTTTCATCAGTGGTTGAATTCTAGAAATTCCAACTTAAAATTCACTTTAGATCACAGTTCAATAGAAATGCCCTTTCTTGACATCACCATCCGAAATGGTGACAATAACCGCTTGTACACCACTCTGTATACAAAGAAAACTGCCGGAAACACCCTTCTCAGTTATAAAAGTCACCATCCTCAGGCTCTCAAAGACGGCCTACCATTTGGTCAGTTTCTCCGCTTGCGGAGAAATTGTACCTTCAAAAATGACTATTTCTCTGAGGCAAATAAGCTTAAACTGAAACTCATGGCACGTGGATACCCTTCACGGCTTCTTCGTAAATCGATGAAACGTGCTTGGTATTACAACCGTGAAGCTCTACTAAACACTCGCGAGCGCCAAAATAAAAATGATATAGTCTGTGTATCAACCTTTGGCACACACTCCAATATCATCAAAAAAATAATAACCAGAAATTGGAAGCTACTGACATCTATCCCTGAATTATCTAAAAAACCACTGTTTGCCTTCAAAAGAGGCACTAATATCCGAGATAGACTAGTTCATGCCTACGAAGAACCCGTTGTCAAAAATTCTCTGACTAACATGCTACAAACTACACCTGTTACAGGGCATTTCAAATGTAATAACTGTACAGCTTGTTCCACAACCGTAACAGTTAAGTCATGTGAAATCAACGGTGTTAAATTTATAGCAAAAAGCTTTTCAAACTGTAACACCACCACTGTGATCTATTGCATTCAGTGCCCATGCCTACTGCACTATATCGGAAAAACAATTCAACCTGTTAAAAAAAGAATCTTACAGCACCAATCACGCATTAGGTGCAAAAAAGAAAATGCGCCTTTAGTTGAGCATTATTTGCAGTATGGACACAAAGAAACTGATATGACCTGGTGGGTACTTGAGCTTATCAAACCAAATAAAAGACACAATAACATGGACAGAATACTCTCTCTGAGAGAGGGCAAATTGATATGTATTACTGACACTGTCAACAAAGGACTAAATTCATCAACAGAATGGCAGGCTTTGGCATGTTTAAGTTAATGAGTTCAGCTGGGTTTACACAATCCAGATTATAAGTACTACATACAACCGTTTTATTGTATTATGTACATCTAGACCAGTTAAGCTGCAAATTTTACAACAATTCTCTATGTGATATAATGTCAAATGAGTTGATTTTAATTGACAAGATAGAATGTATGGTCACGGATTGCCATTCCTAAACTGTCAACTGCCATTGAGTTCTAACAAATTAGTTCCTTTGTTAATGCCGCTATTGCATTACACAATGTTTTTTGAAATTCTCTGTTGATACCAGAATGTTGATTCTTTTTCATGGTAGCATAAGTGGTGAGTTTATCTATATCAACTTTCAATATGCGGCCCGTTAGCACACTATCGTAGGCTCTTTGTCCGTTTTTAATACAGGCTTTCATAATTAAAATAAGCACTCTTGTTAGTAAAATATCAGGCATTTAATTCTAGTTTGAGTTTACGAACTTTTAGCCACTACAAGATGGCGCTCCTTAACCAGTCCTGTTTCGATCTCCAAACACTAGTGTAGATAAATACCCGGGACTTTCACTCGTAACGTCTTACCGACAGAGTGATGGCAGAGATCCCCCGCGACCTTAACTCTCAGAATATTCAACAGGTAAATGCTTAAGACTTACTAAACCCATCTATATTCCGTTATCTCGGAGATGGATTACAATTCTAACTTTCGTTTTACAGATCGTTCATTAGTAGACGATTGCGTTAGAATACCGCGACTGCGTTGCTGTGCGCTAAGAATAAGGAGAGCATCATTTCTCTCACTTCTCGCTATTTTGGAGGTAACTACTAAGGATATCTAATGTCTGATTAGCATATCAATACTATAGAGGAGATTCTTAACATCTTCCCTGCCTTTCTCCCTATAGCTTAAAGATTACCTTACAAGCATTATCTGAGCCCCTGCAAAAAGACTTCGCTAGGTGGTCATTGAACTAAGGTACCCCCTTTTTTGCCAATATAACCTAACAAAGTATGTTAACCTAATTTATCAAATTACTCAGAATCTTCCTAATATTTTCAGATTGAATAACTACTACCACTGAAGCCATCAAATTTTAAAGCTTAAAAGATACCTGTAGTGATTCTCGCCTTGGGTATATCTCTTTTTATAAAATCTTGAAGCACAGTCTCTAAGTGCTATTCGCCTAGACCTTACAAGATGCATAAATTAAGATCACTGTTATCAAATAAACCTTGTTCAGATGAATCCAAGTGTTTTTTGGCTAAACTACACATTATATCTGTCCAAATTGATTTACCACAATTAACCCCTCTTGCATTTTTCTGCATTTTTCTAAATTTTTTGAACTAATTTTGTTGAACCACTGAATGTTTGCTTTTACTGTAAATTTTTGTTGTAATGTTGGTCTGTTTTAATGAGTGTATTGATGTATTAGATTAATTGTTATCTTAGTATAGGTTTAATGTCATTTGTTTCTTTTCTATGTGTATAGTGCAATAACAAGTGATGGACTCAGTTCTTTTATGTTTTATTGAAACAGTTGTATTCTATTTCCAATAGGGAGTTACAATATTAATCTGTATTGTCCTGATGATGGTCTCAGCGTGTTAACCATAGAGACCGAAACGTCGACCCTCTGCTTTATCCGAAAAGAAATTTTTTTTTACATCTGTATTCTGGATAAGCTTCCCACAGACTATACAGAGAGTTTGATTAATTTTCTGACACTTGTCCTGTATTTCTGTGTTGCACATTTTAGTTCATTGTATTTTTCCCTGCAAAATTTAACTTTGATAAAATCTACTTTTTTGCTTATACACATGTCTATTGGTTGTTGTTTCTATGTTAAGTATTGCTTCAATGTGAAGTATTGTCTTGTTTTGGCAGATTAATATCTATGTGATTTGATTTGATTCACTGAAATTAATTTTACTCAGGACAATTAAGTTACCTGTACTCAATTCATCTATACAATCAAACCTATTCTTTAAAACAAACTCCTTTGGAGGCCCTTTTTCCCATTCTAGTAATTACTTTAGGCATCATTCTAGGGCATTGTTTTCTTTAAAAAAAAAAACAATACAAAAAACCCAAACACTACACCACTCCAGATGTGGAAATGGAAATCAGCCCTGGTCTGCTGAACAGCCATGCCACCTCCCTGCCGACCTGTAACACAAACAACCCCAGACCAGCGGCACAGTGAGATAAGGGACCATGGCTGGCAATACTATTAACATGCAGAAAACACAAGTAATGGCTGGAGTGTCTGCATTAGTCTTAGCCCCTGGTAACTACTCTGAGCTGCATCGAGGCAGGAGCACTACTATAGGCTACTTTGACAACATTTTAAGTACATGTGGCAGCCAATAAATAGGCAGGGAGAGCAGTGCTAGAACCGATCTTAGAGCCCATGTACGAGCCGAGCCCTGAAACTGTTTGCGATGTAAACCATGTAACACATCACGTAAAATATGATAAAGCCACTTCAAAGTTCAAAAATGTGTATTTCTATAGCAGTGAAGCTTTGGCATTAATAAGTCACATTACAGCAGTGCACAGAGTAGTACTTCCAATAAGGGCACACGCAAACCTAGCCTTCAGATACAGTGGCACACGTAGACTTTGACTTCGGAGCAGAGTGCTTTGAGACCCGCCAAGTGACTGTTCAACTCGACAGCACACCGAAACTCCAGTACAGACATACACCTTGGGCCCTGGGTCGCTACACGTGTAACAGGCAGCAGTACCTCAGGCCGGAGCCGATCCTTCCATGGAGGTAGTCACCTACCTCTGCAGAGATCGCCAGCTGTCCTCCTTCAGACCCTAAGCCAGGCTTTGCCCGAACTGTGGCAACTCTCCTGCCCCATCCCTCACCCCGCCCGCCCACCGCTCACCGCTCCTGCACACAATAACCAGGAAAAACATGATGCTCTGCGGTGGGTTTGAGCGAAGGAAGAGGCCAGGCTGTGGCGGGGGGCAGAGGGACACCCCAGCCGGGGCCGGACGGGTACCATCATAGCCCAGACTACAGAGATCGAGGGGAGGAGGAGGGGCTGAGGAAGAGCGGGGAGGCCATGGAGGACAGACAGGATAACTGGATAGGAGGAAAAAGGGACAACGGAAAGGGAGAGTCACACAGAGGGCACAAAGAACCAAAGGACAAGAGGGACAGAGGAGGGCCAAAGAAGAGGAGGGTGGAGCAAGGAACCTTCATGTGTGCGTGCGACAAAAGTGGCTCAATGAAGAAAAAGTTCACATACTGGTTAACAACCATGTAAAGGGGCCAGTAGCCATGGGAGGATACAAATGACGACATGGCTGTACTAAAGAGAAACTAAAAAGCCTATTAAGGAATAAAACTCCAACACTTACGAAGGACAAAGACACAAGTCAATGAAAAATATGGGCAGGGCTTCTCCTTGGTACAATACCTAAAACAGATCGCCATTGCAGCGCTTGCGCATTGGCTCAGGCTCGACCTAAAAATAGGACCTTCAGACCCACTCTTCAGTTCACTACTGGACCTGCGGGCGGACTCTCCGAGGACTGCCTACTGCTGTGACCTGCTGTGAACTCTGAATGTGGTAGCGTCATTCCAGTCGGGAATGACGTCCTCAAATGCACACTGCGTTGAGAAATTTCCTTTACCCTTTATGCTTTCAAAATAAAGTTTTATTGAAACATTCAATTTCGTTGATTGTAATCATTAATTTTTTCCAATGTTCAAAAGTCAAAATTATACTTGGCCCAATGCATTTCCGGCATTTTGCCCTTCGTCAGGGGCATTGCATTTCTGTTGAGGAAAATAAATACAACTGTCATACATTCGTGGCCATGTGTACATGACTATCATATATTCATAACTCTATTCACACAATCATATCTGTGCATTGTTTAGTTCAGAAACCTTTTACAAAGATACAAAAAACACTTCATGGCATGTACTATCTCGTACCTGAGAGTGAATTCATAGAATTAATAGGATTAAACATCCTGTAAACATTTGTTATGAGTATTGTTTGACTTCTACTCGTTAGAACGGACCCTGGTTCGGCATTCAGTAAACAAAAAAGGTTCTGAGTAAACAAAAATCATACCTTCTAAAGTTGTCGGGAATTTGAAGGGTAATTAATTATGGTCAACTCGGTACATGTAAACTCACGAAATCTGACCTGAAACGAATAAAAGATCGTCGTGCTCTTAATTTACTACATCTTAATACCATGCTGTAATAAGAATTATCAATATCGTGACCGTACCTGAAGTGTAAATGTGCCTGGATCAGGGCAAAAAGGGTTTACGGTGTCATCAGGGTTCACAGACCGCGTTCTGTAAAAAAGAACCCAGTCAAGATTCAGTGCCTGTGTTAGATCGTGTGCGCTCGAAATAATCGTGACGGCATTGCCAACTGGTTGCGTTGGGAAAATGAGTGCACTCACCTAGTTCGTGAAATGTCATCGGACGGCTTAGTGGGGTCACCATGCCGAACTTTCGAAAAAGTGATACGCGGTATTTTCGCCAGTGCCGGATGTTATCTCTCCCGCCCCGGAAGTGATACGCATGGATTGTGAATAACAAAAATAAAAAACGGAGTAGCGTGTAGTTTCTTTTTTTTTTTTTTAAAACCTTTATTGAATTATCGAAGCATTACAAGCGCAGGCCTACAACCACAGGGGCCGGCCGCAAACTCAAGATATATATTCAGGTGGCATGCAAATGTATCCGACCGCATAATATCAACGAGACAAGCATAGCATATGATTGTATGTGCCATTAAGCGAAGGATATGAAAGGTTTCATTTTTAGGTTATGTAGAAGCAGTAGCGGCTGCACTATCGATGGCGTCACACCATTGAATAGAATTAAGAAGAGATGGGGGGGACGTACCCCGCATTGCAATCAGAACCAGGTGATGGACATTACAGCCTTAAACATACTACGCCCGCCAAAGCAAACAAGGAGCAAAAATCAGTACAATGGCGAGCGATTCAGCTAGAGCATCATCCCGAAAGCCCACCCTCCAGGGACAGTGAGTAATAGGCAAGAATAGACGCCAGATAGAGAAAGAAGTAAGATAGAGAGAGACAGCCAATCTACTGAAGAGGAAGGGAAGCCCCACCTAAGAGAAAGATGAGAAGAAAGAGACCATAGAACAAAACAAACTAAAATAATAACCCCCCCCAACACCCACCACCCTGCACCCCTGTAATGGCTACGGCCAACCCCACTAACAGCGTGCCTGTCGCCCCAGAACTGCCCTAAAGAAAGGAAAGAAAGCGGAGGAGGAGAGCAATAGACACACTCCCGGTCCTCATTACCCCCCACCAGCAGCAGTCTCTCTAAATTCAATGTCGACTGTTAAAGCAAGTACTGAACACATACATGGGGAGAACTCCAACAAAAACCTCCCATCTCCCAGTAGTATACACGGTGCATATCCGGCATAAAGCACATAGAAAAGCTAACCCCGAATGTCAAAGTCAACCCTGACCAGTTCGGTTCTTCACGAAAGCCCATGTCGTCCAAGCCACAGCAATCACGAACAAAGCGAAGCGTCCAAGACAGTTCAAAACAATGGCGACGGATCGAGGAGAGGAAACAAAATGGCGGCATCCGAAAATTCGACAATAGAGGATGAAGAAGGAAGACGAACCTCTCCGAAAGTCACTGAAGAACTGTCTTTGGCGGTAGAAACCTTTAGAAACAATGTTCCGTCGAACAGGAATGAAGCAGGGAAAGCCAACGACGATCACAGGAGCACCCTCCATAAGGCCAGAGTCATCAAAATAGGCTAAAACAGGCTTCCGTCCAGGGGTCTCTAAATAGTGCGGGGAATAATCCATGGGGTCCAAGGCATGCTGACAACTTGTCGGATTATCCACTTCTGGTTTCAAGTGTGCGTTATCCAGCTTTACAGACATCCGTTGGCACAGGACGGCAAAGTGAGAGCGGAACGCCCCAATGGCGGCCATTACGGACCTCAGCGATGGTGTGCCATCAGTATCTCCCATCTCCTCCGACATGAGACGAGGCAGGATTTGGACCCCTGAAACACCGTCCAGGAACCAGGCACACACGGGGCGTATGACAACAGCGAGCGCTCACACAACAGGCAAGATTGGTATTTCGCCACTCGCGGGGGCCAGCCCGACAACCGGGGCTCCCCAGAGGGTCACCGGGCATAGGACCCCCGACAGTCGTCACCGATATCACATGCGTCACTGTGCCGTGTCCTTGGATTAAGCCGGTTACTCAGTTGCCAACTGGAATTAGAAGGATTGGACCGAGGTCGGGAGACCAGAAGCAACTCTGGTCCCACAGCTGGTGTTGATCACTTCCAACCCGGATGGGCCAGAAATCGAGGTCCCGGCGGAAGCTCTGGAATAGGCCGAGAAGTAAATTCGATGTAACTTTGTCACCCGGTAAGTTGGAGGGTCCGGGTTTGCACCGCAGGAGTCAGGAGCACTTCATACGTGTGGGAGTCCGGCGTGCTTGAAGGATGAGAGGCAGGATATACGAGCTGCCGGTGGAGGTCGGCGGAGCCGGGAGCTTATGTGGCCATCTTGGATCATAGCGTAACTCCTCCCCAGTGATTCTCAATTCAGGAGACAACCACCAAGATTTAAACCCACCACAAAAACACCACAAGAGCAACCAACCACATCCCGTGACACAAACAACACCGGGAATACTTTTTTGGAGAAAGGCCAAAAATCATCCGAAGAACCAGTAGGGGCAAAAGGTCAAGTAACAGAGGACTCAATTTCAAGAAACACCAGGAGTCAAAAACCTTAGTTATTAACCTTTCCAACCAACAAATATCACGTTCAGAAATAAATGTTTTACAAAAAGGAACTACGTTTGTATCAACATTTCATTCTAAACTCTTGGACACACAAGTATGCATTCACAAGTTCATGAGAAAACTACGTTTACGACATTTCTTCAGTAATGTCATTCCAGTAGCAGATGAACCACCAAAAGATACTTTAAAGGGACTCAGAAATAAAAGCAAATTCATCCCCCCGGTGAGCCACAAGGTTCTTGACGCATTTGAGAAAGTCATAAGTAAGGAGGTAGAGAAAATCTATAAACAGCCAAAGTCGAGAGTCACTAACCTTTCCAACAAAGAACGAAACATTCTAAAAAAACTGGCAGAAAACCCAGAGATTACCATACGTCAAGCAGACAAGGGGGGGGGGCCTTGTCATCTTGAACACTGACTATTACAACAACCAAGTAAACGAACATGTCAATGACTCAAACATCTGTTATAAAATAGAAAGAGATCCCGCGAAAGAATTCATAGAGATACTCTCTACCCTAATAAACCAAACAATTGACTCAGGTGTAATTGGATCTAAGGAGAAACAATACCTTATAAAATCAAATCCATCAGTACCCTATATATATATGATACCAAAAATTCATAAGCATTCCACCCATCCTCCCTGCAGACCAATAGTATCCACGGTCAACTCTATTCATGAGCCGATTGGCAAGTACATTGACAAGCATTTACAGCCACTAGTACAATCAATGACCACGTACATCAAGGACACAACTCATTTTCTAACCATACTTGAAGACCAGAAAACACAATTCACCAGCGAAATGATCCTCTGTACCATTGATGTACAGTCATTATATACTTCAATTCCTCATAATTTAGGACTAGACGCGACCGCGCCATTTCTAATGTTATCAGATATGGAAGAAGGCTTGAAGGTATTTATCATGGAGCATCTGAATTTCACATTATACCACAGCTACTTTTCATGGCAAGAGTCATTTTACATCCAAAGCTCTGGTACTTCTATGGGCAATTGTGCCGCATCTGCCTACACAAATCTCTTTATGTATAGGTTCGAATTGGATAACATCTTGAGTAAAGAACAGTGGTCTAAGAATCTCATTACATACAGGAGATACATTGACGACATATTCGTCTTGTGGAAGGGAACACAGATGAAGTTGGAACAAGCAATTGAAGACTTGAATCATGTTAATGACCGGATCAAATTCACTCACAACATTCAAAGACACAAATTACCGTTCTTAGATGTGCTCATCCAGAAGACCCAAAACAAACTTGAAACCAGTGTTTTCACCAAAACCACAGATAGAAACAACCTATTACACTTTTCCAGTTTTCACCAATATTCTCTAAAAAGACACTTACCGTATTCACAGCTATTGCGAATAAAAAGGATCTCTTCCACAGAAGAGTCATTGAAAAAAAGCACGCAAACTTGCATTGACATATTTCATGAGCGAGGATACCCAATGGGAATTCTAGAAGAAGCTGAAACCAAAATGTTAAACATGAATAGGAGATCATTATTACAGACTCCACCAAAGACACGAGAAGAGGACAGGATAGTATTTGTTTCCAAATACTCAACTGAAAGCGAAAAAATCAAGAGAATCATACTGAGAAATTGGTCATTATTGACATTGGAGGAATATTTTAATAACATTTTTCAGCACAATCCAAGATTTGCATTCCAGAGATCTTTAAACATCAAGGAAATGTTAAACAAGAAAATGCAAATCCACACCGACAAACACAAAGGCACGTTACCTTGCCACAACTGTGGAAATTGCAATGCTATTATAAAAGGTAACAAAATTAAACACCCAAGCCAAGGATTTACGATCAAATTACTAGTCACTACAACGTGTGACAGTCGAAATCTGATTTATTTGATCAAATGCCCATGTGGCCTAGCTTACGTTGGGAAAACAGAACGTAAAATAAAGACACGCATTATTTAACACAAAAGTAACATTCGAACCAAGAATACGAAATCTGCACTGGCATCCTGTTTCAACAATCACAATCATTATCTGAGTCAAGTGCGATTTTTAATTGTGAGCGCAGTAATATGTAATGTTTATCCCATTATTCAGCCTTAACTGAACTGTTTATGAACTGTTTACGAATTGATTATGAGCATTTGATTTCAATTCACTTAGCTTTAACTGTATGCACAGTGCATTATGAATTGTTTATGAATTGTTTATGAATTGTTTATGAATTGATTATGAGTATTTGACATATAAGGACCAGATACGCAGAAAACATAGACTTTTGGCTCCCTTCCTAACACTCAGACTTGTTTATCTGTTCACTTATCTCACTGCCTTTCGAGCACTGTTTACGATTAGGGTCGCTCCCTTTTTTTGAACATTTTTGACTTTCCGACCAAAGATTCGGCAGATTACACCCTTTTCTGTTTTGTACGCCAAGAAACTACACGCTACTCCGTTTTTTATTTTTGTTATTCACAATCCATGCGTATCACTTCCGGGGCGGGAGAGATAACATCCGGCACTGGCGAAAATACCGCGTATCACTTTTTCGAAAGTTCGGCATGGTGACCCCACTAAGCCGTCCGATGACATTTCACGACTTAGGTGAGTGCACTCATTTTCCCAACGCAACCAGTTGGCAATGCCGTCACGATTATTTCGAGCACACACGATCTAACACAGGCACTGAATCTTGACTGGGTTCTTATTTACAGAACGCGGTCCGTGAACCCTGATGACATCGTAAACCCTTTTTGACCTGATCCAGGCACATTTACACTTCAGGTACGGTCGCGGTCACAATATTGATAATTCTTATTACAGCATGGTATTAAGATGTAGTAAATTAAGAGCACGGCGATCTTTTATTCGTTTCAGGTCAGATTTCGTGAGTTTACTTGTACCGAGTTGACCATAATTAATTACCCTTCAAATTCCCTTTAGAAGGTACGATTTTTGTTTACTCAGAACCTTTTTTGTTTACTGAATGCCGAACCAGGGTCCGTTCTAACGAGTAGAAGTGAAACAATACTCATAACAAATGTTTACAGGTTGTTTAATCCTATTAATTCTATGAATCCACTCTCAGGTACGAGATAGTACATGTCATGAAGTGTTTTTTGTATCTTTGTAAAAGGTTTCCGAACTAAACAATGCACAGATATGATTGTGTGAATAGAGTTATGAATATATGATAGTCATGTACACAAGGCCACAAATATTTGACAGTTGTGTTTATTTTCCTCGACAGAAATTCAATGCCCCTGACGAAGGGCAAAATACCCGAAATGCATTGGGCCAAGTATAATTTTGACTTTTGAACATTGGAAAAAATTAATGATTACAATCAACGAAATTGAATGTTTCAATAAAACTTTATTTTGAAAGCATAAAGGGTAAAGGAAATTTCTCAACGTTGTGTGCATTTGAGTACGTCATTCCCGACTGGAATGACACTACCACATTCACTATTGTAGCCTCCAAGACTCAGAAGGTGGAACTCATCTAGCACATAACCATTTTCAGTACTGTTTCACAATCACAAGTAACCACGAGGGCGACGGTTCATTCTGCAAATCCTTGTTGATCCTGCTGTGCACTCTGCCAGACTGCTGCTGTAGCTGAATAGACTGCTTGGCTGCCTGGAGTCGGCATCGAAAACTCACAGGTCAGTCCTGTTGTTCAGCCCTTCATCTTCACCTTCACCCAGGACTACGAGAAGGGACTCCAAGGGCTAGTTTACTAATCTCCTCTTCAGAGCCACAGGGATATAAAAGGCTACCACCATCTTTAACCTGCACCTGGGCCCAGCCTACGTGAGCCCTAAACCCCCAAGTGGTGTCCCACCAGTCCTGGGCCCTTGTTTATGGTGTGAAAGGTGCCCAGAAAGCCAATCGTCAAAACTGAGGACTTGAACAAAATGTGGCCAAAAAGTGCTCTGACAACAAGGAGGAGACCGGGACCAAACTGCTTGCCTATCCATCCGAGGTGCATCGCCGGTCGGATATACTTAGTGGCTTCTCCAACTGCGTTCTTCTCCACAACAGCAAATTTGTTTCAGCGATCCTGCGCCACAGGGGTATCAATGTTGCTGCCTTTGGCTACAGCCATTCGTCACACTAGAAATGTTTCACTTACATTTCGGCGACCAAGTCCGAATGTAGACATTTTTCTTGCAGCTTCAACCTAAGGCTATCCGACAATGACGCTTCTTCCTCAAACACCTCCTGCAGCCTTGCCCTGCAGAAATGTACCTTCTCAGGTATTTTTCTTCAAGAAGTTTTTAAAGTCAAAAGGTAAGCACTGACCAGGCCAATCCAATTATTTTATCTGAACAACACTGCATTGCAGTCAGCCTTCACTTTCGACTTTAATTCGGTCTCACACGGCTGTAAGTCCACGGTTGGCCCATTGATCTTTTATGCGTTATTTTGAACCTTAAACATGGAAAAAATCATAACTCCAGTTCCACTGACTTGATTTTGTCTTTTTGGTATCAAATCATTTATTTAAATATGTTCTATGTTAATAAATTGGTTTAGGACTTTTCTTGGGTTGGGTTTTAACTTTAATGTTGTTTGTGTGCAACATAAATATTTTACACAATGCCTCTACGTAAAGCCTGACTGCTTTTTGTGCCAAGCTTCCTAGGGTTAAGCACAGCTTACTTTAGTGACTTGTTGTGCTTCACCCAGCAAGGGACTGTGGCTATTGCTTGACCAGGGCTCACATCCCAGTCAACCAACAACCTTGTTTCTCACAAAGGAGGTTTTCACTGTTGTTGCCCAATCTTATAAATACCAGGATATGTTGAATGCACTTGCCTAACATGCTCCAATCAGTCAGAGCCTTTTATATGTCCCTGGGCAAAACTAGCTGTGGGGCCGTGACCCAGAAACAATGGCTTAAATCACATCTTCCCAGCTTGGCCAAACTGTGTGACCTTGGGAGATTACTTTTCTTCCATCTGCCTCCTTTTGAATGATCATATGTTTAAAAGCACCTTGAAATAATTCAGTTCAAGAACTGCACTGTACTAAATCCTTTCCTTTATATGGTTTAATAGACTATAACGTTGCTCCGTATATAGCAGTAATAAAGGCCTTTCATAGGAGACAAAAGACAACAGATTTGTTTCCATGAGTCACTAATAAAATCAGTATTCCGAAAGTGTGATAGGTTTGTGCCAGAGGTAAGTACTTAAAATCCTAAGGCAAGGCAATTTCTAATTCTGGATTGGCGTTGTGGATACAGGAAAGGGAGTACTGTGTTTATAGAAGTTTCTTCTTCATTCAAATGCAAGTGAACACAAGAACAGCCGATATGTGTTTCACCCAAAAGGCCAGCGGGCGGAGGGCTTTTTCAAGGCAAGCTACGACACTGTAACACAGTACTCCATTTCCTGTATCCACACCAATCCAGAATTTAGGATTTTCTTACCCTATGATTTTAAGTACCTACCTCTGGCACAAACCTATCATACTTTCAGAATACTTATCTTACCCCTGGGTGAAACCACCTGATGTGTATGCGCTATAACAATGATTGGGTCCGGTCCCATAGTGTGTGAACCCTGGCAGCACCCACAACCTGAATGCCCTAACTAATACAATCAGGGCTGAAGGAGAAACAGGTTGATATCCACCCAGAATCTGGATTGCACATTGTCTTATCAGGAAACCTGGGGGCATATTATCCTGGGGCCAGATTATCGACATCAAACCTGGGCTTCTATTGGAATTCTATAGGGCATATTATCAAGCCCCTTATTGCTGCTTTAACGGAGGTTTCCTGCCACTAAAGCTGCAATAATGTTATCGCCCGTTCTTGATAATATGGCCCTAGTTTCAATCCCAGCTTCCCAGCTTAACCAAACAGTCTGTTGCTAGGCAATGACTTTTCTTCACAGTGCCTCCTTTTCATTGAACTGTTTTTAAGCCTCTCTCGTTCCCTCGTTAATGTGTTAGCTCTCTGTGTTGTGCCGGTCCTGTATGGGTGACAGATCCATGTGATGTTCCTTCTCCAACTGCCAATTGCCTGTAACGTATTATTTAGGTTTGCGAAGGCTGTGCTGTGACTGTCTATGTTGTACCTTTCTTGTGATGTGAAGCTCGGCATAAAAGCTTCAACTAAATATAGGAGAAAACATTGCAGATTACCAATGCTTGTTTTAGTGTATGATGTGAGTGAAACATTGAACATATATGTGCAGTGTTTACTTTTGGTTTTAAATATAAAGAAAGTGATTTTTAAAAAGGACTACGTGACTTTGTAAAGTTTTAAAACATAGTTGACATATAGCCAATTCTGTCATTTTAGCCAACAACACCGTGAGTGCGGGGCTTGAGTCCATAATGAAACTTCTAAAAGCAAAACTACAAGACCCACAATGCAACATTCTGTTGACTAAAAAGCCAGGGATGGCATCTTGTGTCTTGGTGGCACTTGGTAGACTTGTGAAATGCAAAATAAGCCTTAACTCCTTCCTGTCTGCCTTTCTTCCTGCAGGCAATAATGGGTTAAACAGCCCAGAGATTGAGAGGGCACAGACCTCTTTTCACATGCAAATTCCACCACCTCCTGCTAATGGGCAAATATTACCCCTCCCTGGGAAATAGACAAGAGACCTCGTTTTTCAGAACCAAGCGAGAAACCGCAGTTAGTAGTGTCTGAGACACAGAGAGAAACAGTAATGGTCTCTCACTGCCTTTTCAGGAGGAGTGTGGCTCAATGGTTAGAGCGGCAGACCCTGATGCAGAGTTCTGGCCCGGGACCAGGGTTCAATTCCCGCCTCGGCGGGTCTTGGGCTCAATTTCCTCGGACCTGACAATTTTCGCCTCGGTGCCTATTCTAATCATGGGCCCCACGCTGCAACTCTGGGCAATAGCTTGCTTGACCCCCACACCGGCCCCAACAGCGCTAGAAGGCCTGGCTTCACCCTGGGGGTGCCCAGGAGTGGACACTTCACAGGGAAAGCCAGGAAGGGTTCCACAGCGGTATGAGTAATAGCGCCAGGAAACCGCTTGGTGGCAGTGCACTCTACAAATACCTTGACATTTACATTTACATTTCATGGGCCCTCTTCAGGGTGTGTGTTATTGAGGGGGCGGGGAGGTGGTGCACTGAAAACAGCCTTATGGTGTACCCTGTGTTGAACAGGTGCTGCACTTGCTGCCCTGCGAGAGCCGCTGGTGGTAGTAAGTATATTGTGAGTGGTGAGGAAAGTGACATCCCCACTCTTTCCTAACTTGTTCACTCCACACAGCTCTGCTCCCCTCTTTTTAGGAACTTCCCCTCTCTGTGGGGCATGGGGCCCAGTCTACTACTTCCAGTCTAACTTCGGTCTGCTTTAGCGCCTCGCTGTTTGCCCGAAGCGCTATATTAATGCAATCTGAATACAATGTACTGTTTGGCAGTGACCATTCCTTGCAGAAAAGACTGACCTAGTGCCGGAACACTCTCTCTCGTCCACGCCCAGCACCTCGCCAGCTGCGTTAGTGGGTAATGTGCTGTGGCATTGATAACAAGGAGAAAGAGGGCAAAGCACTGGCTTTCTACCTCTGTGTTTACTTCTCTGCAGCTAATCTTAAAGCTGCAACGCTTTAGAGGCAGGCACTTCTGCTCATTTGTTTCAAGTTGACCTGGAGATGGAGTCCACTCAAGCTTTTTGTGTCCTGTCTTGGTTTTACCAATGCTTGCTTTGCTAATGTTGTCTTCATACTCTGGAGGCCGAAACAGAGTTTTCACGCTTAACTGTGGGATATTTTATACCTTTTTCCTGTTCTTCCTTCTTCCCTTTAATGTTTCCATCTTTTAGTCTTTCTTCCTTTTGCTTATTCCCCATTTTGAGTGTCTTTCTCCTTGTATAATTGGCGCAGATGCACCTACTTCTCCCCCACCCTTTCTCTCACTTCTTCTCTCCCTGTTTTGGTCTCACTTCCTCTCCCCTCTTGATTACTGTTCTGCCCCCATTGTGGGTGTGCAATGCATATAGTTCACGCCTCTGTCCCTCTGTCTGGTGTGTCCATGTTTGTTGTTTCTGTTGAGGCCTCATTATTGGGCACCGACCCTACAGGCCTTTGATCACCAACTTTCTTCTTCTATCGGACGACGCTGCCTCTTTCGATTATATGCGGCTCCCCTCTAGATCCCCTTCGGTTCCCTCCAACCCTCCAACCCCCCAATCCGGTTCTTCCTGCATCCCCTCCGGATCCCCTCTGGATCCCTGCCTCTTCACTCATACAAGGCCGGGCTAGTATTTGTATGCAGGGCTGCAACACATTTAAAAAATGCAGCAATAGAAGGTATTTGACAGGCTTTGAAACATAAACCTAAAATAGCAAATGCAGTGAGATATTGCCCAAAAACTTTAAAGCTGTCTGTGCAATTCTTAAACAATATATATATATATATATTATTTTTCCTTTAAAGGTTTTCACAGAAAATCGTATTTAGGGGACAGCTTATGGCACTTACAAAATCCCAAAGCAAAAGAAAATGTACTTTATTTTAGCTGAGAAAGTTTCGAACCTATAAGTAAAGCACAGGCAGCAGAGGAGGCAGTCCTCCTCCTGCTCTGACTGTTACATGAACCCGGAAGTCCCGGTGCAGCCAGAGAGGGACAGACTCACAGACACACCCACTTCAAAAAGAGAGAAACTGAAACTTACCTTCACTGCCTGCATTTCTGAATCATGGCGGCAGCAGCTCAGCTCGGGAACCTCAAGGAAGAGGCCACTTGTTCTATCTGTTTTGAATATTTCAAGAATCCGGTGATGATTGATTGTGGACACAACTTCTGCCGCTCCTGCATCACCCAGAGCTGGGAGGGAAGAGATGGAAACTTCCCCTGCCCACAGTGCAGGGAAATATCTTCTGGGGAAAACCTCCGACCCAACAGACAACTTGGGAACATGGTGGAAATGTTAAAACAACTTCATCTGCCCCCCGTGAAGCCGCCGGAGGAGAATCTGTGTAATGAACATGAAGAGAAACCGAGGCTGTTCTGTGCAGAGGATCAGAGGATGATATGTTTGGTCTGCCGGGAGTCAAACGACTATAAAATTCACTTAGCAAGTGCTAAAGAGGAGACTGCAGAGGAGTACAAGGTGTGTGTGTGGTTTCTCTGCAACTACAAGTAAAGATCACAGGGGGTTTGTCTGTGGAAATTCAGGGATCACAAGGCCCTCTGTGAACCCCATCAAGGAGGCAGCCTGAGAGCACGAGCTATATGTGTGCACGTGTTCAGATGTGACGAGTCATTCTGTGTAGAGGAGGAGTCTGCAGAAGAGCTCAGGGTATTTGAGTTCAGAGTTCAATAATGAAGACACAAGGGAATGAAAGGTATTTAAGTCGGATTTAAGGGATCACCGGTTGTTCAAGCCTCATAGAAGGGGCTGGAAAAGAGGACGAGGTGCGTCTGTGGGCATTCAGGGTTCACAAAGTCACACAGGGAGCCCCACTGAGGAACCTGCAGAGGAGCACAAGGTGCGTGGGTGGGTGTTCTGGAACCACAAGTTAAGAGCACAAAGTATGTCTGTAAAAAATGGAGAGATTTCAACTTCACTTGATAAGCCACATCACAGGGCAGTCGAAGAGTAGAAGCTGTGTTCGTGAGGGTTTAGAGATCACGAGTCACCCTTTTTATATGGTGACAACATTGCTCCATACCACTGGGAGATCGATTTTCCATTCCTGGACTTTGCCTTTACATATCACAGGTGACCACAACTCCCAGAATGCACTGATATGTTAAATCAAAAGCGCAGAATTGGAATAGTTGTGTCTAGGTGGCATGGAGCCATCTGGTCACCCTACCTGAGTGCGGGGGCTGCAGGAGAGAACAAGGTATGTCTGTAGATGTTCAGGGAATCAAACAGCAAACCACAGCGAGCCCATAGACGAGGCTGATAATGAGTTCCAGGTATGTGTGAGGATGTTGTTGGATCATGGGCCTGTACAAGGAGTGTGTGTGCAAGTTTCTCACAGGAAGAAACTGCAGAGGGGCTTTTAGGGATCACAAGTGATAGTAGGCATATAACGTGCGATTCGTCCCCACCATACTTTGCCCTCCTTTTTGCCCACCATAAACAACACCATGCAAAGTGTCTGGTCTTCACTGCGTAGTCTTTATTTATTCTCAGATAACGCCCTCTTTATTTGTTGATGCATTGTCAACATTAGACCAACTTTATTAAACCAATCCAACACACATTGATAAACATTAGGTTTTGCAGTATTTGTTTGCACCACAGGTTACAATTGACTTTACAATCCAGGATCTCCAGAGCCACCTTGGATGTGGGCTGTGCCAGCAGGCCACGACCCATCTCCATTGCTTCACTTCCATTCCAGGTAACTACCCATCGTCTACCCCCTAGATGCGGCCACCTGGTACTGCTTTGCGCCTTTCCTTGTGCACCAGCTTTCAACCCGTTTTCACCAGATTGAATTGCCCTCTCCACGAAGGAATAATTAAAAATAGCCTTGAGCGGAGCAATGTCAACGTGCGGTCTAACGCAACTACTCTTTAATCGCCGCTGCTCCCACAATACCAGGAAATCGACACACTCCACTAGGGAACCTGCAACGGACCCTCCCTATTTTCTAACTGAACCCCACAATAAATTAAAGCCAGTCAGATCCTGGCCTCGAACCCCCGATCACTAAAGAGATACCGCCTACTCCTACCCGGTGAGCTACGCCGGTACGGCCTTCAAAATCCGTGCGCACTTCGTGCTTTAAAAAAAACAACCTTATCACAGTCATTTTCTAAAGCGCCGACAAACAGCCCTAAACACCCACCTTATCCGTTTTTGCTTCGCTGTGAGGCCCCCTCACCCCGGTGACCGCCGCAACCTGCGACTTGCTCCTAGTTGCGACCCGTAGCGCCCGAGGCGGGAGGACAAAGAGGGCTTCTTCCTTGTGTTCAGGGCTCTTATCCTTTTCCCTGGGGGTTAGGGGAAGCCTGCGCACCTAGGTGACGCACTGCAAGCCTAGCCTACCTCCTCATATTTCCTGTTGGCCGCCCCTCCCACTACCCTGTGCACTGGCCCAGCCTCTCTTTTTGCCGCTTCTCGCACGAAATGCCACTAAAGGCTCCCCTCCCATAGACGCTGGGGGGGGGGGGCCTCTCGATTCCCTCATGAAATCTTTAGGAGGACACAAAGTATGCTTTGGGGCGTTGTGGGATCAAACGTCACCCTGTGCATCCCATAGAGAAGCGTGCCCAAGAGCACATGGTGTTTATGTGGGTGTCCAGGGTTCTCAAGAGAAGATACTCTGTGAGTCTCACGGAGGAATCCACGGTACATCTGTCCACTTTCAGGGATCACAGGTTGTGCACTATGAGCCTCATAGAAGAGGCTGCAGAAGAGCACAATATGTGTCAGTGGGTATTCGGGGATCACAATGTAACCTGTGGACCCACAAGATATGTGTTTGGGTATTGAGGGACCACTATGCAATCCCTGGATCCAACCCAAAATCACAAGGTAAGTTTGTAGGTGTTTAGGGATTATAAGTGAATACACTCTGTTAGACCTATATAAGAATCTGCAAAAGAGCACAATGTGTGTCTATCAGAGCGCTGAGATCACAAGCCATATACCTTGAGCCACAGTGGCAGCTGCAGACGATCAAAAGGGTCTGTGTGTGGGTGTTTTGGGATCTCAAGCTGGACTGAAAGGATTCAGTGCGGCAGTGCAGTGAGTCGTGCATGGGCTCACGCAGTCATCGGTGTCAGAAGACTTCATGTAGTAATGCAAGAAGTAGCACGTGGGCAAACATGGTCATCAGACAACAGATGAGGTGCAACAATGCAGGGTGTGGCATATGCGGTCACATACCCCTATTACACAGCAGAAGAGGTGCATTAATGAAGGGTGCAGCACACAGGCTCATGTGGTAATCAGACACAGAATGGAGACTTGTAGCAATGCAGGATGTAGCCCACGGGATAAGACGGTCCTCTGATGCAGAAAAAGCGAAGCAGTAATGCAGGGTTAAGCACACAGGCTCACATGGTCATCAACACAGCAGACGCAAGTGCAGTAATGCAGGGTTTGTCACACGGGCTCAGATGCTCATCGAAGACAGTGGAAGGTGTTGCAGAAGAGCTGGATTGGTGATTTGTGCAGCACACAGGGTCAGGAGGGGTTTGATGCTGATGACCCACCAGCAATGCAGGGTTTATCAGCTACAAAGGGTAGTGCAGGGTCCCGGTATGGCAGGCTTGCATCTTTATTAGGCCCAAAGTGCATTTCTCCTATAGCATTTGTTGCATGAAGTACACAGGCTTTGGAGACCCCTCACAGGATGAATGAACATCAGGCTGGCCTATGATCACAGGCTCAGAGTCTTCGACCTCCTCACCTCAAGTCGCTGAACACTGAACCCTCTACTCGCATTCAGTCCATCTCCTGGGACCTTCAGTAGAGTTCCTTCCTCGTTCCTGGGGGTCCAGTGCCTCCTGTAGAAGGGAGGCGGCCATCATTCCCATCTCTGGTCTTCAGCGTTCTCTTCAGTAGAGGTCCTTCCTCGGTCCTGGGGTCCAGTGCCTCCTGTAGAAGGGAGGCGGCCATCATTCCCATCTCTGGTCTTCAGTGTTCTCTTCAGTAGAGGTCCTTCCTCGTTCCTGGGGGTCCAACGCCTCCTGTAGAAGGGAGACCACCATCATTCCCATCTCTGGTCTTCAGTGTTCTCTTCAGTAGAGGTCCTTCCTCGTTCCTGGGGGTCCAGCGCCTCCTGTAGAAGGGAGACGGCCATCATTCCCATCTCTGGTCTTCAGTGTTCTCTTCAGTAGAGGTCCTTCCTCGTTCCTGGGGGTCCAACGCCTCCTGTAGAAGGGAGACGGCCATCATACCCGCCTCTGGTCTTCAGCGTTCTCTTCAGTAGAGGTCCTTCCTCGTTCCTGGGGGTCCAACGCCTCCTGTAGAAGGGAGACGGCCATCATTCCCGTCTCTGGTCTTCAGCGTTCTCTTCAGTAGAGGTCCTTCCTCGGTCCTGGGGTCCAGCAGAGCTCCATAAATTTAAAAGGGGACAGTTTACATCATGTCCTATGATAGTTCGCTCCAATCCAACTGTCCGCCAGAGTCATAATTAGCCCCAGACATTTGGAGGGAACCAGTGAACTTGAGAGAGAACCAGACACAATCCCTCCTTCCATCAGGATAGATATTCAACCCAGACTGTTCACTTGACCTTAAAACATTCTAGTGGAGGGCGGGGGGTGTGAGGAGCAGTGAAGGGGGACTGTAGGCACAGACTACAACCAAGACTGATTCACTCTACAATAGAAAGCGTTTCAAACACACTGAGGCCCCCATCGCTGCACTTGGGAACCTCACCTCACCTCACCTCACATGGTCCCAAGCACTGCATCCTATAGACCTGGGCCTGACGGTACCCGAGCCTGACAGCACCGTGACACCCTGATAATTGTAATACAACGCTACACACATTGTGCCAAAACATGCGTCCTGCACATAGTCAGAATGAGCCCAGATATGGCATACTACACCAAGTCAGAAGGTAGTGTCAGTAGGCGCTCTCCTCCCTGAGTTTATACGTGATGCAAATGATCTTAAAGGTCATCTGGGCTGCAGGGGGAGCCAATGTAGGTCCTTTTTTAATTTTTTTTATTTATTGCAAGAGGAAAGATAAATACAATAATAAAATCACATTAGTTATACAAATATATAATCACCTATACATATAATTGTCTTTATATAAAGAAAAAGAAGAAGAGGAGAAAAAAAGAAACAGGAGATTGCAAAGTAGGTATTCACAAAGGTCTGAAACATGACAAAAAGAAAAACTAACGTGCCGGTCGCTCATTAAGATCATCCGTTTAGTTGATAAATGTTCCCCATATTTTTTCCCTTCTTTTTAATGCTTTAGGGCCTCTTAGTTAAGCCAATGAGAGCTCCATAGTGAATATTTCATAAATTAAATACCACCATTCCATGACACTTGGGGTTCTTTCGATATCCAGGTCCGCGCAATGGCCAATCTGGCGCAAGCTAAAATAATTGATACTAAGTCTTTAAAGTTGCTATTGGTGTCTTGTATGTCTAGCAGGACTAAGTGGGCAGAAAGAGCCGGGGATGATATGTGTTTTTTGTTAAGGACGTCTGTTATTCCCAACCAAAAAGTTGAGAGTTTCGGGCACTGATAGAGCATGTGTTTTATGCCAGCAGCTTCCTTATTACATTTTGAGCATTTGGTACGTTCATTGGAGATATTGCCAGAAGTCCAGCTAGAGATTCTTTGTGGTGTATAGTATATTTGGGTGATTGTCCTATAGAATTGTAACCTTAGATTTGAGGAATGGACCACCCGATTTATTTGTTTAAGTGAGCCCGCAATCTGGCTAGAGTTAATATTGATTCCCAACCTATTGGTCCATTTGTCCGCTATTTTCCCACAATCACCAACTTGGCCTTTATTTAGAAGAGTATAACTTTTACTACTGAGAGATTTAGTAAGGTTCAAATAAATACATTGTAGAATGTCTGACTGCTCTACTCTCTCAATTTTCATTTTATTGATCAAGAAATCTTGTATCTGCATGTATTTAAAATACATAGTATCTTTAATTTTATAGAGTATTTTTAGTGTATTGAAGCTTAAGAAGCCTTCTGGACCGTAAAGATCTCCTAGGGCTGTGGTTCCCAAACTGTGCGCCGCGGCGCCCTGGTGCGCCGTTATCAGTAGCCAGGGGCGCCGCGCACGATGTGGGAAAGATAGCATCTTGACACGTTAGGCCCCCTGTGCCGCGATGTCAGAAGTGCAGACCAGAGTGATTATACGCCATTAAAACAAACAAACACACGATCACACTCATGCATGAATAAACACTACAAACGCTGCGCACAGGCTTAATTTCTAACAAGCCAAGCCCCATTTTCTTTATTTTCCTACATGGGGAGACCGGAATCAGTCAGGTGTCAAAAAGTGTATGAATCGCCTCGGTGCTATTATTGAAGTTGACACATCTGAGCAAAGAAGGATTTTATAATTCTGTGTTAGTCGAAGGGCCTTCAATGTTGTATGTAGACAAGTAAAAGTCATATTTTCAGGCGTGCAAATGAAAAAATTGTACTGCGTGTATTTGGGATACGTGACAAAATATAAAGAGAGCTATATGCAAGAAAGGTTCTAGACTTGAGAAAACAATATATAGCAGAGATCAAGGTAAAAAAAAACGGAGGAAAGACACAGAATGAGAGTGAAGGGGGCAAAATGAAACGAGGGAGAAACGACAGAAAAGTGAAAGACAGAGTGGAGGAATGATACAGAGGACACAGGAGAGTGAAAAGGGGAGATTGAGATGAGGGTAAAAAACGGAGGACAGACACAGAATGAGAGTGAAGGGAGCAAATTGAAACGAGAACGAGAGGGAAACGACAGAAAAGTGGAAGAAAGAGTGGAGGAATGATAGAGGACACAGGAGAGTGAAAGGGGGAGATGGAAATGAGGGTAAAAAACGGAGGAAAGACACAGAAGGAGAGTAAAGGGAAGCTTGAAATGAGGGGGAAACAACAGAAAAAGTGCAAAAAAGAGTGGAGGAAAGTCACAGAATGAGAGTGAAGGGGGAGCTTGAAATGAGAGGGAAACGACAAAAAAGTGCAAGAAAGAGTGGAGGAAAGACACAGAGGACACAGGAGAGTGAAAGGGGGAGCTTGAAATGAGGGGAAACGACAGAAAGTGGAGGAAAGACCCAGAAGGAGAGTGAAGGGGGAGATAGAAGTGAGGAAAAAAACAAAGTGAAAAAGGAGAGAAAAAGCGGAGAAAGAGAATGGAGACAGAGGTCCACTGGACCACCAGGGATGAGGCGCAGGTGAAACCTGCAGGTGGAGGAGGGCCTCCAACATTCAAGAGTGCAGGGGCTTGGGTGGGGAAAGGCCTCACTTAATGGTGGAGCTGGAAGGGAGAGCAATTTCACCGACAATGAGTCAGTGGTTCTAGCCCCACATCTGTAGCATCCACCGATGACCCTCAGCTAGTGCATTTATTTGTTACAACTAGCAGCCAGTCTCGCCTTTCATGTGTGAAAGTTTGAAAATGATTAGACCAGTGGGCTCTGCCAATATTTATCAGTCTTTGGCATGGTCCAGCAGGTCAAATTCAAATCCTGAATAAAATATTAAAAAAGAAACTTGCTGCATTGAGGATATAAAAACAAAAAAAGATTGCTTTGACCACAAAATGCATTTATGAAGTAAAGATTGTTAATCTGTGTGCTGTGGAGAATTAAAATGATCCCTCCTGCATTCCAGTGCACAAACTTCATAATTACAGGTGAAATGCCAATGCCATGAGGTGGGAGAGTGGGCTCTGAGTGGGCCACCATGTCAAGTCAACCCAACAAATACATGAACCACCGCAATATTTGAGTACATCCTGTATCTCGCCCTTGCTAATGTGCATCTATAACAAAAATATTTTTTGTGTTTACTTTCAAAATGAATAAAGTGCTGTAGATGTGCACCCCAGGTCTTGCCAATATGCTACTCGTCACCTTTAATTTAAAGAAAAGGTGAAAAATCATCTGTCCAGTGTTCCAAAATTTGCAATTTGATGATATTCGGGTACTACTTGATGTGCTTACAACCCTTCTGAGAATGACTAATGGTCTGCTGGTAGTTTGTGCAGTAGTGTGGCTCACTGGTTAGAGGCGGCAGACCCGAGAGCAGAGGACGGCCCGGGACCAGAGTTCGATTCCCGACGCGGCAGGTTTCTGGACCAGGGTCAGCGGACTCGATAATTCTCTCGCCTCGGTGCCCACTCTGATCAGCGATCACACTCGGCAACTCTGGGCATAAGCTTGCCTCATCTGCACTAACGGCCCCACCAGACCGCCGGGGATGCCTGGTCTCACCCTGGAGATACCCATTAAGGGACCATCTCTCAGGGAAGCCAGGAAGGGTTTCGCAGCGGTCGAAGCGCGGAGATACTCCTCCGGGAGTCGATCCTAGCGCTATATAAACTTGCAATTAATTAATTTGTGAATAGCTAGCTAGCAGCCGCTATCATTTTTATCCCCAATACCTTCATTGCATCCCAATTAATTTAAGGACGCCAACAGGAAGTATTCCAGAGGTCTTGCTTACATCCCCCCCACCCGCCGGTGAAAAAATGGTGGGGAGCCACGGCCAACTGCCTATTTGGTCAAGGGAGCCACGGGTTAAAAAAGTTTGGGAACCACTGTCCTAGGGTGTTAATCCCCTGATCTATCCATTGAGCACAAGCACCATCGGAGAAATTGTTTGGCATCCCTGGATTCCCTCATATTGGCAATTCAGCATTAAAAAAAGATATTTTGTCATTGTCCATAATTTGATCCCAAATTCTTTTAATAGCTCTAGCGGTCTTAAATGTAACTCTCTTGTAGTAGTTTGGGTCGTGTACCCGAAATAAAAACTGATTGCTTTGTGGCCCTAACATGAATTGGTGGTAAAATATAGGAACTTCTTTAGACAAAAGGCTACGTATGCGTTGAATGAAAGTGGCAAAAAAGTAGAATTTTAGATCTGGAAAATTTAGTCCCCCTTTTTCAATTGATAATTTCATGGCCATCATTGACCTGCGGGCTTTTTTATATCCCCAAATATAGTTGCTACAGATGCTTTCTATTATCTTAATGTATGATTGGTTCAGTTGTAGAGTGATGGATCTAAATAGATAGAGTATTTTCGGTACTATCTTCATTTTGATTGTATTGATACGTCCGATCAAGCTAAGTGGTATTTTATGCCAGTTTTTAAGAGTGGAAGTAATTTCCTTAAGTAAGGGATCATAGTTTAGCCGAATAATTTTTTTGATATTGGGGGTAAGTTTCACCCCTAAATAGGTAGCATTAGGGCATAGCCCTGTTATCGGATGTAAGGGTTGATAGTTCGCTATTACTTGAGTTTTATTGACATTTAACCGATATCCCGAGATATCGCCAAAATCACTGGCTTCCTTAATTATATTAGGTATGGCTTGTACCAGGTCGATGGTATATATGGCAATGTCATCGGCGAAGGCGGTGATTTTTAGGCAATGTCATCGGCGAAGGCGGTGATTTTTAGGCACTTTCCTTCATGTTCTATTGGAATAATATATTCTTGAGCTGTTAATGCTTTTAAGAATGGTTCTAGAGCTAAAGCGAATAGCAGGGTTGAAAGAGGGCACCCCTGTCTAGTGCCCCTTTTTATTGGGAAGTTATCCGAGTTGTTTCCCATATAGCTGACTATGGCGGTTGGTGTCTCGTATAAAGATTGAATCCATCCCAGATATTGTCCCTGTATACCGAATGCCTTTAATGCTGCCCAGAGGTACTCCCACCCCACTCGGTCAAATGCTTTCTCTGCATCTAGCATGACCATTCCGAGGGGGGCAAGAGTAACTGCCGCAACATCAAAGGCGGTTACCGCGGTGTTGACATGGGCTGTGGTGGCTCTCCCCACCACGAATCCATGTTGTTGGCAATTGACCAGATCAGGCATTATAGGGGCTAAACGGTTGGCCAGTACTTTGGCAAAGATTTTAGCATCGGTATTAATTAGTGAAATTGGCCTATATGATCCCTGTTCTTCCGGTGGTTTGTTATTTTTTAAAAAGAAGACTATTTTAGCAGTGCGCCATGAGATAGGAGCGCTTCCTGTTTCCCCCATAGAGTCTATCAACTGCTGGAATAGCGGAAGTAATTCCTGTTCACAGATCCTATAGATCTCAATAGGCAAACAGTCTTCTCCTGCGGCCTTGCCTAGGGGGAGTGTTTGTATAGCCTTACTTATTTCCTCAGTAGAAATTTTAGTGCCGAGTAGTCTAGTTATTTCTGGGTCCACTCTTTCAGGTTTATGTGTTAGCAGATATGATTCTATTGCTTCTAGGGTATGTATATATTCTGGGGTATAAAGATAACAATAATATTTGGCAAATTGTTCCAGAATCTGCTCTGGTTTTCTATAGATTTTGGAGTCTAATCCTTTTATTGTATTTATAGTAGTGTTGGCCTTCTTGTCAGCTACCTTGTAAGCCAATATTTTTCCGATCCTGTCTCCCCCTTCATATTGTGCAAGTTTATATTTGTGTATTTTAGAGCTATACTTTTCCCTAAGAGTCTTACTTAATGCTGCCCTTAATGAAACTAATATTAACCTTAATTCTTCAATGTTGGTTTTGCCTTGTATTATAGCATCTGAGAGTTGTTGTTCGGCTGTTAGAATAGTGGATGTGATAGATTTTTCTACCCCTCGCTTTTCAGCATTGTCCCGAAATATATATTGTTGTGTGTAGCCTCTAATGCTGCATTTACATGAATCCCATACGTAATTGACAGCAGTAGAATTAATATTTAGTGATATATATTCCTGTATGTGATTCTTAATGCCCAGGATGAATTCAGGGTCCGTGAGTAAATATCTGGGCAATGTAAATTGCCGGGCTGTTTGTTTGAAATCCAAGATAGTGTAGGTCCTTTAATGCGCAGGTGATATGATTTCTTCAAGCCCTAGATGAGCTGCGCCGTTTCATGTATGCTCCCTTTTAGAGGTTTTAGGGTGGTGTTAGGGAGACCGTTGACCAGGGCCTTGGGAGAGGACTTGTACGTCTGTTCTGAAGTCATCTTCCAGGAAAAACAACTTCACTTTCTTCAAGAGAACTGGAACCAGGCGGTGTTAGTCCTCTTTGCAATGTGTTGCTTGAATGAGAGGTCTGTGTCGAGGGTCTGGGTAAACAGGCTTGACTTGGGTTATTTTGAGCTGTTGGCTTACAGGAAGTATTCAGTCCGTGGGGTTTAACTTTAGTAAATTAGTTGACAAGATTGCAGGATGTTGTTGATTACCAATTTTTTTGGTAGAGTTGAGTATCATCTGCATATAGATGGATCTTGATGCTGCTGTCTGTGAGAATGGATCTGAGAGATCCCATGTAGAGGTTAAAGGTTATGGGTAAAAGGATGGAGCCCTGAGGTGCTCCGCGGGAGACAGGGACGTTCTTTGACCTTTTAGAACCTATTTGCATGAGCTGGTGCCAGTTAGTGAGGTAGGATGTGAACCATTTCAAGGTAGTATGTGAAAATCCCATGTGTTTTTTCAGGTTGTTGTCTGTGTCGAAGGCTGCAGGAGGTCAGGGAACGTTCTTGTCATCCAGGAGGAGGGCTCATCTACTACTTAGAGTTTGGATTTCTAGGGGTTGCACAAAAGTATACAGAAATGTGATAGATGGAATGCTTGAATTAATATCATTTTGAATTTGAATTTGAAGGGATTTGTATAGCGCTCGTGCACCTGGCGGTTTCTTGGCGCTCACTGACAATTGCTACTTGGCAGGTCGGAGAGAGGGTGAGGTGAGCGTTTAAGATGGGAAGGCTTGGGTGAAGAGGAAAGTCTTCAGGTCTCTACGGAAAAGGGGGTATTGGGTGCAGGTTCTGAGGTGCAATGGAAGAGAGTTCCAGAAGACTGGACCCGTGGTAGAAAATTTAGAGCCACCCCACTTCTTCCGTTTAAAACGGGGTACCAGGAGAAGGTGGTGAGAGGCGGATCGAAGGTCTCGTGCAGGCGTGTAGGATTGAATGGTTGAGTTGATGAAATATCAGCCACTAGTAATCACTTGGACCGACATCCATTCCATCTTTATTTTGCGCAAGTGCCACTGTAGCGAGGATATGGGTTCAACTGCAGACATTGCTATGTTAGCATAAGTAAGGTATATGCTTAAACACCTTTTTGCTGCTTTTACACACAACACTATATGGCTTTTGTAAATAACCTGCTTGTGCTCTTTCACATGAGAACTGTCTGTTTTTCACCCATCTAGGCATGCTCTGTGCCCTCAATCTGCACAGCGCGTTCAAGGTCGAATAACAATGTATGCTGTTAATTCATGTTGATCAGTCCCACGCACGTTAGACATAACAGAAAACGTAGCTGCTCAAACCCAAATGCGGGTGCTTTTAATATTGCATTGCATGCATGAGGAGGCACTTAGAGACCACCTTTCCAACATCAAGGAGCTCCAAATACAGGGAGGGTGGTAACTACACAATAATCCTGTTTCCACTGTCATTATAATATGATTTCCCCCTTTTGTGTTTTATGGACTTGTAACACTGCTGATCGTATTATTCTTATGCATCTGTTTGTTAATATTGGCAAAAGTACTGCATCTTAGAGCATGTTAGTTAAAATAAACATTTTAAACTATAGCGTGTCTCTGATTACTCACCTTGTGGACTGGTATGAGACCTAGAACGAAAGAGTGTTCTCGATTCCCACTATTCCTGAGAGTTTCCTAAGTCACATGTTCTAGGTTGTCTAACCATTGGTAGCTTCGCTGTAGCATGGAGAACGAATAAGCCACTAATGCTAGTCGGATCTGGGTTATGGGCACTGAGGTGTGTTTTTTGGTACACCACAATACACCAAGGTCCTGGTTTCCTGTGCATAGTTCTGTGCATGAGCAGAATCCCTGCAACACCACCTCAGCTTGGACACAGCCATATGCAAATCAGTCTTGACCTTACTCCAATGGCAACAGTCCAATGCAAACTTCCAGGCAAGGTCCTCCCTGAACCGGAACACACGCAACCCATGACCTGTGTCGTCCAAATTAGGGCTTATCAGCCAGGTATAGCTTGATTCCAGTGACACAGTGTGCACAGAACCCACGGATGGGCATAACCGACCCACTTAAGTCGACACACTAAAGCATACAAAAAAGTGATGGATGGAATGCTTGAATTAATCTCAGGCACTGGTGATCACTCAGTTCCTCATTCCACCCATTGTTATTTTGTACACACTGCCTCATTTGGCTTGGACCCAGCACTATGGTCTAAAGACAGGTTGATATTCCTGTAGAATATTATTCTTGCTTATGTGCTCCAGTAGGATGTGGCAACTGCTTCTTGATGATTTTCCCTATAAGTGAAAGGTAGCTAATAGGTTAGAAGCTGCTGAGGTTGGCTGGGTTCAGGGATGGTTTCTTTAGCAGTGGAAAGATCTCAAGAGTGTCTTAGAGTGTTCCTTGGCAGAGGGAGTTGTTGACAATGTGGTAGGAGGGTTTACGGGCCTCTTCTTTTTTTTTTTTTTACATTTTTAAAACCTTTATTATAAAAGAGCACACAGCTATTCAGCCTAACATCCCGGAGGCAAGGCAGCATAGAACCAGGAGGAGAAAAGTGCAAGGTGATTCACATCAGAACATTGCAGGTTGTTTTTTATTTTTTTAAGAAAGAGAACTAAACCAAGAAAAGAAACGCCAAGAGGCGCGTGAGAGTGGCAATGGAGCAACAGAGTCGTCAGGGAGTCGGCAGAAGGCAGAGGAGGACAGGTAGAGAATCGATAAAGGAGGATAAATGATAGGATGGAAGGGGGGGGAGGAAAAAGCAGGAGAAGTACAAACAGCATAAAACAGTTGGTGTCACAGGTTACGGTGATAAGTGTTCGTCCAGAGGGACAGGTTCCGGCGGCAGGCACACATCGCCCCTGTATGCATTCCATGCCCGCCACACTTTATTCCATGTCTGGGGCCTCCTCCTGGCTACATAGACCGTCTTTTCTCGGAACATGCACCAATCCATGTTGGCTTTCCATTGTACCACCAGGGGGGCTGCAGCAGCACCCCACTTTTGAGCAATATCACGCTTGGCAACCATATTGCCCAGGGCCACCCAACGAGTCTGCGCCGTGTTGTGGTCAGACGGTTCCCAAACGTTGAGGAGACACCTCCGAGCCTCTGCAGCCAACACCACCCCAGTCACCTCCCCCATAATCCGGTGCACTCTCGCCCAGTAGGGGGCAATGACGGGGCATTCCCACAGAATATGTAAAAAGGTTGCGAGAGCACCATAACCTCGACGACAAAGTCCATCGGGCGAGAATCCCATATGCAAGAGTCGAGGGCCGGTGACATACACCCGGTGCAGGATCTTGAATTGCACCAGTCGGAGACGGGAGGAGATAGCGACCTCCTTAAGGGAGGACACTGCACTCTGCCAATCCTCATCGTCAAGTTCCTGGCCGTCTGCCGTCCATTGGTCTCGCAAGCCCAGGAGGAGATCAGTGCGAACATTAATCAGTTTTTTATAGGACAGGGAAATTGCACTGTCAGGCATATGGCCATCCAGTATCCTGTCCTCTAAGGGGGAGCTTTCGGGGATCTCTCCCTCCGTCGGCCTGGCAGAGAGCAACGCGTGTCTCAGCTGGGCGTAGCGGAAAAACTCCGAATCGCCCAAACGGTATTCGGCCTGCAGCTGAGGAAAGGTCTTGACTTCACCCTTAATAACCATATCGTCCACCCTGGAGATGCCTATGAGGTCCCATTTGTCGAAGCCCTTGGTGTGCCACAGCCTGCCCAAGATATCAGAGTCGTACAGTGGGGTAAACCTGGTCAGTCTGCCCTGCCAGCCCTGTGCTTTAGTGATCGTCCGCCAAATGTGAACCGCTGCCTTGGTCGGGCCTGACAGTCGCCGATCGAAGGACCTTGAATACAGGGCCCGATAGTAGTTGCCCCCGCGTAAGAGCCACCTGTCCATTGCGTAGCCGGGACTATCAATAGGGCCATAAAAGCCGTGATTGATAGCAGTGAGCTGAGAGGACCAATAGTACCGACGCACATCCGGTAGGGCTATGCCTCCATCGTACCACGGTAACGTAAGCTTCTGGATGGCGACGCGGGGTCGACCATCCCAGAGCAAGGCCCGTTGCAAACTCTCAATCTCCCGAAAATAGCGGGCCGGAACCGGGTCCTGAGTGTTCTGTAAGGCATACAGGAACCTGGGCAAAGACATCATTTTGAACAATGCTGCCCGGCCTAGGAGAGAGAGCGGGAGTCTGCGCCAGCTATCCACGTCTCTCCGCAGCCGCTGGAGAGGGGGGAGCAGGTTGTGGTCGTATCGCGCTTTAGGACTACCGGAAATGTATATCCCCAGGTACTTAAAGCCCTGTCCGGCCATCTGGATATTGCAGCCTCTGGGGAGGCGCGGTGTGTCCCCTTTTAGAATGTAAAGAGAAGACTTGGCCCAGTTGATGACCAGGCCAGAGTGACGTCCAAAAAGTCTGAGTACGTCGCATGCCACAATGAGCGACTTGCAGGGGGAAGTGAGGTAGAGCAGAATATCATCTGCGTACAGGGAAACTCTATCTTCAAAGCCCGGGGCCCAGGTAATGCCATGTAAGTCCGGGTGTGTACGCAGCATGGCCCAAGAGAAGCAAGCACCGCCGGTTCCTCGAGGGTGTGGGCTCTGGCCATAACACCATGGAGCCGACGCAGGTTAAGGGCAGTGTTTCGGCGGGGAATGAAACCCGACTGGTCCGGGTGCACCAAATCACCAATGACTCCAACCAGTCGATTAGCAAGCAGGTTGGCTAGGATCTTAGGCTCCACATTGAGGAGAGAGATAGGGCGATAGGATCGGCACACGTCCCTTGTGAATAACCACAATGGTGGCCAGCCTCTGGTCCAGGGGGAGCAGGCCCTCATCCAATGCCTTCAAAAACATAGTCCGCAGGTACGGGGATACCACATCCGGTCGAATTTTGTATAACTCGACCGGAATACCATTGGTACCAGTCGCTTTACCTGACCTTAGTGCACGGATCGCTAAGGCGATCTCGTCAGCGGATATGTCTCGATCTAAGTCGGCACGGTCCTCTTCGGAAAGACAGGGAAGGTCAATCGTCGAGAGGAGCGCAGCCGAGTCAGCCTCGGAGCGGTCTGAGTTGGAAGTGTAGACACCCCGGAAGTAATCCGCAAAGGACTCGGCAATAGCACTTGGGTCCGTGACGGCAACCCCGTCTTCGCCCAAGATCTCAGGCACAACGCGGCTAGCCATCTCGCGCCTGTCCAGCCAAGCCAGCAGTTTCCCAGCTTTGTCGCCAACGTCTTAGATACGACCTTGCTGTTCCTTGGCCAGGGTAAGGGCAGCATTCGTGGCGAGATCATGGTATTCCGTCTGTTTAAGGGAAAGGGCATGCAAAAGAGAGGGGTCGGGCTCAGGCCCCAGTCGGGACTCGAGGCGCAAGACCTCTTCTTCAATACACGTGAGGTCGGCATCTCTGACTCTCCTGGCCTCTGCAATGAGAGCAAGAGCCTCCCCCCTTAACACAGTCTTAAATGCCTCCCACAAGGTAACAGCCGAGCCAACCGAGCCCACATTCTCCGAGAAGTAGAGGTCGATGGCCTTAGCAAGGAGGGTACGAGTCTTGAGATTGCGGAAATACCATGGGTTAACCGCCACCGGCCGGTCAGACAGGACGACGTTAAAATCAAACGAGACCCACAACGGGGAGTGATCGGAAATGCCCCGTGCCAAAAAACGGGCCTCAGACACAGCAGACGCGTGTGCAGCTAAGGTAAAGACGTAGTCTATACGAGAGAGACTACCATGGGCACTCGAAAGGAAGGAGAAATGGCGGAGCGCGGGATGCAGAAGTCGCCAGCTGTCCACCAAACCCATGGAGTCAAGAAAGGAAGGCAGCCACAGTTGGGAACTGCGGAGATCTCTCGGCGGATGGCGGTCCAGGGAGCCAGATCAGACTGAGTTAAAGTCACCCCCCATTATCAATAGACCATCAGGCAAGGACAAAATGGCGCCACCAAGGTCTTGGAAAGTACTGGATTGTAGGCCTGGGGGAACATAAACCGAAAGTAGCGCGAGGGAACGCCCTTCCCATCTCCCCGCCACTGCAGCGAAGCGTCCCCTCTCATCAATCACAGTGACGTCTATCTCAAGGGGAAGGGACGCACGCACCAGGATTCCCGCCCCCCAGGAGCCCGAAGAGAACCCAGAGTGGGCCACCATCTTGTAGCCCTTACGGTTAAGAGCTTTTCACGAGTTTCCAATCAAATGCGTCTCTTGTAAGAGCACAACATCGGGCATATGTCTCTTAAGCAGTTGAAACACCACCCCTCTCTTAACACGGTCACCCAACCCATTAACATTCCAACTGATCACTTTTAATTTCCTACCCCCCATCGTCCCGTAGTACGCCCCACCCAACCCCAGCCAACCCAAACAGCAAGTGAAAAACAGCAGTAAACATGACCCATTGCCTAGAGGAAAGAAGAGAGAAAGAACGAACAAACAAAGAAACTTGCATAATTGCACCCCCCACCCTGCACCCCTGCATCAGACTAAAAAGCCCCCCCAACCAGCAGTGTGCCTGTCGCCCCATAAACTACTCTACAAAAAGTCCCAGAGGAGTAAGGAATCTCCACGAACACCTCCCGCCACCCTCCATGTAATGACAGGAAAGTCAGCAGGGTCACTTAAGAACAATACCGACAGTCTCATGAAGCGGGGTCACCAAACGCCGATGTTACACAGTAGAGCCAAGTCTCATAGATCCGAGCCACCAGCCGCACCTCCATCTTGTTCATCTTGAGCGTCCCGACGCGGCGACAAAGTGTCCAACCATTCACTCACATTCTCAGCGAAGTCAAAGAACAGGGCACGGCCCTCATGCTCAATCCGGAGTTTGGCAGGGAACATCATAGAGTACTTATATCCCATATCTCGCAATCGCCGGTTCACGCCCGCGTAGCTCTGGCGCTGTCGCTGAACAGCCCTAGTAGAGTCTGGGTAGAAATGTATTTCAGCGTTCTGGTACTTAAGCGGCCCATGCCGTCTGGACGCCTGTAGGACCGCATCTCGGTCCCGAAAGTTGAGAAGCCACGCCACGATGGGTCTAGGCGCCACGCCCGACTTCCGCGGGCCGCCCGGCACCCGGTGGGCACGCTCCACAGAGAAAAAGTTACTAAGACCAGACGGTGCCAAATGGGTCTTTATCAGGTCCTCCACAAAGAGGTCCGTCGCCGCTTCCTCTGAACCCTCCGGAACACCGACAATGCAGACGTTCTGCCGCCTGGCACGTCCCTCAAAGTCCTCCAGCCGCCTCGAAGTGGTCCGCAGTCATCCGCAGGTTCCGGACCTCGGTTTGCAGGTCCGAGACGTCGGCTGTTAGGCTGGAGGTCTTAATGTCTAGTGTCTTCACACGATCATTAGTCTTGCCCAAGTCGGCTTAGATGAGAGTCAGATCAACAGCCATAGTGTCCACCTTGTGGGTCAAGATCTCATGTTGCTGCTGCATGTCGGCCCGAAAACTGGTAATGGCCCCCATAATGTCGCTCAGGGTAGGCTCGGAGCCGTCAGGCGAGCCCGTAGATGGAAGGCTTTTAGCAGAAGACCCCGTGGCAGGCGGTGTCTTCGGCTGGACATACCGCTCAATCCTATTCTGTTGTGTCTGTGCTTTTCCGCGGACGCCTTTGTTCGACGTCTTGTCGGGGTCCCCTCTGCCCGCCATGATGGTTCCGATGAGGACAAAGGGCTGCACCAGCCAAGCCCGAGCCCAGCGAGCCAGGGAGGAAATCCGAGCTAGACAGGCAGACCAGGCCGATGGAAGGGAGCACTGTAGACACTAGCACTCCGCCAGTAGGGACAGCAGGCAGTCACTACGCAGTCCAATCGGAGTGGCGGAGACCGGAGAGACAATGGCACAGCCCTGGCACGGAGTTCAACTCGACGTAGCTCAGCGTAGGAACCACCGATTCGGAGACGGAAGGCAGCTCCCGCCTCAGTAGACCACCAGCAATAAGAATCCACCGCGTGGATCAGGATTTCAGACCGGATATATGAGGAGGATCGAAAGGTCCGCGGAGCTCCGAGCTTACGCGGCCATCTTGGTTGCCCGCGAAGCTCCTCCTACGGGCCTCTTCTTGAAGAAATGTTATGATGGATGAAGGAAGGGCCTTGTCTTCATTGACAGTTGCCTAGTGAGAGTTGAGCATATTGGTAAGATCCATCTGCAGAACTGTATTGAAGGAGGTCAGTTTGGTGTTGAGGCAATGGGGGATGAGTGGAACTTGGCGGGTCATGCTGATCTGACTGGATGATTGTTTTGATAAAGATGAGTTTGGTGGGGTTGTATTCCTCGATTGAAGCAGGGACTGTGGGTTTTGGAAGAGGAATGGTTCAATGTTTGAAAGCCTTGAAGAGGGCTTTGCTTTTGTTTGTAGCCTCACTGATGGTGGTTTCATAATGAAAGGATTTATCTGCTATTTAGAAGGATCAGCAGTTAGTGTGAGTATTTTGGTGTTTGAACTTCTCCTGTTTTTGTATGGTACATTGGGGGCGGGCAATCTGTAGATCAGTTGAAGTATTCTATTTTGGAGATTGATAGAGGGAAGTGGCAGGAAAGGAGTTTGAAAGACTGGTATGGTAGAATTACTAAGAATTAGGATCAGAATGTCCTGTGTGTGACTGTAAGCCTCCCTAATCCTGCTTTGAGTTGTGATCTAATTTCAAGAATAGGATGCTCAGGGTGTATGTGAAAGAGGATGTGAACTAGGTTGAAGGGGGAACTAGGTTTGATCACTGCACAGTATGTACTGATGTATGTACTGATGTATGTACTAATGAGCATCAGTTAAGCAAATTCACAAATAAAGTACCCTTTTAGTCTGAGTCTCAAGATGTTTTCTGTTTATTATTGGTATAGGCAAAAAGAACAAGTGATGGATGGAATGCTGAACAATGCAAATGTTTATCCCAAGTCACAAGGATCTGGTTTTAATCCATTGTTCTTTTGCTCACCATGTCACCCCAGTTTGGACCCAGCCATATGCAAATCAGTCTTGCAGGATGCTTGTTTCCTGTCCAGTTAGGACCTGGCCTGGTAGTTTCAGCTGGACTGTTTCCCATGAGGCACAGGGTCAAGACTGATTTGAATATGGCTGGACCCAAACTAGGGTGGCGTGGGGAGCAAAAGAACAATAGATTTAACCCAGATCTGTGACTGGGGGTAAGTGGTCGAAAAGTTTCAGTACTCCGTCCATCATCTTGCTGTGTTTGCTATTATTCGTATATGGGCTGCATATATAGTTGTTGCATTTATAAAAACTTGTTAGATATTTTCTCTCGGTTCTGTGTGTGTTCTGGATTATTTGATAGGGTCACTAGAACAAAGTTTTTTATTTAATGTAGTGCAGACTCTAAATGTTTCCATGACTTTAGGCCTGAAGTGCTGCACAATGTGTTGATCGAGTAGCAGTCGAAGCCAGTGATAAATCGTGTTTACTTTGAGCAGGGATTTTAGTGCTAGGTCATTCCATCCATGAAGAGACCCCAAAAATGTGACACTGTTGTCTGTGTCCTTGTCTGTGATACTTGGGCCTGGTGCTCACAATCCTGATATGTGGGACTGGTACTTACAATCTGGATATGTGTGGCTGGTACATACAATATTCTGTATGAATGGTACGTACATTCTGTGCACATGGGGCAGATACTGTAGTGACTCTGTTATAAGTAAGTCCGTACTCTACTGATCTACACTTATTTCTTGCACTTTCATCTCTGCAGGTAAAACTTCAAGAGTGGCTGCGTCTTCTGAAGAAAGAGGAGGAATATATTCTGGAGTCTAAGGTCAAGGAGGAGGAAGAGGAACAATATAGAGCCATGAGGGTGAGTGGCTGCAGTGAGTGCTGTGTGTATGTGTCTGTATATGTCTGTGACCGAGTGTGGACACACAGAGGCTGACGTGTGACCCTACAGACTGGGTCATGGTCCCCACCAGATAAATATACTGACCAGGGTCACTACGCTTGGATATTGAGGCTGAAATGAGCCAAGCGCTCATCCTAAGCTAAACTAAAACAAGAATTACTCTTCTGATCTTAAGGTAGTACTTACATGGTGTCAGTTAGATCATATGTGCACAGGCGTGGCATTTTTTAGCTGTGAGTATTACCTGCATGTGTGTGCGCACATGTGCATGAATGTTCACTATTATGTGTCAAAGGATGTAGTCTTGTATGAATACTTTTGGAGTGATCTGTGAGAGTGTATGCATGTCTGCGCATCTCTGTTTGTGAGGGCATAGACGAGTGTTTGCCTGTGTGTGCATATATGGATTGATAGTCACAGGTTATGCAAATATACATGCGTATTTATGTGTGTGTTTTTGAGGGTTGAGTATGCTTTGATCTGGGTTTATTGGCTGTTGGTTTGTACTTGCTTATGTGGATGCTTGTCTGTGGGTTTGCATATCACAAGGTCTCATGGTATTCGTGAGTGTGCAAATCCATGTGTGCATCTGTTCCTGTGTGTGCCATGATCTAGAGTTATACATCAGTGAGATTATATATGCATCTGCATGTGAGTATGCGAATGCATGGGTGTGTCTCTGAGTGTGTTCCTTTGTGAGTCTGTGTATGCATGGACTGAAGATTTATATTTGTGAGTTTGGACAAGCATTTGAGCATACCTCTGTGGGTGTGTTAATGCGTGGAGCTGGAGTTATCTATCAATCCATCAGACTCAGAAAGCCTGGTGTAAGGCCCTTCCTAAACCAAGGTTTTTGCAATGTAATATGATATTGCATATACAGCGTCGAACCATTGAACGTTCAACAGAGTTCATCTAGGTAATAAACATTGTGATAATGAATTTTGAACCAAGAATAGTTCCTTAATCGTAAACCAAATGCCCTACAATCTTAACATGTTTCGGAACATGTACATTCTCTTCTTCTGGACATAACATTTTCTAATTCTGCAAATGACAGGTACTGTCAGCTTAATTTGAGACCGTGGTTTCCAATGCTCAGCACCTGCACTTAATTGTCATCACTGTCTCTAGTGACAGTCCACCACATGGTGGTGCTGTCTATCTGATTTTGAAATGAGCACAGTAAGAGTGTTTAATAAGTTAATATGTATTGAAGAAGAATAATATCCGCAGCCCTTGCCTTTATTATAGCTTTGGGGGCCTGGAATAGTCTGACCTGTCACACTTGTTGGAATGTGATGGTTAGTACTTGCGTTGGTAGTGTCATTCAATGAATCAATCAGTTGTTTTTTAGAGCACGACTACTCACCTGTAAGGGTCTCACGGCGCTGGGGGTGGGAGGGTGCAGGTTCCCATCCGTCAAGGAGGGGCTCCGTCAAAGAGCCAGGTCTTGAGGTCTCTTATGAAGATGGGGAAGTGATGATGTCTGCCTGAGGTAGAGCGGAAGGGCGTTCCAGGCCTTGGCCGCGAGGAAGGAGAAGGAGCAGCCTCCCTATCTGGTTTTCCTTGTGCATGGGACCAAGGGGTAGGAGAGTTGGGCTGATCGTAGGGGCCTTTGGGGTGCGTGGAATTTGAGTCTGCTGTTCAGGTATGCTGGTCTGGTGGCAGTGTTTTGACAGGTTGAGGACCAGTCTTGCGGCGACGTTCTGGACGTTCTGTAACTTGCGGGTGAGGTTTTTGTTTATACCGGCGTAGAGTGCGTTGCCGTAGTCGAGTCTGCTGGTGATCAGGGCGTGAGTGACGGCCTTTCTGTGTTCAAGAGGGATCCATTTGAAGGTCTTACGTAGGAGGCGGGGGTGTGGAAGCAGGAGGACGAGACTGAGTTGATTTTGCGGTCCATTTTGAGCTCGGAGTCCAGGATGATACCTAGGTTGGGTGCTTGGTCCGTGGGTGTGGGCAGGTTTTCGAGGGCGGGGGGCCACCATATGTCGTTCTAGGCGTTGGGGTTTGGGCCCATGATTAGTACTTCCGTCTCGTTGGTGTTGAGTTGTAGGTAGCTGTTTTTCATCCATTTGGAGACGGATTCCATGCCTTCTCGAAAGTTCTGTCTGATGGTGTTGGGTTCGTTGGATAGGGAGAGGATTGTCTGTGTATGACACAATGCTGAGTCCGTACGTTTTGACGATGGGGGCGAGCGGAGCCATGTAGACGTTGAAAAGCATCGGGCTGAGGGAGGACCCGTGCGGGACTCCGCAGGTGGTTGGCGTGGGGTCCACGAGGAAAGGGAGGGGGGGGGGGGGGAAAGTCTGACCCTCTGCGTTCTGCCAGAGAGGAAGGAGCCGATCCAGTCGAGGGCCTTGTCCTGGATCCCTGTGTCATGAAGTCTGTGTGTTATGGTGCGGTGGGAGACTGTGTCGAATGCCGCTGAGAGGTCGAGGAAGATTAGGGCTACTATTCCTCCTTTGTCCAGTAGGGTGCGAGGAGGGCGGTTTCCGTACTGTGTTTTTTCCTGAAGCCAGATTGGAAGGTGTTGAGAATATTGTGCTCTTCGATGAAGGTGGCGAGTGACTGTTGATGGCTTTCTCGATAACTTTCGCAGGGAACAGGAGCAGGGAAATGGGTCTGTAGTTTTTGAGGTCGGTGGGGTCCGCCGAGGGTTTCTTCAGGAGGGGGTTTTCCTCGGCATGTTTCCGGTCATCGGGGAATGAGGCGGTCGCCAGGGAGCGGTTGATGGTGTGGCGGAGCATGGGTGCGATGGTGTCGGCGGCTCTGTTGAAGATGTGAGGGCAGGGGTCCATGGGAGCCCCGGAGTGGATTGACTTCATCGTCTTCAGTGTGTCTTCGATGGTGAGGGCTGTCCAGCTGTCAATTGTTGGCTTCATGTTGTCAGGGTGGTTGGTGGGAGGTCCGTGTGTTGGTTGTCTATGTCCAAGTTGCCATAGATGCTCCTGATTTTGTGGTGAAAGAAAGTGCTGAGTTTGTGGCAGAAGTCTTGTGAAGGAGGGATGTCAGTTGACTTGCTGGTGGGTTGGGCAAACTCCTTGATGCTATTGAAGAGTTCTTTTCTGTTGTGTGCGTATGTGGAGATTCTGTCTTCAATCGCCTTTTTCCTTGTTTTTCTGATGAGTTGGTGGTGGGCGTTGGTAACGGCTCTGAAGTTGTCGTGAGTTTCTGTGGATTTGGTGTTCCTCCAGGCCTTTTCGAGGAGGGGGCAGGTGGGTCTGGAGTTTCGAAGTTCAGTAGTGAACCATCTGGCTTTCTTGGCGTGGGTGTTGTAGGAGAGTAGGGTCTGCTTCCTATGGTCACCCCTACTGATTTTCTGGTTTTTCGACTTTAGACTGGCTGTGGCCATGCTAATCAGGACCACAGCCTAGCTGTTCTCTCTCTAAAGTGATACCATGTACTTTAGGTACATACCAGATTGGGTATTGGGTCACCTTTGTGAGTCCCTGTATAGTGTACCATAGGTACCCAGGGCATAGGTGCATCCAAGGCCTACCAGGGGCTGCAGCATATATTATGCCACCACTGGCTGGCCTTCCAAAGTGACACCCCAGGTCTGTTCACACAGCCTGGGTAAGGTGATGTAATCACCCCTTACTTAGATATAGTATATAATATATCTATCTATCTATATACCTATAAGCCACTCCTATGGTAGGCCTCGACAATCCTGGAGGCAGAGTGCTTGGTTTTATGTGAGAGGGTGCCCTAGCATGAGCTGAGCCCCTCTACAGCTTTCAGAACCATCTCCTTATAGCTGTTCTATGATATAGCCATACCATATACTCTTAAGTGCATTATAATCCTTGTGTTTAATGCTAACTTTGGTTTGGCTTTATCAAAACATGTCGTGTAAGGTGTCAAACACTTTGGAATCCTACCCCCCCGCCAGTTCTGGCGGCGGGGGTAGAATTCCACCCTTCTAGAGGGAGAAGACATGTTGTTCCTTCAAAACCTGGTTAAAGTTAAACAGAGCCCCAGCATCACAAAATGGATGCTGCTGCCACAGACACAAGTCTGGCCTCCTGCTGCTGGACGAAACTCCGGCAGGGGAGTCCTGGACAATAGGTTTCCTGCCTTGGGAGGTGCTAGCACCTCGCCAGACAGGCTTTAGTTTATTGGGGCAGGGAGGGCTGCATTCAGCAATGCAATTCTAGACACTGCCTGGGGCACACAAGGTGCTCCATGCATAGCCCGGTTCAAACCAGTTGCTGGGGCACTCCAGCCCCGCTCTGGCGCAAAATTGGACAAAGGGAAAGGGGTGTAACCGGCCCCTTCTCAGGTCCACCCACAGGTGGGACCTTAAAGATAGTCCAACCCCTAAACTTGGTATAAGTATAGGAGCTGTGTACCTAGGACTTGAGATTACCCTGGACGAATCTTCACAAGACATATCCTGGACCTTCGACATTCCATTTCACCTGGAAGACGGAAGACATCTCCCTTGTGGTCAAAGAGTGACCTCCCTGTTCAAACAGGCACCAACAGCAACTTTGCCGGTCTGCATTTTCAAGGCTCCCGCCGGAACCCGAAGACTTTGCGACTCAAGAACTGGGCTTCCAGACTTCTCTGACCCCGACCCCCATCCACAGCAAAGCTGAGACACGTGGCGGTCACGAAAGACGTGGGATCGGACATCTTGGACATCCTGAATTTTGCTACCTGCTAGACTTCTGAGGCACCCTCGCTGTCGTGCATTGGGGTAAGAGAAGCCTCAGCCCCGAGCACCCTTTGCACCGAAGCACAGGCCCCCACACTATGCGAGTGTCCCATGGGCCCCGCTATTGTCTTTGTGCTCGACCCGTCTTCCCGGCTCCTTGCACGTTGGCTAGTGAGTCCCCCGAAGACTTTCTTTTGAAACCAACTTGCTTGCCTAGTTGCTCTGGCCTTGCTCCAGCTTCCCTGCAAAGGAGAAGCGCCATAGACCTTGCTGGTCTGCAACAGAGCCAATCTCGACATCCTGCGTGGGTTGCGTTTGCCAAGGCTTGTGGGTCCAATCCCGATACCGACACTGCAGTCAACTAGATCCTTCGTGGGACAGCTCGAATCCAGCGCCTGGTCATCGTTGATGCCTCCTGGACCTCGTGGCTGAAGAGACAAACTCACCTTCTTCACCCAAGATCGCCTGGTTCCTTCCTGGTCACTGGCTAGTGACCCAGACTCTGTCCCCTCTGCTTTCAGGTTCTTCAGATCTTCGATCCACCCTTGGATCCATCCGGACACTTTTCCTCTGGTCGCCTGCAGCTTTTCTTTGGAGATCTCCATAGAAAACGATGACGAAACCCGACACGAAAAGGCACCTATGCACCCGGCTTCCCTGGGTGAGGTAACGCGAGTACTCCGGTGCTCCCGTGGGTCTTGACTCTCGAAGTGTCCTAGTCTAAATGGGTTCCATCCTAGTCCATCTGGAAGTGTCCTTAAACAGTAACTTTGTAACTTCTTCGTTCTACATTATAAATCAATGGTAATCCGCGTCTGTGTTTAGACAATGCACGCGTCTCCCGTGGGCCTCCTACTTCCAAACCTTTGGTTGTTTAGTGTAGCCCCAGCGATTCCCTAGGCCCTAGGCCTACTTTTCAATTCAGTTGTGGTTCTTATACCACTATTTTAGTATATGGTTTGTGAGGCCCCTAGGGCATAACTGTATTTGTGCAACTTATCGTATGCTAATTGAGAATCTTGTAATGTACTTTTACCTCTGACCTCTTAAAGAGTGCAGAGGGGTTGTGTTTAAGATAAATACATATATATTTGATATATACCTTGTGTGGTGTCCTTTCATTTGGTATTCAAGGGATTATAATTGGTTAAAAAAAACAGCTTCACATGCTCTCTTAGCCTATTGACTGCTGGTCCATGCTACCTCTAGGATAGCTTTCTATAAGGTTGACTCTACAACCACCATCAATAAGGGTCGATTAGGCTGGTGCAAGGTGCCCACTTGAAGTAGTGGACATCATATGCCAGGCTAACTTTTCACAGGTGCTGTTGTTTTTCTTGATGTGGGCTATGGTGTTGGCGCTGTTGGAGATCCATCTGTGCAGGGCTCGGGCTGCTGGGTTGGGGGTCATCGTTTTCTGCGATGGTTGGGGTGGATTTGCTGAGTGCAGAGGTAAGCTGGTCGTCTGTGATTCTTATCCAGTTTCTATTCAGGAGTGGGTGCTGGTGTCTGTGGCTGATGGGTGTTCTGAAGGTGAAGTGGAGACTTTGATAGAGCTGGAAGGTGCTATGGGAGGTACAGGCGGCAGTGGCCTCCAGAGAAGGGCTCTGGCACCTACTTTGTAATAAATTAGGCACTGACCTCGGGCATTCTCTGTTCTGCTCCATCCCCATTGCAAGGTTTTCCTCCAACAGTCTCATTAATCGACCATAGTTTGACGTATCACATTTTATGTCTTCATTAGATCTCTCTTACAGGGATAGGCCATACCTGATTGGAATGTCCCAGGATTACTAGTGCACTTAACCCTCCCTCAGGTTGGAAGAAAGGGCAGGTCTGTAACGTGGAAGCCCCTTCAGCAGAGGTGCCCATTTATCACCACTCAAACACGGCCATTGGTCGTGATATTTAAGTGTTCAACTGGGGCATCAATAGTGATAAAGGTAACAAGGTGACCATTGCCTTCAAAATGTTATGGTATCGGAGAAACTCTCTCACAATTATTTTGAAGTGTTTTTCATTAGCGGTTGTTACGTCAATTGTCGCTATACCTCCTGATAGTATGCTCATCTAAGTGCACGTTCATTGCAGTACAACACTGTGCACCAGATCACAGCTCTGCAAACCAGACCACGAACAGGGGTTGGAGGGGCACCGGTCAGAGAGGGCTAATGATCATGTTGGTTGAGGTTGTTTGCCTCCGTGCCCTGAGGTCTGTACTACTGTGTCTCGGAAGCCGGCCAATGACCTCCCTTTCTGCACTTGACTCCCAGGATAGTGAGGTCGAGCAGTCAAAGGCTTCTGACGGAGCTAGTGGGAGGTGCAATCACTCAGAGCTCAACAGTCAATCAACAGACACAATAATGTTATATCTAGCTCAGTTCTCATGTTTACTAAGAAAGAAAGTCTTTTAAGCTCGCAACAAAATGAAATGCCACACATTTCTATAAAGGTAGAATTGTATGGTTGCTATGTACGATCTAAGACACGGGGGAACCAGATAACGGTCCTACCAAGCTGCTCAGCCAGAGCACTCTATAAGTCCAACGAGTTGAGCTCTACACGATATTTCAAACTTTTAGTCATAATTTTCACCATTTACATATTCATTCTACAAACTTGACTTTTGTTTTAATCATTTTCTCCATATCAAATGCTGAGCGTTGATATTCACAAAAGGCACAGGAACACAAGTAGTTTCAACATATCATGATTTTATTACTCAACCCAATGCATTTCGGGAAAAACGATTCCCTTCGTCAGGGGCATCTAAAAAATACAAACACATAAATTTGACCAATCTGATCAACATAAATAATGACCTTCTTACTTTAAACCACTGAAATCCAACTATCACCCTTAAAGGTCACATTTTCAGTAATCCACACTCCCCGTTAAGCAAGATTGTTCCCAACACGTTTACAACGATAGTTTATACCAATCCCTTCCCCATTACCCTCATGTACCCATCAATACCACTGTTACTTCCATGCCCAAATCTTTAACAAAATTACGTTTAGCTCCAGATAAATTCAGCACCTTTCATTAATAACCTGATGCCACTTATACTTAGTCACAAAAATAACCTTTAAGATTATTAACACTTACCATGACATGCAGTTGACTACATTAAAACAACATTTTCAAAGATACCATTTCGCAAGGTTCAGAACTGTTTAAAACTTCTTGTTTCATTTCCCTGCGTGCCGAGGCGCGCTTGTTCTGAAAGAATACTGGCTAGCTCCCTCGTGAAAACAACCTTTTCATACATTCTCCTCCCTCATTAACTGCTGCCAGGTGAATACCAGAATCTTCCCCTTTCTGAGCCAAAGCTAAACTGTGGGCTGGCATCTTGCTTTTAACCTCTACTCTACTATTAATAGTCATTATTACAACTACATTTCCCATGATGCAATGTGCCTCATCTCTCTAAACATGCAATACTAAATCAAGCCCCAAACCCTTAATCACATGTTCAAATCAACGTAATATGTCAAAGAAACTACAGACTGTCAGCGTGTGCCTTTCATTGATACGCATGTTGCGACAGATTCTTCCACTACTCCCTAAAGACTTGCGCTCCCTTGTAATGAGGAATGTTGTGCTGAGTAGGCTGGACTACTGCAACTCCCTGTATTTAGGAGCACCGCAATACATTGTTCAGGGGCTGCAGAGAGTCCAGTCTATGGCAGCAAAGATGGTACTAAATAGGCAACGTGGGTCCTCCACAACGCTGGCCTTGAGAGACCTTCACTGACTGCCTATTAAAGAAAGGATTCATTTTAAATCACTTTGCATTGCCCACAGAGCAGCACACGACTTGGGTCCTGTCCCATTGCAAGAGAAGTTTACCTGGTACAACCCTAAGAGGCAGCTCCAGTCCTCCAGCACAAATTTATTGATGATTACCAGATTTAGACGCTCTAGGATGAGGGGGAGGGCTTTCAGTGTTGCAGCTGACCATCTGTGGAATGAGCTGCCCCAGAACATCAGACAAGCCAACTCTTTGGCTGAGTTCAGAAAGAGCCTGAAATATTCCCCTTTATCTTCTAGGTTGATGTTTAGGTTGGCTTTGTAGGTCTGAGCGCCAGGATACCCGTAGGGTGGTAGCTGCGCTATATAAGAACCCAATTCAATTCAATTAAATTAAATTCAATTCAGTATATGTAAGCGTACTACTCTAAACTAATGGAAGACTCCAATATATGATAAAAGTATTTATTTTCAGCGGTGAAGTCCAATTATTTCTCCTTCTATGTATTTAAAAAAAAAATCGAATATCCTTAGTCATCCATCATGATTGGAACCAAGTCCTGTGCTGCTCGTTATATATATATATATATATATATATATATATATATATATATATATATATATATATATATATATATATATATATATAATGGCGACTGGTGGGCTGTTATTCTTTACGAATAAAGAGCACTGAAAACGAGAGCACGGAGTCTGTGGCTTTACTCTATTTCTGTCTTCAGCGTGAGCTGTGTTAATTTCGGACTATCGAAAATATATATATATATATATATATATATATATATATATATATATATATATCAGGAACACTCCAAACTTCACCATACAAGAAGGCACTGACTCCGTGAAATTTTGAATTCCAAATAAGTTTTATTCACTTATTGGCTGCTTGACGCGTTTCGACGGTAAGCTCCCGCCTTGTTCACTGACTTCACCCAACGCTTTGGAGATTTCTTCTTTGTTTTCTTTTGTGTCTAATTCTTTTATGATTTCTTCAATGCGGGTAATGAGTTTCTCTCTGTCACTAGCCGCGTATTTTGTCAGTATTTTTAGCATGTTCATGGATGCCTGGTCGCGGTTGTCTGTCCAATCTTGGAGCATGGCAGGGTCTGGATTTTTGTAAGTGGGAGCTACTAGTATTCTTAACCCTCTGGGAACTCGGCCAACTTCAATGTATCTACTCAGGGATTTAACCTCCCACCATTTTGCCACCTCTTTTTTTCCTCAGTTTCTCCAATTCTGCCAGTAGGTTTTTAGTATCATCCTTTTTCTCTCCTTTATCTTTTGGAACTGGCACGTTGTTTGTGTTATCTTCGCCTGTGTCAATGTCTTGGAAGATATCCAAAGCCGCCTCTTCCCGTTCCCTTTCCCGTTCCACAGCCATTGTGAGTTAAGTGATTTGATAAAAAGTCGTTTGGAAAATTTCACTGCCCGTATGATGCTCTTTCGCACCTGGGCTACCTCTCCCTTGAACCACTCTTGCAACTTTACCGCTGGACTTGTTCTTCCACACACGTATCAGCCTTACCTGGCAATCCCCGATTGCCCTCCGGTGATCGTAGATTCCAGTCGGACTGTCCGCGGCGTTTTCACAGATCCACTCGGTTGCTTCCTGCTCGCAGTGACCGTTCCGGGGGGCCCTGCGTGTCTCTCTTTGAGAAAGTTCACCATAGGAAATTCGTCCTTTTCTGCCACAGCGCATCCAGATCAAGGAGGGTCAGTGTTGGATCTCCAGGACGGGAGATCCTATAAATCAGGAACACTCCAAACGTCACCATACAAGAAGGCACTGACTCCGTGAAATTTTGAATTCCAAATAAGTTTTATTCACTTATTGGCTGCTTGACGCGTTTCGGCGGTAAGCTCCCGCCTTGTTCACTGACTTCACCCAACGCTTTGGAGATTTCTTCTTTGTTTTCTTTTGTGTCTAATTCTTTTATGATTTCTTCAATGCGGGTAATGAGTTTCTCTCTGTCACTAGCCGCGTATTTTGTCAGTATTTTTAGCATGTTCATGGATGCCTGGTCGCGGTTGTCTGTCCAATCTTGGAGCATGGCAGGGTCTGGATTTTTGTAAGTGGGAGCTACTAGTATTCTTAACCCTCTGGGAACTCGGCCAACTTCAATGTATCTACTCAGGGATTTAACCTCCCACCATTTTGCCACCTCTTTTTTTCCTCAGTTTCTCCAATTCTGCCAGTAGGTTTTTAGTATCATCCTTTTTCTCTCCTTTATCTTTTGGAACTGGCACGTTGTTTGTGTTATCTTCGCCTGTGTCAATGTCTTGGAAGATATCCAAAGCCGCCTCTTCCCGTTCCCTTTCCCGTTCCACAGCCATTGTGAGTTAAGTGATTTGATAAAAAGTCGTTTGGAAAATTTCACTGCCCGTATGATGCTCTTTCGCACCTGGGCTACCTCTCCCTTGAACCACTCTTGCAACTTTACCGCTGGACTTGTTCTTCCACACACGTATCAGCCTTACCTGGCAATCCCCGATTGCCCTCCGGTGATCGTAGATTCCAGTCGGACTGTCCGCGGCGTTTTCACAGATCCACTCGGTTGCTTCCTGCTCGCAGTGACCGTTCCGGGGGGCCCTGCGTGTCTCTCTTTGAGAAAGTTCACCATAGGAAATTCGTCCTTTTCTGCCACAGCGCATCCAGATCAAGGAGGGTCAGTGTTGGATCTCCAGGACGGGAGATCCTATAAATCAGGAACACTCCAAACGTCACCATACAAGAAGGCACTGACTCCGTGTAATTTTGAATTCCAATATATATATATATATATATATATATATATATATATATATATATATATATATATATATATATATATATATATATATATATATATATATATATTAGAACAGTTTTTCTCCAAGGGAAAAAAGTTGGTCACACCTTGTAAAACTCCTTAAAGGGCTGCTTTATTAATGGAAGAACAAGCGACTTAAAGGCTGAGTCCTGACATGTTTCGTTCCTCCTGGAACTTTCTCAAAGGGTAAGCCTCGCTCTCTGACCTGTTTCACGCAACTCCACAGTTCGATGTTGCAGCATCCATTTCGTTTGCCTCCAGTGGCCTTTATTCAGGAATCACTTCCGTTTCGAAATGCGTTGTGGTACTTGTGGTTGCGCATCAGTTCTAGACCTTTTAAATGTGCAGTCCGGTGTTGTGTGTGTATATATATATATATGCAAAGCAAAACGGCGTCCCAAGCGCGCACTCAGGCACAGCAATAACCACACCAACAAATCGGGTCTGCCAACAAGTAGGGTTTATTCACGCCATAAGCCCTACGTGACGCGTTTCGCACTCCGTGAACAAGCACTCACGGAGTGCGAAACGCGTCACGTAGGGCTTATGGCGTGAATAAACCCTACTTGTTGGCAGACCCGATTTGTTGGTGTGGTTATTGCTGTGCCTGAGTGCGCGCTTGGGACGCCGTTTTGCTTTGCATATTAACTACCGGATACCTCACCGGCAGCGCGCCACCCCCACGAGACGACGGATGCCCCATTGAGGTAATCTTTGGACTCATATATATATATATATATATATATATATATATATATATATATATATATATATATATATATATATATATATAACCAAAGCTCCTCCTCAGCACGCTCTGCGCTCGCCGACACCGCTTCCACGCCAGCAAGAATGAGGAACGGACCAACGAAGTCAGCAAGATATAAATTTATTTCAACAGAACCAGCGACGCGTTTCGAGCCAAAGAGCCCTTGTTCACGCTATATATATACTAGCAGCCCGCCCCGGCGTTGCCTGGGGGCAGAAGGGGGCTGCATTTTGAGCATTTGTTTAGTCCCGGCCGGGCCCCCCGCCAGCCCACCCGCCCCGACATTGCCTATACCGCTGCCCGCCCGCCTGCCTCCCGCCTCTGCCTTACCTCAGCCGCGCTCCGGACTTAGCCCCCACTCCCGGGCGCCCGCCCGCCTGGACCGCCTCCCGCCTCCCGCCTCGCCTTACCTGAGCCGCCGCTCCACTTCTCGCCGCTCGTCCCCGCCTGCCGTCATCACGCAGGTGTAGGTCGCGGTCAGCGCTACGTCGCGGCCGACGCTTGTTTTAGGGGACTACTTTGATTTTAAACTTTAATTTTTTAATTTACGTTTATTTTTTATTTTATGCAGCCTATGTCCATCTACACACCCTGAGGATTACAACAATGTATTGGGTGTGTGGATTGGCGCTGTGGTTCCCGAGTTTACCTTGCCAAAAGGTTTCTGTTCTCTCTTTATAATAATAGTATAGATATATAAAAAATGCAGATATGCCGATTAACAGGTTTATATGTAAGCCTATGTCACTAATTCATTATAGCAACCTGCCATGATTTTGACACTTGTCTTCCCACTAGTAGTTTGTGCCAGGGGAAGTTATCCAGGGAATAGGGAAGCCATGCGTGCTGCACCTGTTTCTTGTCTCCTTTCCAGCTGGCCCCGAGCTTGTAACAATGAATTTTAAGATGCTGTTGAGTCCGGACAGTTCCATGCATTGCATCTCTTTAAATACTTGACAAAGACCAGTGCCCCAAGTGTTGATATTTGTGCCAACTCACCAGGTCATTAGCTGAAGGAAAAATTTTTTTTAAATGGTATGCTTAGGCTTTCCTGTTTTCAGTTTCTATTTTTGGGAAATTCTGGTGGTGTTTTCTCAGTGTTTTCCAGTGATTTCAATACCTCAAAAAACAGTGCTTTTCAGTGGTTACTCGTTTTCGCGCCATAAAAAAACAATTGAAACTGTGTTTTACCGGTGTTTATGGAACGCTTTGCTTTTATTATTGCTTTTCCCATTTTTCTTCAGAATTGTATACTGTTCTACACTTCAGAAGCTTAATACAGTCATGAAATACTTTCCATTGTCCTTTGATTCTGCAGCTCAGATTTAACAAGCATTTGCAATGCAATAGGTTTCACATTTATGTGAGTTTATGCTATTAGCATTGTAAATGACAAGGCTTTATATTAATGTTTTAAAAATGAAAACAAAAATAAAAGGCATTGTTATTTGCAATGTCAATAGCTCAAACTCGCGTAAATGCCAGACCATTGCAAATGCTTGTTTTAAATGAAATCGTGAATTGGTCACTCAGCAAGTTGGAAGTACAGTCTGTGTTCCAGGGTCACTACCCCTCTTCTGCTCAGAGAGTGTTGCACTCCACGAAGGACATGGTCACCTGACTAGTGCAGTGTCTGCTTTTTAAGCATGTTTCTGGTAGCCTACCAACTCTGATTAAGGACTTGGTCAACATCAGTTTCATAGTTTGAGTTTGCAGTTCAATGAAGACGGGGAATCGCGCACATTTAAAAAACAAGCATTGGCATAGCCAATATGTCTCACCTTGAGGAGCACTAGGTTATGAGCGGATTCAGCAATTGGGTTGCTACAGGTGAAAGTTTCTTGGGAAAGGGGCTCTTTTCCATGTATTGAATAAGAAACATGGCAGACTCAAATGAAATCCTTCTCAGTAGATAGCCAATGTAATCTATGAGTGAAAACAGACACATGATCCTGTCTTCTCAAACCAAGTATTAACTAGACAACTGAATTCTGTACTACCTGAATTTTGGAGAGCCCAGCATTTGAAATGCCAAGCTGGAGACTATTACGATAATCCACGCTTGACAGAATCAGGGCTTGTACAGCTAATTTCTGACTCTAGAATGGATATTTTCCCCCGTAGTTTAGAATGGAAGAAGTCAGTTGATATGAGTATTGTGTCTTATTTTCCTTTTTATTGTGCAACACTGCATCCTTAGCGGTTGGAATGTTATAGCCCTTCAGTCTCTGGTTATACTGATTGATGGCTCAAGTAGTCAGTGGACCACATTATGGACCACATCAATTGAAGTAATCTACAGAGGGAACTTAGCAAGCGCATTATTATTAATATTATTACAATAGGTGCAACTGTAACGAGCCCACAAAGGCTCTCTGAACCACAAGTAAAGTAAAAAGCTGACGTGTAATGGTTGGAATAGTGCTATTTGCTATCAACACCCTTTAGGACACTTCATTAGTCAAAAATTAAATGCGAGTTTCCCCTGAATGTGCTTTCACACCTAGCTAAAAAATAAAATCATAATAAAAACGTTGACACATCGAGTATGTTGCGCTGCTGGCATTTCAGTGACAGCAATCGGATATCTTCATGTGTGGCACGAAATATCCCCAGCAAGCGTTTCCTAAGCAGGGAAAATGTAGAATCCAGGACTGCCACAGGTATTGTGCTGCACGCTGCTAGCCACGATGTGTGATTCAGACAAACCGTTTTACAGTGAACCCCTTACAAAGGCAATTACGACGAGGCAAGCATCTTACATGACCGACCTTTCCTGTCCAGCATTATTAATTTAAGCTGCAAACGTGCACTACATCATCGTCTCAGCGGGAGATGGCACCAGGGGCATATTAGCTGTTTTTATGTGCACTAATATGTAAAACTGGCAAAAATAAGAATGCTGATTCCCATCACTTGCTCCTGTCTCCCTCTCCAAGAATTAAGGACAAAGCATTAAGCTTTGATGTCTGAGGTAATACTTGGAGAAGGAGAATAAAGTGGTGCTTGAATGAAGACTAGCATCAACATTGTATCGTTGGTAGTTTTACTAAGTGTTCACACAACAACAGAGTTGGAACACATAATTCTCGGTTTTACTGAAGTTATTTTTTCTTACCTTGGCTATGGTGTGGGGAAATGCTTTCTGCTGATTTCTGGAACGGCAGAATACAAAAGGTGCCCTGCACAAGCAAAAGAGGAAGCGACGAGTATGTGCGCAAAACAAGCAAGCATTAACAGAAGTTTTGTTTGTTAAAACAGATAATGCCTTTAAGCTAACTTGTGTTCCCTGTCTCTTCCATAACCTGGTCTGTCCTGTTAGTTCAGGAATCCACTTCAGGCAGGAATCTAGGTAGTAACGTCCTGCCCGTCGCAGGGGCTTGGAACACCCAGCACTGCCAAGTACCACACTTCAGGCATTACACTAACGCATTTTAATGTGATGATCCGGATCACCGCATTAAAATGTATTAGTCACGCATTTTTAGCGCCTTGACCACCTTCGGGATTAAGCCCGGGTAAAGCAGGTAGTGACTGTAGTCACACTGCAATACAGCAGCTCTGCCTAAAAGTTCTAAATGAATCAGGGTTCCCGATTTGCAGGGCGGCTCTGGGACAGGAGCATGCGTGTCTGAATTGAGCAGGGCACCGAAGTCGGCTCCGAAAGCTGCTCTTCCTGCTGCCTTTAAATTGCTCTGTTTCAGTCAGCACCACTGTCTCGCAAGGGTGCTTCTAGCCTCCCCCTGCCTGACACTATACGTTCCGACGACCCACGCCGCACTGCACAGCCACCCTGTGGCACTGTCAGTCACTGCTGTGCTAATCTGTGTGTTATGCGCAGATTGTGCTGCAAGGTCCGTCAATGTGGCTCGTACAGGGGCGACGCAATTATTCATGGGGTTAGATGTGGGCCTTCCTTGGTGAGGTCACAGGACTGCTAGTGCTGCTACTGGATGTGGCATTAAATAAAGCGGGGTTGATAACAGCCCATCTGATTGTTTATTCTGCCCGTGAGGCGAGAGAGCTTGGCACCGACCAGGGACTCCGAGGCCTTCTCAGCTTCCACTCACTCTAGGACTAGGTGAATAGTTGATGGGAACCAGTACAGTCAGGCTGGAGACAGAAAAAATACTCTGAGATCCCATACACTGGGGGTCGAGGAGCGTCAGCACATAGGAGGTGCAGTAACGTGAGTCAGAGTCTGACAGTGAAAGCTATGCCCCCAAACATTGGCAACAATACGAAATGCTGCAGACAGGCCTTCTGCACATAAAACGGATGCCTGAATTTACATCTTGAGGTAAGCTGCTCCTGCTTACGGCCACCTGAAAATATGCGTTTTGTTTTTGGACCACATGAATGCACATTTTAAGAAGGGTAGTGTTTTTTATCACCTTAAAAACGTTTTCAATAAAATATAAATATCAAGTTGTGCATGCTCGTTGTTTGCACATAGAAGTACCGATCTTCTTCCACCTCAAGCTCACAGCTGCACTCAACTGCTGCCACGTAAAAATTGTGTACGGTTAAGCAATGAAACAAACCCGTTTGGTGCAGTTGGGTCCTACAGTACCTTTCCATTTCTGGTGCTTTAATGCAGTTTTAAGATCTTAGAATTTCTTGTTGAGCAAATGGGTGTAATTTCTGATACACAAGTTCTCCTTCTCTACATTGCTTGATTTTGCTCGCTGGAAAGTGTCATTCATAGTCATTGAATGTCACTCATAAAAACACCAAGATTAAAAAAATTCCACACATAAGGAATCTGCAACCTTGGCAGCTATGACCACCCTAGCATTCTATGTCAACTGTCTCCATGCGGAAGCTTCCAATCTGAGAGCAGCAGGGGAGCCCTCGTTTTGGGTTATCTTTATTGAAGTGAAAGCCGGTTCGTAGGAGCTGGAAACAATAGAAATAAGGGGTGAGTATTTTCCTTCGCACCCAGCAGTGGGCCGTTTACACGCCTGCAAAAGAGATGATCTTGATCTTTTGCAGGCGTGTAAACGGCCCACTGCTTCTCTAACAGGCTAGTTGTAACTTCCGTATAGAGACACACAGTGCCGTCAGCCACTCATTCCAGTTTGTTGCTGCAGGTTCACGTTGCCACTTCCTCGCATGAAAGAAGAGAGGCACATTATTCAATTACGTGCTGGCATCGGGTTTCTAGATGCAGGAATCGGAGGTGGGAGACTAGCCATCAAATCAGTAGTCTCCCGCCTGAATCGGGAGGGTTGGCTTGTACTTCAGAAGCATTCTTTAGATCCGATTTAAAAGCGTATAAGACCACACTTGAGCACTCTTGAAAGCATAGACTAAACTGTGCATGTGTAGTCGGTGCAGAGAGGGCCACACACGTCAGGGTTCAACGCCATCAAGGAAGGCAGGGGAGGGCTGTGCTAGGCGAGAACTAACAATCCAGAAACGAGCCCACCACCTCTTTCTCCGGTGCCCGTCCCCCACCACTACTTTATTGACAAAGCCTTGTTAAGTAAATGGTCTTTTGAAAGACCTGTGAAGTACTCCAGTGCGCCCGGCCTCAGTAAGACAGCACACCACAACAGCTCCTCCCCCCCCCCCCCCCCCCCCCACGTGAGCGAGGCAGGGGGCCTGGTGTTACTCTGACCCTTGGGCCATTCACACCTCGACTGCCCATTTGCAGAAGCAGCGTTTTCCGCTGACACCTCCGTGCCAGACATCTCAGGCAGGCAATGGTTTGTATTGCTTTGGCACCATCAAGTGGTCAAGTGGCGCAACAACAATGAAAATCAGTGAGACTCGGTTTAAACCGGGTCAGCTGATTTTTATTCAGTAGGGTATTTTCGTGCACATTCGGTTTTAACCGAATTCCGGACAGCCTAGGTATGCTCTTCACATAGTCTTCTCCTGCCATCAAGTGCATAGCATGCTCGTGCAAAGTGTTTTTTTTTAACCATGCATAGTTTAATAAAGTTCCTAATTTTCACAATTCGAAACGCTTGCAGAATTTCCCGGTTTAAGTTTGCCTTTCCTATGCAACACTTTTGGGAATTATGTCATAGGTTTCGCTGCACTGAGAGATGATTGCTACTCTAATCGTTTTATCAGAGCGAAAATCTATGTAGACCTTTCCTCTGTTGGTTTATCCTTTGCAGAGTGCTTCTAAACACAATGGCAAACGCATGCTGATTGTCTTTCCACAGGGTACATTTTTCAACAGTCGTGCAAAAGTAAAATGTACATATACGTGTGGAGGAGAGCGTAAAATATCATGCATTCTTGAAATTTTGGAATTTGCAACAGGATTTTATAAATGATGCAAAAAGTCTAGAAACTTCCCCCTTCCTCCGCCCCCCCTCCCCCCCGGTGCAGATATTATTAAGAAACTGAAAACGTATCAGGTTCCAAGATCCAAGATTAACTTTGATATGTTGAGGGCTGTAATCGTTACTGGTTCACCAGAGGCGATTCAAGGAAAGTAATAAAAATGCTTTGCCTTTTCCTCAAAATGTAGTCAGCTTTAACGAGACCTGTAACAAGGTGAGTGGGAGGCAAACGGGCCATTATTCCACAAGCTTCACAGTTTTTGAGGGCCCTTCGTTTGATCCCCAGTATTTATTTAGAGATATTTTAGTAGATAAATTTCCCATTTTATTAAAGACGAGGCAGCTAACATGACTAATGCCACTAGATGGAGCCAGCTGTCGGATCTGCCGTATTTCCTTTTTCTTTCAGGACATTTTTTTAAACTTTGAAACATGGCCTCTTTCTGTCAAGGTCCTCGTTTCAGTCTGTTGCTCATGGCCCCTGGCCCTACAAAAACTTTTGACTTGCTTAAACTTGATGCATTATTTGACGCTCCACTGCTGGATAATTCCAGTGATACTGATCATAATCAAAGGTGCTGGTGCAGCAGGGCATGCAGAAGGATATATTAATTTAATTGGTATACATTATTCACACTCCACGTTGGGTAAAATAATGTAGCATGCTTAGTAAATTAGTCTCTGAAACTACACTTTCACAACCTAAATTCCATGACGCTTTCTCCCATGTCATCTCTTCTGGTCTCTTAACATTCCGTAACGTTAACTGATTTCTTATCTCAGCTTGAGAAATGCATTTTCAATTCAGGCCAGAGCCTCAGAGAGCAGAAGTCTCATAGTTCCCTATATATATAGACTCACTCGCACCCCCCACCCGCCCAGACTCACTCGCGCCCCCCTCCTGCTCAGATTCACTCGCTCCCCCCTCCCGCCCAGACATTTTCATTTACTGCTGCCGCCTTACCTGTGCCGCCTCCTCACTCCCTGCACAGCCGCTCGTAACTGCACCGCCCTCCTCCTTGTCGTCATCACGCACGTCGCGTCGTGCCCAGCGCTAGGTCCCGGCCGGCGCTACTTTCAAGTGACTACTTTGTTTACAAACGTAATTTTTTTAATTTACTTTTTTTTTTATTTATATAGCCTATGTCCATCTACACACCCTGACATTTTCATAGATGTATTGGGTGTGTAGATTGGCGCTGTGGTTCCCGAGTTTACCTGGCCAAAAGGTGCAAGTTCTCTCTTTATAATAGTAGTATAGAAATACACACACACATTGTCAACTTGTTTTATCCTTTTTATCATAATTATTCGAGCCATATTTCTTTCTTCTTTCAGACATGGGTGCAATCTCTCAATTTTGAAACGAACAGTTCATGCAAGAATTCTATGGGGTGAGAGATGCACACCTTCATAATGCCATTTCATCCGTATTTACTTGATTCATCACTATATCGGCATGCTAACTTGTTCGCGCTTCGTCCCTTTGCGCTGCAAATTATACTAAGACACGGGAGAACCGGACAATGGTCCCACCAAGCTGCACAGCCAGAGCACTGTATAAATCCAATGAGTTGAGCTCTACGCGATATTTCAAACTTTTATCCTCTGGTGACCTCTACCTTCCCTAGGAGTTCTAATGTCTATGGTCCCCGGTGTATCATGGGGCCAAGGCTTTATTCAAGCATAAACTCTGTTCGCTCTGGACTGCCCCACTGGCTGCTCCATAGATCAGTTCAATGGCTTTTGGCTGAAAGAGTTCACACAGTCAAACTATATCGCTTGGACTGCAGATTTCTGTTCCTTGGTATTCCTACTTAGTTTGATGGCATGGCCGGTGTACCTGTTGCTGTAGCAGCCGCTACTGTTGTGCAGAGTTGTAGGCATAACCTCATTGAGTCGAGGTCTGCTGGCGATAATCAGTTATGCAGACCTGTGCAACAGTCAACCTTGACCCCTATGACCTCCTAGGTCAGTTGCACATGGATGCTCAGTCATAGCAGTTGCAACCTCGGGTCAGGTTTTGCACAGATGGTCGTCATTGTCAGTTGTCACTTTACAGGCCGGATCAGTGATCGTTACCTGGTATAAACTTGTAGTTGTGGCTTGCAATCGCACCTCCAATGACACATATCGATCTGGGTATCGTATAATTACAAAATCTCAAAATATTTTGGATTGGTGCTCTATAGGTATCACACACCCTACTACCAAGGGTGTGAAAAATCACAGCAGACCACAAGATCCACTCTGTACATTAATCAGCAAAATATACCATAGCTCTGTGTACATTAACCAGCAAGATTTACCATAGTACTGTGCACATTAACTGGCAAAAGATACCATAGCACTGTGTACATTAACCAATGAGAGATACCATAGCACTGTGCACATTAACCAGCAAGAGAGACCAGAGCACTGTGCACATTAACCAGCAAGAGAGACCAGAGCACTGTGTACATTAACCGGCAAAAGATACCAGAGCACTGTGTACATTAACCGGCAAAAGATACCAGAGCACTGTGTACATTAACCGGCAAAAGAGACCAGAGCACTGTGTACATTAACCGGCAAAAGAGACCAGAGCACTGTGTACATTAACCGGCAAAAGATACCAGAGCACTGTGTACATTAACCGGCAAAAGATACCAGAGCACTGTGTACATTAACCGGCAAAAGAGACCAGAGCACTGTGTACATTAACCGGCAAAAGATACCAGAGCACTGTGTACATTAACCGGCAAAAGAGACCAGAGCACTGTGTACATTAACCGGCAAAAGATACCAGAGCACTGTGTACATTAACCGGCAAAAGATACCAGAGCACTGTGTACATTAACCAATGAGAGATACCATAGCACTGTGCACATTAACCAGCAAGAGAGACCAGAGCACTGTGCACATTAACCAGCAAGAGATACCAGAGCACTGTGTACATTAACCAGCAAGAAAGACCAGAGCACTGTGCACATTAACCGGCAAGAGAGACCAGAGCACTGTGCACATTAACCGGCAAGAGAGACCAGAGCACTGTGCACATTAACCAGCAAGAAAGACCAGAGCACTGTGCACATTAACCGGCAAGAGAGACCAGAGCACTGTGCACATTAACCGGCAAGAGAGACCAGAGCACTGTGCACATTAACCGGCAAGAGAGACCAGAGCACTGTGCACATTAACCAGCAAGAAAGACCAGAGCACTGTGCACATTAACCGGCAAGAGAGACCAGAGCACTGTGCACATTAACCGGCAAGAGAGACCGTAGCACTGAGCACATTAACCGGCAAGAGAGACCGTAGCACTGTGCACATTAACCAGCAAGAAAGACCAGAGCACTGTGCACATTAACCAGCAAGAGAGACCAGAGCACTGTGCACATTAACCAGCAAGAAAGACCAGAGCACTGTGCACATTAACCAGCAAGAAAGACCAGAGCACTGTGCACATTAACCGGCAAGAGAGACCAGAGCACTGTGCACATTAACCAGCAAGAAAGACCAGAGCACTGTGCACATTAACCAGCAAGAGAGACCAGAGCACTGTGCACATTAACCAGCAAGAAAGACCAGAGCACTGTGCACATTAACCAGCAAGAAAGACCAGAGCACTGTGCACATTAACCGGCAAGAGAGACCAGAGCACTGTGCACATTAACCGGCAAGAGAGACCGTAGCACTGAGCACATTAACCGGCAAGAGAGACCGTAGCACTGTGCACATTAACCAGCAAGAAAGACCAGAGCACTGTGCACATTAACCAGCAAGAGAGACCAGAGCACTGTGCACATTAACCAGCAAGAAAGACCAGAGCACTGTGCACATTAACCGGCAAGAGAGACCAGAGCACTGTGCACATTAACCGGCAAGAGAGACCGTAGCACTGAGCACATTAACCGGCAAGAGAGACCGTAGCACTGTGCACATTAACCAGCAAGAAAGACCAGAGCACTGTGCACATTAACCAGCAAGAGAGACCAGAGCACTGTGCACATTAACCGGCAAGAGAGACCAGAGCACTGTGCACATTAACCGGCAAGAGAGACCAGAGCACTGTGCACATTAACCAGCAAGAAAGACCAGAGCACTGTGCACATTAACCGGCAAGAGAGACCAGAGCACTGTGCACATTAACCGGCAAGAGAGACCGTAGCACTGAGCACATTAACCGGCAAGAGAGACCGTAGCACTGTGCACATTAACCAGCAAGAAAGACCAGAGCACTGTGCACATTAACCAGCAAGAGAGACCAGAGCACTGTGCACATTAACCAGCAAGAAAGACCAGAGCACTGTGCACATTAACCAGCAAGAAAGACCAGAGCACTGTGCACATTAACCAGCAAGAGAGACCAGAGCACTGTGCACATTAACCGGCAAGAGAGACCGTAGCACTGAGCACATTAACCAGCAAGAAAGACCAAAGCACTGTGCACATTAACCAGCAAGAGAGACCAGAGCACTGTGCACATTAACCAGCAAGAAAGACCAGAGCACTGTGCACATTAACCGGCAAGAAAGACCAGAGCACTGTGCACATTAACCGGCAAGAGAGACCAGAGCACTGTGCACATTAACCAGCAAGAAAGACCAGAGCACTGTGCACATTAACCAGCAAGAAAGACCAGAGCACTGTGCACATTAACCAGCAAGAAAGACCAGAGCACTGTGCACATTAACCGGCAAGAGAGACCAGAGCACTGTGCACATTAACCGGCAAGAGAGACCGTAGCACTGAGCACATTAACCGGCAAGAGAGACCGTAGCACTGTGCACATTAACCAGCAAGAAAGACCAGAGCACTGTGCACATTAACCAGCAAGAGAGACCAGAGCACTGTGCACATTAACCAGCAAGAAAGACCAGAGCACTGTGCACATTAACCAGCAAGAGAGACCAGAGCACTGTGCACATTACCGGCAAGAGAGACCGTAGCACTGTGCACATTAACCGGCAAGAGATACCAGAGCACTGTGCACATTAACCTGCAAAAGATACCAGAGCACTGTGCACGTTAACCAGCAAGAGATACCACAGCACTTAGTAGGATGTCTCTGAATATCAAAAAGCCCATACAGTAAGGATTTGTAATTGAATCGTAAGATTTACTGAAGAAAGAATGATTCTGTAATCTTCGGTACATTCATATTGAAACGAGCAATCCTCAGTATATTCAATTCTGGATAACAGCCATGTTTTGTCATGCAGTGACTTTTTCAGGGCTGTAAAATTATTCATAAATATATACCAATCAGAACGCATGAAATTACAGAGACAAACTTGCTAAGTGTAAATGCTAGGTATATTAGAGCTACATAGGAAGGATTGTGATAAGTGTCTTGAAAAATAAGATCAGATCAAATCATAGGCAGTAAACCGTAGCAAGACACTCAACCAACAGGGAGAAGTCGACCTAGTAAACAGCCGTCACCCCCATCCGTAACCCCACATGCTGTTACAACATGGTCATAACAACAACCTTGTTGTGACAACGCATACCTTTACCCCACAAGTCGTTACAAGGACTTGCGGAGGGGTGAGAAGGTATTGGATTTAAAATCCAACACCTTACCTACAGTCCGCACAGACTGGAGTTGGAATAGTAAATTTTACTATTCCAACATCCAGCACCACCCCTCTGCAAGTCATTGTTACGACTTGCGGGGTAATGGAATGCGTTGTTACGACGGTAATGGTATGCGGGGAACAGCTGCATATTCGTCGACCGTGCTCACTAGGAGGAAAGGAGAAGATTAAATATTAAATGCAAGTAAAAAATGGACAAATGAAAGTGGGAAAAATGTGGAAGAAGAAAGAGAATATGGTGAAATGTTTGAGGCTCGACATCCATATTGTAAAGCATGCCACTGAGTGTACAAATTAAGAAGTAATATAAACCAACCTAGCAAAGTAAACCAGGTTGTAGACATGAAGACTCCAATGTAAGTCGACCCCTGGTAAGGTGACGTGTGTTGTGATAAAACAAGCAGACATTAGAAGTTGGCAGAAGACTTACATGTGATCTTTGAAGTAGTGCGCCACCCTCAATCAAACTGTGTCTTCACAGATGGGTAGACCGACTAGATAGAAATACTGGCTTGAAAATACATTAATCAAATATGTAGGTAAAGGAAATAAAGGGGAAAATGTAGCTGTCCATAAGGTAGCGATGTGAGCCTAGCCTGAATTTTTAGTAGTCGTTGCGCGATAGATTCATAGAGCTAGGAGATAGCTGTCTCATCAAGGGGCCGTATCTTAAAAAGAAATAAAATATCATCGAAAAAAGGCGTAATGTATACAAAATAAGAGTAATAAAACCCATCCATGTCAAATAGACATGGTTTAATAAGGAATTCACTTTCCCTTGAAAATCGACATGGTAACCCAGCCGGGTAATGCAACATAACTGCAAAAGGAGATACACCACTATGTATTTGTGTTTAGTAATAAACCAGAAGTTTAAAAGAAATCAAAAAGGAAGGGAATTAATCCTTTCTATGAATATATATTTTCCAGAAAGTCCTCCATTATAGAGAGAGTTCATTTTAAGACTTCAACTGTATAGATCTAGAGCTGCTGTCAGATATCTAGTTTGAGTTCACTTCAGCAAGTGTGCAAGAGAAAATCTCCTCAAGCAATAAGATCACTAATCCAATCACCAAACTCCACAGATAAACAGACATTGCTTACCTCTGGACCTTAAAGTACAGCCAAATGGTCCAGGACATGGTGTGTCTGTATGACCGGAGGAAACTATATATAGTTTCTACCTATGTTGAAACAATAACACAAAGGTAAGATAGGGATACAAACATCTAAATCTAGAAAGAAGGTCATCGGAGAATATCTTACACTGCAACCGTATAGAGGTGTATCGGTCAAAGTATTATTGAACAATTAGGTGGAGACCTCAGTAATCTGCTACCTAAGGGAAAGTTACATATCAACATTATTAATGAGGGATTATATATTATGACCCATATCCCATTACTACACACATGTCCCAGCCCTGAACATATATTTCTTGTAGGTTTTAGAAGGTTTATTAACATTTGTAAAGTTAATGGTGCCATTATTTTGTTGAGGTGGCATAACTTTGTGTGGGATAAAATGTGTTCCCAGACCCTCAAGCATATGCATTGCATTATACCATGCTTATGAACAGTAGATAACAACAAAACCTTGCATAGGTTGGTGCCCACAGACAAACTAGGCGAATAGGGCATGTAATTAAGTGCACCGCTGTGAAAGCAGCATTAAGCACATGCCCAATGTGAATAAACCTAATATGTCGAGCACGTGCAAGAATATACTTTTGTCCAGTGTATTGTCACACACATGTAAAGAGATGAACTAGTCCGACTGGTATAGTATAAAATACCCACAAACTGTAAATGCAACTTATAAGACACAAACACGGCATGGCAGTAGTACAAGCCATCATATTATAATGAATCCGCAATGTCAGTATAACGCAAACACACAAACTCAGCAGTGATCGTTGATGGTGGTTCTTCTTGCTGCAGTTCTGATGTCAGGCAGCTGCAGTTACTGATCATGGCATTGTAAGAAGCAATGTTTTTTTAATAAACCTTTTTATTAACATTGCTCATACAAAAGAAAAAGACCATGTTTTACATCAATCACTTAGTCTTCCTTGGAACAGCACTAACATTATTGTCATTTATATGAGGGATAGGCAGGGATTCGTGTGACACAATGTTGATTCTTACTGGAGTGGTTTGGCCCAGTCCACATAGGAAACTGCTCCGCGAGACTGGGAGACCTCACTCACCTCCAATTGCTCCTGTCCTCTCTTTGAATTGCACTCCGCTTACTCTGGGTGTTTCTCATGCCGGAAATGTCCTGAGGGGACAGGCTGTACTCTCATATGGCACTCTCCTTCCTTCTCTCACCAGGCATGGGTTATCAGGTGAGGTGTGTCACACTGTGGCTTAGAGCAGGAGCCTGTGTGTTATCAGGTGAGGTATGTCACACTGTGGCTTAGAGCAGGAGCCTGTGGGTTATCAGGTGAGGTATGTCACACTGTGGCTTAGAGCAGGAGCCTGTGTGTTATCAGGTGAGGTATGTCACACTGTACCTTAGAGCAGGAGACTATGTGCTATCAGGTGAGGGACGTTACACTGTGGCTAAGAGCTGGAGCATGAGAGTTATCTGGTAAGGTATGCCGCACTGTAGCTTAGGAGCGAGTGTGTTAGATGAGGTATGTCACACTGTGGCTTAGATCAGTCGCCTGTATGTTATCAGGTGAGGTATGCCGCACTGTAGCTTGGAGCAGGAGCCTGTGTGGGTATTTGGACACAATATCAGACCAGAAATAGCAAACTACATAAATATTGAGTGTTTAATATCGTGATACATAAATATGCTGATCCAGAAATGTTGCTGACAAAAACATCTCTCTTTTAGGTAAATAATATTGTTTTAATAGTGTTGTTAATTTCGTTATCAAAAATACAGTTGTAAAAACAATATTTTAATGATATTAATGCATGCTGTGTTGTGATTGACTGTGTGTCCTTAACTACAGGTGGCATCTGACTTTGGTCAAAAACTTGCATCCCCAAAATACCACAAACATGTTTATTGGGGCCAATCTCTTTGGACCTGTTGTGGTGCAACTGTCTATCTATGGGGCCAACTAGGTTTTCCCTGTTCACTCGTTTGTGTTCAGTCTCAGTGTAACCCCACCTGTGACTTATCAATCAGTAGGCTTGGGTTTGTCTGAGCATGTATATCTGACTCCGGTTGATGGGGAGGACATCTCGGATGAAGTTGACCGCAATGATGCAAGTTTATTATTACGTGTACATATAACTTGTCGGTCATTGGTATCTCATTTACCGACATTCCCTTTATTATGCTTGCATTTGTCACAGCGTGCATCGACATCGGATTTACTGGTATTGACATTGTTTTGCTTACATATATTATGACGTGCATCAATGCCGTATTGACTGGTATTGACATTGTTGTGTGTGCATATATTGTGGTGTACATTGACATCGCATTTACCGATAATAGCAATACCTCAGGGGATAGCACACAGACGGTAAAAGGGAAGGTAGTTCAGAAATTAGGAAAAGCACGCTAGTGGTCTGATTTTTAAAAGAAGTAATCAACCCCTCTTCCCTCCCTCTGGACTCCCCCCTCTAAGGACGTCTTCTGAAAGGCTTTAAATATCTAACCAGCTTTTCTTTGCTTCTCACAGAGTAAGTTAAGAACTGAGAAGGAGAAAATTGAATCTGAGTTTGAAAAACTACGGCAACTCCTGAAAGAAAATGAACACACACTGCATGAAAAACTGGAGAAGATGGAGAAGAAGATTACCATGGTTGAAAATGCAAATATCGCAAAACTGTCCAATCAAATCACCTCTCTCAATGCCTTGATAACAGAGATAGAAAAGAAGTGTGAGGCGCCAGCGTCGGAACTCCTGAAGGTGAGATCATGTTTGGTAAATAAAGCAAAAGAAGGAAGTGAAATATTCATATTTTGTGTGCATTATTGAATGTATGAACAGAACACACATGATCTCCAGGCAGAGTTCATGCACAGCGACCCCATGCATTCTGACAGCCGCACACAGTATACAGACCGAGGTAATTTACGTTGTCTCAATTGATACTGAGAGCCTAATTCAATATACAAACGGTGGAATGTAAAGTGAAACCTTAGTGTCACGTACAAGTCAATAATACATCTATATATAGATTATTTATCTCTTTTTCTGTTAGAGAGATTGCAATACACCAAGCAATTCCAGTGACGGTAATTAGCATATAGAAACGAAGGAGCAAACTGTGAAAAGAGCAGAATAGAAATGGAAAGCATAATGGAAGCACAATCTGAGAGAAGTGGGAAGAAAGCAAATCACCCATTTTCTGAGAAGATTTCAAGCACTTCTGTTCTAAAGCGGTTATTTGTTTCCTGATGCAGGTAGCCGCTTACTTTCAGTTGTACCTATCTTTAGGGTTAGGGTGAACAGTGAGCTATATAATTAGACATTTAGAGTAGGTAATGAAAAGCTCACTGGGATTTTCTGTGGTTCCAGATAAAGGTAGAGATTGCTGCATAAAGAACCTAGTGGTCACAAAAATGTGCGAGGCATTAAACTGTATAAGCCTCACCCTTTTTATTAATGTATATAAGAGGCAATCTTTGCCGTTTGGGATGTCAGTAGTTTCCTATTCAGATGATGCACAATTGGTCTTTTCCCTCACTCACACTCAAAACTCCCTCCTTTCTCCGCTAGGTCCTGTTTTGAGAAAGTTGCTAGCTGGATGAGTAGTTCTTGCTTTAAGTTAAATGAAGGAAACACCGAGATACTGATTCTTGGCAATAACATCAATGCTTGCCTTGAGCACTCTTCATTGGGTCCTGGTGGCAGAGAGAATCACATTTAAACCACTCTGCAGCATTCATAGAGCCTTTGATCACCCATCCCTTGGTATAGCTCTACCTCCCCAGCAGAACTCTGCACTCTTCCTATGCACATTTGGTCACAGTGCCCTTAGTTTGAAGGGCAAAATGTGGAGGTCGCTCCTTTGCTTTTAACTCCATGGCTGCTAAGGCAATTTCCCTCCTGTGCTGGAAATTGCAATTTGCATTGTTTTATGACGAGCTGGGCTCGTCATCAGCGTGGAAGGGATTAATGCAGCTAAATTCTGGAACAGCCTTCCTGACTCATTTCAATCAGAAAATAAGGAACTCCCCTTTCGCAAATCATTAAAGACCTGGCTCTTCCACAACAGCTCCCTCTATCCATCCTATGCCGCACTTTTTAGCACTGGGATGCCTAAGGATAGCTAAGTGCTATAAAAGTGCTACATAGAATAGTCTATTTGAAGTTGTTTATAATGACCATGACCTGTCAATGTTACCACAAACGTGTAATTCACCATTTAGATTAAACACATGTTCAAATGCCATTTCTTTTTCTAGGAAAAAGATGGATAAGTGTTTATGAAGCCCTTGAGCCGACTCGAGAACGGATGCTGCAACGTTAGTGCGCAATGTTGACTCTCCTGTCACTAATGAACCCAGCCCACCACCAATGTAGCTAGAAGTTTGGCGTATAGTTTTGTGTCAATGGGGACAAAAGAAATGGGACCAGTAAGACCCACAATCCAGGGGAGGCTCATTCTTCTTACAAGAGAGGACTGTTGTTACCTCATGATAGACCTGGAACCGTTGATATGATCTAAAGCAGGGGTCCCCAAACTACGGCCCCTGGGCCAAATCCGGCCCGCCTAATCAAATGGTGTGGCCCTCCTGGTGCGTCCACATCCACAGCGTCAGCTCCCGGAATGTGGTCAGGCACAGAGTTATAGTTATTCCCATGTAGCAGTATACTCTGTTGTGCCTGATTTAGATATGGATGCCTCGGACAGTTTTACACATGTGCAGACCAAAGCCTGCGCTGTCTGTGACTTCACCGGACGGCGTCCGCATGCGTCTTATGTCACGCCTGTCTGTGCGTGGAGGGTGCGTGGGAAAGAGACCGGTGTCCGGGACAGGCGCTGGGGCAAGGAGCGGCCGCGGGAGCCTTGTGGGCCTGTGAGTGGGACCGTGGATGGAGCGGGCACCAGTGGGTCCGCGGATGAGGCAAGGGCCATTGTGGAATGAGGGGTCCATGGAGGCTGGGGGGGTCCATGGAGGCTTTTCATTTTATGCGTTTTTCTATAGCGCAGACTTTACCCGAAGGTGTCAGAGCGCTTCACAATAGGAACAGAACTGATACATGAGAACATTACAAGTCAGCAAATTACAAAAGCAAAGGTTACATTACATGAGGCAACAGAGGCAGCAAACGGTGCATTACAGGAGGAAAAAGTGACATATGTGCAGAGTCTCAAATATAATGTATGTACAGCACGTTAAAGGCCCTGGGGCGCTGTTATTTTTTCTTTTCGAGATACATATTAATTAGGATTTTACATGAGTAAAATAAAGATAAAGATATACCACAAAGACACTTCCTCATCTTTTCTTTGATGGTTCTGCTTGTGGGTGTTGCGCTGACAGTTAAACCAGAACCCCAATTTCCCTCAATTTGTTAGAAGTTTGTGAGATAGTATTTTTAAAATAAAATCACTGAATTTCCCTGCATTTACTATGTTTACCACAATTGCGATCGTCTGAGAAGATAGGCGGAGGAGAGGGAGGGAGTTAGCGAGAAGGGGTGCTGCAGTGTCAAGGAGGAAGTGGGATGTGGGAGAGGGGAAGGTGTTGGCAGATACCATGGATGTGTATTCTGAATATAGCTTGGACAAAATGTTATCTTTTTTGCTCGAGTTGATTTTTTAGAAATGCGGTCATGGAGTTGTCTGCCTGTGGTGAATTGTATCCATGTCCGACAGGTGTTTGGCGATAGTGTGGAGAGGTCTTTTCATTCAGAAAGAGTGAGTTTGTGATCACTTGACACAAGTCTATCCCAAAGAAGCCCACGGAAATGAAATCTTTGCAAGTGAATAATACTGGTTGTCACTTTGGCCCATATCATTTCCTGTTATAAGACTGACCCCGGCCCCTCATCACAGAAAAGAAAGTTGATGTGGCCCGCCGAAAAAAGTTTGGGGACCACTGATCTAAAGACTCATTCCACGATGCTCTCCATTGACCTTTTAGATGTAGCCCCTCTTGTCATTCTAGGAAGATGTGTCCTGACCTGTTGATGAACCTCTAATGATCCTATGTGTTTAAGTAATCTGATGAAAGTGGTCCTTGGTTTGATACTAACCCCACTGACTTATAATTTCAATAGACAATATACAGATGTTAGAAGCAGAGTAACATGAATAATAATCAATACTTTTTTTACATAAAAAAAAATATTTTTTAGAAATAATGTTATCTTTGACACATTCTGAATTATATGGAACCTAAATACCATTTACGTAACTGATGGTCATGAATTACTTGAGTACTCCCATGTCCTGCTCTTCCTAAAAGCTCTGATGTACAGAGTATTATATCCCAAATGCTGGTCCTCTGAGAATGGTTACTAATGTCTTCTCATTTACTGCAAATCAATATAGCCACTACAACCAACACACGTCTTGATGTTTCAAACATTGCACCGAAAGCTCTTCCCTATTATTTTTTTTATAGTTCACAACTTTCTTAGAGTTTTTTTCTATTTGTAATAAGGACACATTCCATTCACCAGCTGTAAACCTGGTGTCACCCTCTAAACAGTACGTTTGAGTTCTTATGCTAACAAGAACTTGTAATTTAGCTCCACTGCATGTGGGTCATATGCGACCTTTTATGTCTCGCCTGGCGATGCAGCGCGAAAGCGCTGTCGCCAGCGAGATCTATTATTATTGACTTGCCTCTCACGCGGTTTAGACCGGAGCACGCGCCGAATGGGGTCTGTGGACGCGCTTGTGAAGACGCGCCCTTGCTTCTAAAGTGTGTACAGCTGGTGCACAGCTCGGCGCGTTAATTAGGCTCAAAGTTATTTTCACTTTCTTTTTTTGAATGCGTACACGTGCTTCAAGCGCAGCACGCTCCATCGTGCTTCCTTCAGCCGGGGCCCTCAGCGGATAAAGTTGCGCTATATAAAAACGCATTAAATAAATAAATCTCTCGACATGTCCCCTGGAAGTTCGTGAAACCAGGAATACTTTCGCGTACATTTCCTCAGCAGCTGCATTATTGCCACTGTATATCCCGTTTTCTGGAGAGGCCAGGCGGCACCAACCCGGGAGCTGGCCTGGCAGCAGTCAGTCGGACAGGGTCATGTGAGGTCTGGCGCACCTGTACACGGTGTACAGCGGCAGCCCAGCCAGTGTTCTCTGCTGGCCGACGGGCTCTTCGCCGCACTCTCTGCCCCACCCCGTGTGTTTATCAAACACATTTTTAACTAGCATTGCACGCTCCAATTCGTTACCTTCTAACAGCAGAGCACACACCTAAGAGTCTCGAGCTTCGTTCGCCATTAAAGCAACAATTCAAAATGGGGTGGGAGTGAATACTCACAGCGGAGGACTTCAGATTCATCCTGCAGCAAAGCCTGCAGGATGCAGAAAAGCAGAGGGAGAGAGAGAGGGAGTGAGTGCAAGTGACGTCAGCTCCACGCCCCTGCTGCCTGCTGCCACACTGCAGAATGCACGCCCTATTGAGGCTCCCTGGAAGCCCTTGGTGGCACGTTTAACTCCTGCGCAGCCTCTCCTGGGCGGTGCTGCTTACAGGATGCATCGAACCCTGTGCACGGTCTGCTAAAACCTGGAAATCAGGGAGCCAAACGGCAATTGAAGCCACTCTACTGCTTGTTTTTCTTGGTTTAACTTTTCAGAAACACTATACCTGCATAGCAACCCGCTGCAGACTGCTTATGTCACTGTATCAGATGTCTTAGGAAGATGAAAAGGACTCGAACGTCGCTGCAGCACCCACCAGCTCCTGTTTCTGATGCCTTAGCTGACATTTTACTTCCCAAAATGCCCCTGGCACCAGTCTGTATCAGAGCTTGAAAAGTGTACAACGTATCTAATATAACTGATGCTCCAATAACTTCAGCTCGGTGTCGCGCTATATAAAACTGCAGAAAATAATAAATAAGGCACTTGGTCATTTCTTTTCCCTACTTACTTTGGAGTAAGCTTTCCTCCATGTGACCTTCCTCTGCTTTGAGTTGTAATTTGATGCCGGAGTTAAGATTAGAGATTGTTGACTCAATGTTGACATCCGAGCCATGTCTCTCTCCGCTGACAGCACGGCTCAATTGGTGAAATCAAAGTTGAAAGATTAGCCAACTTCCTCTAATTTAAAAGCCTTATTTGTTGCGTTTTTCTGTTTTTCTTTTTTAATCCCAAACTGTACCTGGCATTCATTCCCCGTGACAACATGTAATAAACCAGAACAATTTAAAAGTTCAGTGCTGACACAAGCGGGGATCAAATACCCTTGCTTGCTTCTCGATTAGTGAAAGTCAGTTACAATAAACGGTGTCCAAAAAAATAGAATGACGAAAAAATAGAAACAATGGTCTCATGCTGACCACTTTAATTGTATTGAAAGTACTTTTAAGCGACGCTGTCACATCCCTGTGCTCCGTTTTTTTCTGTACAGTCATAAAAATAAGTCTGCGTATTACTTGGACACACATGCCCGGCGTTTACTTGGCTTTTGCTTTCACCGGTCGGTCAGGCCTTGTATTTGGTAATGTATGTGCAAGCCCCTCCCATCTTAAACTGATATTTTTTTTATTTTACATTTGGCAAGTGCTAGGATAGGCAGGGGAGGATAACTGTAAAGATGTACGTCCAAGAACGCATAAAAAAATGCTAACGCAAACAGTTGTGCGCCCAACTGCCGCTAACACTAAACACAGTCTTTATATTTTACATCCGAGAAGATCACTCCGTGGTTTGCGCGTTTATTTTTTGGGCTGAAGGAAACATAACTGGTTTTGGAAGTTTCCCCTACTCTTACACGAGATGACAAGTAATCCCAAATGGTAGGGAGAACACCTGTTTCCCAAAATACAAGTGAGCATGCAAGGCACTCCCTTATTTTTGTTTTTTTGTTTTTTGTTTATTCAATAGAGTATGCATGTCTTGGTCACACAGAAAACAGAGTCACTGTTTTATTTGGTTTTCTTTTTAACTAAAAATTATTTTTCACTAGCGTGCACCCTTCCACAACACAACATTTGAAAACAGCAAATAGATGAAAAACTACTATGTGTAGGAGAGGACTTTACAAAATGTTGATACGGAGTGGATGTTCAGAACATGTGCAAGGGGTTTCCATGAACACTTAACAGATGCACCCCTTCGTGTGCCCAACGGCATAACATACGACTAGGACAGTCTGCCAAAGCATAAAAGTAGATCACACATAAATTATGCAGCATGCCACCATTGCTACAAAAATAAATACACATTTTTTTGGACTAAAATTTATAGACTTTTTATGCAATTGGTGTTGCAATATTTAGCAATGCCAATAGCTCAAACTTAATTAATGCGAGACCTATTGCATTGCAAAATCTATGAAGAGTCCAACATTCCAAATCCTTTTGTAAAAACTGGTGTCCAGAAAGACGATAGTCAGCTGGTTATAGTTAGATAGGTTTATTATCAGGAAAGGAGATTCCATCCAAGCACTCAGACTGACTCCAGCTTTCTGCCTCTGTTCACATTTCAACCCATACCATTCCATGTAACCTCATTACATTCTACAGTTACATAAACCGAGAGAACAGTGCAGGCTAATGTTCATGTGAATGTTGTTACAACTGTTAATGCCACACCTTTGCTAATGTCTGGTTCTTCTACAAAATGTTATATAGGGTCTCCCATTTCCTCCTCTTTATTCAAACAACTTGCACCATTCTAGGATGATTTAATCCATAAATTGGAGGGATCTTCACACAAGCAGATCCTTTAAAAGTCCAGAACCGCACAATATTGTTGCCGTTTAGAGCATTTGCCTCCACTGAGCAGCATTAAAGGTGATCAAGATTTGTTTGTTCATCCTGGGCAACTGTGATCTCATTTCCTAGATAGCTTCCACTTGTATGCACTCTTCTGGTACTCCTTCTACCCGTACCTCCACCTGCAGTGTGCTGCTCTAGCACCCCTTCTGCTCATACCTCTTTCTGGATGTCTTCTAGTGCCTCCTCCTCCTCCTCCAACTGGACACTCTTCCAGTACCGCTTATGCATGTACCTCCACCAGCATTGCACTCTTCTAGTAACCCCTTTGATTGTTTTATTATTCTATATTTATTTGAAAAGTTTTAGGTAGCGCTGACTGGACCCAGAGGCATCAGAGCGCTTTACATGAGGATAAGTGAGATACAAGGTTCAAGGCATGTGGGCTGCTGAATTCATATCTGTGCATAGATCGCCGCCTAGTGTTGGGTCCGGATGATTGCACATTGTTGTCCTGGAAGAGTCTTCGAAGTATCACGAGATAGGTGGCTCCTCCCCTGGACTACAGTGCGCATGGGCATCGACTCCATCCGCAGATTGTTTTTTTCCGCCATTGGGTTCGGATGTCTTTAATTCCCTCTTGTCGGAATCGATAGAAAAACTTTCTTGAGACCAAAAGGTCTTTAGTTTATCCGTCGGTATTGTCTTGCGTTCGGCTTTACTTCTTCTAGCTCGGCTCCGAGCCAGTTTCTGTACTTCCGCGTGCTCTCGGCGCAGAAGGCCTAGTCGACGCTCCTGACTTATCGACCATCCATCATGGACCGAAGTCCATTCAAGAGATGTCCGGTCTGTAACTCGAAGTCCCCCCACATCGACGTCCACCCGGTGTGCAACAAGTGTCTGTCGCCGGACCACGATGAGGCCAAGTGTATGGCCTGTTCACGCTTCAGGTCCAAGAAGACACTTAAGCTTCGACGAGCTGCGAGCCTGGAGGACCAGCAATCTGCTCCGGCGCCTGCGGACATTTTCGATGCTGGGGATGTCGAGGAAGAATATATCCAGGACGTTTTGGAATCAAACCCAGCGTCAGACGTCGAAGAAGACTACGACGCGGATGCTGAGGTGTTCGAAAGCGAAGAAGTCGTCGAGGAGGTAGGAGACGACGACGGTGCACTCGGGGCCATGGAGGATAGCTCGGACGAGGAGCTTCCTCAAACTGACTCTGGGGCCGTGCCTATTTATAAGGCCCAGGTCGAGGGATCGCCTTCAGTCCTTACCCAAGACCTCGATATGGGTTCCACGGCCCCGCCTTCGGGCCCGGCCACGGACATTGTTACCGAGCCACTCCCTGGCAAAACGAAACCAAAAGTAAAACCTACGGTCTCGACGCCAAATACTGCGCAGGTGCAAGTATCCAAACCGAAAGTGCGCATTGCTTTGGTCGGATCGAAAACTTCTGAGGCTTCGGCGCCGAAGATGGCTGTCGAGCCTAAAGGCCAAGTCAAGGGCGTCGAGACTGAGTCTGCCGCGCCGAAGACTAAAGTAAAGGTGGTCCATGCTGGCGCATCGGCGCCGAGGACGGTCGACGCCGGCAAGGGCCTTGTCGACCCAAAGATGGCTGTCGACGAACCAAAGAAATCTCTCGGTGGCTCGAAGAAGCGACTCGATGACCCGAAGGTCCTCTCTGCCCCGCGTCCGCACGACAAGCCCAAGGCTGCTGCGCCTCGTGAGTCTACATCGAAAGTGACCTCGAATGACTCGACTCCGAAAGTGGCCTCGAAGGACTCCGCTGAACCGGCACGTCCATCCGCCGCGTTCACCAAAAAGGTGGCGGACTCCCTGCAGCGCATCAGGGACAGCGCCGCAGCGGTCGAACCGAAGGACCCTCCGCCTGCGAAGCCTGTGGAGAAACCGGTTAAGGCGTCCACGCAATCCTCTTTACGTTGCCGCCTAAGATGGCGCTGAAGGCTTTCGCTCCTAAGGCAGTGGCCGGTGTGCCCGAAAAGGTTTCCTCGACGCCGAAGGCGTCGTCGGTGGTCCACGGCCCGCGACCTCGACGACCTTCGGGGGATGAGCTTCAGGAACACTTCATCGACGCCGAAACGGGCAGGCTTTCCCTCCTGAAGCGGAAAATCACCCCTGAACCCCAACTGGAGTCTTACAAGATCCCTCTCAAGAAGGACTCTCCGGTCTTGGTGGAACCCCTTTCACCACAGACTCATAAAGTGTCGCCCACTTACTCCGATGTGGACGCTGGTGAGGGTGATGAGGAGGATGAATACAGTTATCCAGTCTCTACAGACCCTGAGGATAGAACTGAGCCCTGGGCAGCTGGTGGTGACCCTGGGGATCCTCATTCAGGACAAGACCCTCCACTCTTTTCTGCAAAGACTTCACCTACAGAAGACTCCGCTGCTTTCAATGCCCTCATTGAACGGGCTGCTAACAATCACAATGTCCAGCTGCACGCTGACCCTGTGGATGTGGATTTCCTCTTTGACACTTTTTTAGTATCAGAAAAGACTGTGAAAACTCTGCCTATGCTAAAAGGTGTTTTAAAGCATGCTGCTGAGATCTTTAAAGAACCTACCAGGACGAGGGTGATCAACCCTAGGATTGACAAAAAATACAAGTCGGCGCCTACTGATCCTACCTACATTAAAGGACAGTTGCCTCTGGACTCCCTTGTCGTCTCGAATGCGCGGAAGAGGGCCAATTCTCAGACTACGGGTGATGCTCCTCCCCCAGACAAAGAATGCAAGATCTTTGAGGCTTCGGTGAAGAGGGTGGCAGCACAGGCAGCCAACATATGGCGCATCTCTAACACACAGGCGCTTCTAGCGCGCTATGACAGGGCGCACTACGATACACTAGAGACCCTGTTGCAACACTTGCCTGATCAATACAAAGAAGGGGCTTAGATGCTGATTCAAGAGGGGAAGCTAATCTCTAACGCTTCCATTAAGTGCGCTCTGGACGCAGCCGATACCGCTGCCAGAGCTATAAACACCAGTGTTATGCTTCGGAGACATGCCTGGCTGAGAATCTCTGGATTTAAGCCAGAAATCCAAACCACCATCCTCAACCAAACGGTTAACCCAGATCACCTGTTTGGCCCAGAAGTTGACACCACCCTAGAGAAAATAAAGAAGGACACTGACACTGCTAAGTCCATGGGTGCCTTACAGTCCCAGCAGTTTCGGGGAGGGTCCTTTCGTCGCTCCAGCACTAGAGGCGTCTCAAGGGGTCAGCTCTCACAGTCCACGCAATACTACAAGGGCAACATCCAGACTACTTATACCAACAAGAGTCGAGGTGGATATCGGGGCAACAGCTCCAAAGGCAGAGGACGTGGCAACAACAGCTCCAGGTCCTCTACCACCAGCAAACAGTGACGCCTTGTCACTGCCCCCCGACCACACAACACCGGTCGGGGGGAGACTCCAGCAGTTCCTGCCCGTCTGGACGTCCATCACCACGGACAGGTGGGTCAGAAAACGTATCCAATACGGTTATTGTCTGAAGTTAACATCCACTCCACCCGACATGCCCCCAAGGCACCGTCCTATGTCGGACGAGCACTTGCATTTATTGCAGCAGGAGGTCACTGTCATGCTGCAAAAAGGGGCAATAGAGCTCGTGCCTATGCAAGAAAGAGGCACAGGGGTATACTCCCTGTACTTCTTAATTCCAAAGAAGGACGGGTCCCTCAGGCCCATCCTGGACCTTAGGCCACTCAACTACTACATCCTGTCGGAGCACTTCCATATGCTGACCCTGCAGCAAGTGCTCCCGTTGCTCTAGCAGGGGGATTTTTTTGCAATTTTAGACTTAAAGGATGCGTACTTTCACATTCCACTGCACCCTTCACACAGGAAATACCTCTGGTTCACCATCCAAAACCAGCACTACCAGTTCAAGGTTTTACCTTTCGGTATCACCATGGCACCCAGGGTGTTCACAAAGTGCCTGGCGACAGTGGCGGCGCATCTCTGGAGACGGAACATCCACGTCTACCCATATCTGGACGACTGGCTCATCGAAGCGAAGTCAGCCCAGCAGTGTGCCGCCCACATGTCCCACACCATTCACCTCCTGCACGATCTGGGATTGTCACTGAATTACCCAAAATCCCACCTCCAGCCCGCCCACGTACGGCAGTATCTCGGTGCGACCATAAACACTCTGGCGGCCACAGCACAGCCGAATTCAGTGAGAGTCAGCAGCATTCAATCGCTGATACAAAAATTCAGACCTCAACACTCGCTTCCAGCAAGAGTGTTCATGCAGTTGATAGGCATGATGGCCTCCTGCATTTCCATAGCCCCGCACGCGAGGCTACATATGCGTCCGGTTCAGGAGTGCTTAGCACGTCAGTGGACTCAGGCTCACGGGCAGTTGAAAGACCTAGTGTTGGTGAGCGGTCGGTCATACAACTCTCTGCATTGGTGGAATTCACAAAACCTTTGCAAGGGCCGACCGTTCCAAGAGCCTGTGCCACAGATCATCCTGACGACGGACGCTTCTCTCCAGGGTTGGGGAGCTCATGTACTCCATTACACTGCGCAGGGACTATGGACGCAACAGCAGAGGAAGATGCACATCAATGTTCTGGAACTGATGGCGACTTCATGGCACTGAAAGCCTTCAAAGTACATCTGTGCAACAAGGTCGTGTTGATCCGGACGGACAACATGACGGCCATGTACTACATTCAGAAGCAGGGAGGAACACACTCTCCGCAGCTGTCTCATCTGGCTCAGAGCATGTGGAAGTGGGCCATTCAGAGGAACGTCTTCCTCATGGCAGAACACCTCCCGGGCAAGGACAATCAGATGGCGGACCTGCTCAGCAGGCACAGCCACCAAATGCACGAGTGGGAGATACATCCATCAGTACTCCAACCGTACTTCCGAAGGTGGGGTCATCCAGATATAGACCTGTTCGCCACAAGGGAGAACGCAAAATGCTAAAGCTTCGCCGCCAGGTTCCCACACCCACAGTCGCAGGGCAATGCGATATGGATGAACTGGTCAGGCAAATTTGCGTACGCTTTTCCCCCAGCACCTCTGATACCGCTGGTGGCACGCAAGCTCAGGCAGCACTCGATGACTCTCATCCTGGTTGCTCCAACGTGGGCTCGCCAACCATGGTACACCACATTTCTAGAACTGTCCATGGTACCGCATCAGAGGCTACGTCTCACACCCAGCCTTCTGATGCAGAGCCATGGCGACATTCAGCATCCGGATCCGCAACAGCTCAACCTGGCGATCTGGCTCCTGAAGTCCTAGAGTTTGGCTACCTGCACTTGCCTTCTGACTGTATGGACATCATTGGGGAGGCAAGGAAGCCCACCACCAGAGCATGCTATGCAGCAAAATGGAAGCAGTTCTTCATTTATTGTGCAGACCACAACATTAACCCGCTAGATGCTTCTATTCAAAATATCATCTGTTACCTTTTCCATCTGTACAAATGTAATCCGGCCTATGCTTCCATTCGCATACATCTATCTGCGATGGCCGCTTATCTCCAGAATAGGCAGCACCTCTCCCTCTTCAGGGTGCCTGCGATTAAGGCTTTTCTGGAAGGACTCAAACGAGTCATTCCTCCGCGGACTCCACCAGCTCCGGAGTGGAACCTCAATGTGGTCCTCACCCGGCTGATGGGTCCTCCCTTTGAACCACTGCATTCCTGCGAGATTCAGTTCTTGACGTGGAAATTTGCTTTCCTCATAGCGATTACATCGCTACGGCGAGTTAGTGAACTACAAGCCCTAACTATCCAAGAGCCATTTATTCAAATTCATTCTAACAGGGTGGTGCTTCGCACTAACCCTAAATTTCTACCCAAAGTTGTGTCTCAATTCCATATCAACCAGACTATTGAATTGCTTGTTTTCTTCCAAAATCCTGAGTCATTGGCGGAGAGAATGCTCCACACCCTTGACGTCAAGAGGGCCCTGATGTATTACATCGATAGGACCAAGGATTTTAGGAGGACTAAGCAACTCTTTGTCGCCTTTGCACCGCACCACAAAGGTAACCCTATTTCCAAGGCTGGTATTGCTAGGTGGATCGTTAAATGTATCCAGATCTGCTATCTGAAAGCAAAACTTACTCTCACCATTCCGCCAAGGGCCCACTCCACCAGAAAATTGGGGGCCTCTATGGCATTCCTTGGAAACATTCCTTTGGAAGACATATGTAGAGCAGCCACATGGTCTACCACACACACATTTACAAAGCATTATTGTGTTGATGTGCAATCCAAACAGCAGGCAGCTGTAGGGCAGGCTGTTCTCAAAACACTTTTCCAAACTGCTGCAGCTGGCACGGGCGGCCGCCGCTAATGGAGGGACTGCTATGTATTCTATGCACAGATATGAATTCAGCAGCCCACATGCCTCGAACCGAATATGCTACTTACCAGTATGCATCTGTTCTTGGCATGTAGGGCTGCTGACATTCATATCGCCCGCCCTCCTCCCCGACGCCTGTAGCAGCTGCAGAATTCACATATACTACTAGCATGGTCATCATTCACTGAGTTTCACTCCATCTTGGCCACAATGGCTTAAAACAATCTGAGGATGGAGTCGATTCCCATGAGCACTGTAGTCCAGGGGAGGAGCCACCTATCTCATGATACTTCGAAGACTCTTCCAGGACAACAATGTGCAATCATCCGGACCCAACACTAGGCGGCGATCTATGCACAGATATGAATGTCAGCAGCCCTACATGCCAAGAACAGATGCATACTGGTAAGTAGCATATTCGTTTCAAATTACATCAGTTACAAGAGCATGTTACACAGATGTTACCAGAGCATAGAATAGTAAGGGGGAAAGAAAAAGGTATAAGGAATGCAGCTCGGGTCAGGCAGACCAGCAAGGGGAGAGCCACTTGGATGGGAGGCAGCCACAGGAATAAGAAGGGAGGAGGGCGGGATAGTGCAGAAACTGTGTCCAATGTCCGGCTAGGTAGGTGACGGCCGAGGGGGTAAACCAGAGTCGATCTCCTCTATAGCGGTCTAGGCAGCTCCACTGGGTAACGGCCATGTTGCATGGTCTCATACATGCATGGAAATGTGTTTGTAATGTTACATTTTTAGAGGCTATCATTTGACTGCAATTTTGCAACTCACTTAGCGTTTGGGAGTTCCTGTAAAATTTCTAACCCTGTGCATCCTTCTACTGCTACCTGAGATTTGCGCTTTGGGATCGCCCTGGCTGGCTCAACCCAGAGATATCAGAGCGCACAACATGAGGTCAGAGTTACTTCAATTATATCAGTTCAAAGACTAAGTGAAGCTAAACATAGAAACAGTCCTGTGGAGCATGGAGGGTAGTGGGGGAAAAGAAGGGGTAGGAATGTTGAACGGGTCATGCAGACCGGCCAGGGAGATAAAACTTCAGGGGAACATTGCAAAGTCACAGTAAGCAAACAGTAGTACAGAACAACATCCTTTTTTTATTTATTTTTATTTTAGAAGTTTTATATATAGCGCTGGCTGGACCCAAGGGTATCGGAGCGCTTTACAGCATATACAATAATGTGCAAATAGACAGTACAGGTAATTGGTAGACCATGAGGGATCGCGCCGGGTAGGGAACAGGTACATAAGTGAAGGGGCAAGGGGAGGAGGGTGCAAGACAAACCAGACGATCATCCAAGCAAATTCATTGATCAATTAATTCGTACTCAGAAAGTTTTCCTGATCTGAATCAGTGTCATCGGTCCCAAATTAAGGTAAGGTGGAGCGTCGGCTAAGGAACTTCCTTGGCTCTATCTGTTCGTTCGAGAGCGGTCGAGGAAGAGGGCTTTGAGTAGTGTCTTGAATTTTGGAAACAAGGGGGTTGTTCTGATGTGTGGGGGGATGAAGTTCCAGATTTTTGGTGTGCTTCCAGCAAATGATTTGGCTGGTTCTCATCCTTCCTTCTCCACAGATCTCAAAGATTTAAGATAAACCACTCTCTCAGCCCTCCCCAGTACTTATGGGGGTCCCCCAAGGATCCGCCCTTTCTCCTATCCTCTTCAACCTTTTCTTGGAACCTCTTACCAACCTACTTAACTCTATAAATATTCTCTTCCACAAGTATGCTGACGACACACAACTCTATTTGAAAATGTCATCCCTGGACAACATCATCTAACTAAATTCTATCCTCACGTCGACCCAAAATTGGTTAACTGAGAACCATCTCCTGCTCAACGCTTCCAAAACGGAATTCCTGCTCATCTCCCCACCGAACCACACCCCCAAGATCGATCTCTGGTTGCCTCACCTCACGGCTCTCAACTGCAATCCGATCATCATAGACTCAGCCAAATCGCTCGGGGTCAAAGTCAACAAGCACCTGAATATGATGACTCCTATCAGCAACGTTTGTAAGGGAGCAAACCACCTGAGGAGGACACTCCGAATGCGCAAACCTTTCTTGCCACAAAAGGATTTCAAGCAGGTGGTACACGCTCTTGTCTTACCAAGATTAGACTATGGCAGTGCAAATCTCTGTGGCCTTCCTAAATACGCCTTGGCTCCACTTAGGGCCTCGCTGAACTCTGCAGCAAGACTGATTACAGGCTCCAAACAAAATGAGCACATCTCCCCAGTCCTTTAATCTCTCAACTGGCTACCCTTTGAAGCACAAATACAGCTAAAGACTGCAATCCTGACTCACACAGCCCTTCATTACAATACCCGCACTTATCTAGCGCAAAAACTTGAATTATCCTACGCCTGGGCAGAGTAGGAGGCCCATTTGACAGCTTACCGGTAGAGGGCTTTGTCTGATCCCCACTGGGGGTGGTTCCGAAAAAGGACCCAGGGGAGTTTCGGTTTAAAATAAATAAATAAATAAATAAATCAAACTTGAATTACCCTGTGGCGTGAGGGTGGAGTGGTGTGGCTCACTGGTTAGAGGCGGCAGACCCGGAAGCAGAGGACGGCCCGGGACCAGGGTTCAATTCCCGACGCGGCAGGGTTGTGGACCAGGGTCAGCGGACTTGATAATTCTCGCCTCGGTGCCTACTCTAACTAGGGATCACACTCGGCAACTCTGGGCATTAGCTTGCCTCATCTCCACAACGGCCCCCCACATACGCCGGGGATGCCTGGTTTCACCTTGGAGATACCCAGTAGGGACAATCTCACAGGGAAAGCCAGGACGGGTTCCCCAGCGGTCTACAGTGCGGAGATACCCCATGTGGGGTGATTCTGGCGCTTTACAAGACATCATTACATTACATCTAGAAGCACCTCTACTCTCCTCCTGAAACCTATCATCCGTAGCAAAAAGAGAACTTGTCACGAGCCTTCTCTGTGCTGCCCCTAAAATATGGAACTCTCTTCCTCCAGATGTATGCAGACTCGCCTCGACGACGGCTTTCAAACTGGAAGCCAAAAGATTCTTAATTAGCAAATTCCTATCATAAAGGGTTACGGCACTCATAAGGTGGCTATCTCTTGGTTCCTAGCTCCATGGTACAACTAACATTTACGGACTATATCGTCTGCTTAATATTGCACCTTTTATGTGTACCATTGCTTACGGTTTACCATTGGTTTTTTTCTTTCCACAATTTGCTGTGTATATTTCCTTTTGTCCTCTCCACCAACTTATTGTAAAGCGCTCTGATAACCTTCGGGATCTTGTTTGCGCTATATAACACTTTATAAATGAAATAAAATTCCTTTTGCTCGTACCTTCTGAAGCAGGGCACTCTTCTTGTACCCCTTTTGCTCGTATCTCCTCCTCTTTCAGTGCACCTAGTACCCCTTCCGCTCGTACCTTGTCCTGCTTAGCACTCTTCTAGTGCCCCTTCTGCTCATAGCTTGTCCTGCAGGGCACTCTTCTGAATGAATGAATGAATTCAGATTTCTAAAGCGCGGTAGCTGCCCTGAGGTGTCCAAGCGCTAAGCATATCAACTGAGGTTCGAGTTAGGAAAAGACAGATTCAGCTCCATAGTTATGTGGTAAACAGGAGCGTTTTCAGCTGTTTGCGAAAGGAGAGAATATCGGGGTTACATCTGAGATGCTGAGGCAGGGTGTTCCACCTCTTAGCCACATTGTACGAGAAGGAACGGCCTCCGGACCTAGATTTCTTTATTTGCGGCACAATGGCTAGATTTGCAGAGGTGGAGCGCAACTGTCTTGTGGGGGATAGGGTGTGATGAGAGGGAGATTAATTGCCGGGCCTAGAGACCAGAAGGTCTGGTGTGCAATGCAGAGTGATTTGAAGTCTACTCTTTCCTTTACGGGGAGCCAGTGCAGTTTCCTTAGTCTGGGTTTTACTGAGGATCTGCGGGGGATTTGTAAAAGTGTTCTGGCTGCGCAGTTCTGTATTAGTTGCAGTTTGCGTAAGGTAAAGTCAGGAGCTCCGAGATACAGTGCATTTCCATAGTCCAGCCGCGATTGGATCAGGCCCAGAACTACGGTTTTTCTTGCTTCAAAGGGGAGTAGAGGCAAAATCTTCCTGATGACTCTCAGGATACCGAAGCAAGTGGCAGAGAGTTTTGTTGCCTGTTGGTCGAAGGACAGGGACCTGTCGAGCCAGACACCAAGGCTCTTAATGGCGTCTTTGGGAGCTGGGGCTGGACCTAAGCTGGGGGGCCAGAGAGTGTCTATGCCTATACCTTCCTCTGCATAGTACTTTTCTAGTGCTCCTTCTGCTCGTACCTTCTCCAGGAGGGCACTCTTCATAGTATCCCCTCTGCTAGTACCTCCTCTTGCAGAGCACTCTTCTAGTAACCCTTCTGCGTGTACCTCCTCCTGCAGGCACTCTTCTCGTACCTCTTCCTCCTGGGCACCCTTCCAGAACCTCTTCTTCTCAGTGAGTTGGCCTCTTCCACCAAGGCAGATCCAGCTCCATCAGCAGGGTTAGGACCAAAGTCCCTTGCACCGCTCTTTACACACCAGTCAGAAGGGCTGGTGACTTCACAAGGCAGGCTGCTGGAGAAAGGCGGTTGGTGGATTACAACCCCCTAGTGAGAAAACAGCTCCTCTATTCTACAGGTAGCCTACAGCTCTCCTTGCAGGGGTTTTTCCAGGTTGCCCTCACCTGTAAGGAAGCAGCAATCCTGGATCATGGCTCTGGAACTGATATATTTATCTCCATCAGTACTTTGTGGGTCTTGACACTGGTCAGAGACTCCTGACACACTGATCTCACTAATATTTCTCCTAGTTTTTAAGACGTAGATGAAAATTCTGAGAGGTCCATCTCTGGAGCATTTTTCTGGCAGTTCTGACATTTTATTTATTAACACAGACTGGTCAGGTTAAAGTCTTTGGCACACAATCTTGGCAGGAAGAGAGAGTAGAGCTGTGTGTGCCGTGACAGAGGAATCTGAGGCAAGGGCTCAGTAGAGAGGCCTTACACTCAGCTGCGACACAGAAATGCATCGACTCTTCTGGGGATGAAGAATGCAGGAAGTGGGCAGCGAATGTCCTTCAGAGCATCATTTGTCTCCCTCATTCCTTTCCTTTCACAGATGTCTGGTCTGCTTCAAAGACCTCAGGAAGGTTTCCTCAATCTAACTCCCTATCTGGCAGGCTCCCTCCATCCTCCATCATATGAACTATCCACACATAGGAGATCCAAAATGAAGTCCTGCCCCTATACATTACATCACAATAGACACACACACTCCATGCTCACCCTAACCCCCACATACATATGAACGTAACATGTTTTCGTTCGATGGTCATGTGAAGCAGGTTACCTAGACATCCTTCTACACTTTAAAATTACTTAGAAGGATTCTTCCTTTTATCCCGGCTAACCTACGGAAATTAGTGGTCTCCGCCCTTGTTTTATCCAAGGCCGACTACTGCAATGGCCTTTTTATCAATCTTCGGACGAGATGCTTGACCAAGTTGCAGATTGTGCAGAAGACTGCAGCACGTTTGCTGTTGAATGTTCCAAAACACAAATCCGTCTCTATGGCGCTCAAAGAGCTACACTGGTTGCCGGTGACGAGACGGATCGAATTTAAGGCCCTCTGCATAGCTTTCAAAGCTGTTCACACCATAGGTCCTGCCTTTTTCAAACAAAATCTGCAGCCTTATATTCTGACCCGCCATCTCCGCTCAGCCAATGCTCATAACCTGGTAGTTCCCAGGTTCAAAAAGTATTCCTGGGGGGGTAGAAGTTTCCTGGTCGGTACAACCAGACTTTGGAATTCACTACCACTAAGGCTAAAAGAAGAAACACATCTGTTGGCCTTCAGAAAGGCATTAAAAACGTGGCTTTTTAATCTTTGAAGTGGTACATTCTGTTGTTTACTATTCATTCGATGAGCTAGCGCCTTGCCATCCTTGGGTGAATGTTTTTGCACTTTATAAATTTCCTTTTTATTTCATGTACTCTCTCCATACCTGCCAACTGCAACTTACTCAAAACCCCGTATCCGAACTGTACACGGGCTGCTGGCCTTAAAACCCAGGCACTATGGGTCGCAGATCACAGCTCAATTCTAACAGAGATTACAGTGGATCAGACTCCATTAGGAAGGCTTATGTCACTGCTCATGTCACTGCAGAGGTCCAAATACCGCTCAGAGAGTGTTCATGTGTAGAAACCAGTTTCCACTCACTACCCTAGCTGTGCTGTCAGTGTGAGTCATCATCTGTAAGATATTGAAACTTGTCTCCTTTATGGATCGAAATAATTCATAATTTGTAATTATAGGTGGAATTCGCCATGTGACGCGGATTACAATATAACAGACAATGCAGTGTCATGTGACCCCATTGAAAATATCACACTGTATCATGTGGCCTCATTCAATCGTTGTCTGTGCTGGTTCATGCGATAAGATTCAGGATATCACAGATTGTGTCATGTGACTTCTTTCAGATTAGGTTATGTGAATTCACTAATATCACCCACTGGTGTGTCAAGGCACCCCGTAAACGGTACCACCATGCAGCCCAACCACAAGGACTGCCAACCACAGATGGAGAACGCGAGGATGTCTGCATGTTTTATGTAATGTTGATGTATATGTAAAAATACCAATAAAAATATTTGGGAAAAAAAAGAAACCTCATACAAGGAGTTGACTCAGCCCATTCAGAATATCCGAACGTGTTTTATGGTGTAACTGCATCCAGAATATGTCACTGTGCTGTGTTATATGATTACCATTCAGAACGGCAGGTTCTTCTGTTTCACGTGATCCCAAAGACTGTGCTGTGACATGTGACCCCAGTAACAATATTACATATTCTACTGTCACATGACTCAAACCATCACATTACAGACTATGCTGTGTCACTAGACTCAATTCACAAGATTACAGACTGCAAGAGGAATAGGTCCCCATTGTCTTCTATGTCTAATTAGAAGTGATACTAAAAATACCGGCGTTTTAACATCTCCTGTGAAAACTGATTTGTTTCTCTGTTTTGCAGGATGTCAAAACCACCCTAAAGAGGTAAGTCTGATTTATTATTCCCCTCTCAGTGTGTAAGGAGCTGACCTGGCTACTACAGTGTGTAAATGCCACTACTGAGCTCACACGAAGTGTTACAAAACTTTCAGATCCTCATGAAATCACTTTATATCCCCTTACAACTCAAGCACTTAGACAATACCTTTGATTCCCCATAAAACGTCCTTAAGTCTTCCAAAAACTCCCCATAGTCATCAGGAAACTGCCTTAAATTTTTAGAAATCCATTTGAATCCTCAGAAAACTCCTTTGAGTCTTGAAATAGTTGTTGCAGCAACTAGCTTTTGTCCTCACAAAACGTATTCATGTCTTTTAAACCTACCTGAAGACCTAGGAAAAGTGCCTTCATCACACAGAAAACACAAGTACATTCTTGGAGAGCCTCCTCCGGTTTCTCCAAGTTCAGGCTTGTGCAAAAACTCGTTCAGAATTTACTGACTAACTTTCCACTCATCAATACATCCCTTGAGTGCTTTCCAACATTTTTGTTCATTTCCTTAAAGCTATATCCAGACCTCATTCTTTAGTAAGATCCCTCCAATCAGAAGAGGTCTCATCCAGTTCTCATTAACCTCATTGTAATCCTCAGGTCGGCTCCTAGTACTAAGAAATGTCTCTCCATTCTTTATCTTTTAAAAAAAAAAATGTTATAAAGTTTTTCTTTGCATGATATGACATCAGTGCATTATTCAGACAAAAACAATGCAATGCAGTCAAACATGTCAAAAACGAAATGATGATACAGCAGATTTTGTTTTTATTCTTTATTAATAAAGAACAAGAAAGACAAACATGTGGTAATTTAAATAAAAATAACTGTAACCATGGAGTCTGCTTGCATTGAGTGACTCGTGTCACATGAGTCGGCTGGTGGTGAGTGATCAGTCTCAAGCATGGGTAATGTGGCAATGGTGTCTCGTGAGCGTGGTGATTAGCGTCACTAGGATGGGGGGGGCACCAGTGTGACCAAGACAGTGCCTACTTTGCAGGCTGGCGTCCCATGGGCTTGTCAGTGGTCACGACTGGTCATGTGACCCCCCAGTGTGTTGCTCCCAATATCCTCTACGCTCTCCCGCTCCCGTGTTTGGGTAGTCCTCGACCAGGTGCGTGTTCATGGTCCCTCTGTAGTGGTGATGGGGTATGTTTCATGATGGGCGCGGGTCATTTTTTTTTCACTTCGATGTTAGGTAAGTAGGTTTCCCAATATTCGCCACTGGTCCTTGAGTCCCCTTTTGTTTGAAGTGACATAAGGGCGGATAGCTTCAGCGCGTGTCCATGTCAGGAAAGACTCAGGTGTGGGCATGAGGGTGTGTTCCGCGAGTTCGGCCACTGTCTTAGTAACCTCTAGCCAGCCTGTTTGTAGCATTGGGCATTCACAAACCATGTGGTAGACACCAGTGTTCACCAATTTGCACCGGTCAGGAGCATGTGTTTATGCGCTGAGGGGAGAGGTAAGCGTGATGCTATTAATATATGCAATTAAATTGCATACATTTCATCTGTTGAAGTACCCTGGACCAAGCTTTGGCCAATAATGGTTGCGGTAGGGTGCCATCCCATCTAGTGTGCGCCCACGCTGCATAGCCCAGCAGGGTAGTATTGAGGGATGTGTATAGGGTGGTCCCCGCATGACACATGATGTTCTGGTTCAAAATTGAATGTAATGTGGGGGATAAAAGGGGATCTGCTTCCCCTGCATTCCGTGTGGCGTGCAATGCGTGTTGTATGGTGTGGAGTGTCAGAACATAACCATCCTCTATACCATAGACTGCTGCTTGCCTCCAGGGATTTGTGTTGTGCTGTCCTGGCAAGTCGTGCCCGGTTCCATAGCTCAATGGATGGTGAGAACAGAATGTGGAGCCATTTGCCATTTGCAGCTCTATGCCAACATACACAAACCACAGTCATCTGGCGTGTCTCCCTACGGAAGTGAGTGTCTGGATCTGACAGCCACGTACAAATGCTTGTCCTACCTAGAATCTCGCGGACTAGTACTTTTTCAGGGCATGCAGCCATCCGTAACCAGAACATTGGCCATTGTAGCTACGCCGCAGCATAATACAGCTAAAATTTGGGTTCCCAGAGTCCACCTTCAGTTAGAGCTCGGTAGAAAACAACCGGGTGGCGGTCCTCGCTTGGTATTAATTCGAGCAGGAGGTCATGCAGCTCACAAAAGAAGCTTTTGGGAAGCACCAGTCATGAAAAAAGTAGAGCATACCTTGGTAGCACCAGCATCTTGGAGATCGCCACCTGTCCCATAGGTGATAAGTGCAGCGATCGCCAGAAAGGCAGTGACTTGTCCACGTTGCCTTACTTGATATCCGTTTCCGAGTGGTATATTTGTACATGTCGTCAAAATCCCGGGGGCGGGTTTGCAGGGACAGCCATGAACAATTCATGGAGTGGTGCCAGGGGAAACAGAGATGTCCCCAAATTTGTACAGTAAGAGCGTTAGGCCTGGTAGGGAGGCCGCCTCTTCTACAACAAACACTAGGGATTCATCCGCATACAGCGAGATGGAATGGTGTGCACCCAGCTCCTGACTCCCCCAGTGATGTGCCCGTTGCCTAAGCTGGCAGGCCAGCGGTTCCTTCACAAGAGGAAAAATCAGCAGGTATAGTGAGGACCCCTGTCTGGTGCCTCTCTGGATTGCAAAGCGGTCTTAAATTAGCTGACCTGTCTTGACCCATGCCGTCGGACTATGGTAGATTGAGCAGATCCAACCCAGATAGGGAGGGCCAAACGCCATGTGTTTAAGGGTCAGCAGGAGGAAGTCCCACCTCCGAGTATCCAATACCTTTTTCAATGTTTAGGGACACTGTCACGGGGCTATGGGCTTCGAGAGGGATGCCCCATATGAGGCGTTGTAAGCGACGGATATTACTGAGAGTACTGCATCTATATATGAATCCTGACTGGTGCTGATTCGTGGTAGCAGACAGTTTGCTAGCACTCTACCTAAGATTTTATAATCTAGGTTCAGAAGTGATAGGGGTCGGTAGGAGCAGATGTTTAGCGGATCTCTGCCAGGTCTGGGTAAGACTGCAGTCTGGGCTTCTCAGAGTGAGTCCGGAATAAGCCATGTCATCACTTTCCAGTCTGCCCTGACTTCCCTCTAGTCCGTAGCATCGTATTGAGTCTTAAGAAGCCTCATTTCAATCACCAAACCTCTGTCCAAGTTACTGAAAACTCAATCCAGGCAGCACATACTACTTCAAGTCCTCAGAGATTTCTTTCAGTGTATTCCGAAGCCTCAGGTCAGTCCTGAAACCTGTAAAATAGGTTCCGATCCTTCCCCATGAGATGACATACACATATTTGCTGCTAGTGTACTGGCTAGTCTTGCTTACTCCTTAATAATAGAGCTTAATGAGACATCATATTTCTCAATGATGTATTTTGTTGTGTGGCTAACATTGAAATCTCCACAAAGTCTTAACATGTACACGACCACACAAAATAATTGTGAATGCTTTTGACCCTGATTGAAGAACTGATAATTTAAGGTTTCAATCAGTTTCACAAGGAATGTACGGAGGACCAGAGGAGTGAAGCTCCAGGGCAGCCTGGCTGTTTGGTGCAGGATAAGGAAGATCAAGTGGTGTGTGAAGAAAAAAACTCCTTACTGCTGGCCAACATTTATATGCAAACAATATTTAAAATATGGAATACACGTGTGTCCTAGAGATTTGAATAGTGAAGCGAGACTCCTGAGCACAAGTTTAACTGCACGGCCACGGCCCACTTTTCCCCTCTGGAACAGCTTTGAGATGCTGCAGTGAGTCTGTACAACTTGCAACCAGGGGATTGATTTGGCGCACAGCTGGCACAACACTTCTGAGCAGTACGTAGCTTATGTGGCGCTTTGGTGAAGAGTTCAGCAGATGCTTTGGTGTTGCATTGTGGTACTAAAATGAAAGGCACACGCTCACTCTGTAGCTCACGCGCCCAAACCTAACTTTTGCAGGATAAGCAGTATTTATTTTATCAATGTCACTCCGCATGGAACCAATGGGCCCAGATCCAAGGGTGACCTATGGCATCTGAAATGGCATGAACCAAGGTACTGGAGATGCACATTAGCAGCATCAGTATAACATTCCTCAGCGTTTCCTGGCTATAGTTTCAAGCAGTTTGTTGCTTATTGTTTTTGTAGCACTGAAAGGTGAGGGATTAACCCTGTAATCGTTCCTTTGATGATCAAATCGCATCTGAGAGGCACCCACCTTATTGTTCAGGTCTGTTTCACTCACTTCTCCATTGTCCTCAGCTGCCTCGGGTACCTGGACACTGTTGGTCAGGGGACTTCTGGTTGTGACACAGGATTAAGGTGATCACTGCGTCGTGGAGACCTCTCAAATCGATTTCCCACATCAAGATCCTCGTCCCCTTCCCGGGGTCCAGATTTTTTGGGGAGGTAAAAGAGCTTTGAAACCTGAAAAAGACCATTCCTTGTCACCTCCTCTAGTCCTTATTTGGTGGTCACCATAGCTCCTCAACAAGGGTGGTCCTGACAAGGAGTCAGTTCATCAGGGATTCAGAACTTGCCCTTCAAGTGACACCCCTTGACTAGCATCACATCGTTCACACACAGATCAAAGGGCCTGGCCCAAAGTCTTCAACAGACTTCATATTTAGGTTTCAATTGCACTGCGCCTGCGCTGGGCTTTTGAAATCTTTTGTATTAAATATATCTTAAAAGGAGCTTACATTCCCTTCCCCCTTGCTTTTCATTGTTTCCTGTGGTTGCCACTTGATTTTCCTTCTCTTCTATTGGCTGTAGCATACCATTTCTTGTTCTTCCTTGCGTGTTTGCTCTTATCAGTTTCCCGTTGTCCAAGTATTGTTTACATCCGCTTAGTCTAACTTTTTTGTTGTTGCTCACATTGCCCTCGACAGCTGTGCACTAGATGTCACATTGGCTCCCTAGCCCATGCCACCAACACAATGTACACCTCACACATAGCTCTATTGTACATGGTCAATCAATCAATCAACCAATCACAGCATTTATATAGCGCACTACTCACCCGGAGGGTCTCAAGGCGCTGGGGGAGGGGGGTCCGCTACTGCTCAAACAGCCAGGTCTTGAGCTGCTTCCTGAAGGCGAGGTGGTCCTGGGTCAGGCGGAGGTGGGTCGGTAGGGAGTTCCACGTCTTGGTGGCCAGGTAGGAGAAGGACCTTCCTCCTGTGGTGGCTCTTCGGATCCCGGGGACGGCGGCAAGGGCGTGGTCGGTCGATCGAAGTTGGCGTGTGGGAGCGTAGAAGTTGAGGCGGCTGTTGAGGTATCCTGGGCCTTGTGTGCGTGGGTCAGGAGACGGAAGGTGATTCTCTTGTTGACCGGGAGCCAGTGCAGATCTCTCAGGTGTCCGGAGATGTGGCTGCGACGGGGATGTCCAGGATGAGTCATGCTGAGGCGTTCTGGATCCGCTGGAGTCTCTTCTGGAGTTTGGCGGTGGTTCCGGCGTAGAGAGAGTTGCTGTAGTCCAGTCGGCTGGTGACGAGGGCCTGGGTGACCGTCTTCCTAGTCTCGGTGGGAATCCACCGGAAGATCTTGCGTAGCATGCACAGGATGTTGAAGCATGACGAGGAGATGGCGTTGACTTGTCTGGTCATGGAGAGGCAGGAGTCCAGGATGAAGCCCAGGTTGCGTGCGTGGTCTGTTGTTTTGGGTGCGCTGCCCAGGGCGGGGGGGCCACCAGGAGTCGTCCCAGGCGGAGGGTGAAGATCCCAGGATGAGGACTTCTTTCTTGTCCGAGTTCAGTTTCAGGCGGCTGCTCATCATCCACTTGGCTACGTCTGTCATCCCTTCGTGTAGGTTGGCTCTGGCGGTGGCGGGTTGTTGGTGAGGGAGAGGATCAGCTGGGTGTCGTCGGCGTAGGAGATGATGTTGAGGTTGTGTTGGCGTGCGATGGCTGCGAGGGGGCTCATGTAGACGTTGAAGAGGGTTGGGCTGAGCGAGGAGCCTTGAGGAACGCCGCAGATGACTTTGGTGGCTACTGATCTGAACGGGGGGAGGCGGACTCTCTGTGTCCTTCCGGCGAGGAACGCGGTGATCCATTCCAGTGCCTTCTCCTGGATTCCGACGTTGCTGAGGCGCTGCACTAGGCTTCGGTGGCAGACCGTGTCGAAAGCCGCGGAGAGGTCTAGGAGGATGAGGGCCGCTGTTTCTCCGTTGTCGAGCAGGGCTCGGATGTCATCGGTAGCTGCGATCAGGGCGGTCTCGGTGCTGTGGTTGGCCCGGAAGCCAGACTGTGAGAGGTCGAGGGATCCGTTCGTCTCGAGGAATGCGGCCAGCTGCTTGTTGACGGATTTCTCGATGACTTTTGCAGGAAACGGGAGCAGCGAGATGGGGCGGTAGTTCTTGAGGTCGGTGGGGTCGGCTGATGGCTTCTTTAGTAGAACGCTGAGTTCGGCGTGCTTCCAGCTCTCCGGGAAGGTGGCGGTGTCGAAGGAGGTGTTGATGATGTCCCGCAGGTGGGGTGCGATGACAGCGTCGGCCTTGTTGAAGACATGGTGAGGGCAGGGGTCGGTCAGAGAACCGGAGTGGATGGAGTTCATCGTGCGGACGGTGTCTTCGGTGCTGGCGCGGAGGGTGGTGGTGGGGGGCGGTGGTTCAGTCGTGGCGTGCGTCGGTTGAGGGCTGAAGCTATTGTGTATGTCCGCGATCATGGTGTTACTCTGCTGCTTATACAATACAGTACAGACAACATTTGATTTTATATCTGTTATCGACTAAGAATTGTTTTATACAAGTCTTGGAATGCATCCATCTCCAAGCCAAGATATCAGCCCTGAGCCACATCCCCGGGTTTCAGATTGCATCTTGGGTTGAAGAACGGCAATGAGTGACTGCAGGCATTTTTACCAGGTAAGCTTTGTTTTACTTCCCCTTGTTGTAGCTCACATGATCTTGTATTTCTTGTTTAACCCCATCTCTGCTGCTGTCGGCCATTGGCCGATGGCAGCACTACCTCGCTGGTGCTGCCGTCGGCCAATGGCCGACGCGGCCCAGCCGTTTTGCGGAAGTCCTGCACTTCCGCAAAATCAGCGGCGCAGCCAACGGGTTAAGTGTGCCTCTACCCCTCATTAAATGTGGCTCTGTAAACTGAGTCTTTGAATGTAGCATTTTACTACCGTGATGGTGTTGTGCGCTAGCAGTGCCGTTTAACTTTACCCAGTCCAAAGATCAGGGCTTGATCCATCACCGTTATTTATCTCACTGCACCATCCCAGCTCAGAACCTGGCTATATGCAAATCAGTCTGTCCCTGGCCCAGTGCATCATGGGAACAGGGCAGACTAAACTACCAAGCCAATTCTTCACCAGAAAGGAGACAAGCTACCGGGGACCGGTTTCTGGCATTTCAGCCGTCTTCGGCCCGGCTTGCTTGAATCCTGATGGTGCAGTGAGAAAGGGACTCATGTCTGAGTATACCCTGCCACACCTATAGTGGCCAAAAACGATTCAGAAAAGGGGGTGGTGATGAACAGAGTGTCTGAATTAAGCAGACCACTCTTACCCAGTCCAAAGATCAGGGCTTGATCCATCACCGTTATTTATCTCACTGCACCATCCCAGCTCAGAACGTGGCTATATGCAAATCAGTCTGTCCCTGGCCCAGTGCATCATGGGAACAGGGCAGACTAAACTACCAAGCCAATTCTTCACCAGAAAGGAGACAAGCTGCCGGGGACCGGTTTCTGGCATTTCAGCCGTCTTCGGCCCGGCTTGCTTGAATCCTGATGGTGCAGTGAGAAAGGGACTCATGTCTGAGTATACCCTGCCACACCTATAGTGGCCAAAAACGATTCAGAAAAGGGGGTGGTGATGAACAGAGTGTCTGAGTCAAGCGTGGAAGGGTATACTCAGATGTGAGTCCCTTGCTCATTGCACCATCAGGATTCAAGCAAGCCGGGCCGAAGACGGCTGAAATGCCAGAAACCGGTCCCCGGAAGCTTGTTTCCTTCCCAGTATAAGAATTGGCTTGGTAGTCTGGTCTGCCCTGTTCCCATGATGCACTGGGCCATGGACAGACTAATTTGCATGTAGCCAGGTTCTGAGCTGGGATGGTGCAGTGAGCTAAAAAACGGTGATGGATCAAGCCCTGATCTTTGGACTGGGTAAGAGTGGTCTGCTTAATTCAGACACTCTGTTCATCACCACCCCCTTTTCTGAATCATTTTGTCCACCATAAGCGTGGAAGGGTATACTCAGATGTGAGTCCCTTGCTCATTGCACCATCAGGATTCAAGGAAGCCGGGCCGAAGACGGCTGAAATGCCAGAAACCGGTCCCCGGAAGCTTGTTTCCTTCCCAGTATAAGAATTGGCTTGGTAGTCTGGTCTGCCCTATTCCCATGATGCACTGGGCCATGGACAGACTAATTTGCATGTAGCCAGGTTCTGAGCAGGGATGGTGCAGTGAGCTAAAAAACGGTGATGGATCAAGCCCTGATCTTTGGACTGGGTAAGAGTGGTCTGCTTAATTCAGACACTCTGTTCATCACCACCCCCTTTTCTGAATCATTTTGTCCACCATAAGCGTGGAAGGGTATACTCAGATGTGAGGCCCTTGCTCATTGCACCATCAGGATTCAAGCAAGCTGGGCCGAAGACGGCTGAAATGCCAGAAACCGGTCCCCGGAAGCTTGTTTCCTTCCCAGTATAAGAATTGGCTTGGTAGTCTGGTCTGCCCTGTTCCCATGATGCACTGGGCCATGGACAGACTAATTTGCATGTAGCCAGGTTCTGAGCTGGGATGGTGCAGTGAGCTAAAAAACGGTGATGGATCAAGCCCTTATCTTTGGACTGGGTAAGAGTGGTCTGCTTAATTCAGACACTCTGTTCATCACCACCCCCTTTTCTGAATCATTTTGTCCACCATAAGCGTGGAAGGGTATACTCAGATGTGAGTCCCTTGCTCATTGCACCATCAGGATTCAAGCAAGCTGGGCCGAAGACGGCTGAAATGCCAGAAACCGGTCCCCGGAAGCTTGTTTCCTTCCCAGTATAAGAATTGGCTTGGTAGTCTGGTCTGCCCTGTTCCCATGATGCACTGGGCCATGGACAGACTAATTTGCATGTAGCCAGGTTCTGAGCTGGGATGGTGCAGTGAGCTAAAAAACGGTGATGGATCAAGCCCTGATCTTTAGACTGGGTAAGAGTGGTCTGCTTAATTCAGACACTCTGTTCATCACCACCCCCTTTTCTGAATCATTTTGTCCACCATAAGCGTGGAAGGGTATACTCAGATGTGAGTCCCTTGCTCATTGCACCATCAGGATTCAAGCAAGCTGGGCCGAAGACGGCTGAAATGCCAGAAACCGGTCCCCGGAAGCTTGTTTCCTTCCCAGTATAAGAATTGGCTTGGTAGTCTGGTCTGCCCTGTTCCCATGATGCACTGGGCCATGGACAGACTAATTTGCATGTAGCCAGGTTCTGAGCTGGGATGGTGCAGTGAGCTAAAAAACGGTGATGGATCAAGCCCTGATCTTTGGACTGGGTAAGAGTGGTCTGCTTAATTCAGACACTCTGTTCATCACCACCCCCTTTTCTGAATCATTTTGTCCACCATAAGCGTGGAAGGGTATACTCAGATGTGAGTCCCTTGCTCATTGCACCATCAGGATTCAAGCAAGCCGGGCCGAAGACGGCTGAAATGCCAGAAACCGGTCCCCGGAAGCTTGTTTCCTTCCCAGTATAAGAATTGGCTTGGTAGTCTGGTCTGCCCTGTTCCCATGATGCACTGGGCCATGGACAGACTAATTTGCATGTAGCCAGGTTCTGAGCTGGGATGGTGCAGTGAGCTAAAAAACGGTGATGGATCAAGCCCTGATCTTTGGACTGGGTAAGAGTGGTCTGCTTAATTCAGACACTCTGTTCATCACCACCCCCTTTTCTGAATCATTTTGTCCACCATAAGCGTGGAAGGGTATACTCAGATGTGAGTCCCTTGCTCATTGCACCATCAGGATTCAAGCAAGCCGGGCCGAAGACGGCTGAAATGCCAGAAACCGGTCCCCGGAAGCTTGTTTCCTTCCCAGTATAAGAATTGGCTTGGTAGTCTGGTCTGCCCTGTTCCCATGATGCCCTGGGCCATGGACAGACTAATTTGCATGTAGCCAGGTTCTGAGCTGGGATGGTGCAGTGAGCTAAAAAACGGTGATGGATCAAGCCCTGATCTTTGGACTGGGTAAGAGTGGTCTGCTTAATTCAGACACTCTGTTCATCACCACCCCCTTTTCTGAATCGTTTAACTTTTTGATGCGGGAACACATCATAAAAGAATACTGCTGCACCTCAGGCAATGAAGTACATCACAGACCGATGGGGTAAAAGGTCGCTTTTATTTCAGCAACAAACCATTCAATTACAATAATGCAATCAATGTTTACACAACTTGAATGTAACCCCATCCCGCCACCCCTAATTGATCCCCCATGAAAAATCCCCATATTGATCCCCCATGAATTTTTCCCCACATTGAATCTCGTCTCCAACCCCTTAGTTTGTCCCCCTTCCAACCTCCTGCCTCATTCCTCTGTCCTCTGTTTTTCCTCTGTCCTAAGCTATTCTGCCTGCCCCAACCCTTCCTGCCTGCCTCATTTCCGTCCAAATCTGCCTGCAAGAGAAATGAAGCCTCAGTGAAAGCCCAGGAACCCAACCTAAAAATGTGGGAAACCTAAAACCTAACTAAAGGGAAGGGTGGGAGGGGCACAAAAACTGTTGCGCTGCCGCCTACCTGCCCTATGGACCCCCAACTGACCGGTAATTAGAACGCAATGTTTGAACCCGCCGCTTTTTAAAGGGGGCGCATCGCCGGCGCGCGCCCACTCTGGGTGATTTCATATGCTCGATGCTGTCCAGGGGTGCACATTTTTCGAATGTCACCCCCAAGCCCCTCATCAGGCAATGAATTACATCACAGACCGATGGGGGTAAAAGGTCGCTTTTATTACAGCAACAAACAATTCAATTACAATAATGAAATCAATGTTTACACAACTTGAATGTAACCCCACCCCGCCACCCCTAATTGATCCCCCATGAATTTCCCCCATATCGATCCTCCATGAATTTTTCCCCCCATATTGATCCCCAATGAATTTTTCCCCATATTATCCCCCATGGATTATTCCCCACGTTGAACCTCGTCCCCAACCCCTTAGTTTGTTCCCCTTCCTGCCTCATTCCTCTGTCCTAAGCTATTCTACCTGCCCCAACCCTTCCTGCCTGCATCAATCCCGTCTAAATCTGCCACCTTGAAAAAACTCTGAACAGGCGTTTTTCCTGTCACCCTCCCCTGAGGATTTGAATTGTGAAAAGTTCCCCTTTTCAGTAAAGATGAAGTCAAAATCTCAAACCAATTCAGTATCAATAGTGATTTAAATGAAAACAGGAAACCTAAAATATTGTTGTCCACAAAGCCCTTCCAACAAAGGAAAAATGGAAATGATAAATCATAAGAAGTACTTTGGAATATAAAATTGATCCCCAAGAAACAAGTAAGAGACTGTCGCTAATACAGCCCTTATCCCCAAGGTGCAACCCCAATCTAATGAGTAACTTTTCTGTAATATTCACCAAATACTATTCTTTTGGTATAAACGAAAGGTGAACCCCATCAGGTTTGAAAAATCTGAAAAAATGGCCTAAAAGTTGTACCAAGTAATTTCCCCCCAAATGATCAAGTAGAACGCTTTGGCATGGCTTGTCTTGTAATCTTGTAACAAAAGCATTACTTGACCCCAAAGCATGACACTTTTTCCCCAATCACTCAATCCTAATATACTAAAAGTTAAAACTTAGGTTAGCTCTATAATGATTCCGTTGAGGCTTCATGACTGCCCACTTTAACAAACATTTGCAATGCAATAGGTCTCGCATTATGAAAGTTTGAGCTATTGGGGTTACATTATTTAGCAATGCCAATAGTTCAAACTTTAGTAATGCGAGACCTATTGCATTGCCAGTGGAGAAAGAAAAGAGAAGTGAGGAGTAGAAGAACAGTGAGCTGGGAGAGAGTGAACAGGAACATGAGGGACTGGGGAACTAAATGAAATAAGAGAGGAAAAGAGAGTGGTCTGAGAGAAAGGGAACATGCTGAGTAGCAAGGGGGTAGTAAGAGGAAGGTAAGGGGGGGACGAAATGGAGAGAGCTCCAACACGGAGAGCCAGAAGATGATTAATTTGAAATAAGGCACGGAGCCAGGTGGAGTGGACGTGGATGGGGGCACGGAAGGAAACCACTAGAATTCGTGAGAACGAGATGAAAAGTGAATGGCAGAGCAGGAAGGTGTGACTCGGGGGCGGGACGGGGCACAGCAGTAGCTCACCTGGGGGAAGCATTTATTAAAAATAAAACCAATAAAAAAGGAATGAAAATGGTGGTTGGGGTGGGTGTGGGGAAGATAAGAACTGCAACAGATGGAGATGTGTTTTTAGCTACTGTTTATTGGGAGTGTTCTCGGTCTCACTCTCGCTCCTCCTGTCTGTCTACCTCTTTCTGTCTGTCTGCTTGCCTGCCTGCCTCTCATGAGAAGGCAATCCCATTTTCCAAGAAGAACAGTGCAAAGTGCAAAAAAGGTGCCCTTGCATACTGACCACAACACAAACTATATTCAAACTAAAGAAGGCTGAATTTTATAAATTCTCAAAACTAAAAGGTGTTATCTCAAAACCTGGAAGCATAGGCAATCAGGAACCCTCATGGTTGTCTCTCATATCCAAAATCCCAAAAAACTGCCATGTGGCTTCTAAAATATATTTGTTATTACAACCTTCAAAATATAAGTAAGGTACTATTAATTACACATGAGATCACTGAATGGTCCAGGAAACAGGACTGGCCAAGAGTAAGGAGATTACAATTCACCCAAAAATATAAATAATAATTCCAAACTTATCACAAACAAAATTTCTCATACCCCATGGAACATTTGGGGCACATTACAGGCTACACAAATTGGAGATCAGGGACAAGAACGAAGGCTGGAGCGGTCTGACTGAGACCAGCAGTCTAGCCCACATGTTCATCAACTGCCCACTCCTGGATGACTTTTGGGGCAAGATCTTCTAATCTTTACAGGATATATTTTGTTTCCAACCACTTAAGTGTTTCCTTTATAGAGAGCTAGGCCCCTCCTTGTGTTCTATTACACCAAATATAAACCTTTCAAATTTACTACTAATTGGCACAATATTTACTTTTCCCCACAAAACTATTCTCAACAAATGGAGAGGTCTGGTTAATGTATCAATAGACACCTGGCTGGAATGGTTATGATACTCCAGAGGCACACAAAACATTATGGCACAACATTACCCGGGGACATCCATGAACATCTCGGTTTAGGACTAACTCTGTTATTATTGAATGAAAGTTAAACTACCATTAATACTCACAAGGTATGATTTCCTTAAATTACGTTACACCCATTATCTTCTTCTCATGTCCTAACTCATGATTCAAGATATGTAACTGGACCAAACTAGGATGCTCATGTGAAGTTTTAAGGATTTGAGCCCTTGTCCATGCGTCTGTAGGTAGCTGCACTGAATCGAAGCTTCCTAGTTTACACCACTCTGTCCTAAATTATTACCAGTGTCAGAATCCCACCTTGATTTCCAACACCAAGTCTGATGTTAGTTCCAACCATAGACAGAGTGTAAATCTCTTACCATTACCTCTACAAAGAGACATCTGTGTCCTGGGTCATTGCGGCCTGGCCTACTACTTCTTACCATGATGCAACTAGGCTGTCAGGGGGATGTCATGTGTTTCTTCTGGCTTTAGTTCCTTCACAGGACAAGGTGTGTGTACCAGTAAGTGCCACTACCTACCTGTTCAGTCTGCAAGAGAAGCTTGTACTACATAATATATGCTGTACATGTTGGGTGTATCAGGTGAGCACTATGTCCATTACATGTGATGTACCTGTGTGTGAATTGTTCTCACTGCCTGGACTGTACCGAGTTTGTGATTGACACCTTTATTAACCCCAAATTATTTAAATAAAAAGAAAACATGGAGGCATTTTCCTTTTAAAAAGCAGAGAAGCTATTTGGTGAGATCGGAAGGAAATAAAAAAAAAAAATCAAACTTTTTCTTTTAACGGTGCAACCCCGATGCGTTCACTTTGCCACTGCTTATTTTCCTTATCTACCTTCACCTCCCTCTCTATTACTGTGGGCATACCTCATATAGTGCCAGCCGATCAACAATGTTATTCCACTTGTTTGGACTGTCAAAACAACCAACATGGTTTCAGTTTTTCCTCGTCGGGTTAACCACTGGCGACCAAACAAGGTGCTCAACCAGGATTGTAGCTGCAGCATCTTGTTAGTACTTGTTAGGAATTTAAGTGTGAATGATACTTTGCTTCTTCAACAGAGCTGCAAAGCACGGGAAACACATCCACATAGTGGAAAGCGCTGTACACGAACACCGTGAACTCATATGGGGCAGAAATAGGCTGATTGCAGTGGAAATCCCATTTTTGGCTTACTGTGCAGGTTCAGGCCGGCTGAGACACAGTCCTCTTTCCTATGTGCTCCTGGTAAGAAGCCAATCAGCTCCTCTTTTTATGCTTGTTGAGTGGTGGCCAAATTCATGACAGATCTATCAAGAGTGGGAAAAGGGGGGGCATGAGAGCCCATGGATTTATTGATGCCGTTTTGTGTAGCATGAACATGACCAACGGGACTAAGAGTGCTTTGCAAGGAAAAAGGCCCACATTACCAGATTAAATAGGGCAATCACAATGATCAGGAAAACAAGAGATGCACAAGCATCTGCTAGATATCAGTAGGGAAGGAAAATGAATCGGGTAACAGAAGGCATGAGTCACTCACTCTGGGGAGAGTACAGGTGGAATAGTTAATGGGAGAAGATTCTGCAAGAAGTTAAGGAAGTTAGTAGCTGAGAGAATTTGAAGCAGTGGGAAAAACATTGGGAATTTAAAAGAACACTGGGGTATAATGAGGAAGGCAGCAATTGAGACATGAAACTAGCTGGAGCCAGAAGAAAGGTGTCTTCGGAAGAGAAGTATTAGTGCCTTCTTGAAGGGTGCCAGCGTGGTGGTGGCGTGAAGGCTTGCGGCCGTGAGTTGCGGAATCTCGTCACCCTGACAGAAAAGTTCTGTGCCATCATATTTTCCTTTTTGAAAGCCAGCTGTTTTAAAAGAAGTGTTTAAACACCACGTCAAGAATATGAACACACCCGATACTTTCAACTTCAAAGATAAGGTGGGGAGGGGTGAAAACCATGTGGGGAACTTGTCGTGTGCAGTTCTGTTGTGTGCTCTGCCTTTTCTGGGGTGGGGGAAGGGGTGGAACTCAACCTTTAAAATCATACAATAAACCTGGTGTTATATTTTAGTTCAAGGGACATGGCAAGCGGTTACACATATCACTGCCTTCAACTGAGTTCCCTCCTTAGCCCAAAGAGATGTCGTATTTTAATTACTTTCAATCCCTTCCCCCCCCCCCCAATTATGAATCCCATCAAGGATGGAAAACTGCTCTGTTCTCCCCTTTACTGCAAACACTGGGCACCAGACCCGCCCCCCCCCTCCCAATCGCAGTACAGACACACGATCAAAGATCATGTCAGAGGTGAGCCCTGGAAACCTTCATTCCACTGAGGTCTGGGCCGCCAGGGAGAACACGCGCAGTACAATGTGTGAACACAAAATGATTATAAATATGTCGATATGGCTCTTCGAGTGGGACTAACCTTCAACGAGTCTTTCCAGAAAGAGACTAGTGCCAAGATAATACAAGGGACTCCGGGTCTGATGATAAGGGCTGTACAGCTGACAAGAGTCCGGACCAGGAGCGTGGGGGCTGCTACAGAGACCCGAGGCTCCTGGTCTCTTGAATCAGCACCAACACTTTACCTCGCACATACCAGATGACTCTGCGGGCTCTGAGACCCTTGCACCAAGGACACAGGGATTGTCGCTATGCCTGAAGACTCCCGCGAGCTCCGACACCCCTGGATAAAACAAAAGAAAAGCAGAAGCCCGCGAGTTGTGTGCGCACGCGCCACACTGTGCCCTGGTTTCCGTTTCAATTATCGCGCCCGTGTCTAGGCACGATAATTTAAACCACATGGCCTATTGGTGTCTATTATGCGCACCAAGCGCGTAATAGACACCAATAGGCCATGGGCAGAGCAACGCGCCCGCCTTTGGCCTATTGCGTGCCGTATTACTGACAAACACACATGCAGAGGCCAATAGCGGGACACAACAGGAAAAGCACACGCACAATCGTGTTCTTTTTTTAGGTCACTCTCCTAAACCCTGTTTTTCACCTACAAAATGTCCTGCGCTGCACTGCGCAGTGCAACGCTAGGTGCGAGACCTAAAAAGGAGTGTCCGATGATTCAGACGCTTGCCGTAGATGCCGATTGGGTCAATGGGGCACCAAAAAAGAGAAAGATATTAGGACGGCCAAAGAAGATCCATAACTCATCTACATTTCGAACATAGTTTAAACAGCAATTTGACAACCAGCGGCCTAAACTTTTACTTGTTGCAGTTAAAAAAACCCTCTAACAGCTTCTGCAGCAGCGCCTGTACTGAATGAATGGGTATTGAATGCCATAGGGTAGAGACCTAAGAAACTTAAAGCTTCCTGTAGCACTGACAAGATTTGTAAAGATGTTAAAGTAGAACCTTTCTGGTGCTAAAACTAAAATTCATGAAAAGGGTGGGGGAGGGGCATGTGCTGATCTAAGGTGAAACGAGCTGACAAAATGGGTAAAGTGGGCCGCTTAGCTTCTGCGATACCACTGTAGGCCTTTTACCTTTTTTGATCTGTTTATCAGTATTCAAATAAATTACGTAAAAAAACGTTTTGTGGTTCAAAAATTGGAGACTTTTTGCCCTTGTGAATTTACTTATCTAATAACTCTTAAAACTTAAAAGCTCCAAGAAATAACCATACCATGCCAAGCTTGAAGAACAAAAACTCAAAATAGGAATAACAGGTTTGAGGTAAAAATGTATGAAGTCGCCAATTAAAGCCAGAGATATAGGCTTTCTCACTACAGTACTGTGCTATTTTATTTTAAAAACAACATTGTTAAATTCTCATACTCAGGTTCTACTCTGGGTGTAAACCCTAGGAATCTCTGCCACTGGGGACAACATAAAACACCGGCTATATTATTATCCAAACCTATCACAGGTTTTAATTGAAAAGTTATATTGAACAACGGCAACCAAGTATGAATTTCTGTAATAATTTTAACGTCCGTCATCTTTGGCCTTTTTTTTTTTTTTTAGAAAATTCTTTTTATTGTTGCATCAGACGAATCATAATTGCAAAAAAATAAGACATCGCGGAGGAGCGTCAACATTCCGCTCTCCCCGTCATTTCGCAACTTTTTTATATCAAGACACATCGTATTCATCATGTTGAACTTATTTTGCATTTTTACCCGAAACTCCCCCCCACCCCCCCATCAACTGCAAGAAAAGACGTCAACTTGTGGAACACCATTTTGAACCTCCCCCCCCCCCCAAGCAGCGTGACACCCTTCTCCACCACCCCCGACCCCCGAGTCCACTTCAGCCCTTTATTTCTATGCAACATTTGATGTAGTCAATCCCGTGGCCCGAACCCTCTGAGAGTAGTTATACATGCAGCACTAGCAAACGCACCACCCCGATATCCCACCCGACATCCCGCCCTCCAATCCTGACAGTTCCTGGCCTCCTACTCCAACCCATGGTAGTGCCTCCACTTGGCCCATATTTTTCGGAATTTTCGAGGGCACCCTCTAGCTTTGTAGGTAACCCGTTCAGCTGCCATGTACAAATCTAATCCCCTTCTCCAGTCTTCCAGGTTAGGTTTCCCAGGCGCCCCCCAGAGTCTCGCTATGTCTCTCTTCGCGACTACCAGAGCCAACAGCAGGAAAATGAGTAGGTGGCGTGTGAGGTCCACCTCCGTTGACATGCCCAAAAGCGCCAGTTTGGGGTCCTTAGGCACATCTACCTCCAGTATCGCACCCAATTCACTGAAGACCTCATCCCAGTATTCCTGAATCACTGTACACCCCCAAATGATATGGAAGAAATCGCCTGTTTGGTGGTGGCATCGTAAGCAATTAGTGTCGGCGATCCTCCCCATCCGAAAGAGTCTCACCCTGTCAAAATAGGCCCGATGAAGAACTTTAAACTGTATGAGACGGAGCCTCGATTTTATGGCCACTTCTCGCGGGTGCATGAGGATGAGTTCCCAATCCAGGTTCTCCAGGGTGCCCACATCCGCCTCCCACCTCTCCCTAAGAGCCTGTAGATCACCCAACATGTTATTCGTCAGTGTTTTGTATGTCATAGACACCGCCCCCCTCTGTATCTGTTCCTGCAGTAAACGGCCCTCAAGTGGTGCAAACTGTGGTATGCCTGTGAGAGATATGTTCTGTGCCCTCCACGCATGCCGAAACTGTAGGTATTTGTAGTATTGGGTTTTCTGGAGGCCAAAGTCGTGCTGTAGTGCCTGGAAAGTTTTTATTCCCCCCCTTGCTATTACATCCCCTACTGTGGAGATGCCGATATCGTCCCACCTTTGAAAGCCTCTCAGTTTGTTCAGCTCAGCCAGCCACCTACAAGACCATAGTGGTGTTTGGCGGGTGGGCCTCTCATTCCAGCCCATTCTTACAGTCACTCTGCGCCACGCGGACAGGGTAATCCTGGTCGCAGGGAGGAGCTGGTGGCCCCCCTTCCCCCCATACAAGAAATGCAGCACCGTCTTATTCCCCCATTTGGATCTCTCTAGTGCATAGGTAGGGTGATCAGCCGGGGCGTGTATCCAATCATTGATCTGGGTAAGGTGTTCGGACCAGTAGTAGGCCTCCAGATTAGGAAGCGAGATTCCCCCACTATATTTGTGGCGCTGTAGAGTCGTGAGCGCCACCCGGGGCTGCTTCCCCAGCCACAAGAAGGAGCGGAGATCGGCGTGAATTTTGTTCACAGTCATGGCCGGCAGGGGATAATACTAATTTTGGAGTGCATACAGGAACTTCAGTAGCAGGATCATTTTATAGAGGGCAGCACGGCCTAAGATGGTGAGCGGGAGCGGTCTCCACCGATCCATCTCCGCCTTCGCTGCCACCAATACTCTATTGACATTGTCTGCGTAGGAGCGTTGCCTATCTAGGGTGATAAAGACCCCCAAGTACCGAAAGCCTTCCGTGGTGTGTATGAGTAGCTCAGGCAGGCACTCCCCCCGTGGAGCACCCTGCGGGTCGTAGAGGACCGATTTGTACCAGTTTATAGTGTGTCCGGCTACTGCCCCAAAGTCGCCTAGTTCCTTGAATAAGGCCGGGATTGTCCTAGCCGGGTTTGTCACGTATAGCAGTACATCATCTGCATACAGCGAGATCTTCTCCTGGTCAGTGTCCGAGTCCCCCCAATGAAATCCATCTATAGCTCGATTACGCCGGATACGGATCGCAAGGATCTCAATCGTGAGGGTAAAGAGGAGTGGGGATAGCGGGCACCCCTGGCGGGTCCCCCGCTCTATCGCGAACTCTCTCGACATTCGCCCGTTGATCCGCACTCGAGCCCTAGGGTTCGAATATAAAAGCCGCACCCAATGCTGGAATTTGGGCCCAAACCCGAAACGTTCAAGGGTCCCCGTCAGGAAGGGCCAATGGACCGCATCGAATGCCTTCTCTGCGTCCAGGGAGAGGAATCAGTGCGGCTCACTTCTTTCACAAACTTCCTGAAGCCAGTTGTGGGTACGCCGTAAATTAAGTTTGGTGGCCCTGTCCGGTAGGAAACCGGACTGCTCCGGATGTACTAATTCCGTGATGACCTGCCGTAGGCGTCTCGCCAGGATAGTGGCCAGAATTTTAGTCTCAATATTCAGAAGGGAGATCGGGCGGTAGGAGGAACAGTCCTCCCTGGGCTTGCCCTCCTTGTGGATCGGGACTATGGTAGCTAAGACCAGGTCCGGCGGGAGACTCCCTGAGTCATACGCATCTGTGTAGAGCGACTTCAAGTGGCGTGAAAGGAGGTCTCCCGTCCGCTTGAAGAACTCCGCCGGAAAACCATTGGGTCCCGGGGATTTCCCCGGTTTCAGTGCAGCCATCGCCTCCGCGATTTCATCCAATGACAGGTCGGCTTCCAGAGCCTTACTATCTTCGGCAGTCAACTACGGGACTTCCATGTCGCCCAAGTACGACTGCACCTCCTCGCAGTCCCCCAGGTCCCTAGCCCTGTAAAAGTCCTCGAAATAGGTCGCAAATGCGTCTGCTATGGTGTCATCCGATGGCGCCCGCGCACCGCCAGGGAGCTCGATCCAATCCACCCACCTGGCTGCTCGCTCCCGCCTACTCAACCATGCCATGAGTTTCCCGGATTTGTCGCCGACATCATACAGGCGATGTAGAGTAGCCAGCGCCTGTGTACGCGCTTCGTCCGTGATTAGTTCCCTGTACAGCCTCTGAGTGTCCAGCAGTTTTCTAAGGCGTGCCTCCCCCTTCATTCTGTGGTATTCGGCCTCTTGAGTCAAAATGCTTGCCTCTTCATTTGCTATTGCCTCAGTGCGTTTCCTTCTGGCCTCCCCCACCCTGGATTGGAAGCGGTCTCTCAACACGGTTTTCATGGCTTCCCACAGTGTAGCCCCGGACTGCACCGATCCCTCGTTTTCCGCCATATAGACTCTTATATCCGCTCTAATGCCCCATAGAATCTCAGGAGTTTGTATATCCCATGACTACATATGCCACTGTGCCTGTCCTCTCCCACTTTCCCGCCCAATGTGTGCAAACAGCGGGGAATGGTCCGAAATACCCCTCGCCCTGTACTCTGCTGAGTCCCCCGCCGAGAGTTCCTGTCTGGAAGTGAATATATAATCTAGCCTAGAGAAAACTTTGTGGGCCCCAGAGTAGAAGGAGTACGCTTCCTGCATAGGATGGAGCCACCGCCACACATCGGTGAGACCGATGGTATCCATTCTACGCGCCAGAGCTGTCTCTGCACCCACTGTGTGAGGGTTCCCAGATCTATCACGTGTCGTGCACATCACATCATTAAAATCCCCACCCATGATCTGAACCGTGTCAGCCGTGTCTAGAAGTATGTTCGTGATCTCCTGCATCGTTCGTGATTGCAATTTGGGTGGAGCATAGACTGACAACAGCGTGTACCTGCTCCTCCTCCATGTCCCCTGCACCCCGGCAAATGTACCCTGCGGGTCCAACCATGTACGTGTCACTGTAAAGGGCGTCGTTTTCCTAATGAGAATTGCGGTTCCCCGGGAGTCCATAGTGTACCCTGCGTGTGCCAAGACCATGTAGTGCCCGCGTGCTATAAAAGCACAGTGATTCCCCCTCAAATGGGTTTCCTGGAGGAAAATGATGTCCGGTGCTAAGCGCTTAATATAGGCAGTAACCAGGCTTCTCTTAATTTTGGAACCCAGGCCGTTCACATTCCAAGTTAGCGCCGTAACCCCAGCGCCATTCAGGCGTGGTTCAGCTAGTGTACTTTCCATTGCATTTTACGAGTACCATCGAGTACTGGACCCCAGGGCCAGGGTGTTAGCAAGGGTTAACTGTCTCGAACTCGCTCCTTCACACACAACTCCCTCACCCCCCCCCAACTTCCCCGCACCCCAACATGAGGTAATAACAACACCAACTTACCCCTCCCGCCTCCACCCCACCTCCCTCCCCTTCCAGCTGCGCCCCAACATGGGACCAAACCATCAATGGGAGCAGGTCAGTCGCCCTCCCGCACATCCCTTCCCAACCTAAACAGCAGTTAGATCAAACACTGAGGAAAGAAAAGTGTGAGGGGGGTTGTGCCAACTTGCATGCTCCATTGCGCCGAGCTGCCATCTCCTCCGAGCTACACATAACAATGTTCATGAATGGGAGTCTTGTGTGTCTGTGGTCAGGCCATGGCCCGACAGGTCCTGTTCCATCTGACGGATCTCCTTCGCCAATGGGTGCAGTGATTCGCTCAAGAGTTCCATGTCTTCCTCGCCGGACGATGGGCCTTCCGACTCCTCCACGTCGTCTCCCTCAGAACGTACTCCCTTCCGTAGTCCACTAAACCGCGAGCCTGGCGCAGGGTCAGGGGACTCCGATCTGCCGTCCCTCATGTTCGCCGACCCCCGGGTCCTATATGGCGTAGCAGCAGCCTTGTGTTGGGTCCTCCGCGGCCTCTGTCTCTGTGGCTTCGGCAATTCCCATCTCGACTTACTCCTCACTGTTTTGTCCATCGCCTCCCGGCTAGCCACTTCTCGGCTATTCAGGATGGGGCGCTCTTCCAGCCACTGCCATGCTTCCTCAGGATGGGTAAAAAAGATAGCTTTGTCTTTATAGATCACTTTCAACTTGGCGGGAAAGAGAAGCATGTACTTGATTTGTAAGGATCTCAGCTTAGCTTTCACCGAGTCATAGGAACGGCGTTGTTTTGATACCTCCTGGCTGTAATCTGGGAAGATCATTATCGTTGCGTTCTCCAGACGGATCTCCCCCAGGGTCCGGGCTTCCCTGAGGATCAGGTCCCTGTCGGCAAAGTTCAGGAAGCGTGCGATGACCGGCCAAGGTCTCGCTCCCTCCGGGGGTTTGGCCAAGAGCGCCCTGTGCGCCCGCTCGATTATGAAGCAGGGAGAAAATGGCGCCGTCCGGAAGGTATTCTTGAGCCAACTGAGCAGGAAGGCGGCCATGTCCTTGCCCTCAATCCCTTCTCTGAACCCCACAAAGCGGAGGTTATTGCGCCTGGACCTGTTTTCCGCATCGTCCACCTTCCATTGGAGATGACGGTGCGCAGCCTGGAGTTCAGCCATGTCCTTCTTGAGCGTAGTAATCGACTCCCCGTCTTCCTTTAACTTGTCCTCCGCGGCCGTTACCCTCTCGTTCAAGTTCCGAAAGTCCTGTCTCAACAGCGTCACCTCCGCTCCCACTTCTCCAATCTTTGTCTCCAGAGCTGATCGCGACGCCTGAATGTCCGTTCTGGATGCTTGAATGGCCTCCAGCAACACGGCCATACCGGGGCGGGAGCCTGGTTGATCCGCCCCGGTTCGCGGAGCCGCAAAATTGTCCATGGGGCCCTGCCTCGTACTCTTGGGAACCAGATCCTTCTTCCCCATGGTCACCACGTGTGAAGGCCCGGCTGGTTGCGCTGAAGGGAATGTCCCAGTGCCTGGGGCCTATACAGTTCAGGGGTGCCAGAGGGCCACACGGTTCCCCGCCGCTGTTACCTGTGGCAGCCTGCCGGCCAGCTGGGTGCGGACCGTTGGTTGTTGCGGGCGGGCGCCTACCAGGGGGAGTCCAATCGTATCTGGTCTCGGTATGGCTCCCCAGTTGCGCCGCCCCGGTCCTCGGCGTTCGGGCGACCTGTATCACTCCGCCACAATGTCGTCCTCAGCCAGCCACGATGTGGGGGGGGGGGGAGGCAGCTTCCGACGGCCACCGCACCTCCGGGATCGGGACACCAGTCCAGCTCGTTCCACTACGCACCTCCGTCCCCTACCAGGCCAGCGCCCGGCCCGCCGAGTCTTGCGGTGGGCCTCCTCCAGCTCAGCACTCTCCGCCGGCCGCCATCTTGGGGTGGGAGACTGTTCCCCTTCGATCTTCCAGTTCGGCCCCGGTTTGCTCTCCAATGGTATGCTGTAGTCCCTGACCGAAAGGGGGGTCCCAGAACGCCCTGTCGCGTGTCCCGTCGGGCAGCCTGCTGGGCGTAGCTTCAGGGATCTCGCTGTCCTCCGCGCCTCATGGCCGCCCTCTCTCCGATGTCGTCTCCGGGCTCGCCCAACGCCAGAAAAAGCCTCTCTACCACTCAGACGGCATTCGCTCCAGTAGTCGCAAAGGTTTAGCTTCAAGCTGGTAGGATTTCAAGCTCGATGTCGAGGATTTAAGGCGGATGATGGGGCAACTCGGCCGGAGCTCCGGCGAGGCACGTCTAGTCGGCCATGCTGTTGGCCACGCCCCCTCATCTTTGGCCTTTTTGACCATAAACCAGGTCAACCACAGTTTTGTTTAGAAAACGGAAAAAAATGGACTTCTACCTCAAACTGCCAAAGCTACAATCGAAGGAAATAATTCAACAAAAGCTATTCTACATTTCACTGCAATCCACTTCACTGGCCAGGATTCACCACACCATTTGCGATCCCAGAAGAGCCCAAAGGCATTGGCCCCTTGAGGCATCAGCGAAGATCTGAATTGACCATAACAACTTTCGTCTAAAGACCAAATAGTAAATCCCTTGAAGACCTTAAGAACATAAGTCAAAAATCAGCTCTCATTGAGACAGACACCTGAACTCTGTGATAAGGTAAGTTAAACGCAGACCTTGTAGAAACCTAACCGTTAACTAAAAGTCCTGCAAGTTTTCACCACTTAGCGAGCAAAAATTCAAATGACCTAATAATCTCTGTATCTCAAGTGAGTTTCTGAGATAACCTAGCATGTGCCAGGAAATCCAACATCCCTCTCACTTTTGCCAAATATCATCTGGCCTCCAGTCTTATGGTGTCAATTTGAAAGCCCAGAAAGATGAGCCATGTCGTGGAGAACAGAAAACCATCCAGATAATGTGACACTTGAACCTGACCTGAACTAAAGGAGAAAACCCATTGGAGAAATTAGCTAAAATCCTTTAAAAGTCGACAAGAAAGTGCACAACCCATAGGCACAAAGTTACTGACAAAAATGTGTCCTTCAAAAATGGATCCCAAGCAATGCAGAATCCTGTGGGTGTACCAGGAGTAATCTAAATGCAGAATTTATTTCACATTTAGCCAACTCTGCTTCTAAGCCGGCTTTCCTCACCTGTTTAAGAGCCACAACTACTGAAGTAAACTGTACCATAGTATCTTTTTATCAATGAAATCATACCGACAAACCTTGTGGCCTTGACAAATGTTGTATCAAACAAACAATTCACCCTGTGTCTTTGTTTTTTTATTGATACCACTCCTAAGAGAAAAATGATACGGTCAGGAAGAGGCGAAGCAGAAAAAGTAACAGCCAATTCTGCCGTTAGTAATGCCTGTATGTAATTTCTTAGCGACACAGTGTAGAAATTGATTAGCCGATTTCAAATTGTTTAGCAAACCTGCGGCATCTAGGACCTTGTTAACCCAGATGGAAGCCTTCTTTGAAGCCCCACTCCGATTCTAAAGCTTTGACCCGCAGAGTATAAAACCGAAGCCAATAACATAGTCTGGGAAGATCAATTGGGGTAAAGGCCCTTGTAGTTAGGCTGACTGACAGAAAACCTGTGGGCTTGTTCGCAGAAACATTGCAAAATGGCGTACTTACCACTGCACTTTGAACGCTCATGTCTGTAGTAACAGAGATTCTTTTGACAGTACCCTCGGTTGAAATTCCAGCACACTCTTGGCATGAATGATTAAGGTTTAGACAAAGTACCCACCCCTCCTGAGGCGGTTTTGTTAAGAAAAGGTTGTTAGTAACAGCAAGTCCACTGGCAGTATTCATGGTAGGAGGAGGCCTCTGTGGATACATCCACTGGACCCATAATTCATTGTCAAATTATCCCCAGGGTTTATCGGGAATAAGGACTAGCCGGGCTCTAAACCTCAACATAATGAAGCCTTGCAAAAAATTCAAATTCAAACTGAGCCTATCTGATTGTATCCAAGTATTTAGAAATAGATACTGCATGTTCTGGAAATTTATCACAATAAACACTGGTAAATCAGAAAGGACGAAGTCCAAAAATCTATATCGGTAGGAACTCTAGATCACTTAGTTATTTCCCAAGCTTCCCTGGAACCCTCTGAGCTTGGATTACTCCGCGATGCATCGTCCTGAGCAAGTTTGTCTTTCCCTATTAACGTGTGCTTGTTCTTACAATTATTATGAGGTAACAACTTTTGTTAGTCCGAAAGTGTCTCACAATGACAGCAAACCTTAGCATCTGTATCTTTACCTTTACCTAAAACTCTACTGCTTCACGTTGTCTAATATTCGCAGTATCGCACAGATGACCAAAAGGCGACTCACCTGTGAGAAAGGGCTTGTCCAGCACCGAATTATTTGTCCTTCAGACACCTCTCTCTGCAAGCAAGCCTGTGTTGCTTTCAAAGTTCTTCCAGCTCTTTTTCTGAATCCTTACACTGCAAGATATGAGCTTGGACACCTTATTAGTGACCCCTCTGCTTGATGAAAAACGCTAGTGAAAACAACCCCCTTGAACATCCCCACTGCAGCTTGACTGCCCCCCATCACCTAACCCACCATCAAAATGTCTCCAGTTCACTGCTTTTTTGAACTACGCAATTTTGTGGTCATCCAAAAGTGTTGGGAAATCGCCTCAGGATTTTCCATTTTGTTGCTGAGGAAAGCGATCAGGATGCTTTGTACCTGTTCAATGGAGAATTACTGCACCTGATGCCCTTCTGCAGTCTTGTCCCATCGTTGGCCTGCAAGACGCTAGAACTTGCTGACCTAGGGTCCTCCAAAACTAGTGCTGATGAAGTACTGCTTCCCTTACCCTCATACTAACCCACACCCATTTACCCTGACCTGTTGGCGCCCTCCCAGCCCTGACTGAAAAATCACAATCACTATTAACGACCTGCCCTAAAATATAATGTCCGCTAGCTGATTACAGGGAAAATACCTGACAAACCATTGATGCTTAAACACCCAAAAATAATTCAACTACAAACCTGGAGGAATCGCCAGTGGACAAATAGCGCTACACAAAAACAACTCAAAACTCTCCAAGCAAACACAGGAGCGAAGGACCTCACACCCAAAGCAAAAAGCACACCCTTGGACAAATGGAGCCTTCGCCCAAAAAACAGGAGAATGCCCCCACCCCCCTAACCCTCCCCCACCTCCCTGCGCCCCCGATATATCCGCCTATCTGCCTGGTGTATGTCCTTTGCCTCCTGATTCACAACAAAATTATTCACATGAAATCCCCACTAGATAACGCCATTACCTCATTTTTTACCAAAAACACCATCCTGTCAAAACCTGACCCAGCCCCCCTAGCACCCATAAATCCTCCCTGCCTGCCTAACAAAGTGGCCCCAACATCCGCAGAGGACTCGGACATAATTTAAATAAATAAGCAAACAAAAAGCTAGAAAAACCACCACAGACAGCACTAAAACTAAAGCGCTCTGCAATGATACGTATTTACATTAGAGTCAACATCAAGACTGTACAATAGCTGTATATCCCATCCCCAAACCCCATATGTAAAATACTAAATATTTAATTAAACTTTGGAGAGCCAATTAGATTATCAGTGTTAGTTATTCATTCACAAGCTTTTCAGAAACCCAAAATAAGCATAAAACATATACGCTTTGTATCACTCACTCCAAAACTTAAAAGCTCATAAAAAACGAACTTCAGCAACATAAGCAATAGTGATTTACAGACATTTAAAAAGCATTTTGACACAATGCTTATGATCCAGCGCTCTGATTGGAAAACTGTCTCATAAACGCTACCTATCACCTCAATACTTACCATTAATCATGAAACACATAAAAAAGGCCCATAATACCAATGAGACAATTTTTGAGCAACTGAATCAGGTGGTGTGATTAACTAAAACTACTCACATATTATTTTCATTATTATATACAACTGCAGTTTATCTATCTTTACCATGGTTTTAAACATTTATTATTTATTAATCAGACCACTAAGGCGATTGGATCAACTGATGGAAAGTAGACCATGAATAAACAAGACCAGCTTGTCTTTTCAAATCTAATTTTATTAACTTTATTTTTCATAAAGAAAAAGCATTTACGTTTTAGAATCTTTATTTTATAAGCAATTAAGAAAGCAGCATTTTAATAAGGAAATGAATTAAAAAACTGACATTTTCAAAGCAAGCTCAGAAAAACGAAATATTAGCAGAATAACAGTTTCCATTCCGTAAATCTATTTCCCTGACTATTTCTCACTTCACCTAAAAAGGAAAAATCATTTAAAGCATGCTGTCCTTGCATGCGCCAAAGGTCCAACAGCATGTCACGTCATTCAGGAATCAGAAAGTAAGAGGTTTTTTTTCCTGCTCATAGTGTCAGGTTTTATACCTTTCTCTCTAGCTAAACTTTCTACATTTTACATTCTTTTAAGCAAATCCGAGCTTTTCATTGGCTGTCCTGTGTCAGTCCATGATAAAATGCATTAGGTCATCTCCGATTCTTGACCAAGTCCAGGCTTCAAATAAGCCCTATTGTCTTTCATTTCCACATCTTTCAGCTTCCTCAAGAAAGTAACTTTTTCCTCGAGTTTCGAACATTTACTTCCTAGCCTTGGCAGACACTTTAAGTTTCTGTCCTTGAGCCTTTTCTCCATGAGCACGTTCAACTCAACCAAAGAACTGCTTTTTCAATTAACGATGACAGTGCAGTAAAAATCTTCACAGCTACGCATGTGCAAAGACTTCACTCTGGACAAGCTTTTGCGTCTGCAGCTCTGTCAGCCATGTTTTCTGAACCACTTTTAGGCCTCACTTTGGGAACTAATTCAGCTACAAACCTAGAGGAATCACCAGTGGACAAATAGCGCTACACAAAAACAACTCTTTGATGTCTTGTGTTACGTCCAATATTTCTATCACATAAGATAACTTCACGTGCCCAAGCGATATGTTTACTTACCGATATGCCCACGTTAGAAATTGCAATTGGATTGGGTACATTTTTGAAGAGTTTAAAAGAATATGGAAGAGTGATTTCGAAAGAAGGGCACTGATTTTAAATTGTTTTAAAGTTTTATAAAAATGAAAATATTCTTCTTATCCTTTTAGTGATTTTGAAATTTCTGTAAAATAGGGCGTATTGTATCTAGTGTTTCTGAGGGCGTCACCCTCTTTTAATTTACTTTTAACAAGTACTGAATTTGACCTATTTAAGATGTAGTAGAATTTTGTCTGTCCGTACTTTTTGAGCCTAATTGCGTGTGTTCTGTATTGTTTAAAAGACCAAGGTCTAAATAAACAAGTTTCTCTCTCTCTCTCTTGTGTTAAACAAACACAAGACATCAATTAATTAAAGAATTGAGACCCATTCTGTTACCCGCCCCCTTTACTAAATAATCCTGTTAATTATGTTACCTAGCAAAAAGCACAATCAGGCAGCATTATAAATACTGACAAAGACAATAGACCAGGTTAGTTTATTATTTTTTTCTTTGCGTTTGCAACAAAAAGCACATTAGTTTATCCCGCGTGTATTGATGAATGTATTCTTAAACTAAGTTGATTAGTAATTTCACCACAAGCTTATTAATTTAATTACTGTTATGGGAGATTAACTTCACAAGTTTGAACAAAATCTTGTTCTTCACCTTGCTTCATCAACTCCCTCATCTGGTGATTTCTAAATCACCAAATAATACCCAAAATGTATACATTTTTCAACCCTTAAACTTGTTTTGGACTTTCTTAATATTAGTATTTCTAAACTTTAGATTCATCTGGTTTTTTGCATTTTTCATATTGAGTTCTCCGAAACTCTTCTAATTCTATTTCTTTTTCTTTTCTTAGTTTGCAAATTCTTTTATTTTCTAGACATGTTTTCTTCTCTTGTGTATCATGCAACTAATTTTTAACAAAAGTACCACTATAGCTATGACTATTAAAGGAAAAACAATTTTACCTATAATTGAATTACCAATCTCTTGAAACCAGTGTTTAATTGCTGCAAATCTTTTACTTAAACGTTCTGAAAAAACTTTCGTCTTCTAAAGGTTCAACTTCATTATGTAATTCAGTAATATTTTTTATATACATTTCTATATTCTGACTTTTGTCAGGTATGTAAGTACAACAATGTTGAACATGCAAAATTCCACAGACTCCACCCTCTTTTGCCAGCAAAATGTCTAGAGCAAGACGATTTTGCATCACCTTAGTTCTCATAGCAACAAGCTCTGTATTCACTAATTGAAATCCACTTGCAGTATCTGTTGACATCTATCCACAATTGTAGACATTTTTCTGATTTTGTTTGCATTCAGGGTTATTCCTACCATAGGTATTAATGCACCAAATATGTCTCCCATTATTTCTGTAAAGCTTTCCCTTCTAAATCTATTCAGATGATTGCTAATTTCAAATGAACCTTTCACATTTGTATCTACATGAAAATGTTTGCGAAAAACTAAACCTACATAACACGTCCCATACCAATGGTCTGGGAGATTGTAATAAGCCTTATTCCCACAAACAAAATAAATTCCTGGAAAAATTGGATCTTTGCCTCCTTTAAATCCCCCAAAATAATTATCAAACAAAGTATTATCTCTTCTTATACAAAAATTTCCACTTACAGGTCTATCTATGTGAATTGCAACATTTTCATTTCTACCATTAAGCTTTTCATCTTCAATCTGCCAAAATTTAGACTTAGGGGGTCATTACGATAGCGGACGGACTTGAGTCCGTCCGCGACCCCAGAGCATGAGGGAACGTCCGCATGGGCTGCGGCGTTCCCTCTGTGCAGATTAGGATGTGACCGCCTGGGTGGCGGTCACATCCTCTATTTTAACATTGCGGCGGGTGGAGCTTGAAGCTGCACCCGCAGCAATGTTAAAAAAGCATGCACAGCATTTGCGTGCACAAAGCGGCAGGCACCGCGCGGTGCCTGCTGCATTGTGCACGCAAATGCAGGGGGGTACCATAGGTACCCCCCATGTGCACCCCCCACTCCCCACTACACCTAGGGGGCCCGCAACGGGCCCCCGCAGTGCAGTTACACATGCTTTTTCACGGCGGAAAAGCCGCCGCGGAAAAGCATGTTCAAAAGCACATCCTAATCTGGCTGACGGTGTCTGAGAGACACCGTCACCATTTTAGTGCTTTTCCGCCGCGGTTGTAAGCCAGACGCGGCGGAAAAGCTGCGGACCTAAACCATGACCCACCAGCCATCCCAATGTGGCGGTGGGTCCTGGTTGATCCGCAGAGGATTTTCCGCATCCTCCGGGCCGGCGGTGGCTTCCGCCGGCCCGGAGGATGCGGAAAATCCTCCATCGTAATGACCCCCTTAATATGTTTCAAAATCTCATTTCGCTTGTAAATTGCCCTTCTCTCTACCACCATATTTAAGAACGTCTTCTCTTCTGTTCTCAATTTACATGTTAAATTATTTCTAAAAGCGTACTCGTACGTGAATTCACTAGTTTCTAGGAAAAATTCCCTCATCTGTTTAGCATATTTCACTTTATTCAAGCTATCTTCAACTTTTAAATTTGCAAAAATCTCATCAAAATCTGAATAATGATGTTCCAAACGTCCAGTTTGATAAAACAAACTAGCTATTACACTACATGTTATGCCATAAGTAAGAGGAAGCATATTATACGTAACGCCTTCAGACACAGAAGTAGGTAACTTCACACAAATGTAGCAGTCTTTTGCGTCCATCACCATAACATATTCAGATAATAGTCTTGAAAAGGTATTACTAGAAAAATCTCCCACAGATCTATCTTGATGAATCTCTGGTTTATGTACAATAATTTTTATCAGTCTTATCAACTTTATCATGATTAACCACAACTTTACTAGGAAAAATGACAGCTAAAATTAACCAAACTAAAATTATCAAGATTACACATAATGAAGACAATTTGCAACATCTTTTGAAAATTGAGCATCTCTAATTATTAATAGTGGAAGGCATCTTTACTAAAAATTAAAATGAAAAATTACTAAATATACTCCCGTTCTAACAGCTTTTCTTCGACCTTATGTCATACATCAATGTGTTTTCCAGCTAACACAATTTCTTCGACCTTGTGTCACCTAATGAACAAAATCAATCATTATCACTTGCATCATCTGATTTTCTTTGACTACTATTTACTTCTACTACTGGTGGAATTATAATATAGGTCCACTCAGGTGATTTGTACTTCTGATTTGGCTTTATTACTCTTTTTGCTCTGCTGTTTATCACTTCTATTTTCTTTCCTGCTTGTTTTTTCTTATTTGAGTCTTCTTCCTTTTGACTTGTGATCTCATTCACCTGCTCTTATGCTTTATCCACTAATTTAAATTTTAGGCCTTCATTTTCATTTGGCCTATTCTCTCCTTTTCTTGTTAATTTCCTTTTCGGTTCTGCTAAATTATACTCCACTCCAAGCTCTTTTCCTTGATCTTTTCACTTTTTTTTTTCTTTTTTTTTTGAAAACCTTTATTTGACATTTTCAACCAGATACAAACACGGGCCTACAACCCCCAGGGCTGGCCGCTAAGCAATTGCAACACAATATTACGATCAAAACTTCAGACCCAGCCTCCCGGGGAGCATAGTCGCTACATCCACAATGCGCACTGGTTGGATGACATATCAAATTGGAAACAGGATACAAAAGGTTTCATTTTATAATATAAAATAGAAGGATCAGGTGCCGTACAATATCTCAAGCTATGAAGAGGGGGCGAGCGGAATAGCAGTGTGTCCACAGTTAATTCGTTTACATGTAGGTCAGTGGCGTTAAAGCAGACACCCGGATAATCAAGCATACTATTACGGTTCGCGCCAACATTATGCCCGCCCGGTGGCCCCGAAACATTGCGAGAGTTGAGGCACAGATGTGAAAGCAGAGATGGACCAAACAATGAACCCAATACGCTGACCAGGAAAAAGAGAAAGAAAAGGCCAAAGAAGATAAGAAGAGAAAAAAGGCCATAGAAACAAAGAAAAAACAACACTCCCATCCCCCAGTCCCCCACCCTGCACCCCTGCAGATGACTATGGCCTACCCCCTAGCAGCGTGCCTGTCGCCCAAGAACCGAAACCCGAAACATAGAAGAAACAGGGAAAAAAGGAAAAGAAATTAAACCCCACCCAAAGAGGGGAAATGGAGGAGGGCTTTATTCAAAGCACTCCCGGTCTCTCGCCCCCGTCCTAACCAACTCCGCCCCGGACTCCGTTAATGCAATAAAACAATCCTGTTAACCATAATACCACAATGAACAACCCAGACAGCAATCTCAGCCTTGGCCCCGTCGATAAAATTTGCGGAGTCCTTCAGGGGAAGAAAGCCCCGTCCTCAAAATGTCAAAAGGCACACAGAAGTTAGCAGAACAGGGGTCCACAGATGAGAAAAGAACGGCAGGTCCCAAATTAGCCGGCTGGTACCAACGATGCCCCTCCCCGTCTCCGAAGCCAGGCTTTATCCCATCCGCCATCTTGATAGAGCGACTGGGGAGGGGGGTGGACTCGGTCCAAAACAGTTCACGGTACCAATTGAAAGGATCCGAAGTGGGGACAGCATGTAAATGTTCCGACAATTGCAAAACCGGGGATTCCAACAGATTAATTAAGTCACCAAGCACAGTCATTCGGGTAGCTCCACTGCGATAGGGGCAAATACAGCTTCCAGCGCCGGGTCTAAGTACGCCACCGGGGCGTCAATCGAAAGGCGGGCTGGCCGCCGGGTCTCGAGCGTCAAGTCAGGATCCGGTCTCAATCCTTTGATTCCATCCGCCGCCAACAACAGGCTGCAGGTCTGGGCTTTAACAGTCCCCTGAAGTGCCACAAGGGCCTCCAGCACCGTCCGCAATGACGGGCCACTTTGAGCCTGCTCCGTCAGCCTCCATTTTTCTTCAGGCATAATGTTCCCCACAGGAGAGGCGCCTTCTCCGGGGGAAGATGAGGCAGAGCAGGAATGAGCCATGAGGGACAGACTGGTAGCATGCAGTAACGCGTAGTGAGATTCCAACCCAAGGGGCACCGGTGATATGAATGCCGGACCCCCGGTCCGGAACCCCCGCAACACAGCGCCGTGCGTCACTCGTCACCTCACCTCCTATAGAACACCAGGCAGCAGATGGTAGCAGAGCAATCCCAAAATTCCGAATGTTCCAGAGACCGGACCCAACCGCATCCAACAGTCCGTTGTTGTTCAACTCGGACCCGGCTAGGCCAGCACTCGAGACCCCGGCTTCTCGACTGGGTTAGGCCTCAAATTAGTCCTCGACGTTACTCCGCTCCAGGATGTCAGAGAAACTCCAGGATCACATCAATGGAGTGCAAATCGGGTCACACACACGGATCCGGGGCAGGAGATAGATGACAGGATAGTAGAGCGTAGGACGGAGGTCAGCGGAACCGGGAGACTATGCGGCCATCTTGGTTGGTTTTGTAGCTCCTCTTCCCGATCTTTTCACTTTTGATTCATCTCCACTATCATCTGTTTCACTTTCTGTGTTATCAGCTGATTCATTAATAATCAGGTTTATTGTATCAGATTCTTCTTTAGATTCAGGTACTTCTTTACTCAGCAGTTTCACTCTGTTAGGAACAACATCCTTATAGCTAATACTTGGAATTTCTTCTTCTTCTTCTTCTTCAATTACTTTCAATTCACCAGTTTCAGAATTTTCGTTCCTTCTTCCAGAGCTTCCAGTCTGCTTTTTAATACTCTCCTGATCTTGATCTTGAATCACTTCTTGTTCAGTTTCCTTTTCTGCTTCTTGATCTAGCAGATCTTCATCATTTTCATTCTCTTCAGAATCTTGTATCACAATTTCTTAATTTTCTTCATTCAATGCTTCATTCACATTTGAATTTTCCTGATGTCGACTTTCTTGTCGATCTTCAGGATCTGGATTTCTTTCAGGTTCTTCTTCTGAATCTGAATCAGCTGTTGTTTCACCTTCGTCAGGATTCTCAGGTGCTGACACACGTATGGTGTGGCTAGCATGAATCCATCTCTTCAATCCCCTACACTTTACTGCATTTGTTGTGACTAATATCACCTGTCTTGCCTTCTGCCACCTTGGTACAAGGCAATTTCTTCTTCGATGTACTTTTGTCCTTACCCAGTCTCCTGGTAACAGATCATGAGCTTGTTCTTTCTCTTTTGTAATTGCTTCAGTTCTCACCTGATGGAACACAGAAGTCGCCACATCAGATAGATTTTTGCAGTAATCCATAATGATGCTATCATTAATGCTGAACAGTTTATCAACTGGAACAAATGCTTGCCTCATAACCCTGCCCATTAATATTTCATGAGGACTCAATCCTGTTTTTCTATCTGGAATGCTTCTCAAAGACATCAAAACAAGTGGAAGTGCATCTGTCCACTTCATTCCTGTTGCTAAGCACATCTTTCCTATTCTGTTTTTTATTATATCATTCACTTGCTCAACAACACCTGATGCTTCTGGTCTGTAAGCACAATGTAAGTTTTGCTTTATATCCAGTGCTTCACAAATCCATTTTAGCAATCTGTTTTTAAAATGTGTGCCACGATCTGTCTCGATCGTCACTGGAAAACCATACCTTGGTATGATTTCTCTCAAAAGCAATTTTGCCACAGTAATTGAATCATTGCGGCGTGTTGGGAATGCTTCTACCCATCTCGAAAACAAACAGATTATCACCAAGACATATCTGAGTTTGTTGTGAGGTGGCATGTTAATGAAGTCGAGCTGTATTCTGGTAAATAGACCACCCTCCCGTCCTATGGTTCCCATGCTTACAACAGTTTTTCTGCTTAGGTTGATCTGTTGACAGGTAAGACACCTTTGACAAAGGGACTCTGCAATTATTCTGAGTTTTGGATTGTACCATATTTGTCTGAATAATCTAATCATTGAATCTCTACCAATATGTCCTGGACCATGGTACATGCGTGCCATGTCAGAAATCATACTATCTGGCATAACTGGTCTGTCATCTTTGTAAACCCAAACCTCATCTTCTTTTCTTTGTCTGCATCCTGCGTTTAACCATGTGTTTTTCTCCTCATCATTTGCCTCATCTTGCAACTGTTATACTTCCTGCCAAGTCTCAACTACAGTTGTTAGCATAAGTGAGTTCAAAACATGTTCATTTTCTTTTTCCTGATTCATGGACATATTATGTTTTGCACAGAATTTTGCTATTGAGTCAGCATATGAGTTTCCTTTTGTTATGTAATCTTCACCTTTTTTATGTGCTGTGCACTTTACTACTGCAATTTTTTCTGGTAGCTGAATTCCATCAATCAATCTTTTAATCAACTGAGTATTTGTTATTGGTGATCCCGCAGAAGTTAAATAACCTCTTTGAGACCAGAGCTGGCCATAGTCATGGAATACACCATACCCATATTGACTATCAGTCACTATGGTAATTTTTAACTCTTTTCCCAATTCACATGCACGAATCAAAGCAATTAATTCTGCTACTTGAGCTGAACGAATTCCTTTGAGACAGGAAGCTTCAATTACATCTGCAACTGTACATACTGAATATGCTGCACTCAGAACACCTTCATCTGTTCTTAAGCATGAACCATCAACAAATAAAACATAATCTGATTCAGCTAATGGGACATCTTTTATATCTTGTCTTGGTTTAGTGCAATATTCTAACACATCCAGGCATTCATGATCAACCTCATCCCTGATTTCTGTTTCAGTAGTGTCAGGTAATAATGTGGAAGGATTTAAATTCACACTTCTCGCAATTGAAACATTGTCCGAGCCAAGAATAACCTTTTCATATTTTGTTAGCCTATTATTTGTCAAATGTTGTGTTCTGCTTCTAGTGAGGAGAATTTGAACTGAGTGTGGTACATATACCTTTACAGTAAATCCCATTATTATTCCTTCACTTTGTTCCAAACTTACACTTGTTGCAGCTACTGCTTTTAAGCAACCCGGTAATGCTTTTTCAACAGGGTCAAGAACAGCTGAGAAATATGCTATTGGCTTTCTCAGTCTTCCATGTCTTTGAATCAGAATTGATAATGCACATCCTTCTCTTTCACTGCAATACAGCTCAAACTCTTTTTCATAATCAGGCGTTCCTAATGCTGGAGCTTCACACAAACTTTTCTTTAACTGTTCAAAAGTTTCTAATTCAGTTTTTGTTAGGCTAATCAGGTCTTTTATGTCTGCTTTTGTCAGTCTCTGCAGTGGCTTTGCGATTACTGAAAACCCACTAATCCATTGGCGACAATAACCTACCATTCCTAGAAACATTCTAACCTGTCTGTGTTTTTGGAGGTTGCATTGCTTGAATCATTTTGATTCTTTCTGTTGTCACTTGTCTGACTCCCTTTGCAATTCTGTGACCAAGATATTTTACTTCTTGTTTGCAAAACTGTAATTTTGCAGGAGATCCTTTGTCCCTCATCTGCCAGATGATTTAAAAGAGAAATGGTATCTGTTACACAATTATCTCTTGTTTTTGTGGCCACAAGGAGGTCATCAATATACTGCACTAACGTAGATTTTCCAGGCAAATCTAGATTTTCCAATGATTTCTTTAGCAACTGATTAAAAATAGATGGACTTTCGGTGTACCCTTGAGGGATTCGACACCATGCTAGAATATGCTCTTTGAACCGGAACGCAAAAATTTGTTTGCTTTCTGGAAGCAATGGAACAGTAAAGAATGCATTACACAAATCAATAACCGTATACCATTCTGCATCATGCGGAATCTGATGTACAATTACCGCTGGATTTGGTACAACTGGGCAACATGGAACAACAATTTTATTAACCTTTCTCAGGTCTTGAACAATTCTGAAAATTCCATTTGGCTTTTTAATTCCCATAATAGGTGAATTACATGGACTACTCTAAATTTCTTTTAGAACACCTTGTCTTATGAATTTGTCTATTACAGGGGTAACACCTTCAATCACTTCTGCTTTCATTTTATACTGAGGAATGTTTGGATAATCTGCTCCTTGTTGTACTGATATTTTTACTGGGTCTATGTTTTTCATCAAACCCATTTCATCTCCAGTGAAATCCCACATTTTTACATTCACTGTGTCTTTTAATTCTTCAGGTAGATTATTCTTATCAAACACAGGAAATAATTTACTTTCTTCTGCCTCAACCATTGACATTGTTAATTTGTAAAGCCCATCTTCTTCTGGAGTTTGAAGCTCTATACCATCCGGTGAGCAATATATTGCACAATTCATTTTTACACAGGATATCCCTACACAATAGATTTACAGGACTGCTATCACAAACTACAAATCTATGCATGTCTTTAAATTTACCTATTTCAACTTCAACTGTTTCAGTTAAATCTGTTTTTATTTGCTGATTAGCTACACCTACTACTTGGATTTTATTTCCAGAGAGAGGAAGGTTTTCTATTTCCACTGATCTAACAGTAGAATGGGTAGCACCTGTATCCACTAGGAAAGTAATTTCTACATCATTCACTTTCCCATTTACAAATGGACCAGATTGATCTACCTCAATAGTGGCTCCAAGCACACACACTTCCTCCTCTCTCAGGCACCATCAAAAGTATTCCTCAGATTCACTCCCTCCATCTTCTTTCAACCAATATTGTTGAGACACATTCGACACATTCACTCTTGGCGATCTGTTTACCTGTTCACCTCCGCTGAATCCTGTTTCTGCACTGTATCTCTGCACATTTACACAGTTTGGAAGTGGTGGTTGTGGTAACTGACTTTGCTGAATCACTACCTGTCGCTGTAGCTGTTGCTGCTCATTTATCTCATTCTGCATCTGTGGGTTTAATGATGCATTTTTTAAATAAATTCTGGGCGGATTCTAGCATTCACGCTTCCAGTGTCCAATTTCACCACAATTAAAACATGGGAGTTTCTGTTTTAACTCTTATGTTTCCCATCAATTTTGTTTTACTATAATTACTTTTAAACTAGCAGCCCGCCCCAGCGTTGCCCGGGGCAGAAGGGGGCTGGGGGCAGCATTTCAGGCTTGCCTGCACTCCCGCCCCGGCCCCCACCCGCCCCGACATTGTCTGTGTCCTGGACAATGTCGTGGCTGCCGGGGGCCGGGGCGGGAGTGCACGCAAGCCTGAAATGCTGCCCCCAGACACTCAGCCTTACCGCAGTTGTTCCGGGCCAACCTCCCGCACCGGCTCCTTCCCGTCCAGTGTCCCAGAGCCTTACCTGAGCCGCCGCTCCTCCCCGAGCTCTTCACTTCACCGCCGCTCCTCCTCGTCATCACGTACGTTGCGGCCAGCGCTACGTCGTGGCCGTCAGCGTCGCGGCCGGCGCTAATTTCAGGGCACTACTTTTTTTTTAAGTTATATTTTTAAATTTACGTTTTATTTTTATTTTCTATAGCCTATGTCCATCTGCACACCCTGAGGATTACAACAATGTATTGGGTGTGTGGATTGGCGCTGTGGTTCCCGAGTTTACCCTGCCAAAAGGTTTGTGTTCTCTCTTTATAATAGTAGTATAGATTTCCCTTGATTCTGATCAACATTCTTATTTCCTAAACTTGCTATTTGTTGTTCAGCCACTTTTACCTGTGCCCACGTAGCCTTTTCTTTCAACTTCTTTTGTTTAGCATCTATTTCATCACTAAAGTATTTTGCTTTTCTCAAGATATCATCTACTGTGTGTGATTGCCAACCAACTATTCCAGTTCTTACCATTTCACTAATTTCAGGTCTCAAGCCAAATACAAATCTGTATATAAAATGGCTCATGTCTTTTTCACTTAAATGTTCATAACCACTGTATTGTTTAAATACCAGCAGTAATCTTTCATAAAATGAATGTACTGATTCCTTTGACTCTTGGGTTGTTCTATCTATTTTAACCCAATCTATCTCATTTGGGGGAATCTTGTTTTTCAAAAACACAATTACCTGTTCGTATTTTCTCACTACCTCTGGTGAAGGAGCACCTGTTACTTTATCTCAATGGTATTCTTCTCTAGGCCTATTTATAGTAGTTTTACATTCTGTCCAAAGATCTGATGGGACAACTATGTCAAAGAATCCATCAAGATCAATCCACAAAACTTTTGAAACTTTCACAAATCTGTCTACCTGTCATTACCATTCTACAGGTTTTTCTCTTAATCGAGGAAAATCATTTGTAAACAGTAAAATGTCCTGTCTTGTCCATGGGACATGCACATGCCCTCCTCCCGGTATTTCTCTCATTGGAAACTCATTTACTACTTTTTCCTTTTCTCTGATAGGAAAAGCTAAACTTGTTCTGTCTTCATCTTTTTTCTTTGCCCATTTCGCTCTCCATTTACTTAATTCACCCCATTTTCTCAAATCACAATTAAGTCTTATATATGAGTGATTCTTCCTGTGATATTCATATTTTCAATGTTTTTTTCAGAGAAATCCACCCTATACGTTTTCTGCAAATTCTTCTGCTTACTTAAATATACTTCTAATTCAAAAGCCATATCCTTTAATTGATCATATTTATTTTTCGTTTTCCATGTTATGCTTTTGCAAATAAATAATAAATCATCATCCTGATATGCCTTCAATTGGTCAGTTCCAATCGTTCCAATTACTAATTCCTCTAAATCTGCTTTCAATTTTGGAACATCAAGTAATTTACATTCTGGGGTTTGTGTTAAATCTATTTTACTCAGACTCTTTTGTGGAGTTCCAGAGTCAGATTCTGCACCAGATGGAGTTTTATATGACAAACTTTGATTAAAAGTTAAGTCAGGCATCATTATTTTTTCTCGATGTATTTCAGACAAATCTGAATAAAAATTTTCAGTTACTTTCTGTATTTCTGAATTTAATGGAACAGTTGAAACTGAATGCCTAATTTCCTTTAGATCAAATACTGGAAGAACAGGTCCAATCGTTACAGGTACTGTTACTGCTTCCATGCTTTTAGTTAACTGCTGTATTAATTCATTCGTAGAATGAATATATTCTGAGGTATTTGGTAATTCCTCATACCTTTCTGTTCTTTTTCCATTTCTTGGGGTTTTATTTCTTTGAACTGGGGTTTTAGTATAATTTCTATTTTCTCCTGATATCTTTGAATTACGTCCGGTTTCTACTCTTTCAGGTGTTTTTCTATAATTCGGATTTGTTTTAGGAGATGTCTCATCAATAATTTCTCTTGGAGGGGCACTTGGAGAAGTCCATGAACAAACTGGTTGATAAGGTGGCGGTTTTCTAGTATACATTTCTTCTAATACTGCATCTTCTGAATCTCTTTCTTCACTATTTTTCTTTTTCTTTTGGGCACTCTTTTGTCCAGTTACCTCATCAATTAATCTCACTGGGTACAAGCCATCACACATGTCTGCACTTCTCCATCGACGCATTCTATCCTCATGTGTTTCTCTATCTAGACCTAATCCTGTTCCCCTTAATATCCCTCTACTCTCTCGTTCTAATTCAAACATTTCATCTTCCCATTCAACTAAAGCTTCAAATTGAGTAGGTCTAGGCCTTGGTACAAGTTTCATCATTTTTTTCTCTTAAATTTTTCAAAACTGTTATGTTAAATGATCCATCTTCCGGCCATGCTAATACACCATTATTTTCCATATATTTCATCCAATTCTCAATTCAAAGACAAGTATGATAACCATATTCACTCAACATATAAGCTGCAGGTGTTTTGTACTTATGAAGTAATCTTTCACCCCGCGTTGAAATTTTCTTGTCAGGTTTAATTTAGTTTTTCAATCTCTGAAACCATGAAAGCTTCTTTTTCTCCTTCATGTAATAGTAATTCATGTTTTGAAACAATTTCCCTTACTTCGGAAAAGATCGTAACAACTTCCTTGTTATTCCACAACACCAACCAATCCGTGTGCGAAACTTACCAACAAACCAATCAAGTTAAGCTTCGTCACTATTTTGCTCAACCAATAGAATTACTGCTTTCCAGGATGAGCCTATCAGCTGTAAGTTTGCCTTTGTCACATAAACCAATCTGTGCGCGAATACTGTAACGTATGTTAGCCAATCACTGCGCTACACTTGTGACCTATGCTACAGCTGCAGCTGCTCTGTCCCTCACTCCACTCCTTAAACTGACACCTCCTTTACAAAATTTTTTTTTTTTCACAGCGCCATATTTACAAATCTTTCAATTGAATTCAGTTAATAACTCTACAAAAACAAACCATTTGTCTGTTTCACTAAAATAAATATAGCTTTCCCAAACATTCAAGTATTCTTTTCACGTGAAATAGACGACACTATTTTCACAGAATATTTAAATTCGTCAGTAAAGTAAGGCTACTTTACCCTTCTAGCAGGTAATAACTAACTCGTTTCTCTCTAAATGCACATACATAGATATTTTACACCTCCTTGGAGACAATTTAGAGTTTCACTCGATCGTACATTACAAATTCATTTACGCACATTCATACAGAAAAATCCCTAAACATGCATACATAAATCTTTAGTAGGACTTTAACCCACTAATAGAAACCCTCACTCGCCAGTAAGATAGACAACGCTTCCTTACCCTTCACTCAAGCTTAGATAAATTCTACTACTCTTTTCACAGTGAGTTTTAAAACAGGACAGAAGTCCCTATACTCGAAAGCTACGATTTCATAGAAAATCCTCACAATGCATTCTACCTTACACACCTAAAATCCCTAAACTTGGGCTGTACGACCACAACACTTGTGATATACGGCGATACCACTATTTTGAAACAGCACAAATGCACTTTGTAACTTCACCTGTCACACTTCTCATGCCGGCACAAACCAGGAAATTTTCACTCTGCTGGAAAAAACCTTTTGACTGCATATAACAACTGAATAAACTTAACATGTTTTAGACATCAATCCTATGTATTACCATGTAACATGCTAGTTACCATAGAAACCCTAACTCTGCTACCAAGAAATTGATCCAGCGCTCTGATTTAAAAACTGTCTCATAAACGCTACCTATCACCTCAATACTTACCATTAATCATGAAACACATATAAAGGCCCATAATACCAATGAGACCATTTTTGAGCAAGTGAATTAGGTGGTGTGATTAACTAAAACTACTCACATATTATTTTCATTATTATATACAACTGCAGTTGATCTATCTTTACCATGGTTTTAAACATTGATTATTTAATAATCAGACCACTAAGGCGATTGGATCAACTGATGGAAACTGGACCATGAATAAACAAGACCAGCTTGTCTTTTCAAATCTAATTTTATTAACTTTATTTTTCATAAAGAAAAAGCATTTAAGTTTTAGAATCTTTATTTTATAAGCAATTAAGAAAGCAGCATTATAATAAGGAAATGAATTTAAAAACTGACATTTTCAAAGCAAGCTCAGAAAAACAAAATATTAGCAGAATAACAGTTTCCATTTCCTTAATCTATTTCCCTGACTATTTCTCACTTCACCTAAAAAGGAAAAATCATTTAAAGTCTGCTGTCCTTACATGCGCCAAAGGTCCCATGTCACGTCATTCAGGAATAGGAAAGTAAGAGGTTTTTTTTCCTGCTCATAGTGTCAGGTTTTATACCTTTCTCTCTAGCTAAACTTTCTACATTTTACATTCTTTTAAGCAAATCCGAGCTTTTCATTGGCTGTCCTGTGTCAGTCCATGATAAAATGCATTAGGTCGTCTCCGATTCTTGACCAAGTCCAGGCTTCAAATAAGCCCTATTGTCTTTCATTTCCACATATTTCAGCTTCCTCAAGAAAGTAACTTTTTCCTCGAGTTTCGAACATTTACTTCCTAGCCTTGGCAGACACTTTAAGTTTCTGTCCTTGAGCCTTTTCTCCATGAGCACGTTCAACTCAACCAAAGAACTGCTTTTTCAATTAACGATGACAGTGCAGTAAAAATCTTCACAGCCACGCATGTGCAAAGACTTCACTCTGGACAAGCTTTTGCGTCTGCAGCTCTGTCAGCCATGTTTTCTGAACCACCTTTAGGCCTCACTTTAGAAACTATTATTAAACAAACACAGTGCATCAATTAATTAAAGAATTGAGACCCATTCTGTTACCCGCCCCCTTTACTAAATAATCCTGTTAATTATGTTACCTAGCAAAAAGCACAATCAGGCAGCATTATAAATACTGACAAAGACCATAGACAAAGTTAGTTTATTATTTTTTTCTTTGCGTTTGCAATGAATGTATACTTAAACTAAATTGATTACTAATTTCACCACAAGCTTGTTAATTTAATTACTGTTATGGGAGATTAACTTCACAAGTTTGAACAAAATCTTGTTCTTCACCTTGCTTCATCACTTAAAATACTCTCACGATCTTCTGCGCAAGACGCGCTATCGCCACTAAGTGGCACAGCCATACTTTTTAGCAATTCCAACCCCTCATTTGTTCAAGCAAAAGAACTCACGCTCAGTACAAACTAATAAAGACACCGAAAGCATTATTTAAATAACAATAAAAGGCAATTGCTGAGCACGAAAACTGCTGCGCTGCCGCCCACCTGCCCTATGGACCCCCAACTGACTAGTAATTAGAACGCAGCTTTTGAAACCGCTGTGTTCCACAGCAGCCGCCTCGCCTGCGCACGCTCGCTCTGGGCGATTCCACATGCCCGAAGCTGCCAGGGGGGGTACATTCTTCGAATGTCACCCCCAAGCCCCCCAATGACACTGTAAGAGTTTCAAATCTCTGAACTCTTAACTGACACCGTAGCTTAGAATACACTTGTCGGCATTTTAGTGGACAAGTGCAGCTCCATTGTATTCGGAGCTTTACAAGGGAGTTGAGTCTTTAGGATTTATTGCCCTTCCTTCCTTCATTTACAGTGGTATGAACACAGCAGCTCTGTCAGCAAAGTACGCATCTTTCTGACATGTACTCTGAGGGCTTTTGCTTTTCAACTTTCCATTTTAGACCCTAATACTTGTTTTTAACCACTCCTGTGTCTCTTTATAAGGCAACTGCACAGAGCAGCAGATTTCACTCGCGGCGCCCATACCCCAGGGTCTAAATCAGCTTAATTGCTTAATTTGCTTACCAATCAGACCTGCAAACGCAGAAGACAACACACGCCTCATCACCACCCATACCCTCCACCGTGTTCCCATCTATCTGAACTCCGATTCTCTAACGCTGCTGCTGTAGTTACAGTAGTGGCTTGTAGCTCCCGAGAGCACAAGGACAAAAAGCACTCAATTGAGTTGTAATTTTCCACTTGCCGTGCTTTAGAATATTTCTCACTGACTCACCCCATTTCAGACCTCCAGCTCACATGGTGCCACTGTGTGACACACATATATGCCACATACATCCACCTCTCTGTCGTCCTGAGTTCTCTCCCTCCTCACCCCCTCTTGCTGGCTCCATCTTTATCCTCTTTATTTCTCCCACCCTCTTCTTGCTAATATTCCCCCCCCACCCCTCCACGTTACTCTACTTTATCATTCTCTTGTTCCTCTCACCCCCCTCTTCTCTCTGTCACTCTTACAGCTCACAATCTTCCCATGATCTGCAAATATTCTCTGTTTTCTTATTGGTTGCTCAGTCTCCCTCCCTCCCTCTCAGCTTACTTTGTTTCTTTTCCTCACTTTTCCCACTCACACTCTTTTTCTGTCAGTCGCCTTCATTCCCTCTCTTGTTTCTGTCTCTGCGCTTCCTCCTTCACTCTCCTTCTTTGTCCCTTCCCAGCGGGTGTGTTCCACTCTCTTTAGGTCGAGCTGACCTAGCATTCAATGCGAAAGCATTGGATGCTGTCAGCAAGACAAGTATTGTTACCCGTATTTGGGAATGTGGACAGTAATGTGCCACGCACTTTTCCTTTCCAGTTTTCACCGCGGGAGCGCGCCTCTCGGACGCGCTTGCGCAGACACGTACACCCAGCCCCTGCTTTCGCTATGCTTGCATGCAAACACGGCGCACACACACACAGCCAGCCCCCACCCTCTGCACTCACACAGGGGCGCGCGCACATACACACGCTGCTGCCCCCCTGTACACACACACACATACAGACACGCACAAACAGACACACACACGAGCACCCATGCACGCACCCATACATACAGAGAACCCACCCCCGCCGTCGCAAACACACACACGCGTGCCCCCTCCCCCCCGCTCCCGAATACAGTCCCACTTACCGGCAATCCAGTGTTCTGTAGCCTCAGCGGGGCTCTCCCTCGGGCATGGGAGCCCCGCGTCACCACTGCTACTCGGGCCAGAAACTCCGTGGGCGCTGATTCGCGCACAAGACGGAAGTCCCGCCCCCACGCTTAGTTTCGTTTTCATGAGTGCGTGCGCACATCTTGTTATCACTTGTTTTTTTTGTTCTGTACATTTCCAGTGGCCTTTTCAGCCTAAACATAGTTGTATTGTTTCCATCACGTGCTTTTTCAGCTTTGTATAGTCCAATTACAGACACAAAATGTCGAAAAGTAGATACCGTGAAATCTTTCATAGAATGCAATTTGTTTAAAACTGAAATGTCCTGTGTATTTTCATTCAACTGTCTGACAGTTAGTACCCCCCACGTCAAACGTCACTCCCCTGGAGTCCCGTCCATCGTGTCATGGGCTCACTTTGACATATTAACAAATCCTCCCGAGTTGCTCTGTCCTGCTTCCGTTTTCGCACTTCAACGGCAGAACCCAGTTCGGTTCCGCCTGACGCCTAGCAAGTAACATATTATGAAAAACAATATTCTGTAAAAATAAAAAACTGAAAAACAAACAGGTGCCAAAGTAAGGTGCTCATAATGCAACGCGGCTCTTTAAAAATACATCTTTTCAAACGTCAGCTTCCAAAACGTAGAATTAGAATGGACTGTGCATATTGTGATGGAGAGAATACGAGCAGCATTTTCATTGTTTCGTTTCTACTTCCTTTGCCTGAGCTTGATTACCTCGTGATATGCATATTCAAGTACTGCACCGGCTGCTCGTTGCTATTGCAGGTTTTCCTCCTGGTGGCTTTGCTTTTGGTCACGTTAGAAAAGCAGACAGCAGACCGGTCTCATTTACCCAGAAACCCTTGTTCTAATTTCCATAAATTAAAGATTACCGCCTGAACGTTTGGCTTCAAACAGTAAAGATATTCAAACAAATCGAGATGCTAAGCACCTAGAAAGTGGTGAAGGAAATAGATTACAAAGCATCATAGAACTCACTCTATTATTAACATGTTATGTATTTTCGTGTTGGCCCCAGCGCCGCCTTTGCGGGCTTTCCAGGAAGTTACTGGCGCTTCCTGTGTTCACTTTCTGGGGGTGTCATTCAGCACGCGTCATTGGCTATTACCGTCGGTCACTTCCGTTCGATTTTTACTTAAAGATCTTTGTCTCTTTTCCAGTGTATGTTGAGTAAATCTTACGTACACACACAACCACACCTAACCACACACACACCCACATCCACACACCCACAACCACACACCCACAACCACACACACACAACCACACACACACACACAACCACACACACACACAACCACATCCACATCCACACAGCCACACACACAGCCACACACACAACCACACACACAACCAGACACAACCACACACAGCCACACACAGCCACACACACAACCACACACAGCCACAACCACCCACACCCACACACACACACACACACACAACCACACACACAACCACACACACAACCACACACACAACCACACACACAACCACACACACAACCACACACACAACCACACACACAACCACACACACAACCACACACACAACCACACACACACAACCACACACACACAACCACACACAGCCACAACCACCCACACCCACAACCACACACACAACCACACACACACAACCATATACACACCCAACCACACACACCCAACCACGCACCCAACCACGCACCCAACCACGCACCCAACCACGCACCCAACCACGCACCCAACCACGCACCCAACCACGCACCCAACCACGCACCCAACTACACACACAACCACACACACACAACCAAACACACACACAACCAAACACACACACAACCACACACACACACAACCACACACACAACCACACACACACACACACAACCACAACCACACACACAACCACACACACACAACCACACACACACAACCACACACAGCCACAACCACCCACACCCACAACCACACACACAACCACACACACACAACCATATACACACCCAACCACACACCCAACCACGCACCCAACCACGCACCCAACCACGCACCCAACCACGCACCCAACCACGCACCCAACCACGCACCCAACCACGCACCCAACCACGCACCCAACCACGCACCCAACCACGCACCCAACCACACACACAACCACACACACACAACCAAACACACACACAACCACACACACACACAACCACACACACACACACACACACACACACACAACCACACACACACACACACACACAACCACACACACACACACACACAATCACACACACACACACAACCACAACCACACACACAACCACACACACACAACCACACACTCTATCTATTCCACTCACTCTATCTATCGCCATCACTCTATCTATTGTCCTCACTCTATTTATCTATCCATCTATCGCCCTCACTCTATCTATCGCCCTTCCCTCTATCTATCTATCGCCCTCACTCTATCTATCGCCCTTCCCTCTATCTATCTATCGCCCTCACTCTATCTATCTATGTATCGCACCACCACAGCATCACTCAGGGGCACTATAGCATCACTAAAATGCACCACGATATCACTATGCACTACCACAGCATCACTGAACGCCAAAGCATCACTCGTCGCCACCACAACATCACTCAGCGCTACCACAGCATAAGTCTGTGCAACCATTCAACAACAACTGGTTCAAATATGTTCTCTCAATGTTTCAATCTTTATTACAAATGTCACAAAAAGATGTTAATATTTCACTTCTGTTCTTGGATTTTCGTCACAATAAAATACACTGCACATAATCTTCACAAAAGTTATTTACAAAAGTTTAAGCTATTGCCATTATAAATTACAGTAACTTTTATTTAAGTATTGATTATTTAAAAAAATGAAAAACCATTGTTATTTGTAATATCAATACATCTAAGTCACGTAAATACAAAACATGTTGCATTACAAATGCTATAGGTGCCACATTTTTTTTTCCCAAGTTCAAATGACTTTATTCGATTGTTAACATTACAATCATAAAAGCACAATTCATAAGCATACAGTTAAAAACAAGTGATCCATATCATTTGTGAGACGAGAGGTTACATAAACAATATAAAACAAGAGTAACAGGCAGAATAAACACTTTAAGAATATAAATAGTTATAGCAAAAATAAAAAGTTAAAAATATACCTAACAGCAACATAGTTATCCCTCCATACTTTTCCTAAATGTAATTGCTAATTTCAGAAAACTGCATACAAATAAGGTGCAGTCACAGTTCAGGAGTTGAAGGTAGTAAAGTGCTGGTTTAATCTGTGCAAATTTCAGTTCTTTGAGGCGTGGTTTTAGGTATAGCCTCCGGGGTACTGTGTAATAAGGACAAATAAATAAAAATCTTGCGGAGACTTTCCGTCGCAGCCGCAAGCTGGCAACACTTGACCACGATGGGCCCCACTCGGTACCGCCAGTAAAAGATGAAACAAATCAAAACGGAATCTTGTTAATAGATAGCGTTCATAGCCAGTGATGGGCCATGAAAAGTATGGTTCCATTTGTAGACAGGTTTTAAGTAGTGCGTGTTTCCTAACACTGTCTTTCTGTAGCTCGGCCTCCTCCCGGGCTAAATACCTGGTTGTCATGAATGTATTTTTCACAAAGGTGACATCCAATTTAGTGGTAGAGTCTGGGGTTAAAAACAAATCACGCCGTCCTATTTCAGTAAAGCAATCATTAATGTACTTCAGCCACGGAACCTTAAACCTACCATCCCATGTTAAGGCTTCTTTTAATATATCATGGGTAAGAGGTATGTCATTATTTAGCCAGCAATCCAACCAACACAATAGGGGATTAGCTGCTATTCTATCGCTTAAATAGGGCACACCTAGCTCCTCATGTACAGAGAAGTTTCCAGTTCCCCTTGGCAGCCTCAATATCTGCTTCATGAAATTATTTTCTACAACCTCCAGGTCCCGCGTCTGGCTATAGTCCCAGAGCTCGCTTCCGCAGCAAGCAACGGCGATGCTCTTTGCCTGGTATAATTTAAGCAAGGCAGCCACCGGACTATTGCCAATTTTTCTTGCGAAATCAAGTATGGCCGCATTGACGCGGGTTACCTCGCCCTTCTTCCTCAGGACAGCGGGGCCCCAAGATAGTTGGTGATCAAAAAGGACCCAGAGGTATGAGAAGGTTCTAGTGGTTGGAATTTTTTCCCCATTTATATTAAAAAGGTTGGATTTTCGTGACCCCAGGCCTGTCTTCATAACATAAGACTTAGAATTGTTAATACTTAAGCCTCGAGACTCCATGAAATCAAGAAAAGAGTTTAAAAGTGTCTGGAGGCCGATTGCTTTCCTTGAAATAAGGACTTTTGGGAAAACAGATGCCAACCCCACCACTTCTCAAATGCTCTCTACTACGAGCAAACAAATCAAAATGAATTTCAGATTTGTTCGGTATATTTATTTTTACCTTTTACTTTAGAAATTTCAACATGTAAGCTCTGACGGATTGTCTGAGAAAGACACTCAACATGTAACAACTACTGTACAATAATGCAACAGAAAGGAATATATGTGCATTGGTTTATTGAATGTTCCAATATGACCACTCACTATCCGAAAGGTGTATTCTATAATTGTGTGTTTTGTAATTTTTTCCTGTGATTTATATTCCTTTCCGAACATATCTGAAATTCATTTTGATTTGTTTGCTCGTAGTAGAGAGCATTTGAGAAGTGGTGGGGTTGGCATCTGTTTTCCCAAAATTTTGTATGGTCCAGCCGACCCTAAGTCCCGGGACCTACCTCCTTAACTTGAAATAAGGACAGCATCGTCCGCGTAGAGCAGAACTGGAACGCCTTTCTGACCTACGTTGGGGTAATCTGCTCCGGTTTTTAACAAGTATTCCTCTAACTCGTTAATATACAAGTTAAAGAGGAATGGAGCTAGAATGCACCCCTGTCGAACACCCCGATTAATTCTGATATCCCCCGTCACTTTCAGATCTTGGGTGTATCGAACGTTAGCTCTTGTATCGGAGTGCAGGTCAGCCAGTAAATTAATTAGATTCTGCTCTACACCCATCTTTAGCATGGTGTCCCATAATTTGCCTCTGTCCACACAATCTAATGCGGACGATAGGTCCATAAAAGCCATGTGGACTGTTCCCTTCAGGGCCATGGTGTATTTACCTATAATCAAATACAGGTTCAGGCACTGGGTAACTGTCGAGTGACCTGGTCTGAAACAATATTGTATTGGGGATATAACATTGTTCTCATTTGCCCATGCAGTTAATCTATTCAGGATTACGCCCCCTACCACTTTGGCTACAGAGTTAATTAGAGATATTGGCCTGTAGCATAATGGACTTCTACGATGACCCTTTTTGAACACGGGCACTATAGTCGATATCCCCCACGACTTTGGGCATCCAGAGGCCGCAGCTGCATTTACTACAGCAGTAAGGACAGGGGCCCATAATGAGATACAGGATTTAAAAAGGTCCGGAGGCAAGCCATCCGGGCCAGGGGCCTTATTACTGGTTAACCCTTGAATGCCCTTCTCTACTTCATTGACTGAAAAGCACAAAAAAATCTCCATAGGAGTTGAAAAGCCGTGTTCTGCCTGTTGCTCATTGCTTTTAAAAATTGCACTAAAATGAATGACCCAATCCTCCTCTGGGATGTTAGTGCCAAGTGCAGTGTCACTGAGATCGTCAAACAAAGGTTTATTAATAATTTCCCAGAATTTGCTACTGTTACCCAGGACTAATGGATCAAGCAGAGACTCCCAGGTACACGCCTTAATTTCTTTTTTTCGTTTAGCAAGAGATTTCTTATAAATCAATCGCAGAATTTTAATTTGGCCTGAATCTCTGGGTTTGGTTTTTAGCGCCTTTCTCAAATCTCTGCTTGCCTTGGAGCAAGAGTGGTCAAACCATTTAGGGGTACTTCTGGTTTGTCCCTTCACTGGGACTGTTAACATGGATCCTACTGATGACACCACAACCTCAAAAACAGCTAGGGTTTGCTCTGGGGATGTGGCTGGTGACACACAAACCGCAAGTTCCTCACCACATGACCTATTGATTTCGGTGTACAGGTTTTCACAATTTACCATTGACCATTTCAATCGACGTTTACCATTTATACATTTTTAGGTTCCCCGGCCTTCACAGTTATTTCGCTGTTCAAATACTCCACCACCCAGTCTAATGGTTATGGGATTATGGTCACTATAGATGTTTGTTTTAATAGTGAATCTAGAGGCCTGATTGGCGAGATCAGCAGATAGTAATATGTGATCTATAAAGGACCCGTGGCCTGAACCTTTAAATGTAGAAACATCAAAAACCTTGGACTCCGGCACCATAGACATGGCTACAGTTAAGTTATTTTCATTCAACAAATCGTTGAGACAAATTCCACGCCTGGAGTGGTCAAAATGAAAGCTGTTCACACTATTACACCCCAAAGATCCCATGGGGGTAACTCCTGGGTTACCACACGGGTGAACATTAAAATCACCTGCGATCAATAAATTACGTGACAGAGTGCCTGCTCCCTCTCTCAGCATCTCATTCAAAAGCAGTATATTACATTCCCCTTGACTATTTATAGCATTGTAAAAATTAATTAAAGTCAAGGCATGTTTGCCTCTCTTCCATTCCAGCACTTGAATATTCCGATTTTCATGATACCGATTACTTACTTGGCAGGTAAGTGCCAGATTAATAAAGATAGCCAGGCCCCCCTTTGCTCTTCCACTGATTAAGGGAGCTGCTGGCCTCAAAAAGCTTTGATAACCCTCAATAAAGGCATTATTGTCTTCCATCCATGTCTCTTGGAGGCATATGACTGCTTGTTTCTTAACAAATGCCAACCAGGCAGGGTCACATATTTTGTCAGCCAAACCCGCTATATTCCAGGAGACTAAGCTTGCATTACAAACGTCAACAGGTTCTGTTCCAATGACAAGCTCCGTGGTTATAGGTTCTAATAGCGATCGATTAAGGTGTTCTACGTATGTGTCTCCCTGAGTTTCAGTTGTGGAAGGGTTAGGTTCTACATGGATTGGAAGAAGGCTAAAAGCCTTGGGCAGGTCATGCGATGTACTGATGTACTCATGTAATGCGGGGCTATCCGTTAGGAGATCTATATCTAGCTCTACCTGACTATTGGTATCTAATTCAACGGCTGGAGAGGGAACAGTTACTGCTTGTATGGCCCTAATTTCCCCATGTACTAGATTACTCATATGACCAGTATGCATTAGTGTGGTTGGAGCAACATGTAGTCAGTCGACCCCCTCCAAACCACTCTGATCATAGAAAGCGTCAAACCTATTTGAAATAGGTACATTATAGTGGATGTTAGGGTATGTTAAATGAGAGTGATCATGGTGGTGATACATCCCGTGTGAGGCCTCCCGTCTCTCGTGATAAATTACTGGGTGGTTAACCTTTCTGGTCTCCCAGGATATATCCCTCCTATACTGTCTTTGATCTCCTACAGTGTAGTGTCCACGGTTCCTTGGAGTTACTCCATCATGATATTGATTAAAAAATTATCATAAGTTTTCTCCTGCTCTAGTGTGGGATATGGGTACACTTTACCTAGACTGTGATCACTTGAGGGATAAAAGTAACTTAGATCCATGGTACGGATCAAACTGCTAATCTGGCCATCCTTCCAACTAGTAATGTGCCTTGCCACACGATTGTCCTTGAAGTTGACAACAATGCAATCACCCTCAGTAGATTTAAATCTGTGCCCCACCCAGTCGACCCTCCTGACATTTGTTATTTTGCCACTTATGTGGGGAGGGATCGGTCTATGGGTGGTTAGCCAGTGACTCACTTTGTTTTTCAGATCCCCATAGCTCTCTACCTTACCATCTTCTAGTTGCGGTACACCAATCATTACTATGGTGTATAAGTGGGATTCAGGGGGGAGATTAATGTGAATGAGTTTTTTTGGTTGTGTCAGCTTTGGTGTTTGCACTAATCGTGTATTTATGGCTGTATTTTGTGTTGGTATTGGCCTTTGAGGCTCAACCTGATCATCAAGTGAATCAGGGGATAAACCTTCCGCGGCCCATTCACTCTCGTCGTTTCCAGTTGTGGAACCATCTGGGATGGTGGGCAAAGTCAGAGCTACTACAGTTTGGATATTTACACATGCAGGCAGGTTTGGGATGTTATGGTCTATAGCACCCAGGGAAGGAGTAAGTAACGAATTGGAGCTATCACTATGGGTGTTTTTCTTAGCTCGTGTCTTTTTAGTGTTAGTTTGCTTATGGGTGCTGTTGACCGGTAAAAGATTGACCTTCGGTATGGGTGCACTAAGAATTTTTAACATGCTCGTAGTGTCCTCTTTTTGAGACTTTTCCAACTTCACTAAGGTTTGCTCTATACTAGTGATTCTTTCGCTTATAGGCTGCAAAAAGGATCTAACTAGGTGTTCCAGTTCTGTCAGATATAGTTTGTCTGGTGTACTTGCCCTTTCAGTCTGGCTTGTCTGGTCTATGGAAGTTTTAATGTACTCTGGCTGTATTTCATTAGGCAATGATAATACACCCTGGTTAGATGACGTTGCAGTCAGATTAGATATTTTATTAGTTGGTTTGGCCAATCTAAAGTTGGCAACTAAGGCAGAAACATGTCGACCAATTTTTAACCACCCCCCTTTTTTCCCAATTTTGTTACTCTACAACTATTACTCATTATCAAGTTCACAAGATGCACTATAATAGAGTTTACCAGACCCAAAACCAGACAGAATAAAATTCCGTATCTCTGAGTTTTTGGTTTTTTAATAATTTTTATCTCTGGCTCACTACTGCACCAACCTTGGGTAAGAACCTCCGGGTGGAGGCTGCATAACAAAATAGACCTAATGATTATGCACACACGTGTTCTATAAGCGGAGAACCAAGATATACCGCTTCGAACCTACCATACCCATCACGTGCATGAGGGTCTTTTTACTGGGACACCCTTTGCTAGTCCTGTATACTTAAGGTTGAGCAGGACAAGTGATCCTTTCTCCTTTGATCAACAACAATCTAAAGTTTGACCAAACATCCTTTGCTGAGGGCGTGTGATTACCTAAAGGTCGGTATGTTTTCCTCACTATCGATTTAGTTTTTTTCCTATATCGTCGTTTCGTCTTTTTTGGGGAAGGTGGTTTATCTGCTGCTATTATATTTGCAAGAGGTGAACTTCCAACGAGTTCATCCCCTGACCTTGGGGAGTTTTTTTTTTTTTTTTTTAAATTTTTGAAAACCTTTATTAGTGCATCCAGAAAAGTACAAATAGTGGCCTACAACCCTCAGGCCGGCCACAAATACTGTTGAGTACTGGTGCATGCAATACGGTGACGAAACAGCACAGCAATATCAATTAGCAAGCAGTCAGCAGTTACACTATGGATCACATGCTGTCGCGTATCAGGAGCAATGAAGGTTAATTTTAAAATTTTTATGGCAACTAGTAATGTCCAACTATTCGGGTTCAATAAAAATAGAATATAAACGAAAGAAAGAACAGGGTCCATGTAGACGTAAGATAGTGGTATCGACAGAGGCATACACATCCCAGCAACTCAATGGACAAACCCCATCAGGCGGCATGGCGGCCAGGATGTATGCAACAAGGATATTAGACCCAAGGCCCTAACAGTATCCACCGTCACCCGCCCGCCCATGACATCAACATGGACTCAAGATAAAAGAAAGAAGAAATAAATTAAAAAGAAAAAACAAGGCACCATAGGAACAAAAAGAAACAAAATACCCATCCCTCAACCCCCACCCTACACGCATGCGAAGGCTACGGCCTACCCCCCCCCCCCCCTGCAGCGCGTCTGTCGCCCCATAAACCCGAAATATAGAATAGAGAATAAGAGAAAGAAGAAGGAAAGATATAATGTCACCTTTGATATAGGGAGCAAGAAAAGAGAAATCTAATCTAAAACTCCCATGAAATACCTAACCCCGGAGGAGGGCCACAATTTCTGAGCCCCGGATTCCACCACCCGCACAAGACCTACAACACATCAATTTTGTCAGCGCGATTGCAAAAGCCATTCCCTCTAATGAGGAGGAATATACCAACGAGAGCCCCCGCGTACACCCAGACAGCGCCCCGCCCCGAGTCCCCCCCAGCCGAACAAAGACAAATTAAAGACCACCACCAGTAACAGTTAACCCCGGACCCCGAGCCTGCAAATACATCCAGAACATTAGGAAGGGACAAGAATCAGAGACATCAAGTGTAACCCAAATGAAAGGGAACATGCCAAGCGATATCAGTTACAGTCCGAAAAAGGGGATTACACATATGTATCAACACCAATATAACAACAAGTGTTCCAGTCCGGGTCACAGCCAGTCGAGCAAGCAAAGTCAGAGGAAGACAATTTCAGCCCTGGCCTGAGCGTTGAAACCCTCCCAAGCGTGGTCGTCGCTGCGAGTTCACCGTAGGCAGAACAAAGGAGCAAGATGGCCGCTCTCGGCACAGAAGAAGTAGGGGGAGGGGAAGTGAGTGTTCCCAGACACCGACCATCATCCTGCCCAAGATGACAAGTGATTTCACCATCGCAGAATAGCACACACTCCAGCAATGTAGAAAAGGCCATATCAGTACTTCCTGAGGCGAAGTCTCAGGGTGCGGAGTGAAAGGAGACTTTGTAACTATAGCATCATCCATAAGGGAACACTCGACACTGTAGCCAGGGACCGAGCGCTCCACAGCATTCTCATGTTGCAACACTGTACCCACCACAGGAGGAATGAGAGGCAACAGGGGGGCAGCCAGCCGCAGTCGTTCCATTTGAGATACAGCTCCTTCAACCTTTCGCTCCAGCTCTCGGGTGTTCCGTCGCCATATCGCCCTCAGGTCTGCGAGGGCTATCAGGATGTCGCCATAGTGCAAGTCCTTCCCCAGCATCGGCCGGTTAGCACTGTGCAGCGACGCCACCGGAGCATCTGTTAGCTCGAGAATAGGCAGGGCAGCAAGCACTGGGGGTATGGGAACATCCGCTTCCTCGGTACGGCAGGCAGGTACCATCACCACCCCAACAGTCAACTCACAACGGAGGGGGGGGGAGGCGACTCCATAGCCAGCAGAAACAGTAGTTAGAGCCACCAAAGGAGACACGGCTCGTATTCCGGAGGTTACACGGTGTGAAGGCCCCCTCGATCCCCACCGATGCGGGTGGTACGCGGTGGAGGAGGCGCTCCAAAATGGAAGCTGCTCAGAGTGATGGCCGCACATCAAAGAAAGTGTCGCCTGTACGGCCCCAGCCTCGCGGGTTCCCACTCCGTCACTGAAAGTAGTATTGCCAGTCCGCCTACCTCTGTAGTCAGCCGCGGTCCATGAAACGCCGGCCCCGTCCCAGCCGGTCCAGCCGAGCGCGACCAGCGGCGTCCGGCAGCGACGATCGGGCAGAGTCCGGGGGCAGGGTCGGGAGTCAGCAAACGTTGCAATTCCGCAACCAAAACAGCCGGCGGGGATCTCGGAAGGACGCGGTCAGCATGCACGCACTCGTGGCTCTATTTGCACACGTTGCAGGCAAGAAGATTAATCAGGATTTCTTAAAACAGCAAGCGGGTTGCGGAGCCGGGAGCTCACACGTCCGGTCCGTCCGCCATCTTGGCTCCTCCTGCCGACCTTGGGGAGTTTAATGACATAACTCCCGGGTGAGATAAGCACAGATTTTCCCCAGAATTAAAAATAAACAAAGTGCTACCTTCTATGCTATTTAGTGGTATAGGTGAGGCTAATGATGCATTTTTCCTACTACTCTGGCCACTAGGCAACCCAGTAAAGGATTGCAATAAAAGTGACTCCTCCAAGTTAATAGAAGAATCCGCAGTATTGTTATTGGCAGTAGTATGCAATGAAAGATTGGGAAAACTCATATTTAATGTCATTGAAAGACGCCTCTCCGTATTTTGTATAGCGTCTGCTACTACACCTATAGTCTTTTGTAGCATTAATTCAATGGCTGTAAGAGACGGTAGAGGTGTAGATGGAACAGTCTTATTTCTAGTCGACGATCTTGTAGCCACAGGGGTCTTTCTGACTTTAGTCATCGTGTAGGAGGTATCCAAAAGAACGGATGAAGTACTGAACACTTATAAAGAGCTTAACTTAGCAGTTATAACAGGACACACATGCGATAATTAGACCAAATATAATACTGTCACCTTGTGCTATATCCCAGGGTAATGGCGATGAAGGGGGGTGGCCCGTCCCGTCTCCTTCTGTCCCCTGAGGGCCACAGAGGGCCCGCCCTTTGCCCGGGCTTAGCCCCGGGTGCTCCCGCGACGCGGGGGTGACGCGGCTTTTAAGCGCCGGCTGGCGCGCAGTTCCCCCGTCTGTTTCCACCGCTATGGACGCTGGGACATGGAGTCCGGCTGTGCACCCCTCCACTCAGCGGCCACGGGAGTATCCGGTGCGGCGGCGGGAGGGGGACGATGGGGCAAAGGCACAGGAGGTCACAGGTCCGCCCAATAAAAATCACAGTCTTGGCCAGGTAGGATAATTCGGTGCTCCGTTCGTGTCACCCGCTCCACCGGGGTGACGCGGCTTTTAAGCGCCGGCTGGCGCGCAGTTCCCCCGTCTGTTTCCGCTGCTATGGACGCTGGGAAATGGAGTCCGGCTGTGCCCCACTCCACTCGGCGGCCGCGGGAGTATCCGGTGCGGCGGCGGGAGGGGGACTATGGGGCACAGGCACAGGAGGTCACAGGTCCGCCCAATAAAAATCACAGTCTTGGCCAGGTAGGATGATTCGTTGCTCCGTTCGTGTCCACATTTGCAAAAGTTAAAAGTTTTGGCATTGTAAATGACAAAGCTATTAATTTCGCTATTTTCAAAACCAACACATAAATAAAAAATTTGTCATTTATAATACCAATAGCTCAAACTTTCCTAATGCGAGACTGTTAGACGGACCGGGAGGGTCGGCCGAGTATAAGGGGAGAGGTCTCCAGGGAGAGCCGTCTCCAGCGATCGTACAGACAAGTAACTTCCCCCCCACAGACGGACACCACACAAGGATAAGGTTCAACGATACTTTATAAGCAATTCTTTAAGTACGGTAAAATGGTACAAGGAGGTCTGGACTCAGGGGTCCCCTCGGTTCGGGTCTCTGGATTGGGAAAGGGGTAGCGGGACAGTCTTGTTACCAATTGGTTAGGTGAAATAGCTCTCAATCCTCGAGCTCGGCGTTCTAGATGATCGGGCCGCGGCGGAGCCAGCAGGTCCCGAGATGGTTGAAGGTAGCGACGGTCCGCGGTGGAGCCAGCAGGTCCCGATGAAGGTGGTGGTTACAAACGGTCCGCGGCCACGCCAGCAGGTCCCGACGACGATGAAGGTTTCAGAAGGTTGCGGCAGCGCCAGCAGGCAGGATGATAGTTCGCAAGGCAGGGCTACGGCAGCGCCAGTAGTCCGTCAAGGATGAGTTCTTCTCTGCGTCTCTCGACTCCAGGATACAACTGCCTTCCTGCTCTGGAGCTGCCCCAGTTATAGGGCTGGTGCCCTTTGATGTCCGGACCCTCGCACTTGGAGGTCGGGGGGTCCAGGATGAGGGAGTCCAGACACCCAGCAGGGGGGTGGAGCCAGCGCCCGGGGAGGCTGGGGGCGAGCGGTACCTGGCGGGGGAGAGCCATCGACACCTCTTTCTCCCATTGACCTGCCAAGTAGTCCGCTCACCTCCTGGGTGGATGGTGGTGCCGGGATGTCTGAGGCCTGGCCAGGCCCAGGGTTAGGGTCGATCGGAGGCCACGCGGCCTCGTGGTGCAGTGTCCAAGATGGCGCCCAGGTCGGACGCGAGGGCCAGTAGAGGATCGGGCCCAAGAGGTCGAGATGTTCAGAGGCAGGGGTCCCGGAGGGGACGGAAAACGTGGAGTGGTGGTGTGTGACACTTGAGGGACCGGGCTCGGGCCTGGTCGGGCAGAGGGGGAGCGGGCCCTTCATGTGGCCTGTCCAACATGCGTCCCCCCCAGCTGAAGGCGGGGAGAGTCACCCATCCTCTTGGGGACTCTCCTCGTCGAGGCGGAAAAAGCGTGACAGGCCATCCGCGTTGGCGTGGTCTTGTCCAGGTCGATGTTCCACAGTGAAGTCCATCCCCTGGAGGGAGATGGACCAACGTAGTAGTTTTGGGTTCTCCCCCCGCATCTGCATCAGCCACTGCAGGGGTCGATGATCGGTCTGTACCCGAAAGTGTGTGCCGAAGAGATAGGGCCGGAGCTTTTTGAGGGCCCATACCACGGCGAAGGCCTCCCTCTCGATGGTGCTCCAGCGTTGTTCTCGGGGCAGGAGTCGCCTGCTGATGAAGGCCACTGGCTGATCAAGGCCTTCGGGGTTCAATTGAGACAGGACCGCCCCAATGCCATGGTCGGAGGCATCCGTCTGGACGACGAATTCCTGGCTGTAGTCGGGTGCCTGGAGCACAGGGGCGGAGCACATGGCGGCCTTCAGTTGTTCGAAGGCTGCTTGACAATCTGGGGTCCAGTTGACCTTCTTTGGTTGATTTTTGGATGTGAGTTCTGTGAGGGGCCCCACTATGCTACCATAGTCCTTCACGAACCGTCGGTAATAGCCCGTGAGTCCCAGAAAGGCGCGTACCTCGGTCTGGGTGATGGGGGGCTGCCAGGACTGGATGGCGGCGATCTTGAGCTGCAGAGGGGCCACCAGGCCGCTTCCCACCTGGTGTCCGAGGTAGGTCACGGACCCCTGACCAATCTGGCATTTGCTGGCCTTGATCGTGAGGCCAGCTCGCTGAAGGGCCTGTAGCACCTCTCGGAGGTGGTGGAGGTGGTCGGACCAGTGGTGGCTGTATACAGCGATGTCGTCTAGGTAGGCGGCACTGAATCCTTCGAGTCCTGCCAAGACCTGATTAACGAGTCGCTGAAACGCTGCTGGGGCATTCTTCATGCCGAAGGGCATGACCTTGAAATGATAATGGCCGTCGGGAGTGGAAAACGCAGATCGTTCTTGGGCCCGGGGTGTGAGGCCGATCTGCCAGTAGCACGCCGTCAGGTCGAAAATGCTGAGGTAGCGGGCAGCTCCCATGCGGTCGATTAGTTCATCTGCCCGGGGGATGGGATGTGCGTCTGTTCTGGTGACCGCATTCAAGCCCCGGTAGTCGACGCAGAACCGGAGTTCCGGTGTGGTGCCGGGGGCGGCTGCTTTGGGGACCAGTACTACTGGGCTGGCCCAGGGGCTGTCTGAGGGCTCAATGACCCCGAGCGTGAGCATCTTGGTCACCTCTTCTTGGATGCAGGCCCGTACCCGATCTGGTACGCGGTAGGCCCGGTGGCGGATAGGGGGGCTGTCCCCCGTGTCCACGTCGTGCACACACCAGGAGGTGACACCTGGGGTGAGGGAGAACAGGCTGGCGAACTGCAGCAGAAGGTCTCGACATTCTTGGCGTTGTTCCAGGGTGAGGGCCTCCGAGAGTCGGACCCCGTCCACGGAGCCGTCTTTCTCCCGAGTCCGTAGGAGGTCAGGGAGGGGTTCGGAGTCTTCTTCGGCTCCATTGTCGGTGGCCATCAGGAGGCTGAGTTCTGAACGCACGAAATGGGGTTTCAGTCTATTAGCGTGGAGGACCCGGAGGGGGTTCCGTGAAGATTCCATATCGATGAGATAGGTGACAGGGCCCTTGCGCTCGACTACTTTGAAGGGCCCCGTCCACTTGTCTTGCAGGGCGCATGGTTCGGTGGGGGACATTACCCATACTTGTTGGCCGGGTTCAAATTCGATGGAGGAGGCATTTTGGTCATACCACTTTTTCATGTCCTCTTGACTGGCCTCCAAGTTTGCTTTCGCTATCTCCCTGAATCGTCGGGTCTGGTTGCGGAGGGTTAGGAGGTATTTGAAGACATCTGGAGGGTTCTTTAGAGGGGGCATTTCCCAGCCTTCCTTGACTAGGCTGAGCGGCCCCCGTACCGGGTGTCCATACAACAGTTCAAATGGGCTGAAGCCGAGGGACTTCTGGGGGACTTCTCGGTAGGCAAAGAGGAGGCACGGCAGTAGCACATCCCACTGGCGACGGAGGTGTTCTTCCAACCCCCCAATCATCCCTTTGAGCGTGCGGTTGAACCGCTCAACGAGTCCGTTTCCTTGAGGGTGATAGGGGGTCGTGAATCGATAGGTGACCCCACACTGTTGCCAGAGGGACTTCATGTATTTTGAAATAAAGTTCGTGCCTCTGTCGCTGACGACTTCTCGGGGGAAGCCCACACGGGAGAAGATCCCCATCAGGGCCCGGCCGACTACCGGGGCTGTCACAGTTCGCAGGGGAACAGCCTCAGGGTAGCGGGTGGCGTGGTCCACCAGTACCAGGATGAACCCATGTCCTTGTGCTGTACGGGGGTCGAGGGGCCCCACAATGTCTATCCCGACCCTCTCGAACGGGGTGGTGACCACTGGAAATGGTTGTAGGGGGGCTTTCAGTTTGCGGCCGCTCTTCCCACTGGCTTGGCACGTGGGGCAAGATCGGCAATGCTGGAGTACATCATTCCTCATTTTAGGCCAGAAGAAGTGGGTCACTAGGCGGCTGTAGGTTTTATCCTGACCCAGGTGCCCAGCCAGGGGGACATCGTGGGCCAGATTTAGCAAGAAGTCTCTAAAACGGAGGGGCACTACTAGCACTCGACTGGCCCCCAACTCCGCGATCCTTTGTTCACTGTATAGCAGATCATTGTCCCAATAGACCCAATGTGTTCCGGAGGTATCCCCTGCGCTCTGGGCGAGGGCTTGTTGGCGGAGTCCCTCGAGGGAGGGACAGGTCTTCTGCTCTTGGCGAAACTGCTCCTGGGTGGGCCCCCCCTCTTGATGCCACTGGTCGAGGCCAGAGAGGTCCGGAGGTTGAGCTGGTTCTGGGGGGACGGCACGGTCGGCGTCTTGTACTGGAGCGACCGGGGGAGGAGGTGCCGACCATTCAGGTTCCTCGGGTCGGAGATTGGCACGGGCGGCCATGGGCCGGGTGGTGACGCACGCCCAGTCCGGGATGCCTAACATCCCCAGGTGTTCTCTTCGTTCTACGGCTGCCCACGGAGAGCTTTCAAGGTCATTCCCCAGGAGGCAGTCTACGGGAGCATCATCTCGGACCGTCACCTTCAACATGCCGGAGACTCCTCCCCATTCGAAAGGGACGCAGGCCATCCGACACAGACTCTCCGAGTTATCGGCTGAACGGACAGGGCAGAGAATATTTGGTAGGAACTGTTCTGGGGTCACCAGGTGACAGCGGACGGCTGTTACACTGGCCCCGGTGTCACGGAGGGCTTCGGCCCGGCGTCCATTGATGCTCACCCATTGACTGTACTTCCGGGTGTTAGCGGGTAGGGGGACCCGCGGGACCATGTCTTTCCCCCCTAAGCAGGCTAGAGCCATGGCGGCTGGCTCCCATTCTTGATGTTCTTGCTCATATTCTTCCTGTTCCTCGGAGATCTGTTCTTCCCCCAGGGCAGCAGCAGCCACCTGGCGGGGTCTCGGGCTCTGGTTCTGTGGGCAATTTGGGTCGTTTGCGTAGTGGCCGACTCGCTGGCATCGGTGACACGTGACATTGGCTCTATATCCCGGTCGTGCCGGGGTGCTGCCCCGGTTGGCCGGGGGGGTGGTGCTGGCAGCGGGGGCGGCCGGAGCGTTGTCTCTTCCTCGTCCTTGGCCCCCTCCTCCTCCTCCTCGGGGACGGTGCTGACCGTGGTGGTTCCGGTTCTGTTCATAGGACCCATTTCGGCCCACTCTGGTGATTTCCCACCGGTCAGCCTCGGCTGCGAGCTGCCGTGGATCAGTCAATTTGCTGTCGAGGAGGTGCTGCCGGAGCTCGATGAAGCAATTGTTTGACAGATGCTCCCACACCATGAGATTGAAGAGCTGTTCGTAAGTTGTGACATTGCTTCCTTTGATCCAACCCTCGAAGGCTCTGCTGAAATAGTTCACGTACTCCACCCAAGTTGTACCCGGGATGCGGGTGCAGTCTCTGAACCTCTGGCGGTACATCTCGGGTGTGAGCCCATAGCGGGTGAGGAGGGCCGCTTTCAGGTGGTCATAGGAGGTCATCAGATGGTCCGGGAGCTGTAGCAGGGCATCGCGGCCCTCATTGAGGAATCTCCCCCATAGACCGGCTCCCCAGTCGCTTCGATCGATCCGGTGGGAGGTCATAGCTATTTCGTAGGCCTTGAACCATTGTTGGATGTCGTCCTCTCGGAAGTATTCTCGAACGACATCCTTGGGGATGTGTACCTTCTTATCTGTTGCTCCCGGGGTGCGGGGTTGCTCGGTCGCCCCTGATTCCTTGTTCTGCTTGCGTAAGTCTATCTCAGCTAATTTGCGCTCATGTTCATATGCCAGTCTTTTTTCCTCGAGCTCTCTTTGTCTCTGTTTTTCCTCTCTTTCTTCTCGGAGCCTCAGATGTTCTAAGTTCAGTTTCTGTTCGGCCAACTTGAGTTCACCATCCATTTTGAGCCGGGCCATTTCTAGTTCATGTAGTCTTGTTCTTTCTCGTTCCTGGATCTCGTCTTGCGAGAGGCCCGTTCTTCGCTCCTCGGGAGCTGTGGTGTCTTTTTCTACTGCTGCGATATTTTGGTCTGGGGGTCTGACGACCCCGGTTTCTGCCCAGGACTCCAGGGCATGCTTGAAATCGTCTTTGGTACTTAGACCGGTGGTAGCGATACCTAGTTCGATGCAGAATTGTTTTAATTCACGATGGCTGTATTCTTCCAATTTCTCCATCTGAAATTTCTCGGTGGATCCGCTTTCTTTGGTTGTCATCGTGATTTCGTCGTGGGGTGAGCTACTCTCTGTACGATTATGCGGTGATTCGGATCGCGCCGCTGGCCACCAATGTTAGACGGACCGGGAGGGTCGGCCGAGTATAAGGGGAGAGGTCTCCAGGGAGAGCCGTCTCCAGCGATCGTACAGACAAGTAACTTCCCCCCCACAGACGGACACCACACAAGGATAAGGTTCAACGATACTTTATAAGCAATTCTTTAAGTACGGTAAAATGGTACAAGGAGGTCTGGACTCAGGGGTCCCCTCGGTTCGGGTCTCTGGATTGGGAAAGGGGTAGCGGGACAGTCTTGTTACCAATTGGTTAGGTGAAATAGCTCTCAATCCTCGAGCTCGGCGTTCTAGATGATCGGGCCGCGGCGGAGCCAGCAGGTCCCGAGATGGTTGAAGGTAGCGACGGTCCGCGGAGGAGCCAGCAGGTCCCGATGAAGGTGGTGGTTACAAACGGTCCGCGGCCACGCCAGCAGGTCCCGACGACGATGAAGGTTTCAGAAGGTTGCGGCAGCGCCAGCAGGCAGGATGATAGTTCGCAAGGCAGGGCTACGGCAGCGCCAGTAGTCCGTCAAGGATGAGTTCTTCTCTGCGTCTCTCGACTCCAGGATACAACTGCCTTCCTGCTCTGGAGCTGCCCCAGTTATAGGGCTGGTGCCCTTTGATGTCCGGACCCTCGCACTTGGAGGTCGGGGGGTCCAGGATGAGGGAGTCCAGACACCCAGCAGGGGGGTGGAGCCAGCGCCCGGGGAGGCTGGGGGCGAGCGGTACCTGGCGGGGGAGAGCCATCGACACCTCTTTCTCCCATTGACCTGCCAAGTAGTCCGCTCACCTCCTGGGTGGATGGTGGTGCCGGGATGTCTGAGGCCTGGCCAGGCCCAGGGTTAGGGTCGATCGGAGGCCACGCGGCCTCGTGGTGCAGTGTCCAAGATGGCGCCCAGGTCGGACGCGAGGGCCAGTAGAGGATCGGGCCCAAGAGGTCGAGATGTTCAGAGGCAGGGGTCCCGGAGGGGACGGAAAACGTGGAGTGGTGGTGTGTGACACTTGAGGGACCGGGCTCGGGCCTGGTCGGGCAGAGGGGGAGCGGGCCCTTCATGTGGCCTGTCCAACAGAGACCTATTGCATTGCAAATGCTTGTTTTCTTCACTTCGCCCCCTCTCTCTTCCCTGCTATAAGTGCCTAGAAATGACACAATTCACTGTGTGTCTGCCAATTGCATTTACTGTGCCCTTATATGCATTCCATATTCCCCTCTATCTTGTGGTGTCCGACTCTATCTGAAACTTTCAACCTCTCCAGTCCCTCCACCCCACTCTCTCCACTTATTTCACACCTCTATTAGTTCCTCTCACTTAAACTTCTTCACCCTCGTTCTCTTTTCCTCAACACATTGTTGGTCATCTTGAGAAGAGTGTTTTCTCCTCAACCGAAATTATAGTGTGGCGCGACTTTATACACAAACAATATATTTTAAAAGTAATGTTTTTATATGAGATAATTGTTTTAACTCAAATATAAAATGAGTGCATATTGACTCTTTCGTAGCCCTCTGCCGTTGACATTCACGTTTTCCATAATTTATATTGCTCAACTGCTCATCAAGCTAAAAAGTAGGTGAAACCTAATGCATTTACCAATGTTTGTTCCCTACGATTATCCTAAACATGATGGCATCATCATCGGCTGTGGTTGTGTCCACCCTGGATGGTGGGGAATGATGTCCGCCACCGTTCTCTCCGTTCTCTCTCGCAGAACCCTGTCGGTCTCTCTGTTTATCTGAGCATCGAGGTCTCACTTTTATATTTTTCATGTGAAACTGGTTCGGGTAATCAGCCATTCCTTGTCCCTGGAACAGTGGCCCATTGCCTGTTCTCAATTCATTGGAGATGTTGAGGGCTGCAAATTATTTTCCGAGCTATGGTTTCCCTTTCTCTGCTGACGTGGACTTCTCTCTTGGACCTCCAGATATTTTGAGTAATTGTTCTGGATAATCAGTGCATGCCACCCTTCAGAGAAAATCCTTTGGTGATATTAGGCAACGAAGGCTCCAGCCTGTTAAATGTTTGCCAGGGTGAGCATTCCTTCACCCTGTTCTCCACATAGTCATCCAAAAGCATAAACCATACTTCCATGCAGTCTTTTTTTAGGTCTCGGCATCGAGACCTATTGTTATGGAGTTCGCTCTGAAGGGAGCTAGAGCTGTGAACGCGCCGACCAGGGTCTGTGAACGCGCACACACACAGGCAGGCGCCGTGCACACACAGACACACACAGAAACAGACACACGCACACACACACACCCCATCCCTCTCTGCCCACTCCCTCTCTGCCGCCCCCCCTCTACCCCCACTCACCGGGCTCTTTCCCTCCGCAGTGGGTCAGTCATGGCAGCAGGCAGACTCGGTGTCTTCTCCAGCGATCCTTCAGCTGATGTGCACGCCCACGCTGCGTCAAGTGCGCGCCCACCACGCTGTTTTCACGCCCGTTGATCCTCAGCATGTTATATACTTTGGCTATGGACAATTAGACCACCGTTTTGCTCCGTCAATAATGTTTTCTTGGGCTGCGGTGTCTACAAGGCAAGGGGGCAGTGCACTGCACATGGATTTATCCTCGTCACGCCAATAGGTATTGTTTAATTTTATTTCTTTCGATCAGCATGTTTTTTTGTAATCTCTGGGAGAGCCGACGCTGGGACTTGAACCCCATTCCACAGTGTCAAAGTCTGGACACGGAGTGAAAGAACGTGGCTGTGCAAGCTACCACTGGACCCACTATACTCAGTTACCATGAGGTGGCGATATCTGCCACTCACTTTCCTCACTGCACCTTTGTGTTAGCCACGATGATCATAATCATTTCTATCCACTTCCATAATAGGCTTGTATTTTCAAAGATATCCTCTAATACTGAAAAGAAATTAGGGCAATTAATATCTATACAGCAGAGTACATAAACACAAAATGTCATGACATTTTGCACACTGTTGCAGGTCCGCTGTAGTCAAGGAGATTGTCTTCTGAGAAGTGTTTACATCCTCAAAATGACTTTCCAGTGTAGAGGACCATTGGTGCACCTGCTTATCTGGCAATATGCATAAGGATTACTACCTATCTCACTAATATTTTATCTTCGTAAATAGTTTGTTCACAGTACATTGTAAATTGTTTTCACATCATGGGAGCTCTAAAAATTGAATTCTGTTCATCGCTTCTAAATGAGGCGCTTTTTGGCATTCTTCGACAATGCTTTCAAACTAATTTCTGCTACTGCGGTAGATGGATGGCACTCCGGAGAATATTGTGTTGATCGGTATAGCTCTATAAGCCGTGCGCGCCCCTGGTGACCCTCCCGCCCGACCCCAGGTCTGCCCAGTAGAACGGCGCTCACTTCATCCCTCTGTGAGGCAGAATCAATCAATCAATCAGTGACACTTATAAAGCGCGCTACATACCCGTAGGGTCTCAAGGCGCTGGGGGGGGGGGGGGGGGGGGGGCGCTACTGCTCGAACAGCCAGGTCTTCAGCTTTTTCCTGAAGGAGAGGTGGTCTTGGGTCAGGCGCAGTTCGGTCGGGAGGGAGTTCCAGGTCTTGGCGGCCAGGTAGGAGATGGACCTTCCTCCTGTAGTCGCTCTTCGGATGCGGGGGACGGCGGCGAGGGCGTGGTTGGCTGATCGGAGGTGGCGTTTGGGAGCGTAGAAGTTGATCCGGCTGTTGAGGTAGCTCGGGCCTTGGTCGTGTAGGGCTTTGTGTGCGTGGGTGAGGAGGCGGAAGGTGATTCTTTTGTTGACTGGGAGCCAGTGAAGGTCTCTCAGATGTCCGGTGATGTGGCTGGTTCGTGGGATGTCGAGGATGAGTCTGCCTGAGGCGTTCTGGATCCGCTGGAGTCTCTTCTGGATCTTGGCGGTGGTGCCGGCGTAGAGGGCGTTGCCGTAGTCCAGTCGGCTGGTGACGAGGGCCTGGGTGACTGTCTTCCTGGTCTCGGTGGGGATCCACCAGAAGATCTTCCGTAGCATGCGTAGGATGTTGAAGCATGCCGAGGAGATGTTGTTGACTTGCTTGGTCATGGAGAGGGAGGAGTCCAGGATGAAGCCCAGGTTGCGTGAATGGTCTGTCGGTTTGGGTGCGGTGCCCAGGGCGGGAGGCCACCAGGAGTCGTCCCAGGCGGAGGGTGAAGAGCCCAGGATGAGGACCTCCGTCTTGTCAGAGTTCAGTTTCAGGCGGCTGGTCGTCATCCACTCGGCTACCTCTTTCATCCCTTCGTGCAGGTTGGCTTTGGCGGAGGCGGGGTCGTTGGTCAGGGAGAGGATCAGCTGGGTGTCGTCGGCGTAGGAGATTATGCTGAGGTTGTGTTTGCGTACGATGGCCGCGAGGGGGCTCATGTAGACGTTGAAGAGGGTGGGGCTCAGAGAGGATCCTTGAGGGACGCCGCAGATGACTTCGGAGGCCTCTGACTTGTACGGTGGTAGGCGGACTCTCTGTGTTCTTCCGTCGAGGAAGGAGATGATCCATTCCAGCGCCTTGTCCTGGATTCCGATGTTGCTGAGGCGCTGTACTAGGGTGCGGTGGCAGACCGTGTCGAATGCCGCGGAGAGGTCTAGGAGGATGAGGGCCGCTGTTTCTCCATTGTCCATCAGGGCTCGGATGTAATCGGTGGCGGCGATGAGGGCGGTCTCGGTGCTGTGATTGGCTCGGAAGCCGGACTGTGAGGGGTCGAGGGATCCGTTTGTCTCGAGGAAGGCGGCCATCTGCTTGTTGACGGTCTTCTCGATGACTTTGGCTGGAAACGGGAGGAGCGAGATGGGGCGGTAGTTCTTGAGGTCGGTGGAGTCCGCTGTTGGTTTCTTGAGTAGAGCGCTGAGTTCGGCGTGTTTCCAGCTCTCAGGAAAGATGGCGGTGACGAAGGATGTGTTGATGATGTCTCGCAGGTGGGGTGCGATGACAGCGTCGGCCTTGTTGAAGACGTGGTGAGGGCAGGGGTCGGTCGGTGATCCGGAGTGGATGGAGTTCATCGTGCGGATGGTGTCTTCGGTGCTGATCGGGGTCCAGGCGTGGAGGGTGGTGGTGGGGGGTAGTTGTTCGGTCATGGTGTGCGTTGGTTGGTTGTTGAAGCTGTTGTGTATGTCCGCGATCTTGTTGTGGAAGTATGAAGCGAGGGAGTTGCAGAGGTCTTGCGATGAGGTGATGTCGTTGTTTCCTGCGCTGGGGTTGGAAAGCTCTTTCACGATGTTGAAGAGTTCCTTGCAGTTGTGTGCGTTGTTGTCCAAACGGTCCTTGAATGCTGTTTTCTTGGCGGCGCGGATCAGCTGGTGGTGCTTCCGGGTGGCAAGCTTGAAGGAGGTCCTGTTGTCCGGTGTCGGTTCCCTTCTCCAGACTTTCTCGAGGGCTCGGCAGTTCTTCTTGGAGCTCTTGAGTTCGTCGGTGAACCACGGGGCTTTCTTGCTGCCGGGTCTGCTGGGCGGGGTCCTCAGTGGGGCGAGCTCGTCTGTGCAGATGCTGATCCACTTCGTGAGGTTGTCGGCGGCCTGGCTGGGATTCGCTGAGCTGGCAGGGGGGTGCTGGCTCAGGGAGGTGGCGAGCTGGTCTGCTGTGATCTTGTTCCAGCTTCTGCGGGCGGCCTGTTGCTGGTGGTGGTGGGTCGTCGTTTTCTTAAAGGTGAAGTGGACGCAGCTGTGGTCCGTCCATTGAAGCTCTGTGGCGTGGCTGAAGTCGATGTCTGTGCTGGAGGAGAAGACTGCGTCCAGTGTGTGTCCGGCGAGGTGGGTGGGGGTGGACACCAGTTGCTTGAGTCCAAGATTGGCGAGGTTGTCGAGCAGGGTGCTGGTGTTGCGGTCGTTGTTGTTCTCCAGATGGAAGTTGAGGTCTCCCAGGAGGATGTAGTCAGCGGAGGGGCGGGCATGCGGGCTGACTAAGTCGGCGATGTCCTCGCTGAATTGTGTGCGTGGTCCAGGGGGTCGGTAGATCAGGGTGCCTCTGAGGGTGGTGTTCGGGTTGGTGTGGATCTGGAAATGCAGGTGTTCGGCGCTGGTCAGGGTGTTGTCGGTGCTGGTCGTGAGACGGATGGTGTTCCTGTGGATGATGGCGATGCCTCCTCCCATCTGGTTGGCGTTGCGGTCCCTCCGGACGATCTTGTAGCCCTCTGGGATAGCGATAGCTGAAGAGGCGTTCATCCAGGTCTCCGTGAGGAAGGCAACGTCAGGGGCTGTGGCGTCTAGAAGGTTCCAGAGTTCGATGGCGTGTCTGTGAGTGTGAGTGCAGAGTGCGCAGAGTGTGAAGTAGTGAGTGCAGAGTGAGTGTGCAGAGTGCAGAGTAGTGAGTGCAGAGTAGTGAGTGCAGAGTAGTGAGTGCAGAATAGTGAGTGCAGAATAGTGAGTGTGCAGAGTAGTGAGTGTGCAGAGTAGTGAGTGTGCAGAGTAGTGAGTGTGCAGAGTAGTGAGTGTGCAGAGTAGTGAGTGTGCAGAGTAGTGAGTGCATAGAGTAGTGAGTGCATAGAGTAGTGAGTGCATAGAGTAGTGAGTGCATAGAGTAGTGAGTGCATAGAGTAGTGAGTGCATAGAGTAGTGAGTGCATAGAGTAGTGAGTGCAGAGTAGTGAGTGCAGAGTAGTGAGTGCAGAGTGCAGAGTAGTGAGTGCAGAGTAGTGAGTGCAGAGTGCAGAGTAGTGAGTGCAGGGTGCAGAGTAGTGAGTGCAGAGTGCAGAGTAGTGAGTGCAGAGTGCAGAGTAGGGAGTGCAGAGTAGTGAGTGCAGAGTAGTGAGTGCAGAGTAGTGAGTGCAGAGTAGTGAGTGCAGAGTAGTGAGTGCAGAGTAGTGAGTGCAGAGTAGTGAGTGCAGAGTGCAGAGTAGTGAGTGCAGAGTGCAGAGTAGTGAGTGCAGAGTGCAGAGTAGTGAGTGCAGAGTGCAGAGTAGAGAGTGCAGAGTGCAGAGTAGTGAGTGCAGAGTAGTGAGTGCAGAGTAGTGAGTGCAGAGTAGTGAGTGCAGAGTGCAGAGTAGTGAGTGCAGAGTAGTGAGTGCAGAGTAGTGAGTGCAGAGTAGTGAGTAGTGAGTGCAGAGTAGTGAGTAGTGAGTGCAGAGTAGTGAGTAGTGAGTGCAGAGTAGTGAGTGCAGAGTAGTGAGTGCAGAGTAGTGAGTGCAGAGTGCAGAGTAGTGAGTGCAGAGTGCAGAGTGCAGAGTAGTGAGTGCAGAGTAGTGAGTGCAGAGTGCAGAGTAGTGAGTGCAGAGTGCAGAGTGCAGAGTAGTGAGTGCAGAGTGCAGAGTGCAGAGTAGTGAGTGCAGAGTGCAGAGTAGTGAGTGCAGAGTGCAGAGTGCAGAGTAGTGAATGCCTAGTAGTGAATGCCTAGTAGTGAATGCCTAGTAGTGAGTGCCTAGTAGTGAGTGCCTAGTAGTGAGTGCAGAGTAGTGAGTGCAGAGTAGTGAGTGCAGAGTAGTGAGTGCAGAGTAGTGAGTGCAGAGTAGTGAGTAGTGAGTGCAGAGTAGTGAGTAGTGAGTGCAGAGTAGTGAGTGCAGGGTGCAGAGTAGTGAGTGCAGAGTGCAGAGTAGTGAGTGCAGAGTAGTGAGTAGTGAGTGCAGAGTAGTGAGTGCAGAGTAGTGAGTGCAGAGTAGTGAGTGCAGGGTGCAGAGTAGTGAGTGCAGGGTGCAGAGTAGTGGGTGCAGAGTGCAGAGTAGTGAGTGCAGAGTGCAGAGTAGTGAGTGCAGAGTAGTGAGTGCAGAGTAGTGAGTGCAGAGTGCAGAGTAGTGAGTGCAGAGTGCAGAGTAGTGAGTAGTGAGTGCAGAGTGCAGAGTAGTGAGTAGTGAGTGCAGAGTGCAGAGTAGTGAGTAGTGAGTGCAGAGTGCAGAGTAGTGAGTAGTGAGTGCAGAGTAGTGAGTGCAGAGTAGTGAGTGCAGGGTGCAGAGTAGTGAGTGCAGAGTAGTGAGTGCAGAGTAGTGAGTGCAGAGTAGTGAGTGCAGAGTAGTGAGTGCAGAGTAGTGAGTGCAGAGTAGTGAGTGCAGGGTGCAGAGTAGTGAGTGCAGGGTGCAGAGTAGTGGGTGCAGGGTGCAGAGTAGTGGGTGCAGAATGCAGAGTAGTGAGTAGTGAGTGCAGAGTAGTGAGTGCAGAGTGCAGAGTAGTGAGTGCAGAGTAGTGAGTAGTGAGTGCAGAGTAGTGAGTGCAGGGTGCAGAGTAGTGAGTGCAGAGTGCAGAGTAGTGAGTGCAGAGTAGTGAGTGCAGAGTAGTGAGTGCAGAGTAGTGAGTGCAGAGTAGTGAGTGCAGAGTGCAGAGTAGTGAGTAGTGAGTGCAGAGTAGTGAGTGCAGAGTAGTGAGTGCAGGGTGCAGAGTAGTGAGTGCAGAGTAGTGAGTGCAGAGTAGTGAGTGCAGAGTAGTGAGTGCAGAGTAGTGAGTGCAGAGTAGTGAGTGCAGAGTAGTGAGTGCAGGGTAGTGAGTGCAGGGTGCAGAGTAGTGGGTGCAGAGTGCAGAGTAGTGGGTGCAGAGTGCAGAGTAGTGAGTGCAGAGTAGTGAGTGCAGAGAGTGCAGAGTGCAGAGTAGTGAGTGCAGAGTGCAGAGTAGTGAGTGCAGAGTAGTGAGTGCAGAGTAGTGAGTGCAGAGTGCAGAGTAGTGAGTGCAGGGTGCAGAGTAGTGAGTGCAGAGAGTGCAGAGTAGTGAGTGCAGAGTGCAGAGTAGTGAGTGCAGAGTAGTGAGTGCAGAGTAGTGAGTAGTGAGTGCAGAGTAGTGAGTGCAGAGTGCAGAGTAGTGAATGCAGAGAGTGCAGAGTGCAGAGTAGTGAGTGCAGAGTGCAGAGTAGTGAGTGCAGAGTAGTGAGTAGTGAGTGCAGAGTAGTGAGTGCAGAGTAGTGAGTGCAGAGTAGTGAGTGCAGGGTGCAGAGTAGTGAGTGCAGGGTGCAGAGTAGTGGGTGCAGAGTGCAGAGTAGTGAGTGCAGAGTGCAGAGTAGTGAGTGCAGAGTAGTGAGTGCAGAGTAGTGAGTGCAGAGTAGTGAGTGCAGAGTGCAGAGTAGTGAGTGCAGAGTGCAGAGTAGTGAGTAGTGAGTGCAGAGTGCAGAGTAGTGAGTAGTGAGTGCAGAGTAGTGAGTGCAGAGTAGTGAGTGCAGGGTGCAGAGTAGTGAGTGCAGAGTGCAGAGTAGTGAGTGCAGAGTAGTGAGTGCAGAGTAGTGAGTGCAGAGTAGTGAGTGCAGAGTAGTGAGTGCAGAGTAGTGAGTGCAGAGTAGTGAGTGCAGAGTAGTGAGTGCAGGGTGCAGAGTAGTGGGTGCAGAGTGCAGAGTAGTGAGTAGTGAGTGCAGAGTAGTGAGTGCAGAGTGCAGAGTAGTGAGTGCAGAGTAGTGAGTAGTGAGTGCAGAGTAGTGAGTGCAGGGTGCAGAGTAGTGAGTGCAGAGTGCAGAGTAGTGAGTGCAGAGTGCAGAGTAGTGAGTGCAGAGTAGTGAGTGCAGAGTAGTGAGTGCAGAGTAGTGAGTGCAGAGTAGTGAGTGCAGAGTAGTGAGTGCAGAGTAGTGAGTGCAGAGTGCAGAGTAGTGAGTGCAGAGTAGTGAGTGCAGAGTAGTGAGTGCAGGGTGCAGAGTAGTGAGTGCAGAGTAGTGAGTGCAGAGTAGTGAGTGCAGAGTAGTGAGTGCAGAGTAGTGAGTGCAGAGTAGTGAGTGCAGAGTAGTGAGTGCAGAGTAGTGAGTGCAGGGTGCAGAGTAGTGAGTGCAGGGTGCAGAGTAGTGAGTGCAGGGTGCAGAGTAGTGGGTGCAGGGTGCAGAGTAGTGGGTGCAGAGTAGTGAGTGCAGAGTAGTGAGTAGTGAGTGCAGAGTAGTGAGTGCAGGGTGCAGAGTAGTGAGTGCAGAGTGCAGAGTAGTGAGTGCAGAGTGCAGAGTAGTGAGTGCAGAGTGCAGAGTAGTGAGTGCAGAGTGCAGAGTAGTGAGTGCAGAGTAGTGAGTGCAGAGAGTGCAGAGTGCAGAGTAGTGAGTGCAGAGTGCAGAGTAGTGAGTGCAGAGAGTGCAGAGTAGTGAGTGCAGAGTGCAGAGTAGTGAGTGCAGAGTGCAGAGTAGTGAGTAGTGAGTGCAGAGTAGTGAGTGCAGAGTGCAGAGTAGTGAGTAGTGAGTGCAGAGTAGTGAGTGCAGAGTGCAGAGTAGTGAGTGCAGGGTGCAGAGTAGTGAGTGCAGAGAGTGCAGAGTGCAGAGTAGTGAGTGCAGAGTAGTGAGTAGTGAGTGCAGAGTAGTGAGTAGTGAGTGCAGAGTAGTAAGTAGTGAGTGCAGAGTAGTGAGTGCAGAGTAGTGAGTGCAGAGTAGTGAGTGCAGAGTAGTGAGTGCAGAGTGCAGAGTAGTGAGTGCAGAGAGTGCAGAGTAGTGAGTGCAGAGAGTGCAGAGTGCAGAGTAGTGAGTGCAGAGTGCAGAGTAGTGAGTGCAGAGTAGTGAGTGCAGAGTGCAGAGTAGTGAGTAGTGAGTGCAGAGTAGTGAGTGCAGGGTGCAGAGTAGTGAGTGCAGGGTGCAGAGTAGTGGGTGCAGAGTGCAGAGTAGTGAGTGCAGGGTGCAGAGTAGTGAGTGCAAGGTGCAGAGTAGTGGGTGCAGAGTGCAGAGTAGTGAGTGCAGAGTAGTGAGTGCAGAGTAGTGAGTGCAGAGTAGTGAGTGCAGAGTAGTGAGTGCAGAGTAGTGAGTGCAGAGTAGTGAGTGCAGAATGCAGAGTGAGTGTGCAGAGCAGTAAGTGCAGGTGCAGAGCGGTGTGTGCTGTTGAGTGCAGAGTGCTGTGTGCTGTTGAGTGCAGAGTGCTGTGTGCTGTTGAGTGCAGAGTGCTGTGTGCTGTTGAGTGCAGAGTGCTGTGTATTGGCAATGTAAATGACAATGTCATTTGTTTATGATTTAAAGAAGAAAAAAAGAAATGTCATGAGCAATGCCAATCGCTCTTCCTTTAATGATGCCGAGACCATTGCATTGTAAATGCTTGTTCATTTTCCCAATCCCTTGATGGACCACCTGGACATGGTTTGCCCCTTGCATCGCGAATGCGTGGAAAGTCACACATGGCAGGGTTTAGCTTGAGGTCACTTGAAGGACTGTAGAACTTTTCAGAGTTAATAATCATGGTCACCAAAATGTCATCATGGACGTTAACTACTGTGGTTAATCCGGACAGAGCTTCTTGGAAGGTTGTTCTGTAAAACTTCAGCTACACTGAAGATTCTAAGGTTCAGCCTTTTGTATCATCTCAGGCCCAGGTGTATGGAGAAGGTTGTAATATATCTGGAAATGGGGTCGCGCAACAGCAGGTGATACCCTGACTTCAGAACATGTGCCTCAGGGCAGAAAACAATTAGGTTTAAGTGCAAGCTGGGTATAAGGAGTACAAGGGCTCGAGACATTACAGATGTGCTCCCTTCGCTTTGTACAGAGTCTACTTCCTCCAAACACCTGAGCCCCTGAGGTGGCCAAGCCCTTATTACTGTGCTTCGCACACTCTTTGGCTTGAGCAAAAACCTCTTGGAAAGCCCCCTCTCTCCAAACTTGGAGCCCTATCAGGTGGCCCTACCACGCACATTCTTTCTCTTCTGCAGAAACCTTCACGGGGTCCCCTCTCCAGACACACAAAGCCTCCTCAGGACGCCAAACACCCAAAGCCTCTTCAGGCCACTCAGACGTCTCCCTCCTCTATTAATTGAAGGAGATAATGAGAACGAGGAAGATTAAGGGGAAAATGAAGGAGAAATTGTTAAATATGGTAAGAAAAAAATGAAGTGGTAGAGCGGCACCGATGCTTGGTAGAGGGGATTGCCAGTAGGTGACTATGTAGTAGAGGCTGAGACTGTAGTGGCATCTTATAATTATGAGTCATTTCAAGATGAAATATTTAGAGACCAGCGGGTACTAACTATTTCCTGCAAAAGAGCACAAGAAACACTATTACCGACGAAGGACTTTACTCTAGTACAGGCCATAAATGCAGCGAAAAGGCTTGAATACATGTCTCCAGACATAAAACAATATGTGCAGGTTCTGTAGAGCAACCTTAAGCTTGCAAGGTAGGATCTAAAGAGGACAAGGGCTCAGGGTCTTAGAGGGAAACACCAGATGGAACGACGGAGCCAGAGATGGAGATAATGGCCGAAGTAATAGGGGTGTTGAAAGAGAAGAAGAAACTATACCTGTGGTTAAAGGTAGACCTGGTAGCAGAAGCAGACGATGAGGATGTTGATAGTGAATTTAAAAATGAATTTAATGTACACATTTGTGGAGTTTGATAGGGCTCGGATGCTCCTTTTTGAAAGATCAAGGTGAATAGGAAACCTGGGAGGGAATGGCAGATTCTGATGTACATTATTGGTTAATGTTGAGATGATGTGGTCCATTTCAAATCTGGAATTGAAAACTCTGATATCAAATGAATTGCATATGGTAGATCACAAATAAAAGGAGTGGAATGTTCTGACGCCCAGATCACGTTTTAGACTGTGGCAGCTGGTGACCTTTAAAAGTGGTTTGTTCAAATCTATGGCTCAAATTCCGGTGAACGAGTCTGGCTTCTCATTGGGTTTTAGGGGGTTCACTAAGTCCCACTCTGACTCACTCACTCGGTCTCATTCTCATTGTGACTCTCTAATTTAGTCTCACTCATTCTCAGTCTACCTCAGTTTTTATTTATTTGAGTTTTATATAGCGCTGGCTGGATCCAAAGGTAACGGAGTGCTTTACATGTTTAGGGAATACATTTACCAACAAGTACAAGACGAGAGTCGAGTGGGAATCACAAGTGGTCATATCTATACTAATATAATAAAGAGAGAGCCCAAACCTTTGAGGCGGGTAATCTCAGGAACCACAGCACCTATCACAACACCCAACACAGCGTTGGAAAGGGCAGTTGCAGCAGAAGGACATAGGCTATGCAGACGCCCACCATATACATTTAAAAGGTGAAAGAACCGTGCCAGCAAAGTAGTCCCTTGTGGGCGTGTCTGCGTTGTGCTGTGGGCGTGTGCTGGGGGGCGTGACAAAACGCTGGGGGCGTGTGGAACGTTCCGCCCTTCATGCCATGTCTCATATCGTGTGCTGTGGGCGTGTGCTGTGGGCGTGTGCGGGGCGCGGGATTACTGAAAAAAAAGCGAGCGTTGTGCCCAATATTTCTTTGTTTTTTCTTCCCAGGTTCTGTACATTCCAACTCCGGGTGTCCACCCTGCTCCCTTAAAATACCCCTGCACCCCATAATCATAACCCACCCTTACTCCTTAAAATACCCCAACACCCCCAAACACTAACCCATCTTAACCCTATAAATATACCCTGTACCCTAAAACCCAAACCTATCCCTAAACCCTAAAAATACCCCTGAACCCCAAAACCCAAACCTAGCCCTGAACGCTAAAAATACCCCTGTACCCCAAAACCCAAACCTACCCCTGAACCCTAAAATACCCCTGTATCCCAAAACCCAAACCTACTCCTGAACCCTAAAATATCCCTGTACCCCAAAACCCAAACCTAGCCCTGAACCCTAAAAATACCCCTGTACCCCAAAACCCATACCTATCCTTAAACCCTAAAACTACCCCTGTACCCCATAACCCAAAACTATATCTGAATCCTTAAAATACCCAAGTACCCCAAAACATATACCCCTATACCCATACTTACCTTATCCAAACATAAAAAAAACATGCTTTTACCATTCATGCATTTACAACGAATTTCGTTGTAAATGTATGCGTGGTAAAAGCATATAAAATGTAATGCTAAGCGTTCTAATGGCATTGCGGAGTCATGGTACTTTCGTAATGAAAGTATGCGGAGTGATGGTATGCGGAAAGAAGGTTGCGGAATAATGGGTGTTTACCCTCCCCCGGTAGGTACATTGGTGGCACGGCGGCCCACATCTCCAGAAACATATTTGAACAAGCATTTGCAATGCAATAGGTCTCGCATTAGGAAAGTTTGAGCTGTTGGTATTGTAAATGGCAAATTTTATATTTATCTGTTGGTTTTGAAAATACCAAAATTAATAGCTTTGTCATTTACAATGCCAATAGTTTTAACTATAAAAAAACATTGATGTCACATGATGTACAGAACACGCTCCCACGTGTGGACAGATCTGGACGATGTATGTATGGGTCCGGTTTATGAAACGTTGCTAATAAATTGTCTACAGGAAAAGTATGTAGCAGATCTGTAGGATGCATGTACAGGTCCTCTGGATGAGATATCGTCTGCGAGGAAGGCCACGTGTGGACAGCTCTGTGGTATGGATATACCAGCCCTATTGTTGATAAAAAGTCTGCAGAAGGGACACGTACACGCCCACATGTGGACAGATCTGGAGGATGCATGTACACGTCCTGTTGATGATACACGATCTGCATTAGGAGCACACGCCCACATGTGGACAGATCTGGAGGATGCATGTACACGTCCTATTGATGGTATAGGTCTGCATTAGGAACACACTGCCACGTGGGCAGATCTGAACGATGCATGTACAGGTCTATTGATGACGCAAGGCCTGCAGAAATAGCATGCACGCTTTACGTGTGGACAGGTCAGAGGGATGCATGTACAGGTCCCTATGGATGGCACACGGTCTGCAAAAGGAACAGATGCCCACATGTGGACACATCTGGACGATGCATGTACAGATCTAATGGCGATTCAAGTCCTGCACAAAAAGGAACACATACAAGCTTGAGACGTGGAAGGGTCTGGGGGATGCATGTACAGGTCCTATGGATGATGGAAGGCCTCGGGACGATGCAAAGAGCCGTTGTAGTGGGCTACGTTAGCATGCGATAGCAATGGAATCTTTTCGTGCCTGTCAACCTCCAATACGTTTCCATGTGAATTTTACCAAGCCAGACTTCTGATAACTGAAATAATCATTGTACCCACCTCCCCCCTCTACTAACCACATAAAGGGGGATTATATTTGCAGAATAAACTTCCTTCGCCTTGTTTTTAACAGACTGCCGTGACACCACACCCTTACTGATGAACTTCGGGGTGGCTTCCCTGCCTTTCATTTCATCATCTTATCTGCATGCAACACTCGCAGTTACGCAGATGTCTAAACTTGCTCAGAGAAGTAAAAAAGATATACTTGCCCAGCCTCTGCTTTCAAGATCATGACGCACCCACTTTACAGTTCCAAGTGCAAACATATTTCGCGAGATTTTTGCTTATTGTAAGAAGAAAGAAATCACCGCCGCAGCCCTGCTCCGTGAAAACCGGAAGTCAGGCACTTTTGGCCCAGACGGGGGCGGGGCCTGCAATCCAGCAGGAAGTTCCGCCCTCCGCCGCCGAGGAAGCAGTGAAGCCGGCCGACTCCGACCAGCGCTGCAGAGGAGACACGCCGAAAGAGCCCGGTGAGTGGGAGGGGGGAGGGGGGAGGGGGGAGGGGGGTGTACGCGTGTGTGTCTGTTCGAATGTGTCTGTGTGTGTGCGCGTGGGTCTGCGTGTGTGCGCGTGGGTCTGCGTGTGTGTATGCAGTGTGTGTATGCAGTGTGTGTGGCTGGGTTTGTGCGCATGCGTGACTGTGGTTTGTAAGACGGGGAAGGGGGGAGGGGGGTGCGCCGCTTGTATGTGCCTGCGTGTGTTGTGCCTGTCTGCGTGTATGTGTGTGTGTGTGGGTGGGGCGAGGGGGCGGCAGCGTGTGTATGTGTGCGCGTGCGTGCAGAGGGGTGGGGGATGGCTGTATCTGTGCCATTAATGCGTGCGAGGGAAGCGAGTTAGGGAAGCGAGTTAGTCTGCGCAAGCGCAGCTTAGAAAGCTCGCTCCCGAGGTGAAATCTGACAGAGTGAAAGCGCGCGTCTGATTGCTGTCCAGTCTCCTAAATACGGGCAGCATAAGTTGTCGAGCTGACAGCATTCATGCTTCGCATGAATGCTAACGTCAGCTCGACCTAAAAATGCACAGGTCTCTCTCATTGATGGTCAGCACCGACATACACTTTTAGACACACCTCCCGCCACAAGTTCTAGAATTGCGAACTTTAGAGATGGGGAGCTACGTTCGAATCTCGGCATCAGCTCAACATCCTGTGAGTCCAAGCAAATCGCTTTGTCTCCCAGTGCCTACCACAAATGAATATGCTCTTCTGTAATGTAAATTGTGCTCATGCCATGTTGTCGAGTTCGCTATATAATATTGCAAGGAAAAATAAAGTAGGGAAACTCGAGTTCACACACTATTGAACGCGCACTCTTAAGTGCATCAGCAGTGCACTGTGAATCGGAGCGTTTCACAGGCCTGTCACGGATGAGAAATGCTATCAAAAAGAAATCCTACAAAACTATATACTACTGGCCGGCAGCAATTCATACCCAGACAACGTCGGGACGGGCTGCTAGTAGAAAAATATAGGAGAACAGAGCATTAAAGTCGACACATTGAGAGCACAGTAATATATATCAATTTAGCAATTAGGTACTGGGGAAGAGGATAGACTTCGAGTCAGCATAGTCAAATTGTCAGGGGACTTCCGACAAAAAGTGTCCATGAGAGTTGTGTCTTTAGGATGCGCAAGCCATCACATGATCTAGTTGAAGTAGCGCAGGTCCTTAGGGAGTGAGTGCATTTCCAGAGAAGGAGCGTACCTGTGAAGATTTGTTTATAAAGTTTAGGGGTTATGAGAGGGAGCGAGTTGGAGCGTTTCAGAGTTTAGCTATTTCCTACTCACAATAGTTGATATATTTGTTTTTTGTATGTAGGGCTTCGTGAGTGATACATGCTGTCTTGTAGATGCACCTTCCTTCGATTGGGAGCCAAGTGAGTCTTTTGAGAGCTGGAGAGATGTCAAACCATTTGGGGCCAGATTTTCGACCCACCAATTTGCGACTCGCAAATTGGGATGCACAACAGTGTCTCACACACTGTTTGCAATTCCTAATGGGGTCGCAAATTGCATGCCTCATGGCAGGCGCAATTTACGACCCCATTAGGAATGGCTAGCACTCACTGGGATGGTGGCTCGGTGGCTTGCTGAGGTCAGCAGACCATGTTTGTGACTGCTTTCTTAATTAAGCAGGTTTTTTTTTAATGCATCCCATTTTCCTTAAAGGAACACGGGATGCATGTGAAAAAGAATAATGAAACTTTTCAGCTCTTAAAAAATATTTGCTCACGCACACACGTTTGTGAGTGGTTTGCCACCAACTTGAAGTAGGTGGTAAACTGCGAGTGTTTTGCGAAGGCAATTGCAGTTACAAAACATTCGTACATGGCATGGTAACTTGCTATTAGATAGGGACGGCCCTTCTTAATAGCGAGAGTTGCAAATGTTATTTTGTGAGTCAATGACTCGCAAAATAGCATTTGTACATGCCATTACCCTTTTTTTCATTTGCAAATAATAAAAAGCCTTACATGTATCCCAAACAATCTCGATCCTAGCTGATCCCATGTTTTTATCCAAGAAAACTTCCATTTACTTACTCAAACTAGCTAATGCTTCCTGATCATAAAGGACCGTGCGATCCAACCTCCATATTGAACCCGGTGAACCGTTCTCCAATTTTAATGACCGGGTGATAGCTGAGTGATCAGAAAGATGTACCCCGACATGGGCCACCTGAACCATACAATCAATCAGTCTAGAGTCAATCAAAAAATAATCAATGCGAGATCTATGACTATACTTTTTATTGTAGAATGTATAACCTGGTAGCTGGCCAGACCTCAATCTCCAGATATCACACAAACCTGTGTGAGCCATCATCACCTTAACTCTATTTGACATTTTAATGTTCACCATGGCTCTACTTTCTTCTGATCGATCTAACTTATGATCCAATACCGTATTAAGTTTAGCAACAGTTTGATAGAGGGGTTGCAAATGCAATTTGTCATTGATCCTGGATTCTAGCTCTAATTGTCTGAAATGCTTGGTGTTCCAGGGTTTACAGGGTGGTACTGGGAAGGATGTGCGATGTAGATGGAATCGAATTTGATGGTGGTCTGAAAAAGATGGATCGAATGGATACAAGCTTAGCCTTTATTGTGGGTTGGTTCATTATGGAGTTGCTTGAGATCCTTTATTTCCAGTAGGTTATTAAGGTTGTGTATTGTGGGGTTCCAGTAAAGATTGAAATCACCCAGGGGCACATCATTGGAGCCAGTTTGTGTAAGTTGAGTTATTAAGTCGGTAAGTTCCTCAGTATAGAGTGTGCGATCACCTGGTGGATGATAGATGATGTGAAGTTAGGTGGGAGTATTTCCTTAATTTTGATTTCTTCCCAAAGATATTTGAAGGTTGTGTAGTCCATGGTCTCTAGGGGGTTAAGTTGGATTTCCTTTTTGTGGATGATTACAAGCCCGCCCCCGATTTGCTCTGTTATATCCCTTCTGATGATGTAGTATCCAGGTGGAGTGAGCAGGTCTAGTATTGAGGTTGAATGATCATTAACAGTGTACAATGAAAATTCCTTTGGAACCAATGTCACTTAACAACCACCGTTAATCTTTTCCATTCTGCATTACATCCATACCAGTGCCAATATAGGAAACCCCCATAGTTATAAGTACAAACACATCATGATTGAAACTCTCAATTGTAAAAAAATATTCAAATTTGTTTCTTAATCAATATCAAAAAATGTTAAAAACACGACGATAAAAATGAATCTCATTGACAATCCCAAAGCAATTGTAAAATTATTTTAAAAAATCACAAAAGAGACATTATTAGGTGATTCATCTCGAAACATCCCAGATCTTTAATTCGTTAGAATCTATTGGCGACGTCGGGCTCGTATCAGTAAATCCCAACAAAACAGTCCCTCAAATTTAATCAAAAAAACCCTCATGAAGTTCCTCTGTCAGGAACGAAACGCGTTGGCTGATGTCTAACTGCATGTTTTACTAAGAAGAATAAAATATATTTAAAGGACTCCCTTTTTGAGCTTGTGGACTTCTTTTCCGTGGTGCACCTTCCATTATCAAAAGAACTTCTCTTCTGAATTCTTGTTGTAGAGAAATGTGATAAAGTTTACACTGGCAGTGGTTGGATGTGGCAGTGTTGTGTTGTGGGTTCTGGCAAGAATACACATGGAACCTAGTTAAGAAGGTATTTATTAATTATATACACTAGGTGCCCCCAGCAGCAAATGTCACCTGTTAGTAGCCCCCCTCTCACTGAGATAACCACAGCTTTTAGAAGACCCACGCTGTGGCACTCCATAGCATCACATGATGCACGCTGCTCTCACTGAGCCAACTGCCTTAGAACACCCACATCCTGTAATAAGATATTAAAGGTACATTGGGATATTGCTAGAGCATTGACTGTTGTGTATAAACAGTAACTCGCACTGAGCACTAGTCCACAGTCGCTGCTCTTACTACGGATTTATTTCAAATACAGGTCTTATGTGATGTTCATACTTTGTTGGTGTGACTTGTCTTACTCTTTAATACAAAGATGATGTGTTATTTATTACAGGTGTAATAATGTGAAGATCCAGTGCCCAGAGGTGGTGAAGAGTTATAAAGGTTAATATCACTGTGATGATTATTTCTGTATGTTAGTGTTCGTGAAAATGGGATGGGATGGTGTACAATGGTATGGCAAATTGCTTTTTCTAACAATGTTTTATATCATTACAATTTTGACAAACCTAATTTGGGTGCAAACTATTAGGGTTGGACAGAAAATGCACTTGATATACATGAATGGTAGAATGCACACCGCTAATAATCCATAAATGTAACTTTTGCTCAAAGGCAGGGTTTTAGTGTGCAACCCTGGTGCGTGCTCTGTCCAAAACAAGCTTATATACTTAGTACAGCTGGTGACCATGAGTGCACCTGTCCTAAGATGCACAACCATCAAGCGAAGGCCAAAATAATCAACAAAGCCAATCCAATTTAATTTGTTTAATTTTGATTTGTAATCATGTTACTCATTCTTCAATATTTTCTTCAGTCCTTATGTGAAACCATGATAATTCCAATATTCAAATGCATGAGAAATGCCATTCCAGGCCTGTTTCTTCCGCATGTAGCAATCCGTAATTCATCATAAGTAACAATGGTGGTGGAAACCCAATGCATTTCAGGCATTAGCCCACTTTCTTCTTGTTGCGTGTACTTTAGACTGCTTAAGTGCTTGTGTTTCTACTCTTGGTCCATATCCATACACACTTTGGGAGTGTTAGGTGTTTTAGATTCACCCTCTCTAGGCAAAGTTGCTCTAATTGCAGCAGAATACATAGATAACCATCTTGTGGAGAATAACATTTCTTTGTCCAAGGCACTCACCACCTTCTCAGTGTACCCATCCAGAGTGCCGTTTTTAGGTCTCGCCTAGCGAAAGCAGCGCTTGCGCTGCTCTCGCTATTGAGAGTACCTATTGGAATCGATTCTGCCAGGGCATTTGTGCACGCGTCTGCATGGGTAAACATGGCTGCTCTTGCCATTCGTCCATAGCAGACAGCATGCGCGTGTCCCTACGGACTGCGGACAGGCCGACGCCATCTTGCAAAGCAAGCTTTCGTTGTCATAGCAACGAAAATGCCGATGTAGCTTGCATGGTGGCATGCATATTTCTCTTGCTCAAGTTGCCCAAGCTGGATGGTGAGCAGGGGCATGCACATATGACCGCTTGCGGGCAGCCAGGGAGTGGTCGCAGGTCGAGGGGCATGCAGGCGAGGTGCCCTCTATGGGCATGGGGGCACCCGGAATCCTGCGGCTGACGGGGTGCTCTGTGGGCTCGGACTGCTTCTCCCTTCCGCGGATCTGATCTGTCTAGAGCCGTGCGACTGCCAACAGCACCAGCATATCTTGTGCACTAACCAGGGGCTTTGAACTGTGCCAAAGGACAGCAGCCTGCCCAGCCCCAAGGACACCCTCGCCTACAGCCTGAGGGGCAACTTCATCAGCGCCTTCGACCTGCCCCGCTTCAGCCGCCTGCAGAGGCTGGACCTGCAGTACAACCAGATACTCCACATCCACCCCAAGGCTTTCCAAAAGCTAGGCCACCTGGGGGAGCTCTACCTGGGCTACAACCTGCTGTTGAGCCTTGTCCCTGGAACCCTGGCACCCCTACATAAGCTCTGGATGCTGAACCTGAATGGCAACAAGCTGTGCGCGCTTGGTAAGGGCTGCCTTGGGAGCTTGGGGAGCCTGGTGAAACTGAGGCTGGACAGCAATGCGCTGCAGGGCCTGCAGGAGGCGCTCTTCTCGCCATTGGGGAACCTACTGTACCTGCACTTACAGAACAACCACCTTCACAGCCTGGGCAGGGGTGCTTTCTTGGGCCTGGGTCGACTGCTGCTACTTAACCTCTCAGGCGACAGGAAGGGTCGCTGCGGCACCCAGCCACCTTTCGCCCTCTGAGCCCCCTAGACACCCTGGTTTTCTCTGCCAAGCAACTACAGCACCTGGGGAGCCAGCTTTGGGAAGGGTCTCCCGCCTGGTGCTCAGTGACAATCGCCTGGCAGTGCTGGAGGACAATGCCTTTGAGGGTCTGCGGACCCTGAAAGAGCTGAGGCAACCTCCTGAATCACCTTCCCGGGACGCTCCTGTGGCCGCTGCCCAACCTGGAGGTGCTGAATTTGAGCCGCAACCTGTTGTCCAGCATACACCCGGTGGCCTTTAGTGGGCTGCCTGCACTGGGGGAACTGAGGCTGTTGGGCAACTTGCTGACTGCCCTCCCTGGCCAGGCCTTTGCTTCTGACTCTGCACTCCACCGCTTGGTCTTGGATGACAACCGCTGGACCTGTGACTTGATTTTGAAAAGAAGTCCATAATTATGTAGAAGGTAATTAATATTTAAACTGCTAGGTGTTAAGGACATGTTGAACACGCAATCAGCACCAGCGCTTGGGTATTGGGGAAGTGTCCAGCACGCTCTAGTTTGCACCCACAAGGGAAGCACTGGCACTCCCCCTGCCGGTCCCCCACCACATTCCCCCAACAGGGATGGCAGCTGCCACCCCATTCCCCTTCCCGATAACTACATCAGTGCGCGTATAGAGCACAAACCTCATCATAAGGAGCCAGGAGTAACTGGAAGCAACTTGCTTCTAGCGCATGATGGGTCCAGGACCATATTAAGGTTTTTATACGTCATTACAGTGACTGTCACCCAACAGCTAATTTTCACTGCGGCAAGCATAGATGCCCTGTGCAACAAGCATTGGCATAGCCAATAGGTCTTCCCTTTGGGACCTTATAAGTGTTTAGTTATCCAGCACAATATCCTTGGTGCAACAACATCAACTGTTGCATGGCTAAACACTTATAAAGTCCCAAAGGCGAGACCTCTTGGCTATGCCAATGCTTGGTTTTTTAAAATCTATTCCCTCCATGCTATTGGGAAACCTTTTCTTCAACATCTCAAGCGTGTCCAAACAGCCATGGCACACACAAAAAGGTAAAGTTGGGCGATATTATGGACTAGTCTGAACAGTGCAATATAAACCCAATAACAACAACTCTATATAATCTAAGAGTTGAGCCCCAACATAAGGGTACAGTTCCTTTGAAAGTGAGCAGCCAAGGGGGGGTGGCCCAGCCTCATTCGGCCGTGAACAGGCACTGGCGGGCTTGTCCTTGGCTCGGGCTAGGCCTGAGTGCTTCCCCCGCTGCAGGAGGTTTGAGAGCGCTATATGCATGTTGACCAGGCTCCTCCCACACACTCCGCGCCTCCTGGCACGCTGTAATATGGGACTGCGAGTCCCCGCTGTCTGCCACCCTCCAGCTGACCAACAAATTTCTGAGAGATCATTTCACATTAAGAAAGTACAGGTAGGGGGAGGAGCCAAGCGTGTGACCAAGATGGGCGCGTGAAGGCTTGGCTCTGGAGACTCCGTCCCTCCGTCGAGCCTATCCTGCATTAATCCTGATGCCCGAACCCTACAATCGGTATGGGAAAAGAAGCAGGTCCCCCTGGTGAAATTTGGGATGGAATCGAGCATTCCTACCCATCGCAACGTCGTCTGGAGTTTTGGAGGCCTACACCCCATCTCATCCAGTGACCATGGTGCTTCGTACACCCGGACTCTAGTTGAACAACAGCGGATCTTTTAACCGGAAGTTGCGGTCCACAACCGAAACCAAAACTCATCTGCTGAAGATGCGATGAACTCTGGCGAACGTTTGGAGAAGATAATTGGGAGCTGCCCTCCGAGGTGGGCTTGAGTGTTGGTGGTGGAGCCACAGTGGTGCCCTGGGGTGCTGACCAGGTTCTCTCGGCTAGGTGTGAACACTAGGATGGCGTCGAAGCCGGAAACCGAGAAGCCTCAATCGAGGTCAGGGCGAGGGCTGAAAAATGTGCAGACTCACAAGATAGATCGATACGTTCAGTCCAAGGGGTCGCCCTCAGAGCAGAGGAAGACCCCAACGCACGGAGGGGACCCACTAAGCGAACCGGTCGAGCCGACAATGACAGATCTCTTTGCGGCAATAAACAACATCCAAGCCGCCATGGTCGGGAAAATGGACGCACTGGACGCTAAATTAGATTCTGTGAAGTTGGAAGTCAACTTATTGCAGGCTGATCACGCCAAAACCAGCGAAAAGGTCAAGTTCCTTGACCTAAAGACTTCCAGCTTGGTGAATGATGTGGCGGAGTTGCAACGGGAAGTACGGGATCTACAGGCGGCATGGGAAGATCCCCGCCGAAAGCTGGATGACTAAGAAGGGTGCAAACAGTGAAATAATGTACTTATCCTTGGTGTACCGGAGAAAGCAGAAGGCCAAACACCCGATCTATTTGTGGAAGATATTGTGCTCAACCATCTGAAGCCAAGGGGCCTCAGTTGAATTTATCAAAATGGATAGGACACTTGTAACCACTTATTCCAAGAGATATATTGAAAAACCCTCATAAACGTTGTGTATAACGAGAAGCGGTATATCTTGTTCTCCGCCCCACACAAACGTTATGGCAACAGTCATTGGGTTTTATCAATCAGTATCTTGCCAGCCTCACCCGAGGCAATCTCTGGTTTTATCGTGGCAGTATCCAGAGAAAATGTGGAGTTACCCCACTGAAGCTGAGAAACAAGGTTAAAAAAGTTTCCAGACGATTACAAGCTTTATTCAGATCGCTGGACCCTTAGTTAAAAATTGTTAAGGGTATGCTCTGGGGATATTTACGAATCCTTAGCATAGGTCATTAGGACAGAAAAAACGTCAACATGTTTCTGCTCTCTTGGCCCGTGGGTCTAAGAGCATTCGTCAGGACATATAACAAAAAACATACAATAAAAGGCTACTATCACTATTTGTGACGTAAATGGGTCAATACCGGGCGGGAGTCAGGACGGGAGGCAGAGCCAGCACAAGACACGGAACACGCTTCCTAACGCGGCCTGGGACATAGTCCACACCTCCTGATGGGACCTGGGTAAAAATTGCCTCAAGGTTCATTCCATTGTACACCTAATATAGAGGTGACTATTAAGAACCTTCATGGGTAAGACTATCAAGTTGTATTGACCCATTTACGTCACAAATAGTGATAGTAGCCTTTTATTGTATGTTTTTTGTTATATGTCCTGACGAATGCTCTTAGACCCACGGGCCAAGAGAGCAGAAACATGTTGACGTTTTTTCTGTCCTAATGACCTATGCTAAGGATTCCTAAATATCCCCAGAGCATACCCTTAACAATTTTTAACTAAGGGTCCAGCGATCTGAATAAAACTTGTAATCGTCTGGAAACTTTTTTAACCTTTTTTCTCAGCTTCAGTGGGGTAACTCCACATTTTCTCTGGATACTGCCACGATAAAACCAGAGATTGCCTCGGGTGAGGCTGGCAAGATACTGATTGATAAAACCCAATGACTGTTGCCATAACGTTTGTGTGGGGCGGAGAACAAGATATACCGCTTCTCGTTATACACAACGTCTATGAGGGTTTTTCAATATATCTCTTGGAATAAGTGGTTACAAGTGTCCTATCCATTTTGATAAATTCAACTGAGTTCTGGGGAACAGATAGGGCAGCCATTCCTCTTCCCTCATTTTGATAAAATACTCGCCAAGGGGCCTCAGCAATTTTTTCACAATCGAACAGGCACATAGGGTGCCAGGAGGTCAGCCAAAACCAGGAGCACCACCCCGCCCGATGATAGCCAGGGTGCTGAACTTCCGAGACAGGGATGTGATTCTACAATCTTCATGCTCCACGGGCCCGCTGCATTATGAAAACACTACGCTCTCCTTCTTTCCAGACTTTACGCAGGCCGTGCAGAAAATGAGACCGAGTTTTCTCCCGGTAAAGAGGAAACTAAGAGACCAGGGACTGAGATACTCGATGCTCTTTCCGGCGAAACTGCAAGTGGAAGTGGATGGCAAGGCCTGGTTCTTTGATAACCCGGAGGTGGTGTGATTTTGGGCGGACAGCATAGCGTCGGAACATCCCGAAGAGCACCAGCACGCTGCGGAGGAAAATGGACAGGGATGAGGAAGGTGTCAACGACAATGGTGTTTTATTTGTGGACTTGGGTAGTGGACTAATGTAGCGTTCAGGGGGACTTTGCAGATGTGTATAATTCGGGAATAATGCTGTGGAGGGGGAGGGAGGGGCTGGGCATCGGGTTCCTCCCCGTTACTACCATTAGTTCCTTAGATTAGTGGGGGGCGACAGGCACACTCCGAGTTGTAGTGGGGCTCAGGTCTGATGCAGGGGTGCAGGGTGGTGGGGTGGGGTTGGGGTTTGGGGACATTGTTTTTGGTTTTCGCTTAATTTCTCTGAAATCATTGAATAATTGTGTATGTTCACGTCGGGTGTTTACTGTCATGGGAATTGGGTAAATGTCGCAAGAACGGAAAGGATTGGGGATGAAGATACTGAGCTGGAATGTTAATGGGCTGGGCGACAGGCTCAAGCAGGGGATGGCGAATCAGTTCATACGAAGGCACTCCCCGGACGTGGTATTGTTGCAAGAAACACACCGGATTGGCAATAGATGTATGGCACTGCATAAGGGAGGATGTAAGTTAGTGGCACACGCAGGGTTTACCACAGGTTCAAGGGGTGTTGGAATATTGTTAAAAAACTCCTTCCCCTTTGAGATTTGATCGACATGAGTGGACCAGAGAGGCAGGTATGTGGGTGTTTCCATTCAGTTGGAGAGTAGGACACTTACATTCTTGTCGGCGTATCTCCCGCCTGGCCTGCAATCTGACACCTTCCGCGACCTGGGCGCCGTCTTTCTCACGCTCCCCCTTGGCCCCCTCGTCATTGGGGGTGACTTCAACGCAGTGTTAGATGGGGAGCTTGATCGACACCCAGGGAGGGTTCTCCGTCAGTCCCAGCGGTGGCTCCCAGAATTTTTAGAAACATTGGGTCTGGTAGATAGCTGGAGGACACGAAACCACACGCAGAAGCAATTCACTCATGTCTCTGCCGCGCATAGTAGCATGTCAAGGTTAGATTATATTCTTATACCAGCCTCGGAAGCAGGGACCATCAGGGAAACCGGGTTCATGAGCAGAGGTATATCTGATCATTCCCCCATGTGGTTGCGGCTAGACAATGGTGGTCCGTCGGCGGGTAGAGTTGCCCTCATTAACGCGTGGTATCTCAAGGACCCGTGCGTGAAAAAGGAGACTGTACGCCTCTCACACCAATATTTTAATGAAAACGTTGGCAGTGTAAGTTCGGCAGGGATACTTTGGCAGGTCTACAAACCAGTTATCAGAGGTGAGGTTCTGTCCCTGGTAGCGAGGAATAAAAGGAAACATCAGGCAGATATTGTTAGATTGGAGACAGAGGTGATGTCCTGAGAGAAAGAAATATCTGAGTCGCCTAATCAGAACGGTCTCCATCGCTTGAAGCTCAGTCAGGATGTGTTAGACGGACCGGGAGGGTCGGCCGAGGATAAGGGGAGAGGTCTCCGGGGAGAGCCGTCTCCAGCGATCGTACAGACAAGTAACTTCCCCCCCACAGACGGACACCACACAAGGGTAAAGTTCAACGAGACTTTATAGGCAATTCTTTAAGGTTACGATGGAATGGTACAAGGAGGTCTGGACTCAGGGGTCCCCTCGGTTCTGGTCTCTGGCTTGGGAAAAGGGTAGCGGGACAGTCTTGTTACCAAAAGATGAAACTAGCTCTCAATCCTCGAGCTCGGCGTTCTAGATGATCGGGTCGCGGCGGAGCCAGCAGGTCCCGAGATGGACGAAGGAAACGACGGTCCGCGGCGGAGCCAGCAGGTCCCGATGAAGATGGTGAATGCAAACGGTCCGCGGCCACGCCAGCAGGTCCCGACGACGATGAAGGATATGAAGGTTACGAAGGTTGCGGCAGCGCCAGCAGGCAAGACGATGGTGCACGAGACAGAGCTATGGCAGCGCCAGTAGTCCGTCAAGGATGAGTTCTTCTCTGCGTCTCTCGACTCCAAGATACAACTGCCTTCCTGCTCTGGAGCTGCCCCAGTTATAGGGCTGGTGTTCTTTGATGTCCGGACCCTCGCACTTGGAGGTCGGGAGGTCCGGGATGAGGGAGTTCAGACACCCAGCAGGGGGGTGGAGCCGGCGCCCGGGGAGGCGATGGCCGAGCGGCACCTGGCGGGGAGAGCCATCGACACCTCTTTCCCCCAGTGACTTGCCAAGTAGCCCGCTCACCTCCTGGGTGGATGGTGGTGCCGGGATGTCTGAGACCTGGCCAGGCCCAGGGTTGAGGTCGATCTGGGGCCAGGCGGCCTCGTGGTGGAGTGTCCAAGATGGCGCCCAGGATGGGCGCGCAGGCCGGCGGTGAATCAGGCCCACGAGGTCGACGTGTTCGAGGGTAGGGGTCCCGGAGGGGACGGAGGACGTGTAATGGTGGTGTGTGGTACCTGCGTGACCGGGCTCGGGCCTGGTCGGGCCGGGGGAGAGTGGCCCTTCATGTGGCCTGTCCAACATGCGTCCCCCCCAGCTGAAGGCGGGGAGAGTCACCCATCCTCTTGGGGACTCTCCTCGTCGAGGCGGAAGAACCGGGACAGGCCATCCGCGTTGGCGTGATCTGGCCCGGGCCGATGTTCAACTGTGAAGTCCATCCCTTGGAGGGAGATGGACCAACGTAGTAGCTTCGGGTTTTCTCCCCGCATCTGCATCAGCCACTGCAGGGGTCGGTGGTCGGTCTGCACCCGGAAGTGTGTGCCAAAGTGGTAGGGCCGGAGTTTCTTGAGGGCCCATACCACGGCGAAGGCCTCCCTCTCAATGGTGCTCCAGCGTTGTTCTCGTGGTAGGAGTCGCCTGCTGATGAAGGCCACTGGCTGATCAAGGCCTTCGGTGTTCACTTGAGACAGGACTGCCCCGATGCCATGGTCGGAGGCATCCGTCTGGACGACGAACTCCCAGCTGTAGTCGGGGGCCTGGAGCACAGGGGCGGAACACATGGCGGTTTTCAATTGTTCGAATGCTGTTTGACACTCTGGGGTCCAGTTGACTTCCTTGGGTTGATTTTTTGACGTGAGTTCCGTGAGGGGACCCACTATAGTACCATAGTCTTTCACGAACCTTCGGTAGTAGCCCGTGAGGCCCAGGAAGGCTCGTACCTCGGTCTGGGTGATGGGGGGCTGCCAGGACTGGATGGCGGCAATTTTGAGCTGCAGAGGGGCCACCAGGCCGCTCCCCACCTGGTGTCCGAGGTAGGTTACAGACCCTTGACCAATTTGACATTTGCTGGCCTTGATCGTGAGGCCAGCTCGCTGAAGGGCTTGTAGCACGGCTCGGAGGTGGTGGAGGTGCTCGGTCCAATGGTGGCTGTATACAGCGATGTCATCTAGGTAGGCGGCGCTGAACCCTTCGAGCCCCGCCAGGACTTGATTGACGAGCCGCTGAAAGGTTGCTGGGGCATTCTTCATGCCAAAGGGCATGACCTTGAAATGGTAATGGCCATCGGGGGTGGAAAAGGCAGAACGTTCTTGGGCCCGGGGTGTGAGGCCGATTTGCCAGTAGCCCGCCGTCAGGTCGAAAATACTGAGGTAGCGGGCAGCTCCCATGCGGTCGATTAGTTCATCTGCCCGGGGGATGGGATGTGCGTCTGTTCTGGTGACCGCATTTAAGCCCCGGTAGTCGACGCAGAACCGGAGTTCCGGCGTGGTGCCAGGGGCGGCTGCTTTGGGGACCAGTACTACAGGACTGGCCCAGGGGCTATCTGAGGGCTCGATGACCCCGAGCGTGAGCATTCTTGCTACCTCTTCCTGGATGCAGGCCCGTACCCGATCTGGCACGCGGTAGGCCCGGTGGCGGATAGGGGGGCTGTCCCCTGTGTCCACATCGTGCACACACCAGGAAGTGACACCTGGGGCGAGGGAGAACAGGCTGGCGAACTGTGACAGGAGGACTCGACACTCCTGGTGTTGCTCTCGGGTGAGGGCCTCCGAGAGTCGGACCCCATCCACGGAGCCGTCTTTCTCCTGAGTCCGTAGAAGGTCAGGGAGGGGCTCGGAGTCCTCTTCAGCCCCATTGTCTGTGGCCATCAGGAGGCTGAGTTCTGAACGCACAAAGTGGGGTTTCAGTCTGTTAGCGTGGAGGACCCGGAGGGGGTTCCGGGGAGATTCCATGTCGATGAGATAGGTGGCAGGACCCTTGCGCTCGACTACTTTGAAGGGCCCTGTCCACTTGTCTTGCAGGGCGCAGGGTTCGGTGGGGGACATCACCCATACCTGTTGCCCAGGTTCAAATTCGATGGAGGAGGCATTCCGGTCATACCACTTTTTCATGTCCTCTTGACTGGCCTCTAGGTTGGCTTTTGCCAGCTCTCTGAACCGCCGGGTCTGGTTGCGGAGGGTTAGGAGGTATCGGAAAACATCTGGTGGGTTCTTTAGAGGGGGCATCTCCCAGCCTTCCTTGACTAGGCTGAGCGGCCCCCGCACTGGGTGTCCATATAGTAGTTCAAACGGGCTGAAGCCCAGGGACTTCTGGGGAACCTCTCGATAGGCGAAGAGGAGGCACGGCAGCAGCACGTCCCACTGGCGACGGAGGGGCTCTTCCAACCCCCCGATCATCCCTTTGAGTGTGCGGTTGAACCGCTCAACGAGTCCGTTTCCTTGAGGGTGATAGGGGGTCGTGAATCGGTAGGTAACCCCGCACTGTTGCCAGAGGGACTTCATATATTTAGAAATAAAGTTCGTGCCTCTGTCGCTGACGACTTCTCGGGGGAAGCCCACACGGGAGAAGATCCCCAACAGAGCCCGGCCGACTACCGGGGCTGTCACGGTTCGCAGGGGAACAGCCTCGGGGTAGCGGGTGGCGTGGTCCACTAGCACCAGGATGAATCGATGGCCTTGTTTGGTACGCGGGTCCAGGGGTCCCACGATGTCTATCCCGACCCTCTCGAACGGGGTGGTGACCACGGGAAAAGGTTGCAGGGGGGCTTTTAGTTTGCGGCCGCTCTTTCCACTGGCTTGGCACGTGGGGCAAGATCGGCAATGCTGGTGTACATCGTTCCTCATTTTGGGCCAGAAGAAGTGGGTCACCAGACGACTATAGGTTTTATCTTGACCCAGGTGTCCCGCCAGGGGGACATCGTGGGCCAGGTTTAGCAGAAAGTCTCTAAAACGGAGGGGCACCACCAGTACTCGGCTAGCCCCCAGCTCCGCGATTCTTTGCTCACTGTACAGCAGTTCATTGTCCCAGTAGACCCAGTGCGTTCCGGAGGTATCCCCTGCACTTTGGGCGAGCGCTTGTTGGCGGAGTCCCTCGAGGGAGGGACAGGTCTTCTGTTCTTGGCGAAATTGTTCTTGCGTGGGCCCCCCCTCTTGAGGCTACTGGTCGATGTTAGCGAGGTCTGGAGGTTGAGCTGGTTCTGGGGGGACGTCACGGTCGGTGGTTTCGGCTGGGGCGACCGGAGGCGGTGGCGCCGGCCATTCGGGTTCCTCTCGGCGGGGGTTGGCACGGGCGGCCATGGACCGGGTGGTGACGCACGCCCAGTCCGGGCTGCCTAACATCCCCAGGTGTTCTCTTCGTTCTACGGCTGCCCACGGAGAGCTTTCAAGGTCATTCCCCAGGCGGCAGTCTACGGGGGCATCGTCTCGGACCGTTACCTTTAACATGCCGGAGACCCCTCCCCATTCGAAGGGGACGCAGGCCATCCGACACAGACTTTCCGAGTTATCGGCTGAACGTACAGGGCAGAGAATGTTCGGTAGATATTGTTCTGGGGTCACCAGGTGACAGCGGACGGCTGTTACACTGGCCCCAGTGTCACGAAGGGCTTCGGCCCGGCGTCCATTGATGCTCACCCATTGGCTGTATTTCTGGGTGTTAGCGGGTAGGGGGACCCGCGGAACCATGTCTCTCCCCCCTAAGCAGGCTAGAGCCATGGCGGCTGGCTCCCATTCTTGGTGTTCCTGTTCATATTCCTCCTGTTCCTCTGAGATCTGTTCCTCCCCCAGAGCAGCAGCGGCTACTTGGCGGGGTCTTGGGCGCTGGTACTGGGGGCAGTTTGGGTCGTTTGCATAGTGTCCGACTCGTTGGCATCGATGGCACGTAACATTGGCTCGATATCCCGGTCGCGCCGGGGTGCTGCCCCGGTTGGCCGGGGGGGTGGTGCTGGTAGCGGGGGCGACCGGAACGTTGTCTCTTCCGCGTCCTTGGCCTCCTCCTCCTCCTCGGGGACGGTGTTGACCACTGTTGTTCCGGTTTTGTTCGTAGGACCCATTTCGGCCCACTCTGGTGATTTCCCACCGGTCAGCTTCGGCTGCGAGCTGCCGGGGATCCGTTAACTTGCTGTCGAGGAGGTGCTGGCGGAGTTCAATGAAGCAATTGTTCGACAGATGCTCCCAGACCATAAGATTGAACAGTTGTTCGTAGGTTGTGACCTTGCTTCCTTTGATCCAGCCTTCGAAGGCTCGGCTAAAGTAGTTTACATAGTCCACCCAAGTTGTACCCGGGATGCGGGTGCAGTCTCGGAACCTCTGACGGTACATCTCGGGTGTGAGGCCATAGCGGGTGAGGAGTGCAGCTTTCATATGGTCATAGGAGGTCATCTGGTGGTCCGGGAGTTGCAGCAGGGCGTCGCGGCCCTCATTGAGGAATCTCCCCCATAGACCGGCTCCCCAATCGCTTCTATCGATCCGGTGTGCAGTCATAGCGATTTCATAGGCCTTAAACCATTGCTGGATGTCGTCCTCTCGGAAGTACTCTCGAACGACATCCTTGGGGATGTGTACCTTTTTCTCTGTTGCCCCTGGGGTGTGGGGTTGCTCGGACACCCCTACTTCTTTATTCTGCTTGCGTAGGTCGATCTCAGCTAGTTTCCGCTCATGCTCATATGCCAGTTTCTTTTCCTCGAGCTCCCTTTGTCTCTGTTTCTCCTCTCTTTCTTCTCGGAGACGCAGGTGCTCTAAGTTGATTTTTTGTTCGGCCAATTTAAGTTCAATGTCCATTTTGAGCCGGGCCATTTCCAGCTCGTGTAGTCGGGTTTTCTCTCGTTCCTTGATCTCGTCTTGCGAGAGACCCGTTCTTCGCTCCTCAGGGGCCGTGGTGGTTTTTGCTGCGATGCTTTGATCCGAGGTTCCGGCAGCCCCGGTTTCTGCCCAAGATTCTAGGGCCTGCTTAAAATCGTCTTTGGTACTTAGTCCGGTGGTAGCGATACCTAGTTCGATGCAGAACTGCTTTAGTTCACGATGGCTGTACTCGTCCAATTTCTCCATCTGGAATTTCTCCGTTGATCCGCTTTCTTTAGTTGACATCGTGATTCGCCGTGGGGTGAGCTACTCTCTGTACGGTTATGCGGTGATTCGGATCGCGCCGCTGGCCACCAATGTTAGACGGACCGGGAGGGTCGGCCGAGGATAAGGGGAGAGGTCTCCGGGGAGAGCCGTCTCCAGCGATCGTACAGACAAGTAACTTCCCCCCCACAGACGGACACCACACAAGGGTAAAGTTCAACGAGACTTTATAGGCAATTCTTTAAGGTTACGATGGAATGGTACAAGGAGGTCTGGACTCAGGGGTCCCCTCGGTTCTGGTCTCTGGCTTGGGAAAAGGGTAGCGGGACAGTCTTGTTACCAAAAGATGAAACTAGCTCTCAATCCTCGAGCTCGGCGTTCTAGATGATCGGGTCGCGGCGGAGCCAGCAGGTCCCGAGATGGACGAAGGAAACGACGGTCCGCGGCGGAGCCAGCAGGTCCCGATGAAGATGGTGAATGCAAACGGTCCGCGGCCACGCCAGCAGGTCCCGACGACGATGAAGGATATGAAGGTTACGAAGGTTGCGGCAGCGCCAGCAGGCAAGACGATGGTGCACGAGACAGAGCTATGGCAGCGCCAGTAGTCCGTCAAGGATGAGTTCTTCTCTGCGTCTCTCGACTCCAAGATACAACTGCCTTCCTGCTCTGGAGCTGCCCCAGTTATAGGGCTGGTGTTCTTTGATGTCCGGACCCTCGCACTTGGAGGTCGGGAGGTCCGGGATGAGGGAGTTCAGACACCCAGCAGGGGGGTGGAGCCGGCGCCCGGGGAGGCGATGGCCGAGCGGCACCTGGCGGGGGAGAGCCATCGACACCTCTTTCCCCCAGTGACTTGCCAAGTAGCCCGCTCACCTCCTGGGTGGATGGTGGTGCCGGGATGTCTGAGACCTGGCCAGGCCCAGGGTTGAGGTCGATCTGGGGCCAGGCGGCCTCGTGGTGGAGTGTCCAAGATGGCGCCCAGGATGGGCGCGCAGGCCGGCGGTGAATCAGGCCCACGAGGTCGACGTGTTCGAGGGTAGGGGTCCCGGAGGGGACGGAGGATGTGTAATGGTGGTGTGTGGTACCTGCGTGACCGGGCTCGGGCCTGGTCGGGCCGGGGGAGAGTGGCCCTTCATGTGGCCTGTCCAACAGGATGATTATAAGAGCATGGCACGGGAGAAGGCAGTTGCTCAATACAATGATATACAGAGCAGGATCTATGAGCATGATGATAAAGCGGGGAAATTAATTGCTTGGCTTGAGAGGGGGGAGAGAGCCTCCAGGCTGGTGCCTGAGTTAATTGTCAGTGAAGCGTGCAGTGTTACTGATCCACAGGAGGTGGCGGAAGAGTTTGCCACATATTACAGGTGGGTGTACACTTCGGCGGCCTCTTACACCGAGGAAGAAAATAGTGCTATGATTAAAGATATAGCTATGCCGACTCTGTCTGACGAAGACAGGAAGTATTTAAACTCCCCTTTCACTGAAGACGAAATTGCGCAGGCCATAAGAGGCACGAAGTCCGGAAAAGCCACTGGCCCTAACGGGATACCGATTGAGTTGTACAAACTACATGCCCAGAGACTCGCGCCCTATATGCGTGCGATGTTTCTGGAGAGTAGGGAAAAGGGTGAACTCCCCTATGACCAACGAGTTGCTAACATAGTTGTCATTCATAAGCCAGGGAAATCCAAGACGCACTGCTCCTCATACAGGCCTATTTCTCTCCTTAATGCAGCGCCTAAAGTCCTCGCTAAATTGCTGGCTTTGAGGTTGGTTAAGGTGGTCTCCACTTTGATACACCCTGACCAGTCAGGATTTATGCCGCGCCGTAACACTGCGCTAAACCTGCGTCGGCTGCATGGGATCCTCGGTCGTTCGTCGACCTTGCAGGAGCCTGTGGTTTTGGTATCACTTGATGCCACCATGGCGTTTGTTCGCGGTGCTGGCAAAATTGGGTTTTGGGGAGGAATTCATAGAGTGGGTGAGACTTCTCTATGCTAAGCCCTTAGCAAGAGTGACGGTCAACAACCGTAAATCAGCTGACTTTTTATTACAGAGAGGCACGAGACAGGGGTGCCCCTTGTCCCCGTTGCTCTTTGCACTGGCGCTGGAACCTTTGGCGGCATGGGTCCGATGGGACCTAACAATACGCGGTCTGAGATGGACGTGGGAGTGGGAAGACAAGATCTCACTTTACGCAGATGATATTATGCTGTACCTCACCAGGCCCAGAGCGTCACTGAAGTGTTTTTTGGACGTCCTGTCAATCTTTGGTAGATACTCTGGATTTATGATTAACTGGTCGAAATCTGTCCTCTTTGTCAAGTCCGGGGAGCCACAAGTGATCCCGCAGTTGTGTCCTCTTCAGATGGAGAAGGTGGGATTTACTTACTTAGGCATCTATATAACGTTTGATGCAAAGCTTAGATTTGAACGTAATCTAGGTTCCCCTCTGAGCCGATTGAAAAGCGATGTAGTGCGCTGGAGGGCTCTTCCACTCTCATTGCTCGGAAGAGCGACGTTGTTCAAAATGATGTCCCTTCCTAGATTTCTGTATGCACTGCAAAATGTGATGGGCCCGGTCCCCCTGTCTTACGTTAAAGAAATAGGACTACAGAGAGAGATTCTATGGGAGGGTAGACCTAGGATAGCTTTTCTGAAGTTGACCCTTCCCTGGTACGACAGGGGCATCGGACTCCCTGATCTGAGGAAGTACTACTGGGCTTCCCAACTGGCGGCCATCAATCAAATTGTATACGGACTTCCAAGAGACCCGGGATATGCCATGGATAGGGCACAGGCACCAGGGGGAGATATTGGTAGGGCGTTATACGCTAGGATGGGAAGATTTCATTTAACGGGTCCCACCGCCCATGCGGTAAAAATCTGGCACATTGCGAATAAGTCTTTTGGGTTGGGAGGGTAAACTGACACTAGCAACGCCTTTGATCAACTCCGAGTAATTGGGGAGCTTGTGGAAATCAAAGGGATTTGATAAATGGGAGTTGATTGGTATCTCCCAGGTGAAGGATGTCTGGAACGGGACGGAGATGCACACGTTTGAGTCATTAAAAGCAAAATATGAACTGACTGATAGTGAGCACTTCCGCTACCGCCAGGTCCGACATGCTCTGATGGCTCGAGTTCCGAGGGGTGAGGTGACCCTAGAGGCATCACCTCTTGAAGACCGGGTGCTTGATGGCCACCTTCCAGAAATAACTATTTCCCTAATATATAGGAAGCTTGTCAATCATATGGATGATCCTTTTAAGAGGCTACGTGAAAAGTGGAGTGAGGATGGTCTGATATTGGATGATGAAGATTGAGTTGAAGCTGTTTCCTCCCCAAAGGTAGTAGCCATCCAGATGAGACTCCAGCTGGTTCAATTAAAAATCTTACACCGGATCTACATCACCGGGCCTCGATTGGTTAAGATGGGACGGGGAGAGAGTGGTGATTGTAAGAGAGGTTGTGGTGAGCTGGGAACCTTCCTCCATGTACTGTGGCATTGTGAGTATGTTAGTGTGTATTAGCTCAAGATTCATGACGTGATGACAGAGGTGATGAGAATAGAGGTTCCTTTGGAGGCCCGTAGGTGCTTGTTGAATGTGTGGGAGCCAATTGACCTGAATTCCTCACAGAAGCAATGGGTGACCCTGGCATGTTTGGTTGCAAAGCGGAATATTGCACAACTGTGGGGAGCCGCTATAGCCCCGGACCTCTCCAAATGGTCAGAGGACCTGGTTTGGTGCATGATGCGTGAAAAGAACGTATATGTCGCCAGGGGTTGTCCTGGCAAGTGGGGGAAGGTCTGGGGGCTCTGGAACATGTAAAGGGGTGACCTTTGCGAACCACCGGCAGCCGTACCCGCATCGGAAATGTCTGACTCACCTTTATCCTAAATGTGATTATTACTGTAATGTATCCTGTGACGCGACGAAAACCCTCATGCTATGTGACTCACCCGGCGGTCACTGAATGTTAAATTATGTCTTCTTTTGTTCAATAAAAACATTTTTTTTTTAAAAGTACAGGTATTCTCTGCATGACGGTTGCGGCCCATTTAAAGATCTTGTTAATTTGAATACAGTGTGCGTGTTGTAGTGCAATGTGTGACTAGTATAGTGTGCTATGTTTGGTATTTAATACTGTGTTCTCTCTAGTGCAGTGTATTCTTCACTATCTATTTACAAAGGTTTGTGTTTGGCTAATACACATAGTGTATGGTTGTGTGCAGTGTACCCCATAAAATAGTATGCAGTCTGTAAATGAGTTGCCTAGTGTAGTATGCTGCCTAGTGTAGTGTGTGTTGTAGTAAAGTGTACTCTTTACTTTTGATCTGGCCTCCTTCAAGGATTGTGAATCCCTGGGATTTGTTATCCAAACCAGTTTTTCCTCCGCCTTTTCAGGAGCACTCGTCTATCGCCCCCACCGGAAATGCCACTCCATTCTTGGACTCCCTTGATGAAACTTTGTCAGCTTTTCTTACCCATTACCCCACCTTCACCCTCTTTGGAGACTTCAATCTTCATTTGGAATCCGATACTGACCCCCACACCCTCAACTTCCGCCACTCTCTTGAGATTTTTGGTTTCTCCCAATTAGTCTCCCATCCTACCCATTGTGCCGGGCACACCTTGGACGGCATTTGCACAAACCTGACTTCCCTAGATGTTTCTATCCCTTTGCCACAAATATGGACAGATCACTGTCTCATTCCCTTCTCCATCAATACCAAAACCTTGCCCCCTCCTCCCATTAAACACTCTCACACCCCCTTCCCTGTCAATTGGAAGAAGGTAGCTGAGTACATCAAACTTAATCCACAACCGGCTGTCCCCCCCCCTTCCATCATGGGCGACGCTTCACTAGATTCCACAAACTTTCACCTGTGGATCGACAGAGTAGTCTCGGCCAATTCAAAATCTGTTACTCAAAAACCCGTCCGAGGAAAAAAGAAACCCAATGCCCCCTGGTATACTCCAGCCCTCACTGACTGTCACCTTAAGTGTAGGCTTTTGGAGAGAGAATGGAGAAAAACCTACGATCCTACGTCCAGATCCATATACATTCTCCAGAGAAAACAATATCTCTCTAATATAAAAAAAGCAAAAAAGGCATTCTTCACTCTAGCAATAGACTCAGCTAAACAGAAACAACAAACGATTTTCAATATCGTAAAATCTTTTACTCATCCCAAAGCACTGGCACTTGAAATCCCCCCCTCACAAACCCTCTGTGACCAAATTGCTGATTTCTTTGAGGAGAAAATTAATAATATCCATAAGGACTTCCCCCCCTTACCCATTCCAACCCAAGAGCCTGACACAACTATTCCCTCACTAAATCAATTCACATCAGTCTCCCTATTGCAAACGCACAAAGCCATACTGGCCTGTAAATCAGGTGCACCTACGGACTCCTCCCCCCCAGTCATCTTGCACCACCTTATTGAGTCCGTCAACCCTCTAATCAATGCGATTGTGAATGAATCCCTCAACTCCGGTATTGTTCCTATTGAGTGGAAGAAGGCCATAGTCAAGCCCCTCATGAAAAAGCAAAATAAATCCCCTACTGATTTGTCTAATATGCGCCCAATCTCACTTCTCCCTGCGCTAGGCAAAATCACCGAGCAACTAGTCCATGAGGAATTAAAGAATTTTGTGGAAAATAAACGTATCCTGCACCCACAGCAATCTGGCTTCCGCCCCGGCCATTCCACAGAAACCGCTTTGATTGAGTTGTCAGACACCATCAAGTTCTTGCAGGATGAGGGCAGGCAGGCTGTCCTCATCCTGCTCGTCTTAACCGCGGCCTTCGACACCATCTCACATGCTATTCTAATTAACAGGATGCGTGAGATTGGTGTCTCGGGTTCCGCGCTTGCTTGGATAACTTCATTCTTGTCCAATCGCTCTCAAACGGTCTCCTTAGGCCCCTTTCTTTCTGGTGAACGATCCATCATCTCAGGGGTGCCCCAAGGTTCCATCCTGAGCCCTCTCTTTTTTAATGTATATATGGCCCCCCTTCTCACGTTGATCGAGTCACATGGGATTCTTGTGACATCCTACGCTGACGACACACAGCTTGTCGTCACTATCGACAAAAGACTTCCTGATGCTGCCATCAGATTCCAAAACTGTCTGTCAGAAGTCTTTTCCTGGCTCAACCTGAATCACTTAAAATGCAACAGCGCCAAAACAGAAATAATTCCCCTAGGTAAAGGCACATTCTTTTCCCCCAAAGACTGGTGGCCTCATAACTCCGAAGCACCACCGAGCGCGGTCGCTTCAGCCCGCAATCTGGGCGTTCAATTTGACGCTTCCCTCAGCTTCGATGAGCATGTGCGCATTACCGCAGGGCGCTGTTTCAGTCTGATCAGGCAATTAAAGAAATTTTTTAATTTTCTGCCTATTTCAGCCAGGAAATCAGTCGCGGTGGCGCTTATCCTCTCCCGGCTGGATTATTGTAACGGCCTCTTAGCAGGCATCAAGAAATCCTCTCTTAAAAAACTACAAAGTGTTCAACATGCAGCAGCTAGGCTTGTTTTGAAACTCCCCCGTAGGTCCTCGGCCTCTGCAGCCCTCAACGCCCTCCATTGGCTGCCCCTCCATAAGAGAATCTTATTCAAGCTTTTAGTTACTGTATTTAAAGCTACCAGGTGCATGGGTCCATCCTACCTGACCAAGCGCTTCCAGCGTTACACTCCAACTCGCTGTTTAAGGTCATCAGGCGCCAATTTCATCTCTGAACCCCGTGTAAAATTAAAATCCAAGGGCGGAAAGACCTTTTCTTTTCTGGCGGCTAAGGCATGGAACCGTCTCCCCCCCCAACCTTAGGCACGCTCCTTCAGAAAGCCTATTTAGGAAATCCCTGAAAACTTGGATTTACTCTCAGTCCGACTCCTCAGTTCTCGCAGCTATCTGATCCACGCCCCCCATAGTCGACCTTCTGTGTGCTCAGCGCCAAGATGCTCCCTCCGGAGCGAAAGTAGCGCTTTACAAATGCCAATAAATATCAAATATCAAATATCTTTAGTGCAGTGTGTTTCATAGTTTAGTATCCTCTGTGGTGCACAGTGTTAAAGCAGTGTGCTACCTGCGGACGTGTACTCTGTAGTGCAGTGTGTTGTGTAGTGGTCTGTGCTGACTAATATAGTATGATTTCTAGTAGAGTTGACGTTCCGTTCCGAAGCCTCCGAGATCATCGTGTACCTCAAGGATCCTCCCTCAGCCCGACACTGTTCAACATTTACATGGTCCTGCTCACACAAGTCGCCCGACAGCACAACCTCAATATAATCTCCTAAGCTGACACTCAACTGATCCTCTCCCTCACCAAGGACCCCTCTCCCTCACCAAGGACCCCATCACCGCAAAGGCCAACCTCCAGGAAGGAATGATGGCCGTTGCGGACTGGATGAAGATCAGCCGTCTGAAGCTGCACTCGGACAAGACGGAGGTCCTCATCCTCGGCTCCAACCAGTCAGCCTGGGACAACTCCTGGTGGCCAACGGTACTGGGGGCAGCCCCGACCCCCACCGACCACGCACGCAACCTGGGAATCATCCTCGACTCAACGCTCTCAATGACCAAGCAAGTCAACGCCGTCTCCTCCTCCTGCTTAAAGATCCGCTGCATGCTCCGCAAGATCTACAGGTGGATCCCGACAGATACAAGAAAGACAGTCACCCAGGCCCTCGTCAGAAGCAGACTCGACTACGGAAATGCCCTCTATGCGGGAGCCCCGACCAAGCTCATCAATCGACTACAACGCATCCAAAATGCCTCGGCACGACTGATCCTCGATGTACCACAACACGGCCACATCACCCCCCACCTGAGAAACCTACACTGGCTCCCCGTCAACAAGAGAATATCCTTCAAGCTCCTCATCCACGCACACTAGGCACTCCACAAGACCGGCCAGCCTACCTCAACAGACGGCTCTCCTTCTACACCCTCAACCGCCAGCTACGCTCCGCCGAGCTCTCACTCCCCACCGTCCCACGCATCCGAAGAACAACCACCGGCGGGAAATCCTTCTCCCACCTCGCCGCCAAGACATGGAACACCCTCCCACTGAGCCTACGACAGACCCAAGACCTGCTGCCCTTCAGGCGGATACTAAAGACCTGGCTGTTGAATCAGTAGCGGCCCCCACCTACCCCCCCCCCCCACCCCCAACCCCCCAGCGCCTTGAGACCCTCGTGGGTATGTAGTACGCTTAACAAATGACTTGATTGATTGATAGGACAGTAAACAGTATAATGCAGTGTTCTTGGGTAGTGCAATGTCTAGTTGTGTGTACTATTTAGTGCAGTGTTCTAGTTAGTACAATGTGTTGCCTAATACAGTATGTCATGTGACGTAGTAGGCTTCATGTGTGGTGGTGTGGTGTACTGTGGTATACCTCACGTGTGCTCGTGTTATTTAGTGTAGTATATAAACACAAGGAGATGATGGAGGGAGCACTGAAACTTTTCAGACACTCACCCCAAGTCACAGATCTGGGTTGAATGCATTATCGTTCTTTAGCTCACTTCGCCATCCCAACTCAGACCCATCCATATGGGTGGGTCCAAACTGGGGTGGCGTGGTGAGCAAAAAAACAATGGATTAAACCCAGATCAGCATAGTTCAGCATTCCGTCTATCATTTGTTCCTTTTGCTTTCGTTTAGTATGTATCATGTATGGCACTGTGATGTACTGTAGTATGAGTCATGTGTGGTGTAGTGTATGTGTGGTAGTGTAATGTAATGTAGGATATCTCATGTGTGGTGCTGTGTATGCTTCATGTGTTTTAGTGTGATGTAGTGTAGTATTCTTCATGTGTGGTAGTGTAATGTAATGTAGGATATCTTGTGTTGTGTAGTATGCTTCATGTGTGTTAGTGTGATGTAGTGTAGTATGCTTCATGTGTGGTAGTGTACTGTGGCATGCCTCTGGTGTGGTAGTGGGGTGTAGTGCAGCATACCTCATGTATCCTAGTTTATTGTAGTGTAGTATGAGTCATGTGTTGTGTAGTGTACTAGGCTTCATGTGTGGTAGTATTGTGTAGTATCTGTCGTGTGGTAGTGTGGTTTAGTGTAGTATGCTTCATGTGTGGTAGTGTGGTGAAGTGTAGCATGCCTCGTGTGTGGTAGTGTGCGTCATTTGTGGTAGTGCGGTGTAGAGTAGCATGCACTGTGTTTGCTAGTGTGGTGTAGTGAAGTATTCATCATCCATAGTAGTGTCAAGTCAAGTCAAGTCAAAAGATTTGTATAGCGCGCTACATACCCAGAGGGTCTCAAGGCGCTTGTAGAAGGGTGGGGAGTTACTTGTCGAATATCCACGTTTTGAGTTGCTTTCTGAATGCTAGGTGGTTCTGAGTAAGGCGAAGGTGAGTGGGAAGTGAGTTCCAAGTTTTAGCTGCTAGGTAGGAGAAGGATCTACCTCCCATGGTGGTTTTGTTGATGCGAGGTACATTAGCAAGGGCTTGGTTGGAAGATCGTAGCTGGCGGGAGGGGGTGTAGAAGGATAGTCGTGTGTTGAGGCATTCGGGTCCGATTTCGTAGAGTGCTTTGTGTGCGTGGGTTAGGAGCCGGAAAGTGATCCTCTTATTGACGGGGAGCCAGTGGAGGTTTTTCAGGTGATCAGAGATGTGTTCTTTACGCGGGATGTCTAGTATGAGCCTGGCTGAGGCGTTCTAGATGCGTTGTAGTTTTTTCTGGAGTTTTGCGGTGGTGCCGGCGTAGAGGGTGTTTCCGTAGTCCAGTCGGCTCGTGACAAGAGCGTGGGTGACTGTTTTTCTAGTTTCGGTAGGGATCCAGCGAAATGTTTTTTTGAGCATGCGAAGAATGTTGAAGCAAGATGAAGAAACGGCGTTGACTTGTCTGTTCATCGAGAGTGAGGAATCCAGGATGACGCCCAGATTCCGTGCGTGGTCCGTCGGGATGGGTGCTTTTCCAAGGGCCTCTGGCCACCAAGAGTCGTCCCAGGCGGAGGGGGAGGTACCTAAGATGAGGACTTCTGTTTTGTCTGAGTTCAGTTTCAGACGGCTGTGCTTCATCCATTCGGCTACTTCTTTCATTCCTTCGTGTAGGTTGGCTTTGGCCGTGTTAGGGTCTCTGGTGAGTGATAGGATCAGTTGAGTGTCGTCGGCGTAGGAGATGATGTTGAGGTTGTGTTGGCGTGCGATGGCCGCGAGGGGGCTCATGTAAACGTTGTAGAGGGTGGGACTGAGTGAGGACCCTTGAGGTACGCCGCAGATGACTTCAGTGGCCTCTGACTTGAATGGTGGGAGGCGGACTCTCTGGGTTCTTCCGGAGAGGAACGAGGTGATCCATTCCAGTGCTTTTCCTTGGATTCCGATGGTTTTGAGGCGCTGTAGAAGGGTGCTATGGCAGACTGTGTCGAAGGCTGCGGAGAGGTCGAGGAGGATGAGGGCGACTGTGTCTCCATTGTCCAGTAGAGTTCGAATGTCGTCTGTTGCGGCGATGAGGGCGGTTTCGGTGCTGTGCTTGGCTCGGAAGCCGGACTGTGAGGAGTCGAGGGATTTGTTGGTTTCGAGGAATGCGGCGAGCTGGTTGTTGACAGCTTTATCGATGACTTTGGCCGGGAATGGAAGGAGTGAGATAGGGCGATAGTTTTTGAGTTCGGTGGGGTCAGCTGTGGGTTTCTTCAGGAGGGCGCTGAGTTCGGCATGTTTCCAGCTTTCCGGGAAGGTTGCGGAGTTGAGGGAGCAGTTGATGACGTCGGAGGTGCGGTGCAATAATGGAGTCTGCTTTGTTAAAGATGTGGTGAGGGCAGGGGTCTGTGGGGGATCCTGAGTGGATAGAGTTCATCAGACGGATGGTGTCCTCAGTGGAAATTGGCTTCCAGTCATTGAGGAAGTTCAGGGGGGGTGGGGGACCTGCAGGGGATTGGGAGGCTTGGTCTTCTGGTTGGTTGTCGAAGCTGTTGTGGATGTCTGCAATTTTGTTGTGGAAGAATGAGGCTAGGGAGTTGCAGAGGGCTTGAGAGGGGGTGATGTCGTTGGAATTGGCTGAGGGGTTGGTAAATTCCTTGACGATGTTGAATAGTTCCTTGCTGTTGTGGGCGTTGTTATCTAGACCGTCCTTGAAGGCTGCTTTCTTGGCATTTCGGATTAGTTGGTGGTGAATGCGGGTGGCGTTTTTGAAGGCGTCCTTGGTGCTGGTGGTTGCGTCTTTTTTCCAGGCCTTCTCGAGGGAGCGACAGAGTTTCTTGGATTTCTTAAGATCATCGTTGAACCAGGAGGCCTTCTTGCTGCCTAGTTTGATTTGTCGTCTTTTCAGTGGTGCTAGGATGTCGGCGCTGTTGGATAACCATTGGGTGAGGTTGGTGGCTGCTTGGTCTGGGTTTGAGGAGTGGGCGGGGGGCTTTTGAAGAAGCGATGAGGAGATCTGGTCGATGGTGATTTTGTTCCAGTTTCTTTGCAGAGTGGGTTGGGGGTGGTTGTTGGATGTGGGCTTGTTGTAGGTGAAGTGAACGCAGCTGTGGTCAGTCCAAAGGAGAGCAGTGGTGTGGCTGAAGGAAACATGCTTGCTGGAGGTGAAGATAGGGTCGAGTGTGTGACCTGCGATGTGGGTGGGGGTAGTGACAAGTTGTTTAAGTCCAAGGTTTGCGAGGTTGTCCAAAAGGGTGGTGGTGTTGCGGTCGTTGTTCTTATCAAGGTGAAAGTTGAGGTCTCTCAAAGGGATGTAGTCCTCGGAGGGGAGCGCGTGTGGAGTGATGAAGTCCGTGATGTCCTCACTAAATTGTGCGCGGGGTCCTGGAGGTCGGTAGAGGAGTCATGTGTGGTAGTGTAGCATGCCTCATGTGTGGTAGTGTGGTGTATTATGCTTCATATTTGCTAGTGTGATATAGTGTAATATGCCAGAAGGTACATGGTATTGTGTAGCAGAATGTTCCCTCTAGGTAGTGCAGTGTGTGGTTTGGTGTAGGGTATGCTCTAGATGAATGCACACTTTAGTGTAGTGAGCAGTCTAGTGTGTTGCGATCTAGCACAGCGTGCTCCTTCCAGATGTAATCCTATGTAAAACAGAAAACAGTAAATGCAGCCTTTATTTCTGTCATTAAATCTCTAATTGTGAATCTCTTCTCTGCAGTGATGGTGACTCTGGATCCTGACACGGCTCATCCTCGGCTCCTCCTGTCTGAGGGGCAGAAACGTGTGAGACGCACAGACCCAGTACACCGCCCGCCAGACACCTGCAAGAGATTCACCTACTACCGCTGTGTGCTAGGGGGCGAGGGGTTCACCTCCGGCAGACATTACTGGGAGGTGCAGCTACTGCATGAGGAGGGAGGGTGGTATATGGGTGTCGCAGCAGAGTCTGTGAACAGGAAGGGACAATTCACATGGTCACCTGAGGGGGGAGTCTGGGCTATGCATGGGTGTGGGTGTTGGTACACGGCTCTCACCTCCCCTGAGACCCGTCTGTCACCTCGTGAGAAGCCCCTGAAGCTGGGGGTGTATCTGGACTACGAGGGGGGGCGGCTGTCCCTGTACAATGCTGACTCCATGGAGCTTCTCTACACCTTCCCGCAGGCCCCCTTCACACAGAGGCTCTTCCCGTTATTCGTTCTCGGGAAAGGAGTGGAGCTGAGGCTGGTGTGAGAGATGCAGAGAGCTTCAGCCCCTTAACCTCTCTCCCACCCCCCCCTGCAGTGATAAAGGTATGACAAGGAGCACAAGTGGAGATGCCTTTAAATAATACACACTCCATTTTGAAACACGTCTCTTGAGAGGGGTCTAGTTATCAGGATGTTTATTTCAGCTTTAAATGACTCCTCTGCCTCTGCAGTCTGTGCAGAACCCCCATCAGGATTGTTCTCATAGAGACCAAGATAGTGAGAAGTCCAAGGGAGGGATGAAATGGTGAAAAGAGGGTGAAAGAGAACAGGCGGAGTCACCATGGCATTGGGTACAGTGAGGGAACCTTTTCTCCACCCGTGTTTTATAATTCACAATATGATCCAACACTCCTTTGACCTCTGTAGGACACCCCCAAAATGCTAGATATGTTCTAGGCTCCAGAGCCACCATGACATGATAAACATTTGAAAAGATTCTTACTCTTCAGCACCAGGCACCAGTAAAGTTTACACCACGGAACAGCATCAGGCACCTGTGAAGTGTACACACTGCTCAGTACCTGCCATTAGTGCAGTTTACACGTAGAAAAGTACCAGGCACCTGTAAAGTTTACACAATGCTCAGCACCTGCCACCTGTGAAGTTTACAAGCAGAAGAGCATCAGGCACCTGTGAAGTGTACACACTGCTCAGTACCTGCCATTAGTGCAGTTTACACGTAGAAAAGTACCAGGCACCTGTAAAGTTTACACAATGCTCAGCACCTGCCACCTGTGAAGTTTACAAGCAGAAGAGCAACAGGCACCTGTGAAGTTTACACGAAGAAGAGCACCAAGCCCCTGCAAAGTTTACCCACTGCACAGCACCCAGTAAAGTTTACACGCAGAAAAGCACCAGACACCTATTGTTTACTTACTGAACAACACCAGGGCCCAGTGAAGTTTACATGCAGAACAGCACCTGGCACCTGTGAAGTTTACGGACCGAATAGCACCAGGCACCAGTGAAACTTACACGTAGAAGAGCACCGGACACCTGTGATGTTGACTCACAGTTGCAGGCATCAGTTTACATACACAGTACCAGGCAACCATTTATAAACAGAGCAGCGACAGTTGCGCCAATGCAGTTTACTCCCTTAGCTCCAGGTGCACCTGTGAAGTGTACACATAAAACTGCACCAGGTGCCTATGAAGTTTACACTTGCAACAGCAGCCGGCTCCCTGTGAACTTTGCTCTCTGAACAGCACTAAGCAACCTTGACGTTTACTCACTGTACAACACCAGGCGCCCATGAAGTTCACTCACTGAACAGCACCAGGCACCCATGATCTTTACTCACTGAACAGCACCAGGCACCCATGATCTTTACTCACTGAACAGCACCAGGCACCCATGATCTTTACTCACTGAACAGCACCAGGCACCCATGATGTTTCCTCTGTAAACCGCACTAGACAGCCATGAATTGTACTCACTGAACAGCGCCAGCCACCTGTGATGTTGAGACACAGAAGAGCACCGGGTGCTGGTGCATTTTACATATAGAACAGCGTCGGGCACCTGTGAAGTTTACTCGCAGAACAGCTCCTGGCTGGTTGATCTTATTGTTTTTAAATAAGTTCCGAAACCTTTGTTTATTAAAAGTTCAAATGAAGCATTACAATGTTTTCTAAATATTTTATTTTGTCGTTCAGTATGTGAAACATTGAAGTTGAACTGTTAGCATAAAAAAATTATCCTTTCATGGTTTTATCTCACTACTAAATAGTTTTACCTCAAACCTCCCTAATCTAAATTGTAAATATATTATGTGAGACGTAGGAGCCTCTGAGGCACATATAGGTGTTTGAAGACTGACTACAGCTCATATATGGGAGTGGACAAGCAGAGGCTTCTCTTTAAGGGTTTGCTTCTCCTTGGGGTCGGCGCCCCATGGCATAAATCACGGTCTCTGTTCATTGAGGGTTTCTCATAGGTAAATAAATGGTGGTTTAACTCGAGTCATGATTTCGGAGTGCGACTCTGCCTGGTTATGTGGCAGGTCACTGGGCACATCTCATTCAGATACAGGTATGCATGAAAAGGTGTGACCTTGTGCACTCTCTTTTCCCTCATATACCATATACCATGCCTCCAGACTCTACAGTGAGGACACAGAGCAGAATACATCTTTCCATTGGTACCACAAGCTCTAGGAAGAGGCGCTCAACATCTTTAGCGTAAGTGTTTCACTAGAGTTCAAAGGGAGTTTAAGTGACGCTGCAGCACCTAGTGAGGCTCGTGAGGAAGGGGTTCCCCCACCCTTCTGCTCGCAAGAGTGCAGTGAGTGACTGGGATGCTGCAGTGTATAGTGAGGTGTAGTAAACTTGAAGGATGAATCAGGCAGGTAGAATCTTGAAAGTATAAGATTTATTCGCAGCACAGAATAAATAAGCATAACATCTGGCCAGGCACCAACTGACCACATAGGAATTCCAAGTAGAATCATAACATTAGGAACACAGCAAAGTTCTGAATGAGAGTCAAGGAAAACAGACTAAACAGGAAAAGCTATTTACAACATATCTCCCTCCCTTGAAACCATAAAATAAAATAAAAGAATGCCTAATGAATGTAATCACTTAGGTAGACAGTCTCTACATTATTACGTGTAGAGACTGCCTCACCTGAATGTGAAGATGTAGAAGCAGAGACAGCATCACCTGAGCAAGAGGGTGTAGAAGCAGAGACAAGAGTAGGGACAGCATCACCAGAGTGGAAAGATGTGGAAGAATCACCACTACCCACCTCCCCCCTTACACTAGATAGAAAACCAGGATCTGAGTCACACTGGGCAGATAACATATAACCATTGTTGGAGGAGTCAGAGAAAGGTAGAGCATCCTTCACAGACACATTAGAATGACTCCTATATAAAGCCACCCTTCTAAAATTCCACTTCTCCCCATTATCAAGAAGAACAAAATGGGGAAAAACCCGCTGTACGCAAAAAGGACCCCTAAATTTTGAAAGACCCTTAGAGAACCTTCCGGGCTTTACTTTAACCAAATCTCCCACAGAAATTGGTAAGGAAACACTATCAAAAGAAGACTTCACAGGAGAAACTTTGTCTTGATTCCTTAACCAAGAAGGTGTTAACTTGGTTACAGGAGAACGGCCACGCATCAACTCAAAAGGAGATTTGCTTTCATGCTTATGAGGAGTTGAACGATAGGCCCACACAAGTTCTTGAACCTTATCATTAGAAAAACAACCAAATTCAACAGACATCTGTATAATGCCCTTAACCAACCTATTAACCCTCTCACATATACCATTGCTATGTGGGTATACAGACTGGTCCGATTATGGTGAATACCACACTCTTTTAAGAACAAAACCATTTTTCCAGACGTTAATTGTGTACCGTTATCTGTTATTAACACAGAAGGAAAACCCTCATCTAAGAAAACATTTCTCAAAAAACTGATTGTAGAATCAGTAGTGATTTCCCGGACAAAACGAACGGTGAGCCACTTGGAAAAACAGTCAATAACTACAATCGCAAAGCGCTGATTGTAAGGCAACTCATTTATAGGCCCAATAAAATCCAGACAAATGGTATGCCAAGGGAGATTTTCAAAAGAAATGCTGCCCTCATTCTGAGATCCAACCACCTTCAAACGTTTCTCACCCTCCTTACAAAAACTGCAATGCACCACACACTCCACAGCATCAGCATCAATAGATGGCCACCAGAAATTTTCCTTCACCCTTCGCTGATTGAGAGTCTGGCCCAGATGTCCCTCATAAGCTAAATCAAGTATTTTCTTTCTAAGTGAGTAAGGAGGTATAAACCTGTCACCCCTCATTAAAACATTGTTATCAGAAAGAGACAATTCGTCTAGAACCCTAATGAAAGGTCTCACAGAGGGATCAACAGTACTCTCTCTCCTAGATCCCTAAATGACATCACTGTCCATTCCTTTAGACTACTCAAATGAAAATGACTCCGCGCAAAGAAACAAAACATCCTGAGTAAAAGCAATCGCACAATCATCTTGAGGCTCCACTAATGAATTCCCACAAACCTTGGACTGAATGGGAAGCCGGGACAGAGAGTCAGCCTGAATATTTTTCCACCCTTGAACAAACTGAACATCAAACTGAAAATCCTGTAGACGCGAAGCCAATCTGGCCAATCTGGGTGAGCTCTTCCCAGTACCACCGGGAGCCAAGATATTTACTAAGGGTTTGTGATCAGAACGCAACACAAACTTAGTGCCCCATAAATAGGTCCTGAAATAGTAGGTACCCCACACAGCAGCAAGAGCCTCACGCTCAATTACAGAATAATTACGTTCTGACACAGTCAAAGGTCGAGAAGCAAAAGCAATGTTTTTTTCTTCGTGCCCATGCCGCTGAAAAAGAACAGCACCTAAACCAACGCCACTAGCATCCACCATTAGAAATGAAGAGCGTTTAATGTCAAATGGTGTGAGAACACTAGCAGAAGAAAGTTCAGTTTTAATCAAATTAAAACAAGTTTCCTGTTCATTGGTCCATGAAAATGTCACTCCTTTTTTGAGTAAGCTCCTCAAAGGAGCAGTCGTACTAGAAAATTCTCTCACAAATTTGGAGTAAAATTCAATTAAGCCCATAAAGGATCGCAATTGATCTTTATCCACTGGAGAAGGAGCCAGTTCAATTGCCTCCAATAAGTTCCTTTTAGGTTTAACACCATCAGCTGAGAGAGAAAAACCCAAATATTCAATCTCACTAACTAAAAATGCACACTTCTCCTTTCGCAACGTAAGGCCAGCTTCATCCATTCTGCGTAACACGCATTGAAGAACATTATTATGCTCTTCTATGGAGTCGCCAAAGATCAATATGTCATCCTGAAAATAGATAACTTTCTCTATACCTTTAAATACTTCAGAAACCATTCTCTGGAAGACACTCGCAGCTGAAATCAGCTCAAAGGGTAATCTAGTGAACTGAAAGGTCCCTTCGCCAGTAATAAAAGCAGTTTAGTGTTTGGACCCCTCTTCAAGTCGAATCTGATGATACGCATGTTTGAGGTCAAGCTTGCTAAAGAATTTAGCCCCTTTCAAGGTAGAGACCAGCTCCCCAATGTTAGGTAATGGAAAAACATCTGCAACAACACACTTATTTAGTGACCTACGGTCCACACAAAATCTGATTTTGTTGTCAGGCTTCTGGGAAATAACCACAGGAGAAATCCACGGGGATGCTTCCACAAGCTCAATGATCCATCCCTGAAGCATTTCCTCCAGAACCGCCTTGACTTCACTCCTCACTGCAAATGGCACCCATCTTGCCTTGTGTTGAACAGGGATGCTACCTTCTTTCAACATAATCTTATGAGAATAGCATTGCAGTTCTCCTAGTTGTTCTCTAAAGACACAGTTAAAATTTAACAGAATGTCATTTACAGTAAAATCACCCATAACCATCACAGGTTCTTCTGCTCTGGGATTTACCACAATGTGGAGATCATACTGATGAATGCGACCTAAGATAGCTGGGCCATTAACTGAAACATACATTTTACCATGTGTAGATCTGTTTTTAAAAAGGATTTCACTCTCTTAATACCCAAGGAGGTCTATTTGTTCGCCCTGATAACCAGAGGGAAAAATATCACATTCCAAAAGAGTTTTTTGACCCCACAGAAGTTTAACTAAAGACATGGGAATAATGGTCCATTTAGAACCAGTGTCAACCATAAGACTGATAGACTTGTTATCAATAATAAAATCAGCCTTGGGAATTCATTTCTCTTTTGTCTTGACAAGCACAAATAGAATCCTGCAATACAAGCAATTTATTAACATCACGATTCAACTCACAATACTCTTTCACAACAGTCACTCTAGAATTGCTTCTATTTTTACACATCTTAGCAAAGTGACCTTGTTTACCACATTTTCAACACTCCTTATTATTAGAGAAACAAAATTTTGCATCTGAAGTATGAGTATTGCTACCACACCTTGAACACACTCTAGGTTGTGAATTGGTGTACCGTTGACTCACATTTTTTTTTTGTAAAGCATACCCTTTTTTCCTAAGAAGAGCAACCGCACCACTTTCACTATCACTGTTGTCACTAGAGACCACAACCTTATTGGAAATTTCTGCAACCTTAAGGTCAAGACCACTCTTTTGCAATTCCTTCATGCATTTTTCACTTTCCTCAACAATTTTCGCAAGTTCAATAACAACTTTTAAAGTGGGGTTCTTTGCAGCCCACAAACGCTCCTGTATTTTCCGATTGTTACACTGAACAATGAGTTGGTCACGAATAAGTTCATCAGTCATCTGACCAAAACTACATTTGACTGAGAGTTCTCGCAAACGTGCGACAAAGTCATCAATGGATTCATCTTCACGCTGTTTGTTTTTGTAAAACTTAAATCTTTGTAAAACAAGATTCTCCTCTTTTGCAAACCTAGTCTCAAGTCTAGCAATGGCCTCTTTGAATTCATCAAGTGGAGATTGCGAACCAGAAGGTAAAACTTGAGGTAAGTACTTGAAAATTCGCTGACCCTCCTTGCCGAGAGTTGTCATCAAAAGTGCCTTTTTCCTTTTTGGGGAAAAATCCTCCCCATCTAATGCCTCAATATAATTGCAAAACATAACAATCCAATCTTCCCAGGCAGTAGAGGGATTTCCAGGTTCGCAAAGAAATTGAGGTGGGAGTGCCACATTAACTTGTTGTGACATAATTACCTTAGTGAAAATAAAGACTAAAAGATCATGAAATCAAACAGAATATGTTAATATCAAAAATAAAATAAATATATATATTCTGAATGGCAAATTATAGTCTTACTTAAATATGCAGTGTTGAAAATATTGACACGTAGAAGGAATTCTCCACACCGACAACAGTTAAAATACAGTATGACTGAGTTTCCTGTATATCATTAAGGCATCAAGGAAAGCGCTAATGCATGTAGGTTGCACAACGTGAAGAACTTGTCAATACTATCGAAGGACTCGTCGAATCATCGCAATAACAGGAGATTAAAGATGGCCGTGAGCGTTTGACGAGCAGCGTCAGAAAGGTGAAATGTCACATAGGAAATGACGTACTTGACGTTACAGTGGAAGCGTCAGGAAACAGTTTGCACGAGAGGATTGCTGAGTTGTTATGACGCCGGTTCAAGAAGCAGGTCACGCAGACAAGTAACGACTGAACGGTAACCAGGCACCGTAGGCAAAGCATTTAAACAAAAACTCGTACAATGTCAATGTTTCCAAAGCGCTCACCTTCATGAAAATAAATGCGCGATGTTAGCTCTTCAGATAAACGAGGAAGAAATGTCTTTCTGCACACGGAGTTCGTTTTTGTAGTGATTGCTCAATTTATTCTGTAAATATTCAGTTTCATTTGCCCCTGCGCCGCTGATCATCTGATTGATAGCCAGATACAAGTTGAAGTCCTTGTCGCCAAAATGTAGTAAACTTGAAGGATGAATCAGGCAGGTAGAATCTTGAAAGTATAAGAATTATTCGCAGCACAGAATAAATAAGCATAACACCATCTCACCAACTGACCGCATAGGAATTCCAAGTAGAATCATAACATTAGGAACACAACAAAGTTCTGAATGAGAGACAAGGAAAACAGACTAAACAGGAAAAGCTATTTACAACATGAGGCTTGTGCGGAAGGTGTACACCACCCTCCTCCTTTTTTCAAGAGTGCAGTGATTGAATGTGACGCTGCACTTTATAGTGAGGCTCATGAGGAGGTGCCCCCACCCTCCTCATTCCTACATGAGTCCAAAGTATTTGAATGCGATCCTGCAGTACTTACTGAGCATGTGAGGAGGTGCTCACAATCCTGTTCACACAAGAGTGCCGTGATTGAATGTGATGCTCTAGTGCATAGTAAATCTTCTGCAGGTCTCTGCTCAGCTCTCTCAGCTGGGCTAGACTGGGAACAATAGTTTTTGTAGATCTGCCCTCATACTGCACATAGCAAGCATACACAGCCTGACAATTGCAAGGGCAGTTGGTGAGGGAGGTTTGGGGTCTCCCCCCAATGAATTGATGGAGATTGGAAAAATGGCTGTGTGGTTCAGTGAATAAATGAACAGTTGGATGAGTGAGGAGTGGTTGAATACAATATTTCAATAATGGATTGCAATTAATAAAGACTTTTGGCTAAGTGTAGCAAATGGTACCAATGCACCAATTTAGGTGTAAAAGCAGAAAGAAACTGTGGTTATCTGGTTGTGCCGGACTGGGACAAAGTCACAAGTTCAGGCCGAACGCAGTGGAGCACGGGTCGGCTAAAGGAACCTAGTTAAACCCACTGAACAAGAGTACCTTAAATCGTGGTTGGAGAGCATTGCGTGGTCCTGCGTCGAGGATGCGTCCTGGGGCTGAGGCGATGCGACGTCTGTGTCAGAGATGCGTTGCACTAGTTCCATGGAGCTTTGAGGCTGAAATGCAAGTTACTGTATCCTCGTTAAGGAGGCTGCTGACAAGGGGGCGTGCAGTATGAAGTATTGCGCCGAGGATATATTGCGCACTTGCTGGTTCTGAAGAAGCTATGGAGCTTGACATGTGGAGTCCTGTGTCATCTTCGATGCAGTCGTCAGTGAAGGGCTATTGATGTGAGGGCCTGTGTCGAGTATGTGTTGCTCAGTGGCAGTTCTGATGAAGCTGCAAGGATGATGCAAAGTCCTGGCTGCGGGAAAGTCCACACAGCAGAGGTGATGTGTCGATTCTGTTCTGGGTTGTGCATCACAGCAGAGGAGATGCAACAGTTCTGCTGGATCTACAGATGGGCTGGCAGAGCACTTTCAAGCCCAGCTGTGCGTTACAAGAGACTGGTCTTTGGAGTCACTCTGATGGTCCTGGTTTCAGGCTGCAGGTTCCAGTCATCTCACCCAGGCAAGAGGGTAGCAGATCAGCACAGCAGGGCACCGGTCCTTCAGGGCAACAATGCAGCAGAGTGGCAGCCCTCAGATGCACAGCAACCTTTCTTCCTGTCAGAGACTTCCTCCGGGCCAGAAGTTGAAGAGTTTGGGACTGAGTTCCAATATTAATACCTGGTGCCCACTTTGAAGTTGGAGATCATCTAGAGGTCCCCCCCAGGTGTCAAGAATTTCCTTCCTCCCAGTCTTAGTCCAAGCTTGTCTGGTGTCACAAAAGACCAGTGTCAAAAACCTTATGAGAGTTCTCAGGCAGAGCCTTTATGATGTGGAAGTGCAGTAGGTGATCACTCCTCTACCTCGGTAACTCAGAGTGGCCCATCCTGCCAAACCTATCTTCCTTTTGTCTCTTTGTCTGGGAGGAATACACAAGGACCAACTGCCAGCTGCATCTAGTGCAGAAATAGGCTACAGGCACCCAATGGTTAGGACAAAAAAATACTAACTTTCTAAAAGTGGCATTTTGAGAATTGTGTCTAAAACTAAACTTTACCATTATAGGGGGCTTTTAATTACAAATCTGTGGACCCCAAACTCAACCTGACTTCCTCTTCCAAATTGGAATTTACTGCTTATTGAATGTAATACGGTAACTTCAATGAACTATTATTAGAGTGGTAGGCCTTGCAGTAGTGAAAAACAAATTTGAGTTTTTTACTACCAGTGTAGTGTAGTTCCTATATTCCCAATAGGCTCTGCGCATTGGAATAATATATACTATAGAATTGACGTTGGACTTATGTCGACTAGATCTCTATTGAATATATTAGACTTAATTGTGAGTGCCAGCTAGCTCAGAGGTCACTAGAAACTTTCTCAAATAAACAAGAAGGGATTAGTTTCTGACAACCGCATAAACATGACAACTTTGCTTCCCCAAGATAAAACGTATCTTCAGAGTCGTGGAAACAATAGATAGATATTTTACTCAGTCATTCGTGCATGCTTCGTTTCACCAGAGGTGCAGAGAAATAGAGAGACTGGCATTTTCAATAAAAGTATTTATTGAACAGTCTTCTTTCTCATGCAGAAGAAATGAACTGCTACAATTGTAATACTGGTTGCAAAGTATATTGCGCGTACATTAAGAAGAGTATTATGAAATAATACTGTTAAAGCATGGTATGGTTTCTAAGCCATAAAATACATATATTAATAAATAAAGACTAAAAGTACTCAACTGGTGCTTCTAAAATACGCCTACCCCAATGTACCTAACCTAAGTCTAGTACGAGGGAAGAAGTAAGTGAGGTGTAGCATAAGTTTAGTATTCTTTTCCAAGAGTTTATCCAAGATTTCTCTTAGGTTCTAATCAGCTCCGTACCTTGGTTTAGAATGAAGGAGGTCAGGTATCTCTCTGTCTCGGGACTCGATTTCCCAACACCCCGCAAGGGGAGCTTGGAAACACTGGAGCTGCATTTCTCGGCAGGAGAAAAGACAGCATCTCTCTCAGTGCGTCTGCTGGAGGGTCGGCTTCCTTCGGCACTTGTAGCGAAATGTGTCGGGCAAGTAGATAGTCTAACTGCTCCAAACCACTGTGTGTTTGCTAGGGCAAGTGTGGCCATATTTATACCTTGAAGGTGCCGAGTTTGACATAAAGTTGGACATAATAACGTCATCAAAGCCTCGCAGTTCTTTGAAAACTCCATGAGTTCTTGAACATATCCATATTCAAGCAAGGGGAAGTCCCTAGCTGCTGAAGCCGAGTTTTTCCAAGAAATCGTTGTGGATTTTCAGAACTAGTGGAAGCAGCCATGCCGTATTTGGACTGCATGAGCTATGTCTAAATATGGTTATGATTTCTATGTCTATATAAGGACATGGTGAGTTATACCTATATAAGGGCATGAATCAGGAAAATTACACTAGGGTCCTAAAATGCTATACAACACCCACTCCACTTTATTATGTTTGACATTAGTAAATTCTAAGCATTTAAAACATATCTAAAGCATATGTATACAATCCCACCCAAAACTACATGAAATGCATTTGAAAATGGTTGTACACATAAAATGAGTATTTGTACAGTACGCATTTAAAAGCAATGATTTCATTGTAAGCATATAGTATGATACCAGCAATGCTATCTGAATGAATCGTAAAAATTACATTAATTAAATGGCTCTTAGTTACAGAAGAAAAAGTGGAGACCATCCCATAGCAGAATATATAAACTGTTTTGGTTTGTGGACAAGATCAAATATTGTTTCTAGGAAGTATTCAAAGAATTATTGTTCTCTAAAAATAGATCTACTTTAAGCAGATTACTTTGTGCCAAAAAAAGTTCAATTTTGGAAAAAAAAGTCAAATCGTAGAAAAATAGAGTTCCAAAGTTAGAGTTTATATTTTGAAAAACGAAGGTCGAATTCAGAGTTCATAGAACGCTGTATGCTAACTTCCAAAGTTATTCTCGGTGTCAGGAGAAAACATTAAATCTTCTAGGCTGGCAAAGAAGTAGTCTACCACAGACCATTTCATTAAGTAGATCAATCGTACACAGATGAGAAGCATCGCCATCAGCGTCAGTTGCATCAGCAATGTTTGCAGTAGACGGTACCTGTGTGCCTGTTGGTCCACATATCTCAACGTCAGCTGGAATTGCTGGTGAGACCTCAATGCATGCCGTCATCAGGCTTGGTAGCTGTTGGGGCAACACAATGCATGAGCCGTTACTGAACCAAGCAAAGCATCAACATCCGTTGGCAGTGCTGATGGAAGTGTCAGACAGATATCCAACACGAATTCCTCGCCACAAAGTAGGCATCTTAGAACCGGTAAGATGCAATCTTACCAGATTGGTCAGAACGATAGGAGCCATGTGGTATTCAGATCTCTCAAACGAGCCAAGCCAAAAATCTGTGTTATGCGTTCACGATACTGCAATGCCAGAAGAGCGTTCTCCATGGTAATCTGGGTATCGTTGGTGACTGGACTTGCCATATCGGAGCAGAAGGAATAAAAATAGTATCCCTGCTACGAGTCCCAAGATGAGAGGCAGGCAGCCGAACACAGAGTGCACGAAGTTTGGAAAAATGCCTAGGACTGCTTCAAAGGGTGTTAACAGTCCCGAAAAAATCGCCTTAAATACATGTACAATACCACTGGTATCAGACCTGTTTAAGATACAACCTAACATTTCTGCGAAATGTATTGGACAGTTTGTGGATAAAAAAGCATGTATCTCTGGAGAGGACCGTGCAACTTGCAGATCATACATCTCTCTGGACGAGGTGAGTGGCACCGTTTTTTGTAAAGGAATGGCTTTCATTCTGCTTAAAGTATCAATTTGAAAAGAAGAGATGTTTAGTGAAGGCCATAGCGGCGACTCCCCGTCTGTCTTAGTTTTAGGAAACAATATTTGCATACAACAAGTGACCCTGGCTGACACACTAACGAGAAAGGCTATACCTGGCATCATTCCACAACAGCTGTGATCATTCAACATTATGTAGCTCCCATTGGAAAGCTGCCAAAAATTGGATCTATCACTGCTGCCGGGGAACCCTGCAGGTGGCACGATAAGTTGGTTGAAGAACCATCACAGGCTCCGTGTAAATTAATGCCCTGACATATAATTGTACCGCTCCAATATAGTTTTGCAATTTTTACCACTAAGAAATACCTCCTTTTCCCCACTCCAACATTTGTGTGTGTATGGTAAATCCCAGGTCGACTTTATGTATTCTTTACCAAACCTTTCATACAGGCCTGCTGGTATGTGTTTTAAGCAATACTGAAACTGGAAAATCGTCACTGGCAACGTAATGGTACCATGTTTTATCCATTCGATGGCTGGTTTCTCAGAAACGGTTAATGGTAATCTTTCCAGTTTTTCTATGCTCAGCACCATATAGTCTGCTCCCCTTTGTGCCAAAGAGATTTGTTTATCTGTAAGGTTACATCCAGTAAACCATGACGTGGTGTTGATTAGACGCCAAGGCACATAGCCTGAACGAAGATTTTGAAACGTCCAGCCTAGCAGCATTATAGAACGCAATTGAGACTGTCCATGTTGTAACATGAGCAAGTCCTGTTCCATTATGTCTATGGTAGAGGATACAATGCTGTCCAAAGAATAAATTCTGGATGACAGAGTTGTTAACCCATTGTCAACTACAGAGAGAGCTTTCTCTAAATTAATACGATCAATTTCTCGTATTCGTTCTGCAGTTTCCATTTGCGTGACTTTCCATGCTTCATTATAAGCAGCGTATATACCGGCGTATATGAAACCTTTATTTTTTTTGTCAAATCTGTTTATTAGCATTTTGGAGATATTACAGTACATTAGACATTTCAATAACATCAGCTCAGTAATTGGGCATGCCAGGAATATATATGAAACTATTATGACTTGGTTTACGAGGTCCTAGTAAGAAGTCTCTCAAATGAACGCCATCTTTAAGTAAAGTTAAGTGTTGTTTTATAGCTGGGAGTGCGGATTTTTGTAGCCACTCAAGGCACTGTTTTCCACACTGTAAGTTGTTATTATCCCTGGATGTTGTTTCTGGATATATCTTGGATCTGGCCTAGTTACTGTAAACCCTTGTGTCTTTTTCAGGAATCTATCTTGACAGTTATTCGTGTTTGTTGGCCAGATTAACCATTTTTTCCAATCAGGATTAGTTCTGTTCTGTTGTAAGATATCTTTTACGTCTACCTCCTCATCTGTAGTGGCATTACTATCAGGACTGGGTTTAGGTATGGACGGTTTGTTTAAATCTTTTATCTTAGCCAGGCAAAGACCAGATGTCTGTTGAACAGTTTCATTTAAAAACATTATTTGTTCTGGGATGATGCAGGCTCTGAATAAGGCTTCTAAACCTTGCACCTGCCAGTCGTTTGTGCCCCAGACAGTTTTTGTCTCAATGTTGTCTTTCCAAAAGTCAAAACCTAATGTGGACAATTGAGCATAAAAGGCCGCAGAATAAATTTGCTTAGTATTAGTCAACATACTTTTCATTCCTGTCTTATTAACATTTTTGAAGTGAAATGTTTTGGGATTTGTGGTATTGAAACCTGAGAAGTATGGAAATTTTTCATAAAATGTTTTTGAGCTACCCTTTGGTGGCGTTGGACAATGTTCCCATTGATTAGAAGTATAAACATTTCTCGGGTTTGCAGATTTGTGCAAGTAATGATGACCATAGTGATTGTAACAATACATTTGTTCATAATCTGATGAACCTTCTAAGTATTCATGTTTTGTAAATTTTGCTGACATTTCTAAGTCTGCCATCATGTTATTAACAGTCTCAAAGTTCCAATCATCAGAAAATGTGCTTGGTGAAACAAAGTCACTCAAGGAAACTTTAAATTGATGAGGAATCTTCAACAGCTCTACAGGACCATAAATGTCATAATCAGTTCTGTCCCATGCTATACCACCAGGTAGAGGAACGGCTGTGATGTTTACTGATGACAGGTCTCTTTGTTCACGATGAGATGATTTGTGTGGCTTCAGGAGCAAGTTGATGTTCTTACTTGCTGTGTCCATTTTACTATATTCTCCATCTACCAGCTTTCCCAAACTTAAAACAAGAATGAGCCAAAGTAGGAGAAAAAAGTGCACCTAACACAATCCAAAATTCAACTCCTGGTGAAGCCAGATAAGTATTTGCAAGCTGGTGAAAAATGTCTGATACTTGGTCTTTGAAAGTTTTATTTGCTGGCGGTGTTCCGGGCTCACAGGAATCCTCAGAAAATGTATCAAAGTTGATGAAATAGCCAGAGGCAGTTCCATCAATTGTTGGTAGTGCATCCTAATTACTTGAAATCGCTGGAGCTACTTGATCCCTTGTCATATTGGTATAGTCGGATGCCATATCATTGTAGACAGGAATGTCTTGACAAGCTGATATTTGGGTTTCAAGAGGCAAAAGTTCCATGGCTTTGTTGCATAGTCCTTCTTTTCGCATTGCAGATTTTTCAAATGTGATGAGCCTCTCAGTTTGAACCTCTTGGATAGTAGCAAGATTTGGTTGTCTGCTACATCTTTGGAGTCCATTGGGCCTACTACTTATTATGGGCCACATGATGTGGTTTTACCAGGTCGATAGACACTCACCGGTTCTCCTTTCTTCCAGCAAGGGACGGCAGTAACACTGTTCTTGATCCGTGGATTGCTAAGACAGGTACTGGTTTTCTGCGATTTTTTTTCTCTTGACTAGATCCCCAATCTTTGGAATCCAGACAGGTCTTGCTGGGACAGGTGTTTTTTCTTCAGTGGTCGTTGGCTTCGGTAATGTGTTGCTTAGACTTCTTGTTTCATTTAAGTCCTCTACAACAGACAAACGGTCTTTGATATCAAACGGTTTTTGTTCTACCACTGAAGTATGATGATCGAGGTCTTCGACTATCATTCTAGTACCAAAAAAGATTTCATATGGAGTGATTCCACCCAGAGAATTTCTTGTCAGATTATTAAGACTACGTTGGACACTTATTAGATGTTTGACCCACCCGTCACCCGAGCCTAATACCCTAGCTGTTATAGATTGCTTTATTTCACGTTTTTTTCTTTCCACTACCGAATTTCCCTCAGGATGGAATGGACTTGAGTACCGCAATGCAAAGCCCAAGCTGGCCATGGCCTCCTTGTAAGCTGGAGATGTAAACGCAGGATCCTGGTCAGAATGCAGCGTACCGATTGCATATGTGCCGATAAAGACTCGCAAATCTTTTATAACAGTTCGAGCGTCATCCGAGCGCTGAGGCCACATCCATATGAATCTTAAGCACGAATCCACTGGGACCATGATATATTTATAGTTGCCATTCCTCTGTAAGGGACCACAGTGGTCCAGGTAAACACAAGCTAGCGGTTTATCTGAGATTAAAAGGGGCGTTCGCCTGGGGTGTTTTACTGTTGAAACGTTCATCTTTTGTAAGATTTCACATTCCACTGGTCTGTTTCCTCATGCACAGCCACCAGTATCTTTGTTTTTAATAATGACACTGTGGTGGTAACACCTGCGTGTGCAGAGGCAAGTCCTTCATGTGCTGCTAAAATTAGTCTTAATCTATGTTCCATGTTTGGAGTTACTCTATCCTCCACTCCAGAGATTCGAGCAAAAGGAACATTATTTGCATCAATTATATTTGAGTACTTGAGTGGAAAGCCTTTTGGTAATGTTTTACCGCTGTCCTTAATGGAAGCAGTGACCGTCTGCATTATCTCGCTGTCTATTTTTGTTTTTGAATAAGTGATTGCAGCTGCGGAAGCCGTTTGCACAGCTGCCTTCGCGGCTTCATCAGCCAATGAATTCCCTGCAACGTGAACGCCATCACGCTGATGACTCGGTGTATGGATCACGTGAGTCTTTTGTAGTTCTTTCTGTAATAGAACTACTTGTTCCCAAAGCAATTTATGCTTGATTGTGCCACTTTTTGCATCTTTGAAAACGTTTTGAACCCAGTTCTGCAAGTATTCGTTGTAAGATTGAACGCAGTAATATGAATTGCACACTATGAGTGTGGGGAATTCGCGATCAGTATTTTCAAGCGCCATCTTGAATGCCTGTAGTTCAGCTCACCGAGCTGTACAATCTCCTAGAGATTGAGTTTTTGTGACCATAGGTCTGAATTTACCATCACGCCAGCGACCTTTAACAATCGCGCACGCAGACCTATAAGCTTGATCACCCCCAATTGCGGGCTGTGCTGATCCGTCTGTATAAATTATACAACCGTAATGTTCGAGAGGCAGAATCTCAGTGGACAGAGGACAATCTTGTTCGTATTGTAGAAATTCTTGAGTTTTCAAGTAGGGATCAAGAACATATTCAACGGCTGTTGCAGCAAGAGAATTAACCCATTGTATCCATCTCGGATGAAAAGCTTTTGCTGGTCGTTACTCCTGTACCTGCTCTAAGGCAGGTACAGGAGTAACGACCATTATGCGTTTTCCCTGTGCTAGGGCTCTCTCTTTTGCTACTGCAGTTTAAACCGCTGTCAGAATTTTTTCTGTTGAAGTGAATTTCATTTTAGCTTGTATGTACAAGTGTGATTTGTAAGCTATTGGTACCTTTTCACCTTCATTAAAGGTTAGGTATGTGAATCTGCATCTCCCTGGGATGATTCGGATTACAAGATTGCGTACATTTACACGTGTCTGTAAATGTGTTGTTGCTAACATGTCTGTTTGCACTGAACGTATAATTTCTGTGTGTTTTTGAGTCCAATTAGTAGGTTTGAAATCCGTTTTGATTAATTTGTAGAGAGGTTTAACCCTTTCTACGTAGTTTAGAAAGTAAGTTCTTCCGAAATTCAGGAAGCCTAGAATGGACTAAGTTTTTCAGCATTTTTGGAGGTTGGAGCAGCGCACATTTCTCTAAAAAGTTTGCTGCCAGGCTTTTGCCTTCACTTGAAAGTTCGTATCCTAAGAATAGGACGTTGAGGTGGGTAATTCGTGATTTCTTAAAATTGAATTTGTACCCCTCAGATGTGAAGCCAAGTATTATGGTGTTCACTCTGTTCAAGTGCCTATCCAAGTCATCCATCTGTAAGATAGATGTAATCGACATAAGATAATGCCTCATCATCATACGTTTGTAGTAACTCTGGCTAAAAATAACCCTGGACTATTCTTGAATCCCTGGGGGAGACGACAGAACTGATATTTTATCCCCATAATTGAGAAAGCGGTCAAATGCCTGTTTTCCAGTGCAATGTTTTGACAGAAGAAACCGTTAGAATTATCTAATGTGGTTTTATATTTTTTACGCACAATGTTATTCATCAGTGCTGCACTGTGTGCATTTTGTACTGCAAAGGTTTTGCAACAAGAGTTTAAATGTCTGTAGTCCAAAACTAGACGATAGGTATTGTCTGGTTTGGAGACAGGAAACAAAGGATTGTTCATTGATGAGGTGCATGTTTCAATCACCCCTTGGTATTGAGGTGCCGGGTTTTTAGGACCCGGTGGTGCCAGGGGATAACACCCGAAGACCTCTGAGTTCTCCCTGTTCCGGACCACAGAAACACAGAGTCTTCTAGTTGAAGTCAGAGATCGAGTTTTATTGGTTGCAACCAAGTAACATGCGTCCTAGAATTACAACAACACGGGCTGTAAGTTCTCAGGAGACTGTTCGTTTTTACAGAACCAGCTTTCTCCTTATATACAGAAATAACAGCTGCAGGCAAGAATACTTCAGTTTATGATATGGTCATAGACATATTTTTACAATAATACAAAGAGCGAAGTCATGCTGGCCAACCCATATTTTAGATGTCCAGTTCGTGATGGATTACCCAGCCAGGCCCAGAACTCCCATCAGATATCGATGAAACACCAATAAGGTCGGGCACCTCCTAATCGTAAAACTGGCCATAAACAAGAAACATGGACAGGTGTATGTGTGTAGAAAACATGATCTGTAGGTGGTGAATGGTTTATGGCATGTTGTGCCTTGATGCTATCTTACTCGGCCACTGGGCGAGGAGCTGCCCAAACAGGTTTGGCTGGAGGCAGTGGAGTCAGCTCGGCCAGGTCATGGGGAAGTCAGCTAAGGTGGACGTGTCCTTTCAGATCAAGCTTGGCCTTAATCCATTGACTTATATGAGGGCAAGTCATAAGATGGATGCCGTTCACAAAATGGAGTCCGAGGGTTCGGAACGGAAACCACGATTTAAGGGTGTTTGCATCACTCAATCATGACGCAAATGCATAGGGATAATGTCCTAATCATTACCGGTCTGTCGATACCAAATTCGTCATGGTACGACGATATTTTGGGACACGAGTGTTGGACCTCGGTACTAGGTTATAGCAGGGTCCGGAATTTCAGTACCACAGACCCTCCTTTTGCCCTCATATTAGGCAATAACTCATGCTAATCTGAGTCCAAGTCTGTATTGATGAATTCATGGAGATGCTGCTGTAGCATCATTCTGTTGCTCAATTAGTCCCTTGACGCAGGCTTCCTTACACATGAAGTAGCACAGAGGCCACATATTGCAGGAGCGCACTGCATAAACAGGCAGAACATAAACAGAATGGCTAGGATCATCCAGATGAAGATCAGGGTTTTCCATCCCCAGGCAGAGATCAGTTCCCAGAACCACCCTAGCAGAGACCAATCCCCTTTCTCCACGTGAAGGGAATCAGAGATTTTGTGTAGTTTGGAGATGGCCTGGTACACTGTCGGTGCATTATCAGGGATGAAAATGCAGCAACTGGATTGGATCACCCTACATACACCACCACGGTCTGCGAGTATAACATCTAGGGCAACTCGGTTCTGGAGAGTCATAAGTCGGTCCGACTGGAGCTCGGCTGTCAAATTACCAAGGGCACCGGCCGTTTCGGTCACGGCGGACTCAACTACCCTCGATAACTGGCGAATGTTCCTGCTGTTCACCATAGGCCCCCAAAATGGCAGAAAACCCTTCGCGAAGTCTGCAAACTCCTGACCCGCAGTGTCGTCTTTACTCACGACACCCCTAACTGTCCTTGTCCGATGGTAATCTGCCCCGGCCGTGTAGGTGGGTGGCAGCAGAAACGAGATAAAGCATGTGCCCGAGAAGTCAGGGGGCAACCATGTATAGGCTTTGTCATGGCAGATGAAGTATGTACCCTTAGCCGCCAAGAATGGAGGGGAAGTTTGGGATGCAAACACATACGTTTCTGTGCAAACGCTCTTCCCCAACTGTGCTTTGGGATCCCTGCCAATACCTTGCAGACATAGGTGACCTCGGTGGGGTACTACCCAAACCGAGGAGGATTTCTTCGATTTCTGGCTCTCACTTAAGGAAATCCAATACTTGGTGATGTTCCACCTACTGTATGGGGTAAACTCATCCTTGGGAGTTGCTCTGATTGTGTCAATATCTCTGCTCATATTTTTGATTCCTGCCACTAGTGCCTTGTTGTTTGAGTTTTCCCCTCGAACGTATGGTTCAAGGGAGAACAGGAACATGGTCTGGAAAGCCCACAAAGAACCGGAATAACTGAATGGCAGGACGAAGTAAGGGATACCCTTATCGGTTGTGTGTGGCATGAGTCCGCATATCCAACAGTTCGTAGTGTTCATGACAGATGGGTGCTGGTGTAGGAGTAGGACAATGAATTATTTACAAATTCTAGTCTTCTGGCGGACTCGTGTTCAGGAAGAGGGTGAAAGGAGTGTGTAGGAATAGTAGGAGGAGGTGTGAGCTGGGTGTTGGGCATGAATGGAACTCGCAAAAATGGACAGAGCATAGCCAGTTAAAAACATTAATATACTACACAACATTGAGATGCTTAATACTAGAGATCGTCTCCTTGCCATTACAGTGCATATTTTCTTTTCAAAGTTCATGGGTCTAGCAGGTCTCTCCACCCTCGGAAACTCCATCCTCTAGTTGCTGCCCGCGGTGGGAGTTTGATTCTGCCAAGAAGTGCGCTCTGTCCAGTCCGGGGTAACTCCCTCAGACCGACCAGAACCGTTGACCTAGGCGTCCCCGGCTGCACTCCTCAGACTTCAACCGCGACCCTAGCAGCAGAACCGGATGGCGGTTCGAAAATCAAAAATGAGCTAGTTCCCTGGGCGAGAGAGCTGTAAAATCAAAAATAGTTCTTAGGGGAAAGAGAGTCACATAAATTCACTTTTATTAGTCCCTTTTTCGACCTCAGATTATATCGTTGTTTCCCAGGTACGGTGTGGTCTTCGAACAATGTTTCAGGTTCGGTAGTGTCCAACTGCATTGACGGGGGCACAAGTCCTTGCAAAATACAATCACTCTCCTTATCGGTACCAGTTCCTTTCAACCGTGCATCGCTGAAGGGGACTAAGCGAGGAATGGACTCTGTCTCGGAATCAGCAACTCCTTGCTGGACCCACCGGTCATATGGAAGGGGCAGCGGGACCCTTTTGCAATGGGCGCCGTGCACCCAGTGTTTTTTCCCGTGGACACGTACTGCAGAGCGGGTAGATAGCAGGACCTGGAAAGGTCCGGTCCAGCGAGGATCCTCGTTCTTTTGTCGCCTGAAGTTCCGGACTAGGACCCAGGAGCCAGGTTTGATGGTGTGGCCTGGATCGTCAGACGCCGGTGGAGAGGAGCTGTGGACTCGTTGTTGTAAAGCATGCAGTTTAGTTGTCAATTCGTGCAAACAGTCAAATAGTGCGGGGTACTCTATTTCATTCAGTTTCTTTGGTCTGGGCACACCCCAGATGTTAGCTGGGCGGCCAAACACAATTTCGTGTGGGCTAAACCCTAACCTGGAATGGACAGTCATTCTGGTTGATCGGAGTGCTAAAGGCAAGGCGTCTGGCCACTTAAGACCTGTGCTGGCTTGGATTTTGGCTAGTTTGAGTTTTAACGTGCCATTGTAGCACTCCACTAATCCAGCTGATTGGGGGTGATTTGCAGCGTGGAATTTCTGGTGAATGCCTAGACACTCGCACACTCTCTCCATCACTCGTCCCACGAATTCACTTCCATTATCACTCCAGACAATCCTAGGCATGCCAAATCTACGGAAGAATTCCTTAACAAGGGCTTTGGCAGTTGACAAGGCAGTGTTGTCCTTAAGGGGATACGCTTCTACCCACCTGGAGAAGGCGCAAACAACAACAAGCACATATTTTAGATTATTACACCTCTCCATGTGGATGAAATCGAGCTGCAAGACCTCGAACGGATACGTTGGAGGTGCAAAATGTCCACTGGAGTTGGGGTTCCCCTACCGGGATTATACTTCAGACATACCATACAGTTTCTGACCAAGTTCTCCGCACATTTTGGGATACCGCTATTCTGCCATACTGGGGCCAACAGCTTACAGATTCCTTTCACACTAACGTGTGCCATTCCATGGGCCATCGTCACCACTGCAAGCACATAGGCGTCCGGTAACATCCATCGCTGATGTTCTGATAGTTCGACCCAACAACCATTCGCATCTAATCTACCCTTGTTTTCTCTCCATTCATTCACCTCTTTCTCAGTAGCATCGGCTTGTATAGATTTCACGCTTTCAATGGTGTCCTCACACATACCCACATAAGTGATCCATCTAGCAGGACCTACAACATACATCCGACTCATTGTGTTCCTTGCAGTCTCTTTCGCTACCTCGTCGGCAAATGCATTCCCTCGACCAACATCATCTTGAATCTTCCTGTGTGCACTGCATTTCACAATTGCAACCTGTAGGGGCAAGGTCAGTGACTCGAGAATGTCGTGTACTAGCTGGCCATGTTGAATTTTCGCACCATGTGACGTCAGGAACCCACATTCACGCCACAATCTTCCAAAACTATGGGCTACGCCAAAGGCGTATTGGCTATCCGTATACACATTCACTCGTTTTCCTTTCGCCAACACACATGCTCTTGTGAGTGCGACTAACTCTGCTGCTTGCGCGGAATTGTGGGGGATGCGAGCTGTCTCTACAATCGTGTGTAATGTCGTCACAGCATATGCTGCAGTCGTATCACCATTTGGCAACTTGAAACATGAACCATCAACCCATAACGCATCATTACATTCGGGAAGGGGAGTGTCTTGCAAGTCTACTCTCCCTTTTGTCTCTTCTTCTGTCCTAAAACAGCAATCATGTTTTTCAACCTCATCTGTTTCTGCCGGAATGGGTAATAACGTAGCGGGGTTGAGTGTATCACACCTCTTTATGTGAATGTGACTCGCTAACAGTGTCAGTTCATAGCTGGACAGTCGAGCACTAGTTAGATGTTGTGTTTTCGTTCTGTTTAGTAAGATATCTACTGCATGTGGGACCATAACGATCAGTGTATTATTCATGACTAACCCAGCAGACTGTCGAATACAGACAGCTGCTGCAGCAGTGGCCCTCAAGCAACTTGGTAATGCCTTAGCTACAGGATCTAGAGTAGCTGAAAAGTATGCACATGGGCGCTGTTTGTCCCCAAAGTGTTGCGTCAAGACTGATAATGCGCAACCTTCCTTCTCATGGACATATAATGTAAAGGGTTTACTGTAGTTGGGGTGTCCCAACACAGGAGCCGAACATAGTGCATCACGCAACTCATGGAAACTTGTCTGACAGTCTTTAGACTAAGGCATAGGATTGGGTGTGTCTTTACGGATTAATGCCAGCAAAGGTTTGGCCAATAGTGAGAAGTTCGGTATCCATTGTCTACAGTACGATGTAATGCCCAAGAAAGCACGCACTTCTCTTTGTGTCCTTGGGACACTCAGTTCTGCAATTGCCTGTATTCTCTCTGGGGCCAGTCTCCTTCCCTCCTTCGATAAGATGTGACCTAAGTAGGTTACTTCTTGTCGACAAAATTGTAATTTGGAAAGCGAGACTTTGTGCTTCATGTCACATAAATGATGTAACAATGACAATGTCGCTTGCTTGCAAACTTCTTCGGTGTCTGCAGCGATCAGTAGATCATCCACATACTGAATTAGAGTTGCACCGTCCTGCAGAACTATCGTGTCAAGTTGTGTTTTCAGAGCCTGGCTGAATATTGATGGACTTTCACAGTAGCCCTGAGGAGCGCGCTTAAAGCGGAAGCTTCGTCCTCCTAAATTGAAGCCAAAAATATCTCTGCTCTCCTCGGCAATCGGGATGCTGAAGAAAGCGTTCTTCAGGTCAATCACCGAAAACCAATTGGCTGAAGCTGGAACCATTGTCAATAAGGCTGTAATGTCGGGGACGACTGGAAACTGTGGTACAACGATCTTATTCACTTCTCTGAGATCAATCACAAACCTGTACACAGGGGGCTGTGAAGGATCGGTACGCTTTAAAACAGGCAAAACAGGACTATTACAAATGTTGCCTGTTGTCTCTTCGATGACATCTTTCTCGATCAGATCGTAAACGATCGCTAACAAGGCCTTTTCACATTCGTTTGAGATTCTATATTGGGGAATACGTGGCAACCTAACATTGGCTCTTAATGTTATGACATATGGCGCTATTTCCAAACGACCTACATCATTAGAACCATTAGCCCAGAGTATATCCGGAAGAGATGACAATTCAGCTGGAATATTTTCCTTTGCCAAATACATCGGAGAAATAACTTTCCTTCCTAGGGTAAGCTGTACTCCCAAAGGGGAGCAGTACAAAGTTGCATATAATCTCTTTAACAAATCCAAACCTAACAAGTTTTCGCCACAACCTTTCGTAAGAATGAGGGGTGCTTCTAATTCGCATGGGCCAACAGAAAGGGGCATAGGACTAGAGATCGGGTTCATAACGGGGGCGCCAGAAAAACCTACTGAAACATTCATTTCGCCAGACAAAGGTGCGCCAGGGAGTTTTGAGTGCATAATAGAACTCTTTGTAGCACCAGTATCCAGCAGAAATGGCTCTGACACACCTGATGTAATCACCTCGACATAAGGTCCATTCTGATCTACTGGAACTGAAACAACTCCCTCTCTTTGTCCATGGCTGTCCTAGCAATTATTACCCTCATTCTCGTTTTCAGCGTAATAGTCATCAGCATAGTACTGAGCTGACCTGGAAGACGCATTATTCTGTTGGTTAAAGCTATTCATGGAATTCTGAGGCGGAAAAGAAGTAGTATTCTGGGTGAAATTTCCACGGCCCCTACCCCTAGGAGCCTGTTGAACACCTCTACCTCTTGCACTGGAAACACGTTTAAGCGTTGCGCAAGAGCTGGACAATTACTTTTGAAATGACCCTCTTCTTTGCAATAGGCACACTGATTCGGGCCATACGGAAAACGCTGATGGGAAAACTCGTTTCCTTGCGCGTTTCTCGAATACTGCTGTGGTTGCTGATAGTTGGGCTGACTAGGAGTGCGAGGCGGATAGGCTTGCTGGAGAAGAACTTTAGTTTTTAACTCTCTAGTCTTTTTGTCTGCCTTATCTAGCTCGTCTTTGCGCCTATTTTCGTAGTACTGGGCTGTGGCTAAAATCTGCGCTGACGTGGAAACAGCCCAAGCACTCTCTGAATCTTTCAATTTATTGCACAGTTCAGGAAGCAGATTGTGTACAAATTTGTCGACAAACAATCTTTGACCACCCTCGGTAGCCATATCTTGACCACTATGATCAGTGAAAGTCTCCTCAAATCTCGTGAAAAAGTCAGACACATTCTCATCTTTCTTCTGCTTGCACGCAGACAGCTTGTCCCAATTTACGCGCAATTCAGGCATTAATGTTTTCATGTACGCGATAATCCTACCGGGAAGTTCGGATATTAAAGCCTCAGGTTTAGAACCACCGACTTGTCTAGCATCAGTAGCAGTAATATTAGCCCATGAGTCACCTAGTTCTTGATCATGATCCGTATGACGAATTTTACTCCATAAAGGATGCGGAACAACATTCCCAAACAACATGTCTACATCCGCTAAATTCATTATACATGAGCTGGCAGTCTGTGATAACTCCTTATAATACCCAGTTGGATTTTTACGTGGATCAGGTAGTGTCTGTTTGAGTTCTAAAACTTCAGATCTTTTCCAGGGGACATGAACCCACACACGCTGAAAATGTGGCAAAATTGGTGGATTTACATTCGCATCACCTTCCCTCCATACTGGAGGAACCTCTCTCATGGGGTACTGTCACGCCTTTTTCCTACCTGACACGTCATCTTCATACAATGATCTAGAGACGTTTCCCTTACTCCTATAGGATAACAACAGATCTATTGCTTTTTCCACATCGGCACCTACAATCATACCTTCATAGAACTTAAAACGCATACGAAATAACTCCTGCATTTTGCGTTTGGGATCGTTTGTCTCCAAATCTTCGCAAAGATATACACACATCTCTTCGAATACGTATCTCTGAGTGGGTGCATTCCATTGACGGAAAACTTCCATAACAGACTGAACGTCATATTTAACAGTGTCAGTAATCCATTTGCGTGCTAACTCATTCAGCACTTCTCTTTCCTCGTAATCAGGCAGCTGACTACGCAACTGTCTACGTCCTGTTTTAGGGGTGGTTTTAGGCGACCCAAAGAAAGGTGAAAACAGACCAGTGACAGTACTTGCCACTCTCTGTCTGACAGAAGGAGAAGCTTGCGGAGAGGCAGATGCGCCAAAAAAGACAGGCTGATGTAAAGAAGAAGTCGAGGCAATAGCAGAGGAAGTATCATAGTGAACAGTTGGAGCAGTAGGCAAAGTTGTAGAAGTAGATGGAGTATGTAGCAAAGGCGGCGGCCCTTGAGAAGGCTGCGCCGGAGAAGTAGGAACCAGCTGAAGAGGAGCTGGTGCTTGTGCAAGAGCTGCATTTCGTGCACTGGGGCGCGGTATAACAAAGCGCTTCGGGGGTGCAGTAGCGTCTAACGCATATGGGGGTGGCGAGCTTAATAAGTGGGACATTAACGGATCTTTCTCGGATGTTCCCTTTGAGCCTTGTCCCTCATGTGGTAACATTGGGTAGCATTTATCTACTGCTAGTTTCTTGCTCCTAAGCATTTGTTCACTCTCTTGCTCTTCCTCATTATCCCTGTATGCAACGGCGGCTTGCACCATTGACATACCTCTTTTGTTTTTCTTCGCTAATTTTATTTCTTTCTGTTTGGCTTCTTTGCGCCATAAGCGAAAAGAGTCAAACATCGCCGGTCGGGCTTTCTTCTTGAACAATTTGACCTCGAGGTTGTCTAAAATTTTTGCGTCAAAACTACCATATTGGGGCCATTTTAAAACACCATCCTTGCGGGTGTATTTTATCCATACTTCATTATACGTGATAGGACCTACTCCGTGCTTTATATATAACTCATATGTTGGAGTTCCAATCAGAGGAACCGGACAAGAATCCTCTAATCGGGAGTCCCTTCTAAAACCAAGACAAAACAAGTTTCCAAGTCTGCTAAGACCAGGCATCTTTGCTCACTAGTCTAGCTTCAAACTTCAAAGGATTATCGATTACGATATTTCTCGTGAATACACGAGTCCTTCGGCTTTGGCGCTTGCAAGTTCCAAATCAAAGCGTATCTCAAGGATACCAAAACTAAGAACCAAACTAAGGACTGGGAGACGCTCCACTTATACTTAACTGAAGTATTGATGATCGATGACGTCACTAGAAGACTCGTCTATCGTTTCGCTCTACCAAGGATCACTGGGTCCAAAACAGGGCGATAGTCAGGGCAGCAGTCCTTCGTAGCCGTCGGGACGCTGGGAACCTCGCAGCAAAGACCTTCGGAACCACGTCGACATGCAGGGGTCGCTGAAGTGGCTGGCCTTCCTCCGGAATTTTCACACGAAGCTCCTCACGAACATCTGGCTTGGACCGTCGCCGCTTGATACCGCCTCGAGTTGGGCGCCAACTGAGGCCCGGGGTTTTTAGGACCCGGTGGTGCCAGGGGATAACACCCGAAGACCTCTGAGTTCTCCCTGTTCCGGACCACAGAAACACAGAGTCTTCTAGTTGAAGTCAGAGATCGAGTTTTATTGGTTGCAACCAAGTAACATGCGTCCAAGAATTACAACAACACGGGCTGTAAGTTCTCAGGAGACTGTTCGTTTTTACAGAACCAGCCTTCTCCTTATATACAGAAATAACAGCTGCAGGCAAGAATACTTCAGTTTATGATATGGTCATAGACATATTTTTACAATAATACAAAGAGCGAAGTCATGCTGGCCAACCCATATTTTAGATGTCCAGTTCGTGATGGATTACCCAGCCAGGCCCAGAACTCCCATCAGATATCGATGAAACACCAATAAGGTCGGGCACCTCCTAATCGTAAAACTGGCCATAAACAAGAAACATGGACAGGTGTATGTGTGTAGAAAACATGATCTGTAGGTGGTGAATGGTTTATGGCATGTTGTGCCTTGATGCTATCTTACTCGGCCACTGGGCGAGGAGCTGCCCAAACAGGTTTGGCTGGAGGCAGTGGAGTCAGCTCGGCCAGGTCATGGGGAAGTCAGCTAAGGTGGACGTGTCCTTTCAGATCAAGCTTGGCCTTAATCCATTGACTTATATGAGGGCAAGTCATAAGATGGATGCCGTTCACAAAATGGAGTCCGAGGGTTCGGAACGGAAACCACGATTTAAGGGTGTTAGCATCACTCAATCATGACGCAAATGCATAGGGATAATGTCCTAATCATTACCGGTCTGTCGATACCAAATTCGTCATGGTACGACGATATTTTGTGACACGAGTGTTGGACCTCGGTACCAGGTTATAGCAGGGTCCGGAATTTCAGTACCACAGAATTTAAGTTCTTTTTTAATTTTTATTTTATTTGTTTATTGAGATTTTCAACAATGTAAAAAGAAAGAAACAATGAATATTACAGATGTCACAGAATCCTATTTGGAATTCCCAGGAGGATGTTTGAGAAAAACACAAATAAAATCCATTGTTAACAAAAACGTCTATCAGGTATCTGACTCTGTGCCAACATTCCGTCTTGAGACTTTACAGGAGTACATTCAATATAAAGTTGCATCTTAACATTATCTATGCCATAGGATATTGGGTGAGTGTTAGATAGGTACATGCAATTTCAAATTTGCTGTGCGGGCATACCACGGGGACTTACTCATTGAAGCGCGAGATTGTCAGGTTTGGACAATTTGTGCAGCAGTGGTCCCACATTCACATAGGCATACAGCACCGACGAACAGTCTCTACATCCTCTGTTTATATACAGTTTGCTTCTTTCCTAAACCCCAAGTTGAGCGCCCTCTGTGTCACTTGTTGCGGGGGAGCTTGCCCTACCCCTTGGTATTCAAGATGATCTAAGATCTCCCTGACCTGTTTTTTAGCTTCTTGCTTTACTGGCTACTGGCTCTGTGAAGTTGGTTGAGTTTTTAACTGGATCTTAAGGTGAGGAGAATCCTCATCCCATCCCACATGATTTTTATATAATGCTGGAGCCTGGGCTACAGCCCATTTTCTGACATAGGTGTATTTTTTTATGAATAGGAATATGATTTGAGAAGGCTGGCATGATATCTTCGCCATGTGGGCACTCCCTGACAAATTAATGTGGCCAGTCGTTTCCAGCCAGAAGAATGTCATAGCCCTTAGAGAGTTTCTCCCAAAAGAGTGCTCTTATTTTTCTAGTTATGTCCCCCTCCATCCGGAGTGTTAGTTCATATAACGTATGGGGTACACTAACCCTGGTAACAGCAGTTTCAACTTGAATGTACTCATTCAAGTCCACTGTCTCCAGATGATCCTTCAGTATCTTGCGAGCTATGGTAACTTCTGCTGCACTGTCTAGCATTGTCTGGGCCCACTCCCCGTTCTTGAGTTGTGTCCTCAAGATCCTCGGCATGTCTGATTTTTAGACTTGCTACCTTCTTTTTGGTGAATTGAGTTTTCTTATTTTTTGGAACGTGTTGATCGTCTTTGGACTTCACGCGTTCTTCCTTGTGTTCTGATTGTCCTCTTCTTTTGGATTTCTGCTAGGAAGTCTACAATGTGTATCAGTATCTTGATATCTATCAGGTTTTTTCAAATTATCCCAATTTCTGAGGTTATACCTTTTTTCAGAGGGTTCCCTTTGGGGAGACCTACCTCTGGATTGAGAATGCTTCTCTTTAGGAAGTGTCTGTTTAGTGTTTTCCCACTTCTTTTTAGTAGTGGTGAGAGTGTTTTTAATAAAGACTTTTTCAGGATTTTCTATTAGTTGGGCTATTACTGGTTTCCCACCCAAACTATCTCTACCTAGATCTTCATAGGATTTTTCAATTATTCTGGCAAGTTCATATGGTTGCTCAGTTACATCAAGTTCTTTCAGTTTTTGGCGGATTGCCACGGATGCTGCTTCACCTTTAACATTAGCTAATATTAAAGCTGAGACCTGTTTGAAATCTTTAAGTAATTTCATACCGAGATTCAAGGCAGGCTCTGGCCCGTATTCATTTTGAATCTGTTTCAGGACGTCTGGTATTACCGCCATAGACAGAACACCATGTGTTTTTGTGTAGATTGCAGTAAAGACTGTACCCCAAGTGTCACAGTACTCCAGGTGTGGTGTGATCCCCATTGGTATACAGATTGTTAGAATCCTGAGTTTCTCATGAGGTGTACTATTGGGAAATCCTGCCTCTATTTGAGTAATCTTTTGAGCTAACCAGAATGGAATTTGTTCCCGTTTTGCAGGCAATTTACCAATGACTGATTGTATAGTCTGTGGTGTAATTTTATTTGTGTTCTCCTGATGAGGGGTGTGCTGTGGAATCCTGATAGCCCGTTGGACTGTAAAAGTCGGCATGACATATTGGACCAACTGTCCATGTATTTTGATTAGTTGTTTTAGTTGAACTAATAGTTCTGGACCTGTCATTTGTTCAATGACAGGATGTGGTGTATAGCTGGCTAGTACCAACCATGTTGCTCCTGATCTACCTAGTGGACCGAGACTGGTAATGTTATTTTGATGTTGTAGGGCGCCTTTAAACCAGAGCGCATGCTCTTGGTATGTTAATGGAATCTCAATATCCTCGAAAGGAGTGCATTCCGCTGGAGGTTCCTCTATCTTGTAGAAGTGGAACACTTGTGTTAATGGATTTGCTTCAGGGAAGACAATCCATGAATAGAATACCTCTGTCTGCCGATATTCATGTGCCTCTATGACATATCACCCTACCACCTCTCGATGATAGGCCATTTGTTATAAGCTTTATAGTGATGGTTTTCCTTAAATTGTCTGGGAATGATTATAGCATCCGCGTCGTCTTCATTAAACCCTGTAGTGTCAAAACCTGGTCTGGCTGCAGTCCTGCAGCTCCGTTCTCGTTGTCGCTAATCGACATTTTGTTGAAGGTCTTGCAGAGCAAGTTTCAAGGAAACAAAGGTAAGGTGCACAATATTTTTGGAACACTGTATCCTTCAACGTTGAACAAACCAAAACTAATACAGAGGATTTTCGTCCTACTCAGTTATGGCGGATTTTATCTTTTCACCCACTCCAGATGTCTATTGGAGTATTTTACGGGACAAAAAGGGTCTCTGTGCAAAGCACGACTGAGTTACTTTAGTATCTAGCGTTAAATTAGTGCCTTACCAAACGTTGGGTGCCATGTAGTGTAGTTCCTATATTCCCAATAGGCTCTGCGCATTAGAATAATATAGACTATAGAATTGACGTAGGACTTATGTCGACTAGGTCTCTATCGAATATATTAGACTTAATTGTTAGTGCTAGCTAGCTCAGAGGTCACTAGAAACTTCCTCCAATTCACAAGAAGGGATTAGTTTCTGACAACCGCATAAACATGACAACTTTGTTTCCCAAAGATAAAACGTATCTTCAGAGTTGTGGAAACAATAGATAGATATTTTACTCAGTCATTCGTGCATGCTTCGTTTCACCACAGGTGCAGAGAAATAGAGAGACGGGCGTTTTCAATAAAAGTATTTATCGAACAGTCTTCTTTCTCATGCAGAAGAAATTAACAATCGTAATACTGGTTGCAAAGTATAATGCGTACAGTAAGAAGAGTATTATGAAATAATACTGTAAAAGCATGGTATTGTTTCTAAGCCATAAAATACATATATTAATAAATAAAGACTAAAAGTACTCAACTGATGCTTCTAAAATATACCTACCCCAATGTACCTAACCTAAGTCTAGTACGAGGAAAGAAGTAAGTGAGGTGTGGCATAAGTTTAGTATTCTTTGCCAAGAATCTATCCAAGATTTCTCTTAGGGTCTAATCAGCTCCGTACCTTGGTTTAGAATGAAGGAGGTCTGGTATCTCTCTGTCTCGGAACTCGATTTCCCAACACCCCGCAAGGGGAGCTTGGAAACACTGGACCTGGATTTCTCAGCAGGAGAAAAGACAGCATCTCTCTCAGTGTGTCTGCTGGAGGGTCGGCTTCGTTCGGTACTTGCTGTAGCGAGATGCGTCGGGCAAGTAGATAGTCGAACTGCTCCAAACCACCATGTGTTTGCTAGGGCAAGTGTGGGCATATTTATACCTTGAAGGTGCCGAGTTTGACGTAAAGTGGGACATAATACCGTCATCAAAGACTCGCAGTTCTTTGAAAACTCCATGAGTTCTTGGACAATTCAATATTCAAGCAAGGTGAAGTCCCTAGCAGCTGAAGCAGAGTTTTCCAAGAAATCTTTGTGGATTTTCGGAACTAGTGGAATTATCCATGCCGTGTTTGGACTGCATGAGCTTTGTCTAAATATGGTTATGATTTCTATGCCTATATAAGGACATGGTGAGTTATACCTATATAAGGGCATGAATCGGGAAAATTACACTAGGGTCCTAAAATGCTATACAACACCAGGACACATAAAACTTAAAAGTACATGTCCTACTTTTTGAAATACACTGCACCCTGCCCTCTTGGCTGTTCAGGGCTTACTCCAGGGGTTATTTCAATGTATTAAAAATAAGGGTTTGGGCCTTGTAAAAAAGTTTCATTGTGCCAGGTCGAAATGGCAGTTTAAAACTGCACAACAAGTGACGCAGGCCCACTATTAGCTTTACATTTACAGGCCCTTGTAAAGGTAGTAGCACTTTACTAGGGACTAACAGTAAGGTAATTAGGACAATTGGGTGTCAGCTAATTCTAACATGTTTTAAGGAGAGAGCACAAGCACTTCAGCACTGGTTAGCAGTGATACAGTGTATAGAGTCCTTTGGCCATAAAACCCGAAGTCAGCAAAATAGGAGGGTTGAATGAAAAAAGGTAGGGGAAGACCACACCAATTATTCCAGGTCCAACAATCACCATTCTCAAACACTACCAGTACCAATGCTTGTGAAACATGCATAGCTTGAATTTACTTAACACGGTGTGCTAATTTATCATCAATTAAACACAAAGTAATAAGCTTTTATCTAAAATTGGAAACAGAAAGAAATAACCATGTAGTGGTTGAATTGCACAATGTGAAACCAAGAAACCTTGCATCAATGCTGTCTTCCACGTGACCACAGTGTGTGATCCTAGGCAAATCCTTTTTTCACAGTGCATCCTTTTCCTTCATCATCACGTGAGAGCACCTTGAAATACATCCGTTTGGGTGGTTGTAATGGCAGAGTTTTTGGCTTTATTTAGCAGTGATATAGATCATTAGTCTTGCTCGCATCTAGTATAGGTATTCTTAGCCTGTGTTGGCCCTTTTAAGCCCTTTTTTCCAGATCTAGAAGAGGATAGCTGCTTAATATGCCTTTATTTTTGACTTTAACCTGTCTATTGCCTATTGGCTTTGACATATTAGACACTTTGGTATGGTTTATGTAGGTATTCTGACAGAGCTAAGGAGCATTTCACCCCTTTCAGGCCTACAGGCCTAGAGCTAGAGGGATTCCATTTTGATGAAACTGGGAGGCTTTTCAGGGCAAAAGCAATGTTTATAGTTATAACTGTTGTTCGCCCTAAGCGGACCGGAGAGAACCGGCCAGAGCTGAATCTAATCAGGAATTGTTCCCGGGCTCAGGTCTCTAGACGAAACAAGCAGACTGGTCACTGTGGGAGCGTCTAGCGCAAGGAGCCTGGTGCATGGGATTGGTGGGAGGAAGCTGCTGGCTGGAACTTTCCATGAGGAAACAGCATTCTATATTTGTGAAGTGCAGAGGCGGAGTCAGTCAGTCAAGCAGACAGTCGAGGAGAGAGTCAAGCAGAGGGTCAGTCCAGCAGAGAGTCGAGCAGTGGAGTGGAGTTGGCAGAGAGAGAGAGAGGGTTCAAGCTGGAGAAGAGCTGAGTTGAATAGTGAGCTGGAACTGAAGGAAGCAGTCAGAAGCAGTTGCTTATCAGGAGGAGTTGTGAATAGCTGGAGTCTGAAGTAATGCCTTTTAGAAGAGATAGAGGAGAGCTCGTGGACTAACCTATGGAAGCAGATGGAGTTAATTGGACATTGGCGCAGAGACAGAGTGAATAAGCTAGTGGAATGAACGGTGATCAGAGCGGCAGGAACCATTAAGATTGAAGACGGAAGGTGGAGAGACAGTTCGTGTGGGGGAGAGGAGTCCAGAGACAGAGTGATCAGCGCAGAGGTGTACCCAAGAGTGCAGGAGAGAGAGAGAGTCTGAGATGAGCCAAGGCACAGACGAGAGAGGAATCCAGATGACAGCTAGAACAAGACTTCACACTAATCAGGTGATATTGTTTTCATCACATTAGCTACACTTACACTTTATGTCCAATCTTTTCCCTTTCAGCGGAGTGTTCCTGTTATGTTTAATCTTTTCTCTTTCAAGCGGTGTGTTCTACCTATAGCCTGTGTTGATCTGTGTGAACGTTTATATTGTTATAATAAAACAACCCCCAGTTTATAACAAACTGGTGTGTAGCCCCTATTCTTGTTCACTGAAGGTAAATATATCTCCTAGGTAGTTGCTACGTGAATGGATGAGTAATCCCAATCAGGTAAGTGGTGATCACATAAATAGGGAGTGAGTGGACCTTTGATGCCAAGAGCAGGGAGTACACTATAATCTGGAACTATATTCAAAGTTATTATTGTAGTTTCATCCCGAGTAGACAACTGAGATATTAATATTATTGTAGTAGCAGACCCTTAGTGAAGAGACTTCCCAATATATATATATATATGTATAGGTGTTCATAGGAATGTGGTCGTCGTTGATATGCGGCGTTAGTGAGAGCACTGGGGGGTCGAACCAGTGTGGATACCCACTGGATTGTGGCTTGAGTAAATGAGAGCACTAGGTAGTTGAACTAGTGTGTAGTTTCGCAGGATTGCGAACAGTTTGGAAAAGGGAGCATTGGGTTCTGCAGGCCCATGTGTAGACACACCGGATTGTGTGTCATATCTGCCCTAGGGTAGAACGGTCTGGGTCAGGGTGGCCGCGAGACCAACTGATGTGAATAAGTGTGGTGTAGGGTATGGATATCCCTAGTAATCAGTGAGTATTCTTAGTATCCCTATAGATTTAGTGGTGTTTTTAATAATATGAGCTTGTATATTGCGAGTTCCCCATCCTCAGGTAGGTACCAGGTGCCTGGATAGAGGAGTCCTGGGGAGGGAAGGTGAGTACGTTCTGGCTGGGTTGGAGGGGCCCCTGGGGGCTGATCCCACCTACTCAGAAAATCCAGCCATTACAGTGGTGTGATCCACAAAATCAAAAAGCTATATTGTTACTCCTTCCATAGTACCAACCCTGATCAATGATAGGGGCCAAAGGCAAAACCATACTTTCCTCTTGGTACATCAACAGCTTCGTCGTCAGATCAGTAGGATTGGGGGCATGAATATTTAGTCGTTCACTACTGACAATTACCACTCCATGGAAAGGTATAATTTAATATATTAAACTGTAATGTGTTGCTTCGTCCACATAATAAAAGAATTTCGCTTTTGAATTTTGAAGGGTTTTATCCTATATGTACTGCACACTGAGCTAAGCAGCAGCAGCCCCTTTGATCCTTCGCCCGAAAGCCCTGACGGTCAGTACTGCTTGTGGCTACTCTGCAGGAGACCGTTTAAGGGAGTGTGTTCTGACTGGGTATACTTTAAAACTATTTGGTTAGTATTTTTAGGTTTTTTTAAAGCACTGAAGCGCTGCAGGCAGGAAGAAAAAATTGCCCCAACAGCAGTAAAACTGGCCCCCACCTTCCCAACCCACAAGGAAAGCACCCTGTGCCATTGAGGCCTGTCCAGACCTGGTTGGCTACCCCTTCCCAAGTGTCTCCTGTCACTCCCTATCTCTTTCTTTCTTCGCTGTCATCTTTTCCCATCACTTCCCTTCTCAGTCTCTGGTGTGCATTTCTCTCTCCCGCCACTTTCTTCCACCCCTTCCTGTGGCTACCATAGAACCGCTCTGTCCTGTGACTGCCCAGATCTATCCTTTAATGACTTTCCTGTTATCGTACCTCTTTGGTCAGTGTCCCTCCCTCCTCTCACTCCACCTCTTTGGTCAGTGTCCCTCCCTCCTCTCACTCCACCTCTTTGGTGACTGTCCCTCTATCCTCTCTCTCCACCTCTTTGATGAGTGTCCCTCCATCCTCTCGGTCCACCCCTTTGGTTAGTGTCCCTCACTCCATCTCTTTGGTAAGTGTCCCTCTATCCTCTCAGTCCACCTCTTTGATCTGTGCCCCTCCCCACTCTCACTCCACCTCTTTGGTCAGTGCCTCAGCCCCTCTCACTCCACCTCTTTGGTAAGTGTCCCTTCATCCTTTCTCTCCACTTCTTTGGTCAGTTTCCCTCCCTCCTCTCAGCACACCTCTTTGGCTATTGTCCCTCCCTCCTCTTACTCCACCTCTTTGGTAAGTGTCCCTCCCTCCTCTCACTCCACCTCTTTGGTCAGTGCCCGTCCATCCTTTCACTCCAGCTCTTTGGTAAGTGTCACTCTATCCTCTCCGTCAACCTCTTTGGTCAGTGTCACTCCATTTTCTCACACCACCTCTTTGGTAAGTGTCCCTCTATTCTCTAAATAAAATCCTTTTTGGTCAGTGTCCCTCCATCCTCTCTCTCCACCTCTTTGGTAAGTGCCCTTCTATCCTCTAAGTCCACCTCTGGTCAGTGTCCGTCCATCCACTCTGTCCACCTTTTTGGTAAGTACCCCTTCATCCTCTTAGTGCTGCTCAGGAAAGCGTCAGTGCCACCAGGTACTGCTATGTAGACCGCGTGCAGCCCGACTTGTCCATACTGAGCAGTACTCACATCTGCTGCATTGAGGGTACTCGCTGTACTTCTGAACTCTTCCAAGCTATGAGAGTGAGTAAAACGTGAACTGGGCCAGTTAGTCTGGCTGCTAATAGTGCGCACAATAGACACTTTTCAGTAAAGTTCTGAAGAATCACAGGGAACTCTTGAGTACATTTCTATTAGAGTGTATTTCCTAGATGCGGCCACAAGTGAATGGGGAATAACCCGGAACATGTCACACAAAGGAGGCGACAGGAATATGTCTGACTACTACTGGATATCCAACTTCAAGGGGGATTGTGTTGTTGCTTCTAAATTTCTTATTAATTTGCATGTGTAGAGATAGAAATAAAATACTACCTTTTCTTACAAAGGAAAGTGGCTAGACATTGACGTTATTATGCGTCAAAGTAAAGCACTTCAATACTGTAAACTAGGAGGAATAGCAGAAAACAAGCGTTTTTTAGGCCATTGCCATGGCGAAAAATGTTTGTATCTAAAAAAATAGCTCTCCAGAGAGGGCTTTTTAGCCCGCCCATTACTTACCATTCATTGGCATAATTAGTGGAGCATCAACCAAGTACAGATTTATTTGACTTAATTTTGGCGGAAACTTATCTCCGTCCGCAGTGTTTTTGGTTTTCGGGCACTCCGCGGAGGAACACGGAGCTCCCGAATTCCAGCTTTAGGGCACGAAGCGGAGTTTATTTTCAAATCTCATTCTTAAGTTTTGTTTTGGCACTCGACCTCGAGCACCAGGAGTCAATAGTCTCAAGTCGCTTGCGATTGCGTGCAAGACTTCTCGCACTGCTTGTGAGCTTCAGTGAGACTTAACGCTCACTTGCACGGTTTCTGCCATGGCGGGGCCAATCTAGATGATCACGATCGCAAATGGAGTGGTCGCGCAGCTTTTCTGATGGAGAGGCAGCTGAGAGGCTATTGGAGTGGATTTTTTTCTCAAACTGGCCGTTATAGTAGGTAGGAAGTGCCCAAAACACTCCAAGTTCCTGTTCCTGTCCAGCAGGCTCCTCCCAGTGCTGTGTCCCTCTCCGGCTCACTTTTTTTCTTTGGGACTTAGAGCTCGCACGATAACGCTCCTTGTCTGCTGCATACATATACCATTGGATTTAAGGACTTTGTATTTGAGATTTTGCAAGTATAAAAACTGGTGTATATGGCTGTTTGTTTGATTAGGGGGCATGCACCTGGGTTGATTTGTAATGTTATTTGGTTTTAAAAATGTATTGTGGTGGGTGGCCTGCAGTTTTAGTAGGGGTCTAGTTATTTTTTTGCATGTAATTTACCTTCTTTTGTAAAGGTAAAATGTTGCACAGTTCAGTACATTTTCTTTTCCATGTTTTTCAATACATTTACAATATTGATTGATTTAATTCACTATGTGGGCTAGTCTGCCAATGGACCTTCCAGCCAGTAGGTCCCAGTACCAGTCATTGATGCATGAAACAACTGTTTCTGTGCTGTCTGTTAAATTGAAACATCATTTAGGCCATTGATTACATTGCAAAATGTGTTTTTGGGGTATTTAAAGTTTTTTTTTCTCTAAACTGTATAGGTGGGGTAATTGTATTTGATTCCTTTGGAGAATGTGTGTTGTTGTAAAATGTCTTAGTCCAAATAATTTCCATTGTTGGCATTGCCAAATAAATGCTCTTTTTTCTGTGTTATCAATCTATGCCTCCTTTGTCTGGCCAGTGTGTGAGTGTGTTTGCCATAGCCACCATTTGTATTTGTTCTCCATTCCATATGGCCAGGGGCCATTTTTATAGTCGGTGCCCATAGGCCTGATAGTCTTCTTTGTTCCCCATGCCTTCTTACTTGTTGTAAAGAGTATGATAAAAGAGAACGGTCCAGAGATCCTGGGTCTGGATATGAATCCCTAGAGTTTTGGAGGAGTTTTGCTCAAGGCTCTGGACCTTTTCAGCCTCAAAAGAAACAAGTGAAGAGAGAGTTGTGAGCATATGTTCCTCCTTTCCAAATACATATATACACACCCGTCAATGGGTTATTTCCATTTTTGAAGGTAGCACAGTACAAGTAGATTGGAGTGAAAGTAGTTCTTTTTATTTTTCACTTAATTGAGTCCATTTCACTCATTGTCATTTTTTCATAGTCAGCATTGTAAGAGGTGGCCATTTCATGTAGGCAGCCAGTGTGCTTTTTCTTTGGCCTGCATATGGTCAGTGGCCATTTTGTGTAGGCAGCCAGTGTGATTTTGCCATAGGCCTGTTTGCCTTCTTTGTTCCCCATGCCTTCTTGCTTGTTGTTGTGACCATGTGGCTGGTGGCCATTTTGTGTAGGCAGCCAGTGTGCTTTTCGCCAGGATTGCATGTGTTCTTTGTTTGTGGCTATGCCTCCTTGCATGCTGTTGCGACCTTGTTGCCAGTTTGTCTAGGCGGCCAGTATGCTTTTGCCACATGCTGCTTATATAGTGCTATGTACATAACTATCTTGGTCACTAAAATGTGCTTCTCTCATTTGTAAGGTCATTTCCCCGGACCTGACCATTCTCGCCTCGATGCCTATTCAAATCATGGAGTCCCACTCTGTAACTCTGGGCAATAGCTTGCTTAATCTCCACAACGGCCCCTCGCAGCGGGATGCCTGGCTTTCACCTTGGGGATGCCCAGTAATGGGTTATCTCGCAGGGGAATACCAGGACGGGTTCCCTAAGCAAGTGCTGGGACGCTTTTGGGCAGCCATGCGCTCTACAAATCAAATTTCATTTAATTTCATTTCATCTTAGCAGAGTGTGTCCTTTTACCCTTAGCCGCTCCCATTATTTAAGACCTGAATACCTGAGTGACGATCATGCGCACCCACTTGATAACATTTAGTGACCTTGGACCCCCCTTTTCTCATACCTGAGTGCCAATCATGTCAAACCCACTTAATAACATTATGTGACCGTGAACCCCTCTTTACTCATACCTGAGTGCCAATCATGCCGCTCCCACTTGATAACATTGTGACCTTGGACCCCTCTTTTCTCATACCGGAGTGCCAATCATGCCGCACCCACTTGATAACATTATGTGACCTTGGACCCCTCTTTACTCATACCTGAGTACCAATCATGCCGCACCCACTTGATAACATTATGTGACCTTGGACCCCTCTTTACTCATACCTGAGTGCCAATCATGCCGCACCCACTTGATAACATTATGTGACCTTGGACCATCCACTTTATTTCTCGCCAGCCTTGCTTCTCGTAAGCAAGGACTATAAGTGCTAAGTGCGTGTTTATGCATCGTTTGCAGGTTTTCAAAACACATAAAAAAGACATTGTCATTTAGAATGCCAATAGCTCAAACTCTCACAAATGTAAGACCTATTGCACTGCAAATGCTTGTTGCTATTTTGAGCTATTCACACTTACACCTTCATAGCATTTACCACATAAGTTATCCACACCAAGCTTATGTCTTTTTTCCCCAACATCATAGGGATTCTAAAGGTACCCAGGGTTTATAGTTTACCCCAGATAAAACCAAAATAATAATCAAGATATAGGTAAACTTTGGTTTTGGGGAAAACTGGAAAAAAACTATTGCGAAAGAAAGTGGATATTTTTTTCCTAAAATTGCATCAACAAAGGTTTTTTGTGGTAAGATCACCATCTACCCAGGTTTTTTGAAAAAGCAGAGCTGTATCAAAAACAGTTTTACTGCAGTGTTAGCATTTTTCTAAGATGTAAATAATTTTTCCTAATTGTTGTGGTTTGTAGTGTAAACAAGTTTGAAACCTTTGGGTGATCCGGGAAAGCTATATATTTCTGACATTTACATATAATGCCAGCTAAGAGCATCACATACCGCCAGCCATCAGCATCATATACCACCAACCAACAGCATCATATACAGCCAGCCAACAGCATCACATACCGCCAGCCATCAGCATCACATACCGCCAGCCAACAGCCTCACATACCACCAGCCAACAGCCTCACATACCGCCAGCCAACAGCATCACATACCACCAGCCTCACGTGGCAACAATCCCACATACCTCCACCCAACTGCACACAATCACCATTACACGCATGCCACCAGGCACTGTTGGAACTTAGTGCCTGTGAGGGGGTAAATGCTGAACACATTTACAGGAGTAGGAGGCAGCTGGATATATACGTAAGATGAATGTGGCGCAAAGAAAATTTGTTAATAATGCCCTTGCCCACAAATTGTGGCGTGCTTTATTTATTTATTTATTTATTTATTTATTTATTTATTGACATTTGTAGAGCGCGGCGAATACCCGTGGGCGTCTCGGCGCTAATTAAGGGATGGATCAGCAACTGGGGTAAATCATTGGGCCTGCTAACAACATCCCTGCGCAGACCAAGCCCTGGGATGGAGCATAAAGGTGGAGAAGACAACACAAACAAATTATTTCAGGGATCATTCAATGTGCAGAAAATACGGTTAAAACTTGCTCACAAATATCCCCTGAATTTTATTCATGGATTTCCTGTTCAGGATTAAAAATGTATGTAATATAATATGAAGGTGTGGTTCATCTCCTTTAACAAAGAGAGAGGGGTGATTATTTGAATCACCAACATATCATGGGGTACGATGAGTAAGTGAATGATTTGGGTGCATTATATATGTTTAGGCAATGGACTTTGTTTATCTTTTATGTATTGTTGAGAGTCGCTTACCTCAATGTGAGGTATGTTATGTTTGTTTCGTCAGACCTCTGCCTATTGACTAAGCAAAGTAGAAGAGTAGGGGTTTTACGGGATCTATAGTCGTGATGAAGGCCAGATTACCCATATGGATTACTAAAAACATCTGAAGCATGCTGACAATCATGCAGATAGGAGGGGTAAAAATCCCCCCTAACAACACAGTCCTAGTTTGTAGTTTCTTTTCCACCCTTATGCTCCATCTCAGGCATTGGTCTGCGCAGGGACATTGTTAGCCGGCCCAATGATGAAGCACACCACAATTTGTGGGTGACTGCATTTTTAACAAACTTTCTTTGTGCCGCATTCATCTTGTACCTCTCGTTGCCTCCTGCTGCTTTTTGTGTGTTTGGCTGTTTGATTTTGAGGGTGGTGTAGGAGAGGCACGTCTTTCCTCTTTATTTTTAGTGGTATTGGGTGTAAAGGCTACCAGAGAACAATTACCTAAGGAAAATGGCAAGGATTGCGTGACACTCCAGCCAAAATGCCGCCTAGGGAAAATGAACGCACAGTTAGAAAGGAAGAGGAGACTTGGAGACAACAGAAAGTAACATAGAGTAAGGACAAGGGAGAACAATAAGAAGGAGAGTGGAGACAGAATGAGCAAAGAAAATTAACGAGGGAGGGGCAGAGTAAACCAAAGAAAAGATGGATAAGATGCTAAGAGAGGACGCACGGTGGGGTAGAAGGAAAGGGAGGAGCCAAAAATGGCAGAACCGCACAAAGGAAAGCACCAAACTGGAGAAGCGACTGGAGAATCGAGAGCCCTGGAGGAGGAGAACTTGCAAGGGATCAGGTGACCGGAGAATCCTGAGGAGTCAGACTCTGAGAGCACCGAAGAAGAGGAGGAAGACTGGACTGAGACTGGTGGATGCCACCAGCAGTTGGAAAGATCTCTGCCTCAACTCAGAAGAGTTGTGGCTCACCGGGTGAGTGAACATTAACCTTGTGGTGGGAGGAGAGAGTGAGCATTTGTTTTTTAGGTCTCGCCTACGTAGCGCGCATGCGCTGCATAGGAGAGGACCTCATGTAATTTATCTGCTTTTCTTCCCAAAAACGTGCACACGTTGCATTGCTTTCTATTGCAACGCGTGCACGTTTGGCAATTTCCTTGCGGGAGCCAGTCGCACCATATGCTCGCGCTCGCTCCCATGAGGGAAAAGCTGGGGAATCAGCAGGGCGCACAGGGCCATCTGCCTGGTGTCAGGTTTCCTTGCCGCCTGCTGCTTTAAATTTTTTTTTATTGTTGTGTCTGACCTTTGCTTTTCTGCCTCCACTTTCCTCTGATTTAGCTTTGTGATGCTCACTCCAATTACGGCACTATCTCCTTTGTTATGAGCTCCGATGCATCCGGGCCAAACCACAATCAGGGGAGGGTTATTTAGGCACGCACTCCTCCCAGTTCACGTGATATAAAATTAAATAATAAGCTACAGCATTACTGCACACACACACACATATACATATACATATACATATATATATATATATATATATATATATATATATATATATATATATATATATTTATATTAATCACTCTTAGCGAGTGGGCCGCCACCTAATGCCGACACAACCTTTGATGACTTTGCTATGATGCCACGGTTAGCGTAGGCCACGTCCACAAACTCGAAAGTGAGAAGCTGGCCTGAGAAAGATGGCACCTTCCAGACTGAAGGCAGCGGTGGAGAAAGTGAGTTTACTTACTGAGAATGCCCAGGCCCTGCCTATCTATATACCCATTTAGCCCACCTCTGTATCTTTCTTTAACTGCTCCTTACGCTCCTGACCCTGGTGGTACTGCACCTTCTGCATTAACTTGAATCATTTACCCTACCACGGCTAATTGACAAGCTCATTCTTTAAAATACCAGCTGGTGACTCGCTCAGTCTGTCTCTGGCTGGTTCCCAATCGGGTGGTGGGAGGTATTCATTTCAGGCTGCACTTTGACGAATATAGACCACGGATAAAGGACAACAATGCACCTGTAAGGTACTCCACTACCTTTATGTAACATGCATAATTAAACTAGGGTGACGTGTGTACCATTCTTTCGACTTCGTGAGAGGCCTACATGACCTCTGGCCTATGGATATAACCAGGGCCACTAGTATTCTGTGGCAGGGGACCACCAAATTATGCAACATAATGTGGCACATTTTGTGATCGTATTACTTCAGGATTTTGACACCACATTCAACATGTTGGTGGCTAAAAGTGGTGCTAAGGATTAAAATAAAATATCCCTACAAGCATAAAAATTCTCATTAAATCTTTATTTCATGGCACAGACTTTTATCAATTTGGCTAAGGTGAAGTATGGTTACCTAAAAGAAAACAGATGCTGAGTTTACTCACATATCTATACTGTACAATATAGATATGTGAGTAAACTCAGCATCTGTTTTCTTTGAGCTAACCATACTTCACATTGTGCCTACAATGTAATTACCTTTGGGAAAATAAGTGTTATAAGTGTTATTCTCAAACAGTTTAATACCTATTTTAGACTTCTAAAAGGTAAAAGCTTTAGGTCCTCATTCATGGGCCAAGATGAATCCTAATTCAGATATAAATGGACATTTGCTCCTCAACCGATATTACCAATGTTGTGCAAATTACTTACACATGTGTTTTCCTGTACAATTTGTACAAGGTCAATGCTGGTACGAATTGAATTGACACATTGCCCACACTCCGAAACTGAGGAATTCGGAATAGTGGTAAACGTGTGCTATTTATAAGTTATCCCGTTCGTACATCCTAATATATTTCTAATTTTGGATCTGATTATTAGCATATAAAAGATGTCTATTTTTCTTTTGGAAGCATAGTGATAGTGCTTTCTAATTTTTTATAAATTAGGGTCACCCAACGCAGGGTGACGAGGGCCAGACTACATACCTATTCTGGTTCCCATTTTCATTAACGTATGTAAATATGATTCAGATGGATATTGTGAAAACCTGAGATGGCTCCACCCTCAAAGTCCTTACTGACTAGGTTAGGTATACATGATGACTCCATTCCCTTAATAATGTGATTCACCAGGGCTGTGTTTTTCTTTTACAATGTCCTTCCTTTAAAGCAATCTCCACTGCCCCTTCTCCCCTGACCATTTGCATTGTCTCCTTCACCTAAGCACTCATGCTTTCATTGCCCTTCCCCCCCTCAGGCACCAGCCTCTGCCCCCTCCCACTCTTTCCACTGCATGTGCCCCTAGCAACGGGGCCTTGATGGGTGTTCATCCTCCTCTTCTTACCTTATGCCTGGTTGATACGCAGTGTTCCAATGTGTGTCCACCCCCAAATGCACCCCCTTTGGTTTATGGTTGCTCACTGTGCCCCCAGTGTGTGTCCACTGCGTGGGATCATAACCTGTAATTACTGTGTTTTTGCTCACATTGTTTCACTGTAGACCTGCTTCTCATGTCTCTGCTCCCCATGCCTGTCCATCCAGTGCATCCCCAGTCTGTCTCCACACCCAGGGATCTGTCTCAATGATCATCCTATCATTACTACCTCAGGCTGTGTTTCATTAATCTGTGCACAAATCTACCGGTTACAAGTTGGAATTCTGTATTTATTCTGCTTGTTGTGGATCCCTGGCGGTAATCGCAGTAGATTCATAGCAGCCGCCCAACGTGGTGGTAAAAAACAGGTAAAATTAGCACCATCATATTGGTTAACGTTATTAAATACCCATAAATATAATAATCGGGTGACTCCAATTCTCTTGGATTCAATATGTCCATACCTGGCATTTCCCATTATGTAATAAAGCATTCTTGTAGTGTTTTTAATAACTGCATATTATCCATTTGCTTAAAGAACTCCCGGCTTGCTTTAAACTGTGTCCCTGTAAGCCCCATACACCAGAGCCCACAATCAACACGCTTCCTTTTAGGTTAATTGTAAAGCACACAATTGCCAGCACATCCATCCCCTAGTACTAAACACATAGGTAAAAAACAGTTACATTTAGCTCTAACTTTAAAACATGTGAGACCTATTGCATTGCAAATGATTGTTTCCTTTACCATTTTCTTTCCCTTATGTTTAGTGTTTAGTTTTTATTACCTTTGTCTCTCTCCCCAGTTCTGTATATGTTTCTCTCTTAGTTGGGTTGCCTGGGCTCTGAACTTATTGAGAAAGGTTATTATATACTGTGCTATATCTCCAAAAAGCCAACCCAATTAGAATTGTGAGAAAGGGGGCTGGGAGATCGAGATTCTTTCTCCCTTTTTGATAAAAGCACAGCACCTCTCTATAAAGCATGCTCACTGAATAGTGAAAGGCGTTATAAGATAATAGAGCCCCAAAAAAAAGATTTTTTTTGTGGAAAGAGAAAAAAAAAAAGATTATTGATTGAAAAGACACAGATCTTCCAACCTCAGTGGTTTTTTTTGGGGGGAGGGGGGGTGTTGGTGGCATCAACCTGATGGACCTGAGAAGAAGGACACGCATTTTCAATGCAATCCGTCTCGCATTTTTTAATTTTATTTTACAGAGTTTTATATAGCACAAACTTGGCCCAAAGGTATCAGGTATCAGAGCACTTTAAACGAGCACCAGTTGCGTTACATGAGGACACATTTATTTTTAATAGGCACTGGGAGATTAAGTGATTTGCCCAGAATCACAGGATGTTGCGCTGCCCTGCCGACACTTGAACGTGGTTCCCCAGTTCTATCAAGGTGAGGGAGGAGGAATACGTGTCCAGTCGTTTCCCCAGTTATAACACGTACTATCAAGATTTAGACTAGGACACTTGTAACTACGTTACATGTAGTGGTATAGAAAACCCTCATAAACGCTATGATTTTTCGTGAGTGCGGTATGTTCTGGTTCTCCGCCCCTCGTAGACGCTTGGCATTCGTCATTGGGTAATCTATTCGTGCAGCATGCCAGCCTCAAACCATGAGGACCACTCTGGAGCAGCGTAGCAGTGTCCAGAAATGAGTTAGGCCAGTACCACTTTTGGTGAATGTGGAGGGTAGAGTTATATTAAAAAGCAAACCTTCACCCAAGTGACCATTTTATTCAAAAAAAGGGTGTGATTTGTAGTAAAAAATTAGGTGTATACTTTCAGATCGGGTTACTGGATCTAAGTATATTTTTTAGAACATACAGTCGACATGTTTCAGCTCCGTATTTACCCAGCCGGGTCTGTGGAGCTTTCGTCAGGACAAAACAACAGTAAGAATACTTACACTATTTGTGTAGTATGTGGTAGTGGATTTCGTTATATCCACTCAGTTATTAGAACAAGAAAAAATTTTCTGCAATAGAAAACAGTGTTTCATGTTTTTATGACATTTGTTTTAGGCACGCTTATTTACCACATTAAAATAATCTATCTACTTATTGTCTAAGAAACATTGCTCTTAATATAACAAACACATAGAGGAGGGCGTTTTGGCGAGCCACATAAGGGGGTTTAACAGTGAGAGATGGCTTTGGATTAGTAAGGTTGTTTATAAATGTGAATTCGTGGCTCTGTTCTAAAAGCCAAGCTATGCCTGATGGAAAATATGCATTTTTAAACTCCACATAGTTGAGTTTGGGCATTCTTGTGAAGTTACCTCGATTTAAATTTACATTAAGGGGTTAAACAATGAGAAATAGCATTGGTTTACTAAAGTTATTTCTAAATGTAAATTTGTGGCTCTGTTCTGAAAAGCCAGGCTTTATCTGTAAAAAACGGGCATTTTAAACTCGACATAGTTGAGTTGAGGCATCATTATAAAGTTACCTTGCTGCGCATTAGGTCAGGTTTCTTCGGGGATTTAAGCAGGCTAAGGTGGAAGAGAAGGCAATTTCTATTTAGTTTACAGGTATTGGATTGATTTAAATCAAATTCTATGTCAGGGAGCGGAGGCGAGGATTTTGCTAGTCCTTTCTCCATTTTATTGGACAGCAAGTTAGTAGTAAAGAAAAAACATCACATCCAGGACTACCCAAACCAACATGGCAGCGGTAGCCCTGGTAACACAACATCCAATCAGAGTCCACTAGTTCGTATATATGGAATCCCATCTGTTAGTCCTTCCTCTTTCTCCATTGCTGCCTCGGCAAGATAAGTCACGCTCTTCATATCTTTGTCGTGGCAGTTTTTTGTGTGATTGTTGACAGCTTTATTTTATAGCGACTGTTTGAATTTGACTCTGCCTGTTTGTAGGCTGTGTTTATATAACGCGGTAGGCTTTCAGCCCGAGCGTTCATTCTTCGCGCGTGCGCGATCTTGGTGTCGGCTTCTGACGCCGATCAGCTGTTCTCCTCAGCGCTCTTCGCGCTCGAGTGGAAACGCGCTGAGGCACTGCGCTTCTGTCTTTTTTCAGCCTCTTCCCTCACACGGACGCCGTTTTAGACGGCAAGAAGTACTTTTCTGACTGGAATTTTTTAAAATTATTATAATTTCTGTCAGAATTTTGATTTCAGGTTTTTCTATTGTGTTTACCTGCCTGGTACCTGTGTGAAGGGATTTCCCCTTGTATTTAGTTGGGGTGTTTGTGTATGGGTACCAGTTTTTCTGCTAATATGCAGTCCGGTCCTTCAACTGTTGAGGTGGTGGCTCCTAATGTTCAGCCACAACTGACCCCTTTACACCCTCCTGCAGAGGTTGACAGGCTTCTCTCTTCGGCGATAGCCCAAGCGCTGGCACCTCTGCAGGACAGTGTAAACAGACTGTCAGCCCATGTGTTTAAAAATGATAATGGTGTTTTTGGGGACAGTGGGGCAGGGCCCAGTGGTGTTCCGTGTGCTCTACCACGTACGGCCAGGAAGCGTGACGCGGGGCACCTGGAGGGCTTCAGTAAGTTATCTGAAGTGTTCCGTAAGAGTGCGCGCACGCTTAGAAGCGCACCCTACCGGGGGGAAGACTCACCCGGAGAGACTGGTGGTTTTGCCACCCAGGACCTTGACCCGGAGGAAGGGTTCCCCATTGAGGGAGATGATGAGGAGGACGAATACGTTGATGAGGATGAGGATGCTTCCTCAGAGGATTTTTCTGATGTGAGCAGGTACTGGCGCCCTAAGCCCAGTGCTCCTAGTCTTACGGAGGGTGATCTTGCCCCTCCTAATATGTTTGACCCATCAACTATTGTAAGACCTAGGTCATCGGAGTGGTTTCCTGAGCAGTCTACTGCTGATTATGTCGCAGCTAAGCTTCGACAACCTTTGCCTCAGGATGTCCGTCTCCGTCTGCGCTCTGAGTGCCCCCGCCCTTCCCTTCCCTTTCGAGTGGCATGTACCCCTGAGATTGACCCCAAGTTGTGTACCTTCTTTGCAAAATATGTGAAGGATCCCAAAAAGGGTATTGATAGGTCATGGAAAGCCTGTCAAGATAAACTCCTAGATATTGTGGGCCCTCTCACAAAAATTATTGAGGCGGCCCAGCGTTCTAAGGAGTCGGGTTTACCGATGTCTGTTGATGACGTTGCTGGTTGGTCGCAGCGGGCAATGTGCCTTCTAGGCAATGCCAATTGCGCACTTTCTGCAGAACGGCGGCGTTCATTACTGCTTAAGATTGACCCGAAATTAGGGGAGTTGTCGTCTTCGGAGGCAGGTCCTGTTGCACAGGGTGCTTTGTTTGGTGACCCCTTTGTTAAGGAGTTGGGGAAGTTTGTGGCAACCTTTTCGGCTCTGGACAAGGCTCAGGCTTCGATGAAAAAATTCTTCCCCAGAAAGGTTTTTGGCGGGCCGGGAGAGGCAGGGGTCGCTCTTCCGGCCGTCAGGTCCAGCAAGGCCCCAATAGAGGCCAGTACAAGCGAAATAACGGCTGGAATGACGGACGACAGGGTACCTTTTACCCTTCCAGAGGAGGCAGAGGCCAAGGCAAAGGACGTGGTGGATTCCAGTCCAACTCCAGAGGATTTAATGGTAAGATTTCGACTCATCTCTCTGGTTCAAATGGGGGGAAGGTTAGCGTTGTTCCCCCAAGCCTGGGCGTCATTAACTTCAGATCCTTGGGTGCTGGAGACGGTTCAGGGGTTTCACATCGAATTTTACGGTTCCCCTGTTCAGCTTTCTCGTCCTCGTCCTCTGGTTTTTTCTGTCTCAGACCAAGAACTTGTCGATTTAGAGGTTCGGGCGATGTTACAAAAAGGCGCCATTATCCCCTCGGCGCTTCACCCAAACGGTTTCCTCAGCAACATCTTCCTGGTGGAAAAGAAAGGCAAGGGGTTCAGACCAGTAATCAACCTCCGCTCATTCAACGAGTGGTTGGTTTACAGACACTTCAAGATGGAGGGCATCCATCTTCTGAGGGACCTTTTGTTACAGAACGATTGGCTGGTTCGCTTGGACCTGAAAGATGCTTATCTTTCGGTTCCAATCTTCCCTCCTCATCGTCGATTCCTTCAGTTTCTGTGGAGGAATCAGGTTTACGAATTTCTTACGCTTCCCTTTGGTCTTTCCTCAGCACCTTGGTGCTTTACCAAACTCCTACGCCCGGTGGTAGAACATCTCCGGACCTTAGGGATTCGTCTGATTGTTTACCTGGACGACATTCTTTTAATGTGTCAGTCCAGGGATCTCCTTCTTCAGGTCACTATAACCCTCCTTCAATCTCTGGGTTTCATCATCAATGCCCAGAAGTCGGACCTCTTTCCCCGACAGGAAATGACTTTCCTTGGCTTTCTGATCATAACTACGGATGCGACTCTCCACCTTCCTTCCGAAAAGATCTCCAAGATCAAGAAGGAGATTCGCAAGGTTCTCCGGCGGGATCGAGTATCCCTCCGCCAACTAGCCAGGATTGTGGGCTTACTCTCCTCATCGATCCAGGCCATTTTTCCAGGCCCTCTCCATTACAGGGCTCTTCAGAGACTGAAGGCATTTCACCTCCGCAAGGGTCTTACTTATTCGGAACTGATCTCCTTGAATCTGGAAGCCCGATCGGAACTCCTCTGGTGGTTAGATCACATGGATGCCTGGAACGGGAAGGCGATTTTCGGTTCCCGTCCGGACCTGGTGATCGAGTCAGACGCCAGTCGCCAGGGCTGGGGTGCCCGTTGCGGCCCCCTCTCGGTGGGCGGCAGATGGACGGAGGAGGAACTTCACCTCCATATCAACTGTCTGGAGCTCCTTGCGGGCTCGTTCGCGATCCGCTCCTTCACCTCGACCAAAGTTTCGTGTTGTGTGCTTCTTCGGATGGACAACACGACGGCGGTCAGGTACATCAATCGGTTGGGAGGCACGCACTCCAAGGTTCTAGCGGACCTTGCGAAAGATTTTTGGAACTATTGCCTTCTTCGCCAGATCTCTGTCACGGCGGAGTATCTCCCAGGCGATCTGAACACTGTTGCGGATTGGCAATCCAGGAATTTCCGGGATGCCAGCGACTGGAGACTGGATCCTCCAGTTTTTCAGAGAATTTCGGACCTTTGGGGTCTTCCAATAATGGACTTATTTGCGTCCAGATGGAACGCCCAGCTTCCCCGCTTCTACAGCTGGAAACCGGATCCGGGGGCGGAAGCAGTGGATGCCTTCCTACAGGACTGGTCCCTGTTTCCAGCTTATGCGTTTCCCCCCTTCCTTTTCATTCAAAGGGTGGCGGCTCAAGTCCGCAGGCAGAAAGCTTCTCTGATTCTGATCACGCCAATCTGGAGAGCTCAATGCTGGTTCCCTTCTCTTTTGGAACTTTCTTGGGACAAGCCTCTTCGGCTTCCGTCGTTCGACCACATTCTGACGGATCCATTGGGTCACCCGCATCCGCTGGTTCTCCAGGGTCATCTACGTCTCATGGCATGGAGGATTTCAGGGGACGTTGGTCTTGCGACTCGCTTGCGAGAGACGCTGAGCTCCTCATTCGAGGAGCCTGGGCTCCTAACACCATTAAGCGGTATAGATCAGCATGGAACAGATGGGTTCGTTGGTGTGTGGGAAAACACCTGGATCCCATGGGCTCCTCTGTCACCGACGTGATTAACTTCCTCGCTGATCTTTTCAAAAAGAAGTTGGCGTATAGCACCATTAATTCTTTCAGGTCGGCAATTTCTGCTGGGCATGCCCTGATTGATGGCTCGCCAGTTGGTGAGCACCCTTGGGTTTGTAAACTCCTTAAAGGTATTCGACTTTCGCGCCCCCCAGAACCTCGTTATTCAGGTCTGTGGGATGTTAATGTGGTTTTGAATTTTCTAAAATCCTGGCAGGATAATCAATACCTTTCCCGCAAGGAGCTTTCGGCCAAATTAGCGATTCTCCTCTGCTTGATTTCATGTAAACGTGCTTCAGATGTTCGGGCACTGGACGTGTCAGCCAGGGTCTTTACCCCAGAAGGGGTTACATTTACTGTTTCAAGGAGAACTAAATGTAATACCAGGTCAGTATCCTACCCGGCTTTCCCTGATTCGCCAAAGCTCTGTGTTGTTCGTTGCCTTAAGACATATGAGGATGTTACTCTTGAGCTCCGCCCTCCGGGCGAAAGACAATTACTTATAGCGGTTAAGAAACCATTCAAGGCAGTTTCATCTCCCACCATTGCCAGATGGGTCAGGTGGATAATGTCTGAAGCTGGCATTAGCGTCACTGACTTTGGGGCTCATTCCACTAGAGGTGCAATGGCTTCCAAGGCTATTCAGGTAGGTGGACGCCTGGAGGATATCATGAATGCAGCGGATTGGTCATCGGATTCGACTTTCAAAAAGTTCTACTTTAAGCCAATCCATGAGGCTGCTTCGTTGGTGGTGAGTAGGCTTTGAACAAGCAAAATCCTCGCCTCCGCTCCCTGACATAGAATGAGAAATTTCCTAGTTACCACAAAGGAAAGTTTCAATTCTATTAAGGAGGCGGAGGCGAGGATTTTCCCACCCAGGCTTATCAAGCCTGCCCTCCCGTTCCTGGACTATGATTTGTAACTTCGTCTAAGGGAGTATACCTTTTTCTGAGTTTTAATGTTTTCATTGATAAGCTGTGCACTGTTGATTAAGTACTATCTGCATTTAGTTTGGTTACTCCATTGCAATGTTCTTGAATTCTTCGACATTGTACTGGACGAGATATTATTATATTGTTCTCTTCCCTAGGCTCCGATCAAAAGACGGACTAGTGGTTGGATGACTTCTTCCCTGCGGCAGCTTCCACGAAAGAGGAAGGACTAACAGATGGGATTCCATATATACGAACTAGTGGACTCTGATTGGATGTTGTGTTACCAGGGCTACCGCTGCCATGTTGGTTTGGGTAGTCCTGGATGTGATGTTTTTTCTTTACTACTAACTTGCTGTCCAATAAAATGGAGAAAGGACTAGCAAAATCCTCGCCTCCGCCTCCTTAATAGAATTGAAACTTTCCTTTGTGGTAACTAGGAAATTTCTCAATCTACTCTGACCTCTGCCTCGGCGTTCTCTTACCCGCAATTTGGAGAGTCTCCGTCGTCTTGTGCTGGTGCTGCCCCCGGACAAGGAAGTAGGTCTGGTTTCCGGTATTTCTATGTTTAGACGGGGCATAAAAATAAACAAGAGACTGCAATCGACTCACGAAGGCGTTTGGATTTATAATTACTCTATAGACAGCGTGGAGCAGCTGTTCTCAAAAGGAATATCTTATTTTATAGTTCACCAAGTGCACAGTTTTGAAACTTGAAGGATATTACGTGAATATTCATGATTTGCCATCATTTGTTTTTCGAAGCCCATTTTTACAAAAAAGCTTTAACATCATTGAAGTTTAATACTCCAGTGCGCTTCTCTGAATGCTGGTATGTATGTCAAGTACAGGATTTCATATTTCATGCAAAATGGTGCCAAGGAACAGTGTCATTAAGCCCTGTCAGGTGGGTTTGAAGGCGGTTCACCCAGCGCTGTTCTCTTTCATATAGGATTCTCTCCGCATTCCCTGTTTTATCTTTCAACATTTCTAGAATAGTCCATTTTATATTTTCAACTGTGTGGCCTGATTCAACAAAGTGCGTGCAGAGTTTGGTGGTATTTTTCTTCAATCTGATGTTGCTTTTGTGCTCGCCTATTCTTAATTTTACTTTTCTGCAGGTCATTCCTATGTATTTTTTATCACAAGGACATGTGATCACGTAGATCACATGTGACGAGTTACAGTTGGTATGTTGTTTTTGAGTCCAGAGTAGTGTTTCTGTTAACTGTAATGTTTTGGTTGTGGTAGTAGAATTACATACTTGGCAGGATCCACATGGGTAGTGCCCTGTGACCGCAATCATATCTGTGTTTCTCTGCTGTCCATTTCCAGTTGCTCTTTATGGACGTGTATGGACTAATAGGTCTCTCAGGTTGCTAGTGCGTCGGTTTGCGAACCTTGGCTTCGGCCAGTTGAAGTTGCCTGTAGATAGAATTCGCCAATTGTTGTTTATTATTTTCTGAACCTTGTATGTGGCTGGGCTGTATGTTGTTACACAGGTAACCAGATTGGGGATTAGGTCTTTTTCTCTGGTTTCTAGTAGAGATGACCTTGGTTGGTTATTTGCTCTTTTTCGGCATTTAGAAATTATTTGTGGTCTGTAGTTGCGATGTATACGTTTTTGGACTACCTGGTACTTATAGTCAAATCGGCTAAAAGACTTTCAGAAGCATTGCTTGCCCAAATTCAGATTTGTGAAAATGAATTAAAAAAAGGAATAGCACCTGCAGCATTCAAAAAAGATTGGATGAAATCAATCAAGAAATGAATGACACACAAGAGTATTTAATGCAGAATAAACTACAAAAATTGGCCAAAGATCTTAAGAAATTTAGTAGAGAAAAAATGCACCCGTACACAAAAGAAGAGTACACTCCACCGGACCATAATTCCGATAATGAATCAGAGGGAAGAAACTCCACAGATGGATCAGAAGATGGCTCAGAATACTCAACCACTAGGAGAGGTAGAAATAGCTTCCGTCAATTTAATAACAAAAGAGGGAACAGATGGCCAAGACGCAATTATGCGGGCAGAGGTTATGGTGGGAACCAGTTTCCCTTTTTTCAGCCATACATGCCACCCTACGGAGCTTGGATGAATCCTTTCAACCAAGATATGTCCCATATGATGAATCTACGAATGCCAGGCCCAGACACCCCAAACCAACAGCCTTTTTAGGTCGAGCTGATGTGGCATTCATGCGAAGCATGAATGCATCAGCTCGACAACTTATGCTGCCCGTATTTAGGAGAGCGGACAGCTATCAGACGCGCGCTTTCCCATTGTCAGATTTCACCTCGGGAGCGCGCGTCTGATAGCTGCGCATGCGCGGTGCAAGCCCTGGCTCTCACACAGACACAGGCAGCCCCCACCCCTCTGCATGCACGCACGCACACACACAGGCGCAAGCCCTCGCTCACACACAGACACAGGCAGCCCCCACCCCTCTGCATGCACGCACGCACACACACACACAGGCGCGCGCATGCACACGCAGGCACACTATCCCCTGCCTCGCATTCTCTCAATCACACAGTCACGCATGCGCACACACATGCACACACACACACACACGCACGCACACATGCATACACACACAGGCCTTCACATTAGCCCTGGCCCCCCCTCCCCTCCCACTCACCGGGCTCTTTCGGCGTGTTCCGTGTCTCCTCTTCAGCGCTGGTCGGAGTCGGCCGGCTTCACTGCTTCCTCGGCGGCGGCGGGCGGAACTTCCTGCTGGATTGCAGGCCCCGCCCCCGTCTCGGCCAAAAGTGCCTGACTTCCGGTTTTCACGGAGCAGGGCTGCGGCGGTGATTTCGAATGCTCTACGTTATTGAATGGACGCAATTTACAGCACATCGTCACAATTGACGACGTCAAGCACGTAGACACCGGTGCAAGGTCACGCAGGGGGTCAAGAAACGTAACTCCATTTTGTAAAACCGGTAACCTAGCAACATACAGGAAGCACATCGGAACTCTTCCGTTAAATAAATGTAAGTACTAACAAAGCTGAATTACTCATCAGTGACACGCACACTGCGTGTCATTTTGGCAAACCATTAGTGACGCACACAAGGTGTCATTCCGGAAAACATTACCTCATCAGTGACACGCACACTGCGTGTCATTTCGACAAACCATCTGTGACACTTGTTTTTACAGCGTTCCATAAGTAAGGTTAACAACCCCCCACATACACACACACACAGACACAGCCCCTTGCATGCAGTTTATAAACGTAGCCCTTTGCATGCTGCTGTAAAGTAGGTTTATAAACTACACAGGGGAGGTGGGGTTGATTGACTGCATCTTGGAAGACCTTGTTTACCTCACTTTTAGGAAGGAAGCTGACTCGTGGTATCACAGAAATGTAAATATCGGGGTCACCACCAGTCCGAAGCATAGTTTTTTTGTGGCAAGATTTCAACTGGAGGCGTTCTGGTTACTCGCAGCAGGTGCATTAGCCGACAGAATTTTCTCTTGGCACGTTTCTCGCTGGATCGGCGTGACATCAACCTGTGCGTTGATTGGGTGCAATTTATCCGTGTAGTGCTGCAGGCTGCAATTTCGAGAGATGCCCCCTCTAGATAAACCTACCATATGGGTGGTTAATCTGTAATGCTGTGGACGTGACATCCTCCGCCTGGCTGAGAGATGTCTCTCCTCAGTTGTAAAAAAAGAGAGATTACAAGTCAGCCAACGGTGCTTGCAGTATTATGCACACTCCTGCACAGACAGGGCTCTCGAACGCTTGCGGCGCGCTGTTGCAAGGGCCCTGCGACCTCAAGGCGCTTTGCTAAGCCAGCCACCCGGCCATTAACATGCAGGTTGTCCAAAGTCCAGCGCGGTGAGGCAGGCAATCCGCTGTCATCCAGCTGTTACCATTCAAGAGGCACTTGCCGCAGCGGCGTAAGTGCACTTCAGCACAGGAAGTTATCTCCAAGGCCAGGCCAGGCAAACAGGATAAGCACACTCGAGTCTGCGAATAGTGCCTCTCACTCTGCCTCCGTCCCAAGAAGTCCCCTTTTTAGATACACCCTGGCAAGACTTTTTATTTTAAAGGCTTTATGCTTCTTAATAAGTTCCTTCCGTTTATAAATGTCTTTATTTTCATGTCCTTCTGTGAAACCTCTTGCCAGAGTGGCACCATTTTGAAAATCCGCTGTGAGTTATTTTTTCCAAAGGTCTGACTTTCTTCTCTTTTGCCTGACTTGTTGCGGACTCTCCCCAGCCCCACTAGTATCTCAGAGGTCTCCTTAATAGGACTTTACATGGTTTAGTACCTCTTCACCCTCTTTTTACGGTTCACTGTTAATGCAATAGGTCTCACATTATTAAAGTTTAAGCTATTGGCATTGTAAATGACTATGCCTTTTATTTATTTGCATCGGTGCATAAACAAGCACTTTGTACTTATAGTCCATGCCTATGAGAAGCAAGGCCGGCAGTCTCTTTTCCTGCCAGCCTTGCTTCTTGTAAGCAAGGACAATACGTTCAAAGTGCGTGTTTATGCACGGATTGTAGGTTTTAAAAACAAATGAATAAAAGGCATTGCCATTTACAATGCCAATAGCTCAAACTTTAATAATGCGAGACCTATTGCATTGTAAATGCTTGTTTAGGAAGGGGCCAACAACAGAGAGGGCGCCGCAAAACCATCACCTGGCAGGACCAACAGAGGAACATCATGACACGCAGCATGACAACGGAAAAACCAGGGACGAGCAAGCCAAGTCACTAATTGTGAATCTCACAGATTTAACCCTGACGGAAGAGCAACAAAAAGTCCTAAACAAAGTGTTAGGATTTGTACCTACTCCCAACCTTGACACTTTTAAAGTCAAATGTGAGTTAGCGGAATTTTGCAGACAACTAAAACTGAAAGCCTACTTCTCAGGGACGGAACAAAGACCGAAAGAAGGTGACACAGACCTAAGAAGGAAATCCACCTTCAACCCTCCTAATGCATTGGTACCTATAGAGATTCAAACATTTGAGCAAGCGATCATGAAAGAAGTGGACGAAATACAGATCACAAAAACCCAGATCTTCTAAAATCTAACGAAAAATGAACGCCAAGCCCTAGAAAGTCTGCGCAAGAATGACGATATAGTCATTAAACCGGCTGACAAGGGCGGAGGAATCGTCATTTTGAAAAAGGAAGGATACAAACAACAATGCCTGACACTATTAGCTGATGAGAGGTACTACACGAAAATTATTCCAGATCCCACATCCAGACTCCAAAATACAATATCAGCAATGGTGTATGAAGCAGAGTGTAATGCCTGGATATCCAGAAAAGAAGCTGATTATCTTATAAATAGGGAACCAAGAACCCCTATTTTTACTCTCTGCCAAAAACCCACAAAAATAAATCCCCTCCACCAGGACGACCAATCGTCTCGGGGATAGGCTCGATATTGGAGCCTTTGTCTCAGTTTGCGGACCAATTTCTAAAACCCTTGGTGCAAAATACATCTACTTACCTTAAGGATACAAGAGACCTTTTGAACCAAATACAAGAAATGCCATTCGACTCAACCACCATGCTTTTGGTAGGTTTGGATATTGAGTCCTTATATACTAGTCTACCACAAAGAAAAACATTACAAGTACTAGAGGACATACTCTTCATGGCGGAATGGTCCTACCACACACCACGTCACTTTGTCTTGGAATGTTGCCGCATGGCACTGACAGAAAATTACTTTGAATTTGAGGGACAATTGTATTTACAGAAGCACGGAACTTCCATGGGAAGTGCTTTTGCTCCCTCAGTGGCAGGTCTATATGTAAGCAACTTTGAGACCATCAACCTATTCACAGAGGATAATCCTTCCGCGTCCAGTATCATTTACTGGAAGCGTTATATTGATGACCTCCTAATGATTTGGAGAAAAGATAAAGATCTAAATTTGTTCATAGAATGGCTCAATACAAGGGACGAATGCCTCAAGTTTACATTTACTTCGAATGAGAAAAGCATTGACTTCTTAGATCTCACCATTTTCATAAAGGACGGGCAGATAGAAACAAAAACATTTACCAAACCAACAGCGAAAAATAGTTTACTGTCGTATAACAGTTTCCACCCCAAACCTCTTCGTGATAACCTTCCATACAGCCAGTTTTTAAGAATGAAAAGAAATTGCAGCCAAAAAAATGACTACAAGGAACAAGCCCACGAACTGAGCCAACAACTTATACATCGCAACTACAGACCACAAATAATTTCTAAATGCCGAAAAAGAGCAAATAACCAACCAAGGTCATCTCTACTAGAAACCAGAGAAAAAGACCCAATCCCCAATCTGGTTACCTGTGTAACAACATACAGCCCAGCCACATACAAGGTTCAGAAAATAATAAACAAAAATTGGCGAATTCTATCTACAGGCAACTTCAACTGGCCGAAGCCAAGGTTCGCAAACCGACGCACTCGCAACCTGAGAGACCTATTAGTCCATACACGTCCACAAAGAGCAACTGGAAATGGACAGCAGAGAAACACAGATATGATTGCGGTCACAGGGCACTACCCATGTGGATCCTGCCAAGTATGTAATTCTACTACCACAACCAAAACATTACAGTTAACAGAAACACTACTCTGGACTCAAAAACAACATACCAACTGTAACTCGTCACATGTGATCTACATGATCACATGTCCTTGTGATAAAAAATACATAGGAATGACCTGCAGAAAAGTAAAATTAAGAATAGGCGAGCACAAAAGCAACATCAGATTGAAGAAAAATACCACCAAACTCTGCACGCACTTTGTTGAATCAGGCCACACAGTTGAAAATATAAAATGGACTATTCTAGAAATGTTGAAAGATAAAACAGGGAATGCGGAGAGAATCCTATATGAAAGAGAACAGCGCTGGGTGAACCGCCTTCAAACCCACCTGACAGGGCTTAATGACACTGTTCCTTGGCACCATTTTGCATGAAATATGAAATCCTGTACTTGACATACATACCAGCATTCAGAGAAGCGCACTGGAGTATTAAACTTCAATGATGTTAAAGCTTTTTTGTAAAAATGGGCTTCGAAAAACAAATGATGGCAAATCATGAATATTCACGTAATATCCTTCAAGTTTCAAAATTGTGCACTTGGTGAACTATAAAATAAGATATTCCTTTTGAGAACAGCTGCTCCACGCTGTCTATAGAGTAATTATAAATCCAAACGCCTTCGTGAGTCGATTGCAGTCTCTTGTTTATTTTTATGCCCCGTCTAAACATAGAAATACCGGAAACCAGACCTACTTCCTTGTCCGGGGGCAGCGCCAGCACAAGACGACGGAGACTCTCCAAATTGCGGGTAAGAGAACGCCGAGGCAGAGGTCAGAGTAGATTTTGATTTAAATCAATCCAATACCTGTAAACTAAATAGAAATTGCCTTCTCTTCCACTTTAGCCTGCTTAAATCCCCGAAGAAACCTGACCTAATGCGCAGCAAGGTAACTTTATAATGATGCCTCAACTCAACTATGTCGAGTTTAAAATGCCCGTTTTTTACAGATAAAGCCTGGCTTTTCAGAACAGAGCCACAAATTTACATTTAGAAATAACTTTAGTAAACCAATGTTATTTCTCATTGTTTAACCCCTTAATGTAAATTTAAATCGAGGTAACTTCACAAGAATGCCCAAACTCAACTATGTGGAGTTTAAAAATGCATATTTTCCATCAGGCATAGCTTGGCTTTTAGAACAGAGCCACGAATTCACATTTATAAACAACCTTACTAATCCAAAGCCATCTCTCACTGTTGAACACCCTTATGTGGCTCGCCAAAACACCCTCCTCTATGTGTTTGTTATATTAAGAGCAATGTTTCTTAGACAATAAGTAGATAGATTATTTTAATGTGGTAAATAAGCGTGCCTAAAACAATTGTCATAAAAACATGAAACACTGTGTTTTCTATTGCAGAAAATTTTTTCTTGTTCTAATAACTGAGTGGATATAACGAAATCCACTACCACATACTACACAAATAGTGTAAGTATTCTTACTGTTGTTTTGTCCTGACGAAAGCTCCACAGACCCGGCTGGGTAAATACGGAGCTGAAACATGTCGACTGTATGTTCTAAAAAATATACTTAGATCCAGTAACCCGATCTGAAAGTATACACCTAATTTTTTACTACAAATCACACCCTTTTTTTGAATAAAATGGTCACTTGGGTGAAGGTTTGCTTTTTAATATAACTCTACCCTCCACATTCACCAAAAGTGGTACTGGCCTAACTCATTTCTGGACACTGCTACGCTGCTCCAGAGTGGTCCTCATAGTTTGAGGCTGGCATGCTGCACGAATAGATTACCCAATGACGAAAGCCAAACGTCTATGAGGGGCGGATAACCAGAACATACCGCACTCACGAAAAATCATAGCGTTTATGAGGGTTTTCTATACCACTACATGTAACGTAGTTACAAGTGTCCTAGTCTAAATCTTGATAGTACGTGGTTCCCCAGCTCCAAGGTCAACCGCCCTAGCCGTTAGGCCAACTCCTCTCCCCATTTATGGAAGTTAGCGCTCTTGGAGTTGAAAATGACAATTCTTTTTACTTTTGTTTTATATTTTGCAGTGGAGTGATCATATTTAGATATCACTATTGCCATTCGTATGACTTTGCTGTACTGGAGACCCAGAAAATGGGAAATAGGTTATGAGGGAGGGAAGGCAAGAGTAATATGCTGCCTGGAAAAAATGCTACAACATCTTGGAAAAAGTTGACACACATAAGGAATGCAAAGTAAAGAATGTGACATATAAGCAGCAACCAAAGTTAACAACGTGACCACAAGGTCTGGAAGGGACCTGTTTCAATGTCCATTGCGTATATCCTTACAAACCATAAAGCAGTATGGTTTAAAAAGACCACATCCCTGAACACAGAACCGCAGTGCACATTTTACAAACCAAAACGAGGAACACAGCTGATAAGGATCACATTAAACATTTTCCACTCTACGCATCAACCAGGTATTGCAGTATCTCTAGAAATAGTGCACTTCCCTACCCGAGTAAAACAATGTTGTTTAAAGAAAGACGAGAAAACAAAAATAGCGCTTCAATGACAAACTCTGTAAAGTGGTGCTAATGTGTGCGGGTGTGAGTAAAACCAATCTGGTCACTTTAGACCACTCTCTCTTTCTTTAGTTTTTTATTTAGTTTTCATATTTTTAACCTTTTTTTTTCTCTTCGTCCTGAGGCTGCACATTAGAATGGGAAAATTTCTGAAAAAGAATACATTTGCCGCCAAAGTGTTTCCTTCTTTTTTAGATTCAATTCACAGGTGAACAGATAAAGGAAAGGAGAGGAGAGAAAGGGTAGGAGACGATTGTTGAAGTCATAGGTTTCAAGCAAATGAGGGGAGAGGGAGAGAGACAGAGAGAGGAGGAGATAGAGAGAAGGGGAGAGAGAGGGGAAGAGGTAGAGCGAGAGATGGGCGGTGTGAGATGAGTGTGGTACAGGTGAGGGTGTAGGGTTCCTCATATTTAGAAGGAGGTCCCTACGCTATGGTGAGGCAGATAAATCCATATGACCAGTTGTATTTATTACGAGTGAACCAAAGACGTGAATTGTGACCAAACATGTACAAATAAAACATTCTTGCTCGTCCAAAACAAGAAGCGTGGCGTCCGTGAAGCAGTCGCAGTGCAGATACACGAGCAGAGGGAAAGCAAATAAAAATAATAAAATCAAAACAAGAGCATGCGTGAAGGAACATACATTAAAAAAAGAGTAAGCCCACAGGCAACAGGGGCAGTCGACTGGGAGGGTCCGACACACCAAAAGGCGGGACTATTAAAGCATATCCACCAGACAAAAGCAGGTATTTAGGAAGGGCAATAAAAGGATCCAATAGAAAAGATGGGAGGTGCTTGAAGCACATATTCTGGATACAGCATGCCTCACATAGCAGCGAATGCACTACCTAGGCTCGATCAAAAATTAGGACCCTCAGACTCACTCTTCAGTAAACTCATTGACATGTGGGAGACTTCAGAGGACTTTCCTGCTGCTTGAGGCCTGCCTTTTTTCTCAGATGTCTGCCCTAAACAGCCTTTTTATTACTCATCGCTTTGTTAAACTATCAGTTCATAGGCTGTACTTCCTCAACTACAAAATATTTAAAAGTTGAAATCAACAGTTCCTGGACTTCAGGAAACACAAAGTAAAAAAGCTCTTCAAAGAAAAGGACCGCAGCTGAGGTCAGCAGTAAAGCTCCCGTCCAAACAAGGCCTGCGTAGAGGAAAGTGCATGGTGTGCATAAGGTGGTCACTGAGTCAGGCTGAGAGCACCCCAGCACCCCATTGTCAGCAACCTTGTGCGGGCGGCCAGGGGCCATGCAAGCCGCAGAGACCACCAGCAGGCTCCGCCATGGTGCCAGGGCTGGAGCTGTGACTGGACATCCAGCTCTTTCATAAAGCTTCTTCATCAGCACGTGTTCAGAAGGTGCATTCGCCCCCTCAGCTGCCTCATTCGTACTGGAGACTCTGACCTCTGGGGCAGGCGCTCAACTCCTGGGGTGAGCCTGGTGTGGTTTAACCCGGTGCCTGCAGTTTGCATGGTGCACCGCACACACGTGTTCATCTTCTGAGGTATTTCGTGTGTCACTGGGGCTCTCAGGGATGGGGTCACAGTGAAGGTGAGAGGAGATTTGCTCCACTGTATAAACAAGCATTTGCAATGCATCGGTCTCGCCTTCTGGACCATATATGAATTTAGCTAAATAGCACATTAATTAGCCTGGGTGCTGAAACATCTACTGTTCTTTAAGATGGAGGAAAACTAAGCATCAAACTGCGTGACACACCAGGTATGGGAACACATATAGAACAATATTGCCTTTCAGCGGGGAATGGTTTAATCCAAAGATCTGTTTTTAATATAGTAGTAGAAAGCTTTATTCGATTTTTGTAGAATTAAAAATCATAAAAGCAACATCAACAGAAAATTGATACATAATGTACATAAATATAACATTACAGTAAAGGAAAACTGGCTGCGGATACAAAAGTTTTTTAAGAACACATTAAGCTACATGGAGACCCCTTCCCAGCAAATGGGTATAATCCGCCTTTGACCTTATTGACCGGATATATAGTATACTTTGGATAGAAGTCATGTAAGTCCCAGACGGATATGGGGCCGTCTCCTTTTTGGGGCGGGTAGGATCGTAGGAGGGGGACAATGTTCCTGTTTCTAAATTTCACTAGGACCAGATCCCCACTAATGTCTTTGGTTAGAGACCCTAGCCAGCCCACCCTTCTGGCACACAGGATTCCACCGTCATGATTGGGTGCGAGTGGTCTGTTTTTGGAAAGCCAGAATATGACCTTGTTTAAAAGTTCCTGACGGCTTTCAGGTTTCCCATGGGAGGGTGCCGGTATTCCTGATAGAACAAGAACAAATGGGGCGGCTTCAGGGAGCAAGTGTATGGATGCTACTCTTTTTGGATGCGCTCTGGCAGCAGTATACTTATTAAACCCAGATTTAGGAGCGACTTTGGTTATAACAGATTTTTTAGGAAGCTGTGGAGAAGTTTGGGCGTGTTTGCTCATGGCAAGGGAACATTTGTGGCAGTAAATAAGTCAGAACCATTGGGTATTGCCTTCTTGGGGGTGGACGGAGAATTAATTATAGTATTTATCTCTTTTGTTATGGAAATAGCCGGAAGGGCTCTTCCCCCGTTAGATGGATCATTAATAAGTGGTAGGGAGTTGGCTAGAATGATACTCTCGATACCCGTTAATTTATCACCCATGGCATTGATTTTTTCTACCACTGGTGATACGATAGAATTAAGCAATAACTCTATCTGGGACAGTAAAAGTACTTGGATTAAATAAGTTCCAGTCTCCGCCGTAGTTAAGGTGGGGTTGGTGACTGGCGATGTAGAACCAGCGCACAGTTTTGGTGTTTTCGGTTGATTCCCGCTTTCAATAGTCTCTTCATGCTTCCTTTTATCATTTGGGCCCTGAAACAAGGCAACACCTTGGGTATTGTCTATTAGAGATGGTGGGAATGAGTCACATGGTTTCCTGATTGGGGTAAAAGTGCTAATGCTTTTTACGGGGGATGGGGATGCCACTAGGGCATACTTAGTGCCGCATAGAGAATTTATTTCCTCACAAAAAGACAAGTTCTGCGAACTAACAGGGATCAATGGGGGAGATTGCCTGGTGTCTATCGATTGTCGCAACTCATTCACGTCTTCACTGGGAGTGGGCAGTGTTCGATTGGTCACAGTAAAGTTCAAGATCCCCTGACCTGGGTCGAGTATTAAAGAAGATTTCTTATTTGTCCCCTTGCGTGACATAGTGCAGTTTAATGGTATAATAAAGATAAAGATCGCTTTCAGGTAAAAAATACACTGACCAAGAAGTGATGTGAGTATAGTTCAAACGATGTACTTCCTCTTATCGCGGTACCAAGGGGGGTGGCCCGTCCCGTCCTCCTCGGTCCTATGAGGGCCTTAGAGGGCCCGCCCTCTGCCCGGGCTTCGCCCCGGGCTATGTCCCGCGCGCGTCCCGCGTCGTGGGAATAGGAGCGAGATTAAATCACTGCTGGCGTGGGGGGCGGGAACGCCGAGGGAAGAGGCAGCAGCTGGGTAGCAGAGAGCCTGCTGGACCTCGCAGTCCCTTGGCGTCTGAGTCAAACCAGGTCCTTTCCCCTTCACACAACCCACGCAGAGTGAATAAGCGCTAGCAAAGCACAGGAATCCCACAACGACCTTCCCTCACTGCCGGGGACAGCAGCACTCCGTGAGCGGCTCCCGCGGAGCGGGGGCCGCGATAGGTAATTAAGATGTCCAGGCGGGAAAGGGGGGGGGGGCGGGAACGCCGAGGGAAGAGGCAGCAGCTGGGTAGCAGAGAGCCTGCTGGACCTCGCAGTCCCTCGGCATCTAAGTCAAACCAGGTCCTTTCCCCTTCACACAACCCACGCAGAGTGAATAAGCGCTAGCAAAGCGCAGGAATCCCACGACGACCTTCCCTCACTGCCGGGGACAGCAGCACTCCGTGAGCGGCTCCCGCGGAGCGGTGGCCGCGATAGGTAATTAAGATGTCCAGGCGGGAAGGGGGGGGGGGGCGGGAACGCAGAGGGAAGAGGCAGCAGCTGGGTAGCAGAGAGCCTGCTGGACCTCGCAGTCCCTCGGCGTCTGAGTCAAACCAGGTCCTTTCCCCTTCACACAACCCACGCAGAGTGAATAAGCGCTAGCAAAGCGCAGGAATCCCACGACGACCTTCCCTCACTGCCGGGGACAGCAGCACTCCGTGAGCGGCACCCCATTTTTAATATAAAAGCAGGGCCTTCCGTGGTCATATCACTGAAAATACAAGACTTGGATAAAAAAGAGATGGCAGCAGTGAGAATCAGGGGTCTTATGACACAGACTAAAAGAGGGTTCTTGGAGGGGAATCTTGGCAGAAAACACAGCAAATCAGGGCAGAAACAAAAGAAGGCAGCTAGGTGGAAAGCGTTGAAGGTAAGGTCCTGCAGAACGGATGCACTGAACAGGACAGAAACTGCAGTAGAGGAGGGTGTATAGTGTTGATTCAGTAGTGGACAGAGACCGGAGTAAACTAGGGTGTTGAACGAAAGTGTAGACGAGGAGGGCCCGGAGCTTCCTCACCACGCCGGGCTACTGGAATGTGTGCGCTGCTCATGACTCCCAAGTCTGTGGCTGACACGGTTTGCTTAATAATTAGAGCCTTGTGCACATTTCTGCAGGGCAGACCGGTACAGCGCAGGCGGTGTTTATTTAATAAAGAGCTGGTGAAGTAAACGCCTTAGTACCATCATGGCAACAGGACCCCCCGCCCATCTTAGCAAGCATCCCGCAAATAAATACACACCACACAAGTATTAACTTGGGAAAAACTGCTGCAAGTTTGTTACATACAACGTTATGTAATCTTGTGGGTTAGCTTATGGGCGATCCAAGGGCAGGCTGCACTGTGGCGAACCACCTATGTACTGCCTTCTGGTAATCCCCTTCCAGGATCACATGACCATTGGTCCCTTATACTCACGCCCCTTTCGGGGCGAAGCTTAGCTAGGCCCACAACCGCCCGAAGGACTAACGGGGCGCCGACACAGGTTCCAGGAACCTCCCATGAGGCCCCTGGGGTTAGGCTCTGGCATCCCTATGTGCCGCGCTGAGGTACCCTTCTGTACCCATATGCTTCCAGATCGCCCTGTAACTCCTCCACAGCCCTGGAGGCGGCCACCGTCACCGCCAGGGACCCCCACTAAACAGCTCTTCTCTTTACTTGCAACGCTTCTGTGCTAAAGCTTCCTGTAAGTCTAACAGGAGCAGCTCTTCTCTTTACCTGCAACGCTTCTGTGCTAAAGCTCCCTGTAAGTCCAACAGGAGCAAGTCCAACCCTACTGGTGACAGGTGTACCCCATCTCTTGGATCATCTCGGCTCTAATGAATCACAGGACCCTCGATCAGTGAATTTGCGCATAGAGCTGTCCACTCGTCTCCTGGAGTGCTAGATCGTCTCGCAGGGTTTCACCCCATGCCACACCCTACGTGGCACAATCTCTGACCACCAGTGCTCACACCACACCATGCGCTTACTGACTTTTTCCAGGGAGTGTTTCATCCTTTGCAATAGTAAAATCCTCCCAGAGGTGTTGGGTCGTAGTCCCCCAAATGTAACCCTAAACCGTTGGGTGGGGCCCCCAGCGTAGCTTGCGAGTGCTCCACCTCATTCCAGGGTAACCCCATCACTTAACTTTGTCTCTGAAAATTCACACACCCAGTTTTTGATCGGTGCCCAACGGGCTAACCTGAAGATGGCTGAGTGCCCGATGACCCCCCACTCTGGACCCTGATAAACAGAGGACACGTTTCAGCTCAGTTATTTTATTATTATTAAAAGCCATTGTGCCAAAACACTCAAACACTGCAAAACGCAACAAACCATAATAACACACCACACTGCAAAACTACATTCTACAACACAGATGCCTACAAGGGCGATTATAACGTGATGGTCCCCCCTTATATGTTCCATCTTATACATGGTTAGAGGCCCCCTGTCTGCATGGATCATTAAATGGCGCGGTACCACTAAATGCGCAGCTGCAAAAGGGAAGCCTAAAAGGGCGAGTGAGCAGCCACTCGTAGGACCACCAGCATGGCCTGTGGTATTGTAAAGTGCTGTGGGGACCTGCTGTTGTGAACCTTATACTCATCTCTGGCCCATGATGATAACGCACAACTATAGTACGATAAGCTCGCCCCCTTAATTACCAAACTCTGCCGGCCCTGTATTCGTTGAAACATCATGCCTCATTACACTGAAATTCGGAACATGTCACACATTGATGGAGCAAGGATTTGCACGAAGAGCGACTTGCTTGACTTCATGAACCTCGAATAAACTTAATCAATATAATCAACCTGTTTGTTTTACATTTATCCTTTTTTCTATCGGCATTGGATGTCTAAGCGAAGCTTTCTTATGTGTTTTCTAATCCTAATACGCTTGCATCTAAGATGGCTGCTGCCACGCGGGAATTTCCACTGCGCATGCGTCTGTCATACCCACGTGATATGACGTACTCGCAGCTTTGGAGGGAACTGTCGCATCTGTGCACTAGTGCTAATATGGCTGCTCTGTGTTCTCACATGCGAGAGGCTTGCAATGCTGCTTTTACTAAGCTGTTCGTTTTGCCTAATTCTAATGCCATAGTATGTTATAAAGTAAATGGGTATAGTGTAGAGATTCATGGTATACAGTGTAATGTTGTAATATGAAAGTTTGAACTCGTATGAATGATGGTATGAGTGAAAGTCTTTTTATATGTACTGTTTAGGGGGTTTTGCTTAGATATGATCCAACCATGCATGTTTTAATTATATATACACATGTTACCATGTCACTGTTTTGTAACTTTGATAAAATGACTACTAGAAAATGAAAAAAATAATCTGTCATGCAAAAGATATAAAATAAATGAAAGAAATCAAATATACATTTCATGTCTTAAAATTTTTTTGTCTTATGTAGCATCTCAATTGTAACTTAGCAGAGACTTGAATGCTCAGACGTAAAGAAATATAGGTCAGTATAGAGGTTCCCCCCATAGTTTATACCCTGACCAAGCAGCATAGGTGCCCATGCCGCGTCTGATCTATCAACTACTTTCAGACGTATTGCAACCCTCGCTCAATGGAGGCAGCTCCTAGTTCAGGGCAGGACCACGACGCGGGCGGGGACCTCCTGGCCGTGTGCATGCCTCTGGTCCTGCGAGCCGTCTTCTCACCTCGTTGTGTGCTCCTAAACGCTGGGGAAGCCAGCCCCTATTCGAGAATAAGCAGTGAGAGCATGACCAAATTGCACTTAACAAGCTCTTATTACCGCCCACCTCTTGCTCACCAGTTACAATGGTCACTAACCACATCAATGTATTCATTATACGCAGACCAGGCAATAAAGTGCGATGCCTGACGGGGGCGGAGACAAAGCTCAAGCAAGTAATGCGTAGAAAGGAAAGGAGAATAAAGGAGCCCTTAGCTCCCCCCACATGCAGAGATGCTCAATAAAACCTCCACTCTGTTAAGGTCAGCTGGAAATGTGAGTTTCACCTGTGTAAAGCCTAGCAAGAACCTCAAAAAGTCCTCTTCAAGTAAACATGAGATCTACCCGCAGGCATTTGAGACCACCCACAGCCCCACTCTCGCAAGACGCCTTCCCGGCAGCAGCAAGCATTACACCACAGGACAATCCCGCAACCGCATCAATACTCGCCCCCACTCAGCCAAAGGGGGAAAAAGGGGGCCCTCCTACGACGGAGGGGCTGCAGACAAATCAGACCATGCAAAAACCGCCCCAGGAAAACTCATTCCACAGCATTAGGAGCCCCGCACAAACAATTGCAAGCCCCCCTCCCCAGGCAACAAAGCACTGGATGCGCAGCGCCACCTGTTGGCTCTGATACCAAATTTACAATACAATACAGGCTTACCAACAGCAGGCAAATTCAGGGCCGGATAGCCCTGTTAGTGTGGCACCGATGCCTTGTGTTTTTGTACATTTATTTTGCATGTTTATATAGCGCGAACTGACCCGAAAGTATTGAGCTTTTTATGAGCACCGTTTTTACATTACACCTTCCGGCACAGGAAGGTAAGTGATTAGCCCAGAATCCCCGGATGTAAACGCGACCCCAAGGCACGAACCCTGGTTCCCGTACCAAAGTCGGCAGTGCAAACTCGTCCCGAAAGTATTGAGCGCGTTGATGAGCACCGATTTTACCATACTAGCATTGAAGGTGGCAGCAGAGCCCCACCCGCCCGCTGGTGTCACTATTGTTCCGTAACTCCGGCTCCGGAAGGAAGCTCTACTCATCTTAAAGTACTTTGTTTTATATAACTTGTGGGGCTCATGTTCACCAAACATCGTTAACTAGCCGCCCCCGTATTTACTATGGCCAAATTGAACCGGAGTAATTTTCCATATTTACGTACTTGGCTACTGTACCCCGATATTATAAACTCCCCCTTCAGCCTATGGTGAAGTTAATGAACACAATGTACCCATTTGACCGCAGCCACAAACGTGTGACGCTTTACATTCCATGTCAAAAACCACAGCATGCCAATCTCCATCCGGCAGGAAGGCAAATTAAATGTCCGATATCTAGCGTGGACTGGGCCCATTTTAATTTAGCCCATGGGATGTTAGCTAAGCTGGTACCGGGGGCAACTTTCCCCCCCATTCCACGGCAGAAGTCAGGCCTGTGGGCCACATGAAACAGCTTTTCCCAGGCATAGTACATGGCAAAAAGCCGGCAGCAGCAATGCCCTGCATAGTGACTCCCCATCACTTCTGATGCCTAGTTTGTGCTGACACCCGACCTCAGCAGCAGCTCTGCCCCGGCTGCATCAAATTACTGCAAGCACCACGAGGCAAGAGGAATCAAAACATTTGCTAGCATTCGCGACAAGAATTTTCAATTCTATTAAGGACACGGAGGCGAGGATTATGCTTCTCAATCTTTACTGCATAAAACACAGCAGCCAATGAAAATTGATATTTTCACAAAAAACTGTAAATAAACTTCATTTCCCATGAGTACACATGAGTATAGGCACTCCCCCATAGTCCATAAGAACCCCTTGCGTGCTCCCATCATCTTCTTTCTTTGAGGCGAAACAAGTCCAACGAAACCCGAACATTCACAACTCCTCCAACGTGGAAGAACATCTGTAGGTCAACATCCTGACATTCGACGTCGTTCAATCCGACTTCTTATCAGATCCTGAAAGAAAGAAATAACACCACCGTAATCACTGGATAATAGGGTGGGCAAGCTTATTACATACTGTACATTAGGCCGGGTGGGATAATCCTCGCCTCCGTGTCCTTAATAGAATTGAAAATTCTTGTCGCGAATGCTAGCAAATTTTTGATTCTATTACAGGACCGGAGGCTTCAGATTATGCTAGTTTAACGCTGATTAAATACCACTGAAGTAATATCTCCCACCGGCTTATAATAAAACGTTTTAAACGTTGATTCAGAAGACCAATCTGCACAGCGCATTATATCTTGGATAGTTGAACCCAAACCATATGATTTCGACGCCATAGCGCCTCTCACTGAATGAGCACCAAAGATCTGTGTATCAACACCGGCTTCTTTCATAATGAAGCAAAGCCATCTGGCAATAGTGGCAGCTACCACCGGTTTAAAGGGCTTTTGGATCGCAATCAACTACTGAGTACAGCCCTGCGGCCGCAAGGCCTTGGTACATTCCTCGTAAACCTTCAAACATTGGACCACACATAATTTTTCATTATCAGGGAAAGAATTATAAGAAATATGATGGGACAATGTTTTAGTGCGACCTGTAATATGGAAAGAAACCCCTTCCGGGGTAAACACTCTACCTGTTACGTCGAGTGCTCTCACATCTGAAGATCTTCTGCAAGACGATAAGCAAAGCAACATGGCCAATTTCGCCGACAATTGTTTTCTAGACAGAAGAGCATTGGTTGGCCATTTGTTAAATAACGAGATCACTAAAGAAACGTCCTATAACCGGTATACTTGGGTTTGGGAGGGTTAGCCACCCTGATTCCTTTCAATAACTTGCAAACCATCGGGTGCATGCCTACCGGTTTCCCGTCTACCTGAGCATGCCCCGCCGAGATAGCGGAACGAAAATTATTGACCGAACGGTACACTAAACCGTCGGCAGCTTTCTCCAACAGAAAATTCAAAACTTGGGGTAACTCTGCCCCCACGGGATCCATGTGTCGTCCCACGCACCAATCCACCCAGTTTTTCCAGGCTGCGGAATAACATGTCCTGGTGGAAGGTGCCCATGCCTGCTTGATGAACTCGGCAGTTTTGCTCAAAACTCCCGGCAACTGCCACTGTTCCCGGAAAGCCTCCATGCCATCAGTGACAGCCTGCCCTCCAACAGCAATGGATGTTGCTCCTGACGAGGGCCCTGCAACAACCACTTAGAGTCTGGTAGTAACCGTGGACGATCGCGACTCCACTGTAACAACGTGGGAAACCATGCCTGTGACGTCCACCACGGAGTCACCATGACTATTTCCGCCAGTTGTCTGATCACTTGAGTCATCACTCTGGGAATCAACAAGAACGGGGGAAAGGCATACTCAATCCCTTGAGACCAATCCTGCAGAAAGGCATCGGTCGCTGCCGCCATCGGGTCCCGTCTCCAGCTGAAGAACCGGGGAATCTGATAAGTCAATCTGGAGGCAAACAGGTCCGTCTGAAAAGGACCCCAAATCGCTTGTAGCCAGTGAAATACCTGGGGAAGCAGCTTCCAGTCGCTGTAATCCCTCAAATGTCTGCAATTCCAGTCCGCCACTTGATTGGCCTGACCTGGGATGTATTCTGCTATTACCGAGATTTGATTCTGGAGGCAATAGTGCCAAAAGTCCTTGGCTATTTGGACTAGAAGAGAGGACCTCGTGCCGCCCAACTTGTTGATATACCTCACCGCGGACACGTTGTCCAGACGGAGGAGGATGCAACAAGGTGTCTGCCTCGGGGATAACGTGCGAATCGCAAACGACCCCGCTAGTAGTTCTAAACAATTTATGTGAAGTTCGAGCTCCTGCGTTGACCATCTGCCGCCTGTGGAAACCTCTCCACAACGCGCGCCCCAGCCCCACCTGCTGGCGTCTGACTCTATTATCACCTCTGGTTGTGATCCGAAGATCGCCCTGCCGTTCCAGGCGTCCACGTGGCCTAGCCACCACTGAAGCTCGGTTTGGACCTCCTCTGAAAGGGGAACCGAGTCCGTGTATGAGAGTCCCCTCTGAAGATGCTTGATCTTCAGGCGCTGGAGGGCCCTGTGATGCAAGGGCCCCAGGAATATCACTTGAATAGACGATGCCAATATCCCCACAACTCTGGCCAGCGCTCTTAGCGTGACCATTTGCTTGTCCAGTAGTTTCACAATCTCCTTCTTCAAATCCCTCAATTTCGCTCGGGCAGACACAGTTGCGCTGTCTGAGAGTTGATTGTGAATCCCAGGAATTCTATCACCTGTGTCGGGACCATCACCGACTTCTTTAGATTTATCACGAACCCTAAGTCCTGGAGCAGCGAAGTAGTCATGATCAACTGCTGCTGTAGGACGAACTGACCCTGCGCCATGATCAGAATATCGTCCAGGTAAATGATCAGTCGCACTCCTCTTTCTCTGAGATAGGCTACCACTGGTTTCATCACTTTGGTGAAGCACCAGGGAGCCGAGGAGAGACCGAAAGGAAGGGCCAAGTATTCATAGCAATGGCCGTTCCAGAGAAACTGCAGGAACCTGCGGTGTGGAGGAAAAATCGGTATAGAAAGATATGCATCTTTGAGGTCCAGGCGGACCAACCAATCATTTTCTTGTAATAAATCTGCTAACAAATGAATACCTTCCATTTTGAAATGGTTGTACTTCAGGTACTGGTTGAACTCTTTGAGGTTGAGCACTAACCTGTTGCCGCCTCCTTTCTTCTGAACAATAAAGACATTGCTGGAGAAACCGCGAGGGCCTCTCTGACACCGAACAATCGCGCCTTTCTTCAGCAAGTCTGCCACCTCTTCGTCTATGAAATTGTGATCTAGTTGGGAAAAATGGAGAGGTGGCGGGGGGAACGCTTGCGCTGGGCGAGAGTAGAACTCCAGCTGAAACCCCTGAATGGTATGCAGCACCCAAGCGTCCTGAGTCAAGGCTTGCCACTGTGGCAGACAGTGCTGCGTGTGCCCCCCGAATGTAAGTAGAGAGACATCTGTTACACTCACCGGTATTCTGGTTTGACTTGAAGCTCGCTCGGTTGGAAACGCCCTTTGTTGAACCTCCTTCTGGATGGGTAAAAGGTGCCACCGCGGGTGGAGTCCCACTCTCCACGACCGCCACCAAAGTCTCCTCTTTGGGAGTCTTGCTGGAAACCTCGGCCTGACAAGCGACCCCCGCCTCGCCCGGCCCTGTTGAAAACCCCTTGATTTAGGGCTCGCTTTATTCCACTTTGTGCCTTATCCAAGGCGGTGAAGGTCCCCATGTATTTAGAAACGTCCTTGACGAAGCGGTCTCCGAACAAAAAACACCCTGCCAGAGGGCCTGGCTCAGCTTCAGCAAGTTCAGTCAGATTACTGTCCATCCTGAGTAACAAGGACTTGCGCCTCTCAGAAGAGATCGGACAGTTCGCATTGCCTACCAAGCAAATAGCGAGCTGAGCCCAGCCTGCCAATATGTCCGGATCCACAGGAGTCGCCCCTTCTTTGGCCACCAGGGCCATCTCCAAGATTTTTGCCAGAGGCCCCACCACATCGAGCATCTTATCTTGGCATCCCCGCCAAGCCCGGTCCAACCCCTGTTTGGGGTCCTTCGAAAATTTCTTCAAGAACGTTAGCATGCTGGCATCTATCTCCGGAGTGTCAGCCACACCATCCGGGATATCTGGGCGTGGACACTCCGACCTTAACCTGTTACGGACTTCCCTATCGAAGCTTTTCCTGAGGTTCTCATGAAGATATTCGGAAACTTCTTGCGGCGGGACCCAGTCCGAACACCGCGGATGTACTATATCCGAAGGGTCAAAGTTAAAGGTTTTGGCAACCTTGTCCTCCGCCGTTTTAGGGACAACCTTAGCCTTTTTAGGAGGGGGAAGTTGCTCCACCGAGGTGTCGATGTCCGTGTTGGTATTTGTATTGGTGGTGGTGGTATCGGTGTCTGTCGGAGCCAGTCTTTTGGTTCTCGCCGTTCCACTTACATGGGGCTGGTCCGATGCCTCTTTTGCCGGCAGGGAAGCCAAAGACTGCGCATGCGGCCATTGCTGTTCGGCCGAACCTGCGGTGGAAGAAGAAGAGGCTGCTTGCTTCCCTTTTCTCTTCTTATTGTATCCGTGGCGTTTCGCAAAGACCTCTAGTTGTTTCCGTAAGGGGCGTAGGGCCACCGCAAGTGCCTGTTGCACTGTCTGAGGGACCTTCGTCTCCATGGCTCGGTTCACTGAAGCTTGGACCGAGGCATCCAACGCTTCCTCAATATTGTCTTCCAAGACAGTTTCCTGCTGTCCTTCAACAACCTCCTCCCCATCGGCATATTCTTCGTCCGGGTACCGTACCCAATTTTCCATGGTGCAGGAATACACCTCGCGGTACAAGGGAGAACACTCTAGAATGTCTCACACCTGGGGGAGTAATGGGGGGGTCAGCCCAAAGCACACTGGTACAAACGAAAAAATCCGGTAACGTTACCCAAACCCCCTCAGCAAAGCTGTAGTCAATTAGGTCAGTGACCTCTGCCCTTAGATCTCCTGCGCGTGTACACACCCTGGGCCACCACTATTTTCCAACCAAAATCTCTGGCGATCTAACAAGGAGCACGCCAGTGTGTGGAACGTGTGAGCACGTGCGTTCTTGTAAGCCAGGGTATCACGCGAGGCGCTCAGCCCAAAAGCGACCAAAAACCTACCAAAAGTAGCCCAATTTGGTCAGCGATTAGGGCGCGCGCGTCGACCAAAAGCCAACCGGTCTAAAAGTCAGGGCGTATCAGGGGAGCCCATGCGTGCCCTCAGGCAGCCGGTAACAGGCTCCACTGAAAAGCGCGACGGCTCCTTGCCGGTCAAAGACCGTCTGTTTAAGCGCTTGAAGCGCACGCTCCACAGCGGAAATAATAACAGCTGAAGCTGAACGGCCCAAAGCGAGAATAGAATGAACTAAAGTCAGAGAGTGCAATTATTTTGAACAAAAAGGCACTAATAACAATAAGAAAATGGTAACGCAGTAAGACCCCAAGTATAAGCGGGAGATCCCGCAATAACATCAAATCACAGCAATATAAACCCCAAACAGTATCCCAAACCACAAGCAGGTTGAGGGGACCCGAGGGGAGCTGCACTTAACTCTGACTTGTGAGCAGCAAAGAAAGAGGATGATGGGAGCACGCAAGGGGTTCTTATGGACTATGGGGGCGTGCCTATACTCATGTGTACTCATGGGAAATGAAGTTTATTTACAGTTTTTTGTGAAAATATCCATTTTCATTGGCTGCTGTGTTTTATGCAGTAAAGATTGAGAAGCATAATCTGAAGCCTCCGGTCCTGTAATAGAATTGAGCTTCTCCGAGCCTGCAACCCGCTTACGCTCCAGCCTAGGTAAAGATTCGTGGAGACTCTCAATGCCCTGGAGACAGGCAGCCCCGGCCGCAAGGTAAGCCCCCACACTGCCCTAGGAGGTATAAAAGTGGTGCCGAACCAAACCTGCCGTCTCCCCTGCTCCGCACGCAATTTGGGGTCCGGCAGTGCAACGTCTTGCCCCCTATGGGGGCCCGGCGGTCAAAGCTTCTGCCACCGCTACTAGGCAAAGCCTGGCTCCTCTACCCGGTAGATCGAAGCCACCAAACACGACCGCCCGGCGGGCCAAAACACCGCTCTGAGGCCGGGTAGCTCACAACCCCGCCGAGGCGCTGCCTGGGGGCGTGGGCCCGCGGAACCGCACTGCCGTATTAATAGCAGCGGGGGGCACCCTGCCTAACAGGTTCCGTGCGGGCCGATGCCCTGGTGCTGGCTACTCCCACTAGCACTAACTCAGGGGACCAAGCGAGGCTCGCTACGCTCAAGCGAGCTGAAACCCTGCACCCGGCTCTGCCTGTCAGCCGCTGCGGGAAGGAGGGACCTTGCTATGATCCCTGGCTCTCCTCCCCCAAAGACACACTGTGCCGAGGTCTGGACCACGCTGACGTGGAGCAATGAGCATCAATGCCCACAACCTCCCTACCCAGTCTGCAGTGATATTAACACGACCAGTGGAGGTGGCACTGTCCCACGCACCCTGGGAGCTCCCCCTCCCATGAGGACTACAGCCACGGCAAGGGCCGAGCTTTGCAGCCTAGCCTGGGGGGAGGGGGAGACTCACCCATCGCAGCTCCCGACTTTGCAATCACAGTCCATGCCTTGAGGACTGTAACCCCATAGCTCGCCCCCAAAAGAGGACCGTCACATACAGTGAAGTCATAGCCCCCACACAAACGGTACCTGCAGGCCTCTCTGCACGCATTATTACCTTATTGTACCTCTAATATACTTTGTATGCTTTTGTAACTTGCATACGTCACTGTTTTGGTCACAACTGTGGAATAAGTGGCAGAGACACGCGCTCTGAATTGCATTTAACATAAAGTGTTAGCCTGATTATTAGGCCCCGGGCGGATAATTGATTTGAAAAAATTTGGACTGTCCAAACGCTGTTCCGCAGACATTGGTAGTGGGCTGTAACCTTCCCCGCCACAGAGCAGAATCTACCATAGGCACTCCCCACTACTCTGCCCCACCAGTTCTCACGTTGTCCCTGTGGCCCAAAGGAGAAGAGAGTGAGTGCCTCTTTTAATTGAGTTGTAATGTTTCGACCTAGCAGAGCCACTCCTGAAACATAAAGAGGCACATTTAAATAAACACCTCAGTAAATTGCTTACTAGCAGACCCGAGACTAGAACCCTGGCCTGCAGGACTGGAGAGGCCAAGCACTGCCAAGATGAGCCACAGAGCTTCTCCCACATGGTGGAGTTTTTGCGGGTATTTGAATAAATGTCCTGCTTCCGCTGCAAATAGAAATGTCTATTTACCTTTGCATTTGTGAGCAGTTTTGCCCTGGAGTCCGGCTCTGCAGCCCGAGCCTTACCCAATACAAGTAACCTAAAATGGGCAGTCGAACATTTATTACCAGTCATGTTCCCAACACTGTTTATGCTGGTATCTTTATTAAAGAACGGTGATAAATCAAACCCAGATCTGTTGACTGGGTGTGAGTGTTTGATTGGTTCAGATGCTCCGTCCGTCACCACCCCCTTTTGTACCGCTTTGTTCGCCATAAGTTTGGCAGGGTATGCTCAGACGCGAGTCCCTTGCTAACTTTGCTACTGGACTCAAGCAAGCCTGGCTGAAGACGGCTGTAATGCCAGAAACCGGTCCTAGGAAGCTTGAATCCAGTCCAGGGAAGGCATGGCTTGGCAGTTCGGGCTGGACTGTTCCCATGAGGCACAGGGTCAGACTATAATGATTTCCAAGCAGGTTCGGCAGGAGCGTCAGGAATCCGAAGAATATTCCACAGCCTTCCCCTACGGCCTTCCGACTCTATCAAACACTAGAGTGACGAAAGGCTCGTCAGGGGAAAACAGGGAGACAAAACAAGGAAAGGTTGGGGGAAAAAATAAGAGCTTGATGGAGGTCTTCACAGTGGATGCGTGGCAACTCAGAATGGACACTTGGCAATAGGTGGGCTGTAAAGAAAGGTAAATATACAATCTCTCTAGGTTAAACACAAAACACAAATACCCCCTGGCTATATTATGTATATGACTACTACATACCACATTTGTTTTGTCTATGTCGCAGAACTGATATGAGGGATAATGGTAGGAATTCGTCTTGAGCTGTTACAAAGAAAATAACAGTAAGCACTGTCTTCTGACCTTGTACACATAAGTGTTAAATATCTGACTTGTTCAACTCTCACTCTGTATGTGGTAGAAGACTACTGGACAACATCCACTATTCTGATGACATTGAGCTGATGCCAACACCAAATGATCGTTGCATGGAAATCTATGAAACAAAACACACACTCAGGTTTCTATTAGGATCATAACATTAGCCAACATATATGTAGGCAGCGCATAGCACTGTTACCGTGATTCTAAGTCGTGAAGGTTGAATTCTGCACCCCACTCTGGTTCACGCAAGAATCCCAGAACACATGTGAGGCTTGCCAAGGAATAAGTAAAAACGACGATATGCTCAATAAGAAATTCAGCATAGAGTGGAGGATAGATGTCCAGCCGGATGTCGGAGAACCAGCCCGGTCGCCGGGCAGAGCACCAGATTTAAGGAGAAATAAACGGAGCAGGAGGGAACCTAACTAACTAGGAGGCCCCAGTGTGCCCAGCCGGACGGCGGAGACCAAGCCCGGCTGCCGGGCGAAGCAACTCAGGTAAGGGGGGAAGAATGAGTAAGGAGCCCAGCCGGGCGGCGGAGACCAAGCCCGGCCGCCGGGCGAAGCAACGCAGGTGAAAGAAGAGGACTGATTAGGAGCCCAGCCGGACGGCGGAGACCAAGCCCGGCTGCCGGGCGGTGCAACACAAATGAAAAGGAACAGGCTGAGCCCAGCCGGATGGCGGGTAAGAACCCGGCCGCCGGGCGAGACTCCAGGAAATGGGTAGCGTACACATAACCGGGCGACAGTATTGAGACCCCAGCGGACGTCAGGGACAGAGCCGTCCGCTAACCTCGGAGACTTTGTGGGGAGAAGGAAAACCGGAGCCCGCACACGAGCGCGAGGGCCAGAAACACTCCCATAGAGGTAACGAGGGCAGAATAGCAAAACAGGAAGTCAGGCAAACAGGAACAGGACGGAACACCAGAACCATCGGAGCTAGACGCAAGAACGTAAAGCGTCTCTCCAAGAGTCTTGGTGACTTAAATAGCGGTCTCAATTAAAGGGGCAGTGTGTAGGGAAACTCGGGGCATGACACAGACTGATTTGCATATGGCCATGTCTGAACTGGTGTGGCAGAGTGGGCTACAGAACGGTGATGGATCAAACCCAGATCTGTTGACTGGGTGTGAGTGTTTGATTGGTTCAGATGCTCCGTCCGTCACCACCCCCTTTTGTACCGCTTTGGTATCTTTATTAAAGGCATGGCAGGGCATGCCCTCTAGCCCCCAGAGATTGTGTGTTTATCGGAATGGGTGTTCCCACAGAGGAAGCTTGCACCGTGGGGAGGCTGCTTTTTTCTTTGAGCCTATGTCCCCAAACCTGGAGATGCCAGGAAACCCTTCCGCACCTTTAGGGGCTGAGCACACCCCAGCGAGCCACGGAGCCTCCCCGTCTCCCCGCTTCTATGGAGTCCGGGTATAGCCGTTCGAGCATTCTTTCAAAGCACTACTGGGCAGTCGGACCCCGTGCCCCCCCCCTCCAACTCCTATAGCAGCACATTGCCGAATAAAACCCCGCATTTCTGGCAAGATTCACAGGAAGCCGAGAGCCGGGGCTCGACCCTGGAGCCCCAGCTCCATGGTCGGCAGCACTGACTGTTAAGCCACAACCTCTTGCCCTCACGCCAACCAAGGCAGCGTCCGGATGCATGGCAAGCTGCCTGTGCCTGCAGGCACACTCCTTTAATTTAATTAGGAGCGGGGGTGTCGAACTGTGGGCGCATCCCCACCAACCTGAGGGTGATCGCCTTACCAGTGTTTGTTAGTACAGGCGCAGTTATGAGGGTGGGAGTCTTCGGCAGAGACCAGCGCCATACAGATGAGGGTGCACCCCTGCCATGCCTCGCGCACACCGAAAGGCTAGGTGCCAGAGAGAATTGCCTGCCAGCGAAGTTGAGCGCTTGCTCCCTACCCCACTGAGGGCGTGTCTTGTGGGCTCCAGGGGCGGGATTCCACACCATTGCGAGTGGTAACTGACAGTGCACGCTTGACCGCCATCCTTATGTTGCCCCCCCTTGCGGAACCCCCGTCCACATTCCCGCATTCCGCCAACTTGGGCCATGGGGGAGGGGTCCACCTTGCCTCGCCGTATCCAAGGGCTTCCCCGACCCTCCGTTGGATGATGCAGTGGGGGGGGGGCCGATGTCCTGCACGGTAGCTACGCTGTCCCGGACTCGAACGCTCTTCCTCACCAACTGGCAGCGCGGCCCGGGCTCCTTCCCCACCTTGGCAGTGCCCCCTTGACCAGGGGGAACCAGCACTCCCCCACAGCTATTCTGGCACCCTGGAAGCACCCTATAGGGGAGAAACCTGAGCATACGGGCCCTAGCAGCGGGTCTAAGCCGTCTGCCCGGAAGCACTCTAACTTGCGTTGTGGGGCACCGAGCCAACTGGCCCACACTCCCCTGGATACCATTTGTTAATAAAACAAGGGCCCTCCACTGCACCGGGAAGGCCTAAAAGACCCCCGCTCACGCCCAGTAACCCCATCATGCTTCTAAGGGACAAGTCCACTCTAACTGACTAAGCAGCCTCGCGACGGCCGGACCCGAAGCGCGACCGCGACGGGGCCCCTCACATGCGAGACCCGCATGGTGGGACCCAACACGGGTTGAAAAGGGATATACGGACCAACCTCGTTCTCCCTTCAGACGATCTCGCAGAGATTCTGTCAGCACAACCGTCACGGCGAAAAGAGGCCAGACAGCATGTCCACCCCCAGGTGTCCACGCGCATCCGGTGCTAAAGAGGCCGAAAACATGGCGAGGGGAAATTATGTACCCCTCGCCCCGCCAGTTGCACCGGACATGACGTAGCCCGCCCACGACCTCTGAGGAAACTCCTTCCTCTGCCAACCCCCCCTTTGGTGGAAAAGAGGGTGGGGAAGGGGTGGGGGGGCGGAAGCCCAATGGCACTAGAGGGCCGGCCCCCTGCGGTGGCCTCGGGCAGCCGCATTTCATTGTCAGTTTACTGATGCTTGCAGCCCTGTTGTTTGGGCTGTGATAGGCGCTATGTGGGCCAGTTCTGCCAGACCCCCGCCCGGGGGGCCTTGCACCGGCTCTTATTGATGACGGCAGACACTTCTGTTTATCAAAGGACCTGAGGGGCTCTCCTTCCCCCCACACTCTGCCCTCAAGCCAGGTTTTAAAAAGCATCCCTGTGCAAACAGGAATAGGGAAAAATGCACAGGTCAACTCTTAAAACACAACGGAAAAGGCCCAGAATGGGGCCTGTGGTAGCCGCGTGCTACTGAAAAGGATGGAAAATAAAAACACGCATTGGAAAATGGACTACCATGAGATCACGCAACATTTAGGCTGGTCGAGTGACTTAAATACCAGACTGCAGTACTTGAGCGACAGCGTCTCTGACCGCACCAAAGAAGCTGTGTCCGGGACCGTTTAAAGGCCAGTGGAATTTCATTTATTCACACAAAGAAAAAACATAGCAGTTACATGTTATATTCATCAGAAATATTTAAAACTCTAACTATGTTGACTTGGATTCGCCCGAATGCATGAGCTCTTGAAACACAAGCTCTTCTGCTTTGCATTAACGTTTTGTGAAGCTGGAAGTGTAAACAAATTGTAGAGGACTTGTTTGCTAAGTACAAAAGCAGTTTCCCTAGATTCAGCTGCCCTTCACATTTTTCGCTTGAAGGTTCCTTGTGTGACCCTCACAGTGCTGCGGTGCCACTGGAAACACAGATCCGCCCGGTATTCTGCATACCAATGGAAAGTAGAATTACAATGCCTGAATGCCCTGCAAATTGTATGCAACTGCATTGTCCTTCGTGGTGTTTGTTGCCTGTCACCATTGTACTTGAATAGGTTAAAGGGTTGCTCAATGACTGCGTTCACCTTGGGGGTTTGCAAGCCATTTAAGAGAGGATGTGGTCCGCCGGCTAGATTGCCGGCTTTGGTGCAGGAAACCAAGGTGAGAACCTCTGGGTCTCATCCACATCCTGCGATTATGGGCAAATTACATAATCTCCACGTGCCTGAATGTGTCCTTTTGTAATGTAACTGGTGCTCAGACTGTCCCTTTCACAGAAGAAGAAAGTGTTGTCATCCATTTTGTACACTTGAGGCGCCGCAGAGCTTGTAACAGTTGGCGCATCAGCTTTTCCCCGCTGGTGCGTGTTCAGCAGCCCCGCCCCTGCGCTCATGCCGGCTTGCGTGACCCCGCCTATATAATAAAGAAGGCTGAGCTGCAGCGGCAGTCCATGTGTACGCACACATGTAAGTGTCCTTCATTGCCGCGCACACCTAGGCATTAGCGCCTAGGTGACCCCCCCGCCCCCCCCCCCCAGGGTTTGAGGGTGGCTGAGTGTGAGGGTGAGGTGTTGAGGGTGAGTGAGGATGAGTGAGGATGAGTGAGGGGTTGAGGGTGAGTGAGGGTGAGTGAGGGTGAGTGCGAGTGAGGGTGAGTGAGGCGTTGAGGGTGAGGTGTTGAGGGTGAGTGAGTGAGGGTGAGGTGTAGAGGGTGAGGGATTGAGGGTGAGGGTTTGAGGGTGAGGTGTTGAGGGTGAGGTGTTGATGGTGAGGGGTTGACGGTGAGTGATGTTGAGGGTGGTTGAGTGAGGATGAGTGAGAGTGAGTGTGAGTGAGGGGTTGAGGGTGAGGTGTTGAGGGTGAGTGAGTGAGGGTGAGGAGTTGAGGGTGAGTGAGGGTGAGTGAGTGTGAGGTTTTGAGGGTGAGTGAGGATGAGTGAGGGTGAGTGAGGAGTTGAGGGTGAGGCGTTGAGGGTGAGGCGTTGAGGGTGAGTGAGGGTGAGGGTGAGTGAGGGTGAGTGAGTGTCAGTGAGGGTGAGGTGTTGAGGGTGAGTGAGGATGAGTGAGAGTGATGGTGAGTCAGGGGTTGAGGGTGAGTGAGGGGTTGAGGGTGAGTGAGGAGTTGAGGGTGAGTGATGGTCAGGGTGAGTGAGGGTGAGGGTGGGTGAGGTGTTGAGGGTGAGGTGTTGAGGGTGAGTGAGGGGTTGAGGGTGAGTGAGGGTGGGTGAGGAGTTGAGGGGGAGGCGTTGAGGGTGAGTGAGGGTGAGTGAGTGAGGGTGAGGGGTTGAGGGTGAGATGTTGATGGTGAGTGAGAGTGAGGTGTTGGGTGAGTGGTTGAGGGTGAGTGAGGGTGAGGGTAGGTGAGGTGTTGAGGGTGAGGGTCATTGAGGGTGAGCATGCCTCCAAAGAGCCTAATTCCACAGCTATATTTGCAGCCTTTAGCTTAAGAAATCAATTATAGTCGCTGCCGATCTGGGTCACAGTGCAGAGCTGAGCCAAGGGCGAATGAGACCGTAGCCTTCAGCCATCTGCTCAGCAATATTTCATCCAGCCACGCCGCGTGCCATATTCACTTGTGGCAGCAAATGCAGCATGAAAACTTGCCAGAGCCAGCCCTCCCGCGGTAGAGGTTTTCTGCGTTTCCAGAGAGTAAGAACAAATACATAGCTCTAGAATCGGACAGGGGAAGGTGGGAACATTTGAAAAATCAACGGAAAAGAACAGATTGGCGTTGATTCATCGGATTATGTAATCACTTGCACATGCCAGATGGTAACATGCTGAGCCTGAAAGCAATATGGCATTTAAACGCAGAAGAAGAGAATGCCTCAGCGCTGACACATGGAAGAGGCATAATGACCAGCTACTGAGCCGTCCGCAAATATACACTGATTTGCATCATGGGACCCGAATACTGCTGCTGAAGCATCCCCTTTAAACACCAATGTTTTCAATGACACTGTTCCTATTTGTAACCACAAAATGACTGTGCAAGCAGCGATCCGTGATTCATAGGCGGGATCGGCCTCGCAATCTTGCTTCAGAGTTCGATCAGCACACATCTCAGACGCTGAGCACTGAAAGAGGTCTGTCTCCTGCTTCCTTATTTAGAGTTTAGCAGTCAGAAACGTGACGGATTTGACACCCAAGGCGGACGGGGTATCGGTCACGTTTGTCCAAACATCTGCCAAACTCTAAAATAAGCTTTTCGGATTGGGCTTTGGGTTGGAGCTCAATCCCCGACCCAGTTTCAACTAAGCACACCCCCGTCAGTGTAGCATGCCACCAGTCCAACTATGTGCTTCGGAGCCCCGCAAAGAGTATGGGGCGCTATACATATACAATCACAATTATAATCACCTAGCAAAACAATTCAAAATCTTTGACAACCTTAGCAGGCCCAGTTAGACAAAGAAGGAAAAAGCTTTCTGGGAGTTTGTTCATTCAGAGATTAACCATATGCAGGTTCAAACAGTTTGAAAAAGACACGAGTCACACGGGTCTAACGCTTTTCAAAACACACAGCTGATGAACGTACATTCGCCTCTGGCAACGGCTTCTTAAATACTTCAAAACTAACAAGCCTTTCACTGTAACACGGCGGGCAGGGGAGGGGGCGGAGAGGGGAGAGGTGCGACACGGCAGGCAGGCAGGCAGGGGAGGAGAGTAGGAGGAGGAGGGGGGAGGAGAGTAGGGGAGGCACGGCCTAGCGGCAGGCAGGCAGGGGAGGAGAGGAGGAGGGGGGAGGAGAGTAGGGGAGGCACGGCCTAGCGGCCGTGCAATCAAGTAGTGAGGGGGCGGAGCTGGGGGAGGCTGTGAGAGAGAGTAGGCAAGGCTAGCGGCAGGCAGGCAGGGGAGGAGAGGAGGAGGGGGGAGGAGAGTAGGGGAGGCACGGCCTAGCGGCCGTGCAATCAAGTAGTGAGGGGGCGGAGCTGGGGGAGGCTGTGAGAGAGAGTAGGCAAGGCTGGGGGCATGTGCACGCGCATTTAAGCTCAATGCGCATGCGCATTGAGCTTAAATTTCTCGTGCACTGCAAGGAATCGCCACGATTCCTTGCAGTGTGGATAAAGAGCGGATAAGTGCCAATACTCTCGCCTTGCTCGATGCGCATGTGCATCGACAGGCGAGACCTAAAAAAGAGTGAAGCTGGCAGCACTCGCTCTGCTGGCAGCATAGGCGATATCCCTGACTTCTCCCCGCAGCATTCACCTGGTGGGCCGCTAATGCCATGTGCGAGAGAAGGGTGAAGCACGCACGCCCCAAGGAGAGACACAGAGACACCCTGGTACCCCTCCCTAGCCTGGATGAGTACCTCACATTTAAACGCACGCAGGCCTGCACGACACTGAGTGTATTTGCGCCAACTCCCGTTCCTAGCGCCGCCCGCCAGCAGCAAGTCTCTTTGCTAGGCCACTAACCTGCTCCCATGCCACGCAAGATGGGGAATCAGGACAACGCCGCCCAAGGAGCGGTGCCGGCAGTACCGCATCACCCTCTCTCTGGCATCCTGCCTCCTTTCAGTGAGTCAGCTGACCCTTCCACGGCCGCGCCACGTTCCAACAGACAATTGAGCTCTTCGGATACACATTCATGCAACAAGGTATACAAGGCCGCCTAGAGAACTATTTCATCTCTACACCTGAAAACGATGGAGCAGTGAAATGCTTACTTCTACTCCACTATGCAAGAGAAGAGATCTACCTCCTATTCAAGCATTTACCAGACCCAGTCCCCCCGATAATTATGCCACTGCGGTCACAGCCCTGAACGCCCATTTTGATCCCCAATTTAACCCAGACTGAACCAAATGAACCCAAGCAATGGGAAGGTAAGTCCGCTGATGCGTTTTACGCATGGCTAAGGGAGCTAAACGCAACGCACCTCATGGGCGACCGAGCCACGGAAGAAATCAGAGCCCAGCTGATCCTTGGAATATTCAGCAAGACCCTACGTGGCCTCATATTAAGGCAGCCGAACATACTAATGAATGACACCCTGGTGCTAGCGCGGTCCCATGACCTGTCGGCGGCGCGTGCAGAAGAGATGTGCGTAGCTCTGATGAGAGGGCATGAGACGAGCGTCACGGTAAAGTCAGAAAGGGCAGACACAGTTAGGACAAAAGACAAGACCCAGAGGCCGTGAGATCGTCACCCACAGACCCCAAAGAACCGCTGCAGATACAGTGGGTATGAGGAATACCCCTCACAGTCGTGCCCGGCACAAGGAAAGACATGCACCAACTGCGGCATCGCAAATCATTTCTCATTAGTGTACAGGAGAAAGATGCAGCATAAAGAAGGGAACCGGCCTAAACCGATGAGATGGATGGTCTGCCAGGTGTCTCAGGTCTCGCTGGCGTCTCATTCTGGGAGCAAGAAAAGAGAACACACAGCCTACCAAGAGGATGCGTCCACGTCAGAAGATGAGGGAGAAACATATCTGGTCACATTCACCCGAGCCCTGAAGAGTAGAAGGCAATCTCAACCTCGCTGCACAGTCCAGGTCGCTGGGTCTGATGTCAATGCGGTGATTGACACTGGTGCGTCGGTGACTGATGGGGATCCAGCAGTACAACAAGCTGAGGCCCAAACCGGAACTCAGACCATCAAAGGCCAAGATATTCGCATACGACAGCGACACACCGCTACCGCTCAAGGCAAGATGACTGTGTCAGTACAGTCAGGAAGTGTTGAAATCACCATCGACATCCATGTGATCAACAAGAGGTGGACACGCTACTCAGCAGCCACGCAGCCGAGGATCTGTGACTAATAATGTTCGCCAGGAAGGTGCAGATGGACCAGACGGCAGAACTGCTGAGCCAGTTCGAAGACTTGTTCAAAGGGCTAGGCAAAATATTGAGAGCTCAAATCAAACTACATATAGACACCACCGGCCCACCGACAGCCCTAAGACACAGGAGGATCCCGTTTCACCTATGACCGCTGGTAGAAGAGGAACTACAGAAACTCGAAGACCATGGAAGTTATTGAGAATGTATCAGGGCCCACACCATGGGTGTCACCCATGGTAACCCATGGTAATCGCAGAAAAGCCCCGTCAACCAGGAAAGATCAGGGTTTGCATAGACATGCGCCTCCCAAACAAGGCCATTCGGTGCGAGCATCACATAACGCCGACCATGGATGACATCATGGCCGATCTAAATGGCTCCAGTTGGTTCTCGAAACTGGATCTAAACGTTGGATATCACCAACTGATACTTGGCAAAGACAGCCAGTACATAACCACGTTCAGTACCAACCTAGGCCTCTGGAGGTACAAAAGACTGAACTTAAGCATATCATCAGCCAAGGAGATCTTCCTAAACGCCGTAAAAGAAATCCTAGTCGGACTCCCTGGGGTCTTAAACATGAGTGACGACATCCTCATTCACTCGAAGATGATGGAAGAACACTACCAACATGTGAGAGCGACGCTGAAGCGACTGTCAGAACACGGGGTCACCCTACACAAGAAGTGTCTGCTGTTCAAACAGACAATTTGAGTTCTTCGGATACACATTCATGCAAGAAGGCATACAAGTCGACCCACGGAAATCTCAAACTATCAAAACCGCAGCCGCACCACTCATAGTTGCCGAGGTCCACAACTTCTTGGGAATGGCCACGTATGTCTGCCGTTTCATTCCAGACCTGGCCACCCTTGCAGAACCTCTCCAAAGCCTCACCCGAACCGACGCCATGTGGAGATGGGGTACGGCTGAAGAGACTGCATTTTAAGCGGCCATAAAAGCGCTCCTCAACCACACCACGCTGGTGTATTATGACCCTGCGAAGAGAACTGAGATACTCGTAGACACTGGTCCCGTGTGCCTAGGAGCGGTCCTCACACAGGAGCAAGAACCGGGGAGATGGGCTGCCCTAGCCTATGCCCGCAAAGCGATCATGCCAACAGAGAAGTGAAACTCGCAGATTGAAAGGGAAGCCCTGGCAATCCAATGAGGCTGTAGACACTTTCAACTATATGTATGCGGACACCCATTCACCGTCGTCGCAGACCACCAACCCCTAGTGCCGCTTTACAAAGGATCGGCGCCCCACCCCCTACCACGCATCAAGCGGTGGGCGTTCGGGCTCCAACACTATAACATGGATGTGATCTACCGGCCTGTGCCAAAAACCTAGCCGACTTCCTATCAAGGCACCTAGACACGACCAAGGAAGAGAGGGAAGAGGAGAACGGTGACGACACAGAAGCACACCTGGACATGCTAGTAGCCCTGACATGCCCCCGAGCGCTGACGCTTGAAGAAATAACCACAGAGGCCAAAGAAGACCCTGTGATGACCAAAGTCCAGGACACCATCCAAGGAGGGCTGTGGCTACAGTTCCTTCTGTCAGCGAACATGTGGTCAAGCCCAGAAAGGGAGAGCTTGGTGCACATGTGACGGGTTAGAAACGAGCTGAGCCTCACCCAAGGTGGACTCTCTGGGCATCATCATCCCAGCATCCCTGCAATTGTGGGCAACACAACTGCCCCACGGAGGACACCAGGGAATGGAAAGGATGAAAGCCCGCATGAGAGCGAAGGTCTGGTTCCCAGGGATGGGTGCCCAAATAGTAGAATTAGTCCGCAAGTGCCCGTCATGCCAAATCACAAGCAGACCCTAGAGACCAGCACCTGTTCACACTGAAGAACATGGTCAGAGCCCCTAAGAGAAAGTGAGTGTGGACTTCTGAAGTTTTCCAGATAGGCGAGTCACCTTGGCCCTCATTGACAGTTACTCCAAATACTAGATACTAGAAGTGGTAAACTCAAAAGCTTTCCTGCATGTCGGCCCAGCTCTGGAGAAAATATTTGGAATGGTCAGATGTCCGAAAGAACTCAGCAGCAACAACGGACCTGCATTCCAAGTACACAAATCTAGTGAATTCATGTGCCACCATGGCTTCCAGCACCTGCGCATCACCCTTCAATAGCCCCAAGCCAACGGGGAAGTTTCATGCGAACGATAAACAAGTCCATTCGCATCGCCGTGGCAGAACAGAGTGACCCCGAACAAGAACTCCAGAAGTTCCTACGAGAATATTGTAGCACGCCACACTGTTCAACGCGCCAGGTCCCATGGGCGCTCATGTTCTCCAGCACCCACCGGGATGGTATCCCCATTGCCCCCTGCTGGTTCCCCCTCCATTTGATGAAGAAGGGGTACTCCGAAGAAGAGAAAACCGTAACAACCAGGCCAGTCGGACCCAGAGAGCAGCAGTCCGCCCGCTCCAGCTAGGAGACACCGTTATCCTGAGGGACAGAAGACCTGGAGGCAAATTCCGTACTCGCTGTGAACAAAGACACTGGACAGTAATCGGCAGGCAAGGGACAATGGTGACAGTCGAGAAAGCTGGAGAAAGGGTGACCCGCAACATCTCCTGGTTCAAACAGGTAGACCAACCTCTTCCCCCGCTACCATCAAGAACCACACTGAGGAGACTGAAGATCATCAGGGCGAGCCCCCAAGAGCTGATGATTGACAATCTGAAGGACTCCCCGCGCCGGAGAGTCCAGGAGTCACCGGGGCCAACCTAGACCTGGCCCCCACTCCGGCACCCCGGTCCACACGCCCCCAATGAGCAGAGGGGCTGCTAGGTATGCGCTGAGAGCAAATCCACCGCCAAGCACCCGCCTGAGAGACTTTGCCTGCCAAGTAAGTGAACAATGAGACTTGTTCATACTCCTGTCAAGGACTGAGTTGAGATGGGATGTAACAGTTGGCGCACCAGTATTTCCCCGCTGGTGCCCGTTCAGCAACCCCGCCCCTGTGCTCACGCCCGCTGGCGTGAGCACGCCTATATAATAAAGAAGGCGGAGCTGCAGCAGCAGTCCGTGTGCAACTACACACGTGTGTCATTGCCACGCGCACCAAGGCATTAGCGTGTGACGCACAGCGGGAGGGCAGACATCCCCCCCTGGAACAGAGCTGAAGCCAGTCTCATCTGCTCTTGCTTACGGGTGGGCCCCGGGGGAAGCAGAGTCTTCCCCCGTGGGTCTTTTGCGCAGCAGGACCAGGCTGGGGTCAGGGGGTGGGGTTTGGGGGGTGGGTATAAGAATGCAGGGAAGGAAGGTGACTTCCTCTTCCTGCAAGGTGACTTCCTCTTCCTGCATTCTGGCACCATCTGGAGGGTCAAGTTAGAAAAGGGAAGGAAAGGAGCGTTAGGACCTAGGTGTTGTTAGAGTCTGCAGGTGGGCGACAGTTGCGGCGGACTCACTGGTTGGTGGGTTTCTGGAGGCGGAAAGCGTGCGGCATTCAGTGCGGGTGGACCCCGATGGCAGACGTGTCTACTGAACAGGTGAGGGAGGCCCTGAGGGTGTTGGGCCGTGCCAGCCGGGAGGGTCTCCTCCGTTCCGGCGTTCTTGAGGAGGCGTGGGTAGAGATGTTGCAAGCCCCACGGGCGGCCTCCGTGGGTATTGCAGCAGCGGTGATGGCTTGTATGGATGAGCCACCACTGCCTGAGAGAAGTGTGAGGTAAAGGGCTGCGGTAAAAAGGGAACTGGCATCTAGAGGCGGGTGCAAGAGCCTGCCTCCGCATCTGGATTTCATTGAGCCGGAGGTCGGAGGGCTCGCGAAGGTGGTGGCGTCCCTGGGGGAGCCGCTGGGGCAGAGTGGCAGGCTTGATTCTGTGGGGTTGGGAAGGGGGAGCCAGCTGGGCCCCAGCCAGGCCCGTTGCTTGCAGGGGAGCAGGATGATGTAGGTGGAGGGGTGGGCCCAGTGGGCGATTTGCTGGCTGCAAATAAAAGATTGGGCACCCTTTTCATTGAGAGTGAAGGGGCAATGGGAGGACACTCCCATTGACCTCTTCAGGGGGTCATGTGCAGGCTCCCCCGCACCTGTGGGGGCGATGTGGAGGTCCATGGGTGGGGGATATGGCTGGGGTGTGGGGGCTCCCAGACATTTCAGAGGGGGGGTGCCTTGGGTGCAGCTGCAAGGTGTGGGGGCAAGTCGTTATTGCCCCCCTCCTTACCCGGTGGGAGTTGATGCCCTTGGAGAACAGGAGCAGGGAACAGTGCCTCCTTGTACAGGAGACAGAGGCACGCTGGGTGGAATTTGATACAGCCAGAGGTGGGGCGGTCTGGGATGAGGAGGCGGTGGGGCCTCCCATGCCAACCTCGGAGGAAGAAAAATGGGTTGAACAGGAGGAGAGGGACAGGGAGGCTAGGGGCAGCTGGGAGTGGGGAGGCAGCAGGGGGGGCCACAGCCGAAGTCAGGGACATCCTGGACGGCTTTGAGGTCCGATGTTGCCGGGGACCCGCCCAGGTTGGAGCGACCTGGGGGTAGGGAGGTATCCATGCCAGTGGAGGTCGGTAGAGAGGTGGGTGGCACGGCGGTCTCAGGACACTGGCTAGAAGCAGCAGGGGGGTCCGCGGCGGACTTCCCTCCGGCACCGGAGTGGGCAATGGCATTGTGTGTGGCGAGTGGGGAGGGTGTGAGTGCGAAGACAAGTAAGGGTGTGAAGAGAGCAGTGCAAGAGGTGTTGTGGGTGTCTGTTGAGGTGGAGCCGGAAGTGGAGTTGGATTATGAGACAGAGAGTGAAGAGCTGGAAGACGGGGTGGTGAGGGATGATGATGACAGGACAGGGGGTGAAGAGCAACAGTGGAGTTGGTGTCTTGCAGGGATCGAAGCCAATGAAGGGCACGGCGAAAGCTCAGACCACCAAAGCCAGCAGCACCAAAGGACGGTCGGGAGAGGTGCAGACGGCTTTGACAGGTGAAGGGGCATGGTGGCTGTGAGAAGTTGGCCCGATATGCAACGTTCGCTATTCTAGCGACCGCTATGTATCGTTCCAACGACCCTTATGGTGTTTGGTTGTAAGTCAACCTATAGACCAGCTATCCTAGTAGCGTGGATACGAGCAGTCTAAGGCTAAAGACTCGAGAGGGCGCGTTAAGCCAGCTGTTTACCACACATGTACCCCTTGAACACCCAGTGAAAGGACACCACACAAGTGTTATGAAAATAAACAGTATATTTATTAAGAATCACAACAGCCCTGTACTCTTTATGAGGACAGGGTACTAAGCACAAACCAAATCTCTTTAGCAAATACTTCAAGTGCACAATTAAAACAAGTGTCCGAGGACACGGAAAGGTTAAGGTCTCGGGCGGACCCGATAAGGCAAGTCGGAAGCGAGGGACTCGGGACCCTAGAGTAAAGAGGCTATGCAGGCACCGAAATGCCGAGTTACCTAGCCACGAGGGCTGCGGCTGCACAAGTCTTACAGGCGTCGGGGTCTTCGCTGACGAGCCAGGAGCCGGAAGAAAAGGAGTTGCTGGCCGGCGACCAGTGATGAATAGTTCGTAGAGATCCAGGCCTGGATCGGAGATTGATGAAACCTGAAAGCAGAGGGGACCAAGTTCGTACTACTAGCCAGTAGTCAGAGGGTACCAGGAAGGCACCGGTTGGCCGTCACCTCGACCAGGTGGGTGGGCGACGCTAGGCTCTGCAGTCTCACGGACCAGGAGGCGTTGTCGGCGACCACGGTGGAGGTGCGAGCTGTCCCACGAAGGATGATGCTGTCGGCGTCGCTGGGCCCAGGATGGGGCAACAAGCCTTGGCAGATCTCAGGGCCACGTGGTGGGCCTAAGATGGCGTCTTGAGTGGACCAGGAGGGTCCGGGATGCTTCTTGCAAAGATGGAAGCAAGGGCCAGTCTGGAGCAACCAGACCAGCAGTGATGTTTGTCGGTCGTCGTCAAGGAAGGACACAAGCCAGCGGCTAGTGACCAGACAACGTGCTGAGCAGCGAGCAGAAGGGCCCCACGCAGATCGTGGAGATGCTGGGAGACTGCACTTCGGTGCTGGAGCGGCTCAGGGTCGGGGCTTCTCGGACCCCAGAGCACTCACCAGAGAGTTACCTCGATGGTCGTGCTGGTTAAGAGCGTGCAGGTTCTGATGATGGCCGGTCCCTCGAGGTCTCGTCGCACCCACAGATCACAGCTGAGCTGATGACGTGGGTAGAGGTCAGAGGTGCCAGGGAAGCCGGTTCTCGTCGAGCTGGGCCGTCGGATTCCTTGAGGAAGGACTTACAGCAAACCGCAGAGTTCTTAGATGGTGCCCGCTGATGCAGGGTGACTACTCCTTAGTCACAAGGGAGAAATCTTGAGAAGAGTCTTGAGTGTCCTTTCGTAGAAAGTAGTTCTTGATTCAAAGATGATCTAATTTGGAAGGGTCCCCGCTCCGGTCTTTATCCTAAAGAAAGGGGTGGGTACATGACTAGGTCCTGCCCTAAGGGTGGGACCAGGAAGGGGGGTAGTTACGCCCCTCTCCCCTGCCGGACTTTCCCCAGGCCAGGGCTGTCGCCCCTGGAACTGGTTCTAACCGGCAGATGCGTAGTGAGCACCGGGGTGCCACTCCGCAGTCACCTTCTCGCAAAAGCCCTACCTACCCAGAATACACAAACCCTGTCTGGGACGGTGCGAACACCGCCCTCGACAGGAAACCCTTTGTCCAAGCGCTCCTCGCTGGAAGGACTCCCAGCAGCAGGAGGTCAGACTCGTGTCTGTGGTGGCAGCATCCATTTTGTGGAGCTGAGGCTTTCGTTAACTTTAACCGGGGTTCACAGTTACGTACATGTCGTGTCCCTCTAGAAGGGCGGAATGCTAACCTCGTCGCCAGGGTTGGTGAGAGGGCAGCACCCCGATTCGTATGACACCTTACTCGACATGTCTTGATAACGCGACACCGAAGTTACCGATGTGGTACGCGTTATCATGGAACAGCCATTGGGTCTTTTCTCCGCAAGCTGCAACCGGCCTCATCTCGGGCCAGAACACAGTTCACACGAGCCCATGCACTCTGCCTTCAGGATTGTCAAGGCCTGCCATAGGAGTGACTGATAGGAACTCGGGTGTCCATTGTATGGTTAGATATAGAGCTACTATACCTAAAGCAAAGGGTGATTACACGACTTCGCCCCAGCTGTCATGCAGCCAGTTGTGTCAAATTTAGGAGGCCAGCCAGGGGTGGCATAATACATGCTGCAGCCCCTGGCGGCCCTGGGTACACCTATGCCCTGAGTTACAGGGTCTGATAAGGTGGCCCAGTACCAATTGGTAAATGCACCTAGGGTACATATCGTAATTTAGAAAGAGAACAGCCAGGCTGTGGGTCTGATTGGCAGGCCCACAGCCAGAGAAAGTCGTAAACCAGTGAAACAAAAGCAAAAAATCTGGGTGATCATAGGATTGCAGACCCTACTCTCCTACATGACCCCCCCCCAAACGTCGGAACAATTAGCTAACCTTGACCAGGTGAGTCTTCTTGTTCTAAGTGGAAATATCTGGAGAGCCCATCGGCATTGCCATGATCAGTACCAGGTCTATGTTCCACTGTAAAGTCCATCCCCTGTAGGGAAATGGACCACCTAAGCAGTTTGGGGTTTTCACCCTTCATCTGATTTAGCCACAAGAGGGGCTTATGGTCGGTCTGAATCTTGAAGTGAGTGCCAAACAAGTATGGCCTCAGCTTCTTCAGGGCCCAAACCACAGCAAAGGCCTCCCTCTCAATAGCTGACCAATTCTTCTCTCTAGGGGTCAGCCTTCTGCTTATAAAAGCAATGGGCTGGTCTTGACCATCAAAATTCAGTTGAGAAAGAACAGCTCCCACACCCAACTCAGAAGCATCTGTTTGGACAATGAATGGTTTGGAGTAGTCCGGACTCTTGAGGATAGGCGCCGTGCACATGGCCTGCTTTAGGTCATCGAATGCTTTTTGACAGCTCGCTGTCCACTGAACCTTTTTTGGCATTTTCTTACTTGTCAGTTCATTTAATGGTGTCACGATGGAACCATAGTTCCTGACAAACTTCCTATAGTAACCAGTCAGGCCCAAGAAAGCTCGAACCTGAGTCTGGGTGGTTGGAGGAGCCCAGTCCCTGATTGACTGTATCTTGCTCTCCAGTGGCTGAACCTGGCCTCCACCTACAAGGTGGCCCAGGTATACAACCTGTGTCTGCCCTATCTGGCACTTGGTGGCCTTGATAGTGAGGCCTGCTGCTTGCAGCGCCTCTAACGTCTTCCGCAGGTGGACCAGGTGATCCTCCCAGGTGGAGCTAAAGACAGCAATATCGTCAAGATACGCCGCACAGAAGTCATCCAGCCCAGTAAGGACTTGATTCACCAACCTTTGGAAGGTGGCAGGTGCATTTTTCAGACCAAAGGGCATCACCACGAACTGATAATGCCCACCCGGGGTTGAAAATGCGGTTTTAGGCTTGGCGTCCTCAGCTAACCTGATTTGCCAATACCCAGCTGTCAGGTCAAACGTACTTAAGTAGTTGGTCGAAGCCAATCTATCGATAAGCTCGTCTGCCCTTGGTATTGGGTGGGCGTCAGTCTTAGTGACTGCATTGAGACCCCTGTAGTCTACGCAAAACCTCATCTCTCTCTTACCACCCTGGGTGTGAGGTTTCGGCACTAGAACTACGGGACTAGCCCAAGGGCTATCCGAGGGTTCAATGACTCCCAGCTCCAACATTTTCTGCACTTCACTTTTGATGCAGTCTCTAACGTGATCAGGCTGCCTGTAGATTTTACTCTTTACGGGCAAGCTGTCACCAGTGTCAACCTCATGGGTGCACCAATCGGTCTGACTGGGTGTTAGAGAAAACAGATGTCGGAACGACTGAAGAACCTGTTTACAGTCGCTCTGTTGATGTTCGGAGAGGCTGCCACAAAAGACAACACCATCTACCGAGCCATCGTCAGGATTCTGAGTGAGCAGGTCGGGGAGAGGGTCACTCTCCTCTTCCTGTCCCTCATCTAGGGCCATGAGCAAACTCATGTCCTTCCTGTCGACATATGCTTTTAGCCTGTTGACATGAAGCACCCTGTGGGGGCTCCGGGGAGTTCCCAGGTCGACCAGGTAGGTGACCTCTCCCTTTTTCTCCAGGATGGTGTGGGGCCCGGACCATTTGTCCTTGAGTGCTGCTGGGGCCACTGGCTCCAACACCCACACCTTCTGTCCGGGCTGATAAACAGTCAAGACAGCCTTTTGGTCATGCCAAGCTTTTTGGAGTTCTTGGCTGGCCTTAAGGTTTTCAGATGCCTTTTCCATGTATTCAGCCATCCGCGAGCGGAGGCCAAGCACATAGTCCACTATGTTGGCTGCAGGCTTTTTGAGAGGTCTCTCCCATCCTTCCTTCACCAAACACAGGGGTCCTCTTACAGGATGCCCGTACAAAAGTTCAAAAGGGCTGTAGCCAACCCCCTTCTGTGGGACTTCTCTGTAGGCGAACAAGAGGCAGGGGATCAGGACGTCCCATCTACGCCGAAGCTTTTCCGGTAGTCCATGAATCATCCCTTTTAGGGTCCTGTTGAATCTCTCAACAAGCCCATTGCATTGTGGATGATAGGGTGTAGTGAACTTGTAGTTGACGCCACATTCCTTCCACATACCAGTTAAGTAGCTCGACATAAAGTTTGCACCTCTGTCGGAGACGACCTCCTTAGGGAAGCCCACTCTGGAGAACACTCCAACTAGGGCTCTTGCCACAACAGGAGCTGTAGTGGTCCTAAGGGGAATAGCTTCAGGATACCTGGTGGCATGATCCACTACCACCAGTATAAACTTGTGCCCTGATGCTGTTGGTGGTTCCATGGGACCGACGATGTCGATCCCCACCCGTTCAAAGGGCACCCCCACCACAGGCATTGGTATAAGGGGGGCCTTTGTCGTGCCACCTGACTTACCACTGGCTTGGCAAGTGACACAGGAGCGGCAAAACTCCTTGGTATCTTCGTTCATGTGAGGCCAGTGAAAGTGTGAGACAAGCCTGTCCCACGTTTTCGTCTGGCCCAAGTGACCTGCTAAGGGAATCTCGTGGGCCAAGGTAAGTAGGAAACCACGCTGAGACAAGGGTACGACCAGCCTCCTGGTCATGCCAGGCTTGGGGTCTCTTGACTCAGTGTACAGGAGTCCATCTTCCCAGTATACCTTGTGGGTACCTGTGGCGTTCCCAGCAGCCTCAGCAGCAGCCTGCTGTCTGAGGGGTTCAAGAGAAGGGCAGTCTAACTGGTCCTTCCCCAGGTCCTCCCTTGAGGGTCCCCCTGAGCCCAAGAATTCAACTTGATCAAGTTCGAACTCCCTAGGCTCAGTTTCCCTCAATTCCTGTAGGTCAGCCTCCTCTGAGACTTGATCCACGACCTGGGGCAAGGGGGAAGGCGCAGCCTTAACCCTACCGCTCTTTTTCTTGGGAGGTGTCTGGTCCGTTGTTCCAGGATCCAGCACCTGTTCAGTGGGGCATTTCCTGACCTGTGACCTAGTCACAGCGAACACATGTGCTGGCAAACCTAACATTTCCATGTGAGTCCGGTGCTCCACTTCTGACCATTGTGATGACTCCAAATCATTGCCCAACAAACAATCCACTGGGAGGTCTGGACTAACTACAACCTTCTTTTGGCCAGTTACCCCTCCCCAGGAGAAAGCTACAATTGCCATACTGTGATTGGTAGTGACATTGCTTGCATTGGTCACCAGGAATTCTGTACCTGGCATGATCTGTCCAGGGTCCACAAAGTTAGGCGTCACCATGGTGACGCTGGCACAAGTGTCCCTATAGGCCTGAGCCATCTTTCCATTTATGAAAGGCGTCTGTCGGTATTTGCCCAAAGTATTGGGGCTTACGTCAGGGGACACGTCCACGTCCCCTGTACTGACAAGGACAGCCTGAGTGAGTGTGCCAACTAAGTTGTCACGCCCCTCAGAACCCAGGGTTAACCCTACTAAACCCTTGGGAGGCGCACTACCACTGCTGACTGTACTAGGGGGCACAGGTGCCTTAGGGGCTGCAGTGGCAGGAGTCTGCCCTCCTCCTTTCTTGGTGCACTCACTAAACCAGTGAGATTTACTTTTACAGTACTGGCACCATCTTTTGGATTGGCCTTCTTTCTTCTTTTGGGGAGCCTGACCCCCACCCTCTTTGGGTTGTTGGGGACCTGTCGAAGACTTCTGGTCATTTTGTTCCCCCTTAGAATCTTTACCCTTCTGGTCTGCTTTCTTCTGACCACCTTGATTCTGGCCCTGGTTCTGTTTAACTCTCGTACGAACCCATCTGTCTGCCTTCTTTCCCAATTCTTGGGGAGAGGTCAAATCCGAGTCGACAAGATGCTGATGCAACAACTGGTTCTGACAATTGTTTAAAATTTGTTCTCTCATCATCAAATTATACAATCCTTTGTAATCAGTAACCTTACTGCCCAGCAACCAGCCCTCAAAAGCCTTAGTGGCACAATCGACAAAATCAGACCAATCTTGAGCCTGCGTTTTCTGGGTATCCCTGAACAGCACCCTGTACTGCTCAGTGGTTAGGCCGAACCCTTCAACGAGTGTATTCTTCAAGACTTGGTAATTGTTAGCGTCCTCTACCCTTGTGGTGAGGAGCTTGTCTCTTCCTTTTCCTTCAAAGGAGAGCCATAAGATAGCTGCCCACTGACTCTGGGGAACACCCTGCACAGTGCAGGCCCTCTCCAAAGCAGTAATCCATTTGTGGATGTCGTCCCCTTGTTTAAAGGGGGGCACTATCTTCCCAAGGTGTTTCGTATCGAAACTCTTTTCCCTATTACTAGGTACATTGCTGCCACCAGTGGGGACTACCCCACTTAACTGTTGCTCTCTAGCAAAGGCAAGCTTTTCTTTGGCCAGGGCAAGTTCTTCCCTTTCGATCCTCAGATTAGCTGCCCTTTCCTTAGCTTCGTACACTCTCCTCTGAGGGGACGTCATCCCTCTTTGAGAAGAGTTGTGAGAGCCATTGGTTTGAAGGGATCTGCCAGAGCCTCTTGACAGAGATCTGGCTCGTCCATTCCCAATGTTAAGCGGACCTGACAGTAGCGCCGGGGTTCCCCCAGTACCACTATCATGTTTGCTTAAGTTGGACCGTGTTAGTCTGACGACTTCTACCTGTCCCTTATCTGCCTCGTCCCCAGAGAGATCCTCCTCCTCATCCTCCTCCCCATCTTCGTTCTCAGTTGCGAGGTGGATGAGGTCAGGATCGTCCCGGGTTCCCTCGAGGGGAGGCATGTCTCCTTCTGGATTAGAAGAGCTACGAAGTTTCTCAGCTCTTCTGGCATCATAAGTCTCCAAGAGACCAATCAGAAAGGACGTTGTGGGGTTTGACCCCTGCTGAATCTTCCTGGAGTGACACAGCCGTCTTAACTCCTTGAAGCTCAGCACAGTATACCCTGAAGGGATGACCTGTGGAGGGTCAACTGACACAAGGGGAGACTCAGGGTTTCCTCCTTTGTCCGGCATACTGTTTCTAGTGTGGTGTAAGTGATGCACCTACCTACACTATGTGTTTACCTACTGTTCCCTTGCTAAGAGTTGTAGCCAAGGTGTGCTAAGCCTTGAGGAGCTACAACAACTGGTTCAGTAGAACTCAGAGTATTCTAAGCTTTTAGTTATATGTACTAACAGTACTTGTGCGATCTTTCAACAAGATATTCTTAGGATACGTGTGGTAAAACAACAGCAAGCTCAAATCCCAACCGCTGCTCACCAATGTGAGAAGTTGGCCCGATATGCAACGTTCGCTATTCTAGCGACCGCTATGTATCGTTCCAACGACCCTTATGGTGTTTGGTTGTAAGTCAACCTATAGACCAGCTATCCTAGTAGCGTGGATACGAGCAGTCTAAGGCTAAAGACTCGAGAGGGCGCGTTAAGCCAGCTGTTTACCACACATGTACCCCTTGAACACCCAGTGAAAGGACACCACACAAGTGTTATGAAAATAAACAGTATATTTATTAAGAATCACAACAGCCCTGTACTCTTTATGAGGACAGGGTACTAAGCACAAACCAAATCTCTTTAGCAAATACTTCAAGTGCACAATTAAAACAAGTGTCCGAGGACACGGAAAGGTTAAGGTCTCGGGCGGACCCGATAAGGCAAGTCGGAAGCGAGGGACTCGGGACCCTAGAGTAAAGAGGCTATGCAGGCACCGAAATGCCGAGTTACCTAGCCACGAGGGCTGCGGCTGCACAAGTCTTACAGGCGTCGGGGTCTTCGCTGACGAGCCAGGAGCCGGAAGAAAAGGAGTTGCTGGCCGGCGACCAGTGATGAATAGTTCGTAGAGATCCAGGCCTGGATCGGAGATTGATGAAACCTGAAAGCAGAGGGGACCAAGTTCGTACTACTAGCCAGTAGTCAGAGGGTACCAGGAAGGCACCGGTTGGCCGTCACCTCGACCAGGTGGGTGGGCGACGCTAGGCTCTGCAGTCTCACGGACCAGGAGGCGTTGTCGGCGACCACGGTGGAGGTGCGAGCTGTCCCACGAAGGATGATGCTGTCGGCGTCGCTGGGCCCAGGATGGGGCAACAAGCCTTGGCAGATCTCAGGGCCACGTGGTGGGCCTAAGATGGCGTCTTGAGTGGACCAGGAGGGTCCGGGATGCTTCTTGCAAAGATGGAAGCAAGGGCCAGTCTGGAGCAACCAGACCAGCAATGATGTTTGTCGGTCGTCGTCAAGGAAGGACACAAGCCAGCGGCTAGTGACCAGACAACGTGCTGAGCAGCGAGCAGAAGGGCCCCACGCAGATCGTGGAGATGCTGGGAGACTGCACTTCGGTGCTGGAGCGGCTCAGGGTCGGGGCTTCTCGGACCCCAGAGCACTCACCAGAGAGTTACCTCGATGGTCGTGCTGGTTAAGAGCGTGCAGGTTCTGATGATGGCCGGTCCCTCGAGGTCTCGTCGCACCCACAGATCACAGTTGAGCTGATGACGTGGGTAGAGGTCAGAGGTGCCAGGGAAGCCGGTTCTCGTCGAGCTGGGCCGTCGGATTCCTTGAGGAAGGACTTACAGCAAACCGCAGAGTTCTTAGATGGTGCCCGCTGATGCAGGGTGACTACTCCTTAGTCACAAGGGAGAAATCTTGAGAAGAGTCTTGAGTGTCCTTTCGTAGAAAGTAGTTCTTGATTCAAAGATGATCTAATTTGGAAGGGTCCCCGCTCCGGTCTTTATCCTAAAGAAAGGGGTGGGTACATGACTAGGTCCTGCCCTAAGGGTGGGACCAGGAAGGGGGGTAGTTACGCCCCTCTCCCCTGCCGGACTTTCCCCAGGCCAGGGCTGTCGCCCCTGGAACTGGTTCTAACCGGCAGATGCGTAGTGAGCACCGGGGTGCCACTCCGCAGTCACCTTCTCGCAAAAGCCCTACCTACCCAGAATACACAAACCCTGTCTGGGACGGTGCGAACACCGCCCTCGACAGGAAACCCTTTGTCCAAGCGCTCCTCGCTGGAAGGACTCCCAGCAGCAGGAGGTCAGACTCGTGTCTGTGGTGGCAGCATCCATTTTGTGGAGCTGAGGCTTTCGTTAACTTTAACCGGGGTTCACAGTTACGTACATGTCGTGTCCCTCTAGAAGGGCGGAATGCTAACCTCGTCGCCAGGGTTGGTGAGAGGGCAGCACCCCGATTCGTATGACACCTTACTCGACATGTCTTGATAACGCGACACCGAAGTTACCGATGTGGTACGCGTTATCATGGAACAGCCATTGGGTCTTTTCTCCGCAAGCTGCAACCGGCTCGGCTCGGGCCAGAACACAGTTCACACGAGCCCATGCACTCTGCCTTCAGGATTGTCAAGGCCTGCCATAGGAGTGACTGATAGGAACTCGGGTGTCCATTGTATGGTTAGATATAGAGCTACTATACCTAAAGCAAAGGGTGATTACACGACTTCGCCCCAGCTGTCATGCAGCCAGTTGTGTCAAATTTAGGAGGCCAGCCAGGGGTGGCATAATACATGCTGCAGCCCCTGGCGGCCCTGGGTACACCTATGCCCTGAGTTACAGGGTCTGATAAGGTGGCCCAGTACCAATTGGTAAATGCACCTAGGGTACATATCGTAATTTAGAAAGAGAACAGCCAGGCTGTGGGTCTGATTGGCAGGCCCACAGCCAGAGAAAGTCGTAAACCAGTGAAACAAAAGCAAAAAATCTGGGTGATCATAGGATTGCAGACCCTACTCTCCTACAGTGGCCAGCTAGGGATGGTGGGTCAAAGGGTGGGAGAAAGAAGGCCTGCTGGTCAGTGGGCGTGGGCGATGGTTCTGTGAGGGATGCTGTGGTGCAGTCGCTGGGCGGCTTCACGGGGGTGACAAACCAGAAGGGGCGGATAAGACGATGTCAACAGCTGGGGTTCAGACTGACAAGACAGAGTGGAAGGAGGATAAAGGGGAGAAGGGTGAAGACAAACACCATAAAAATTGCTGTACATGGGGTTGGCTATGCCCCTGGGGTCACATTTGTCAGAAAAGCCTAAGAACAGAATTTGGAAACACGAATATGTGGATGTGTTTTAGCTGTTGCTCAGGGAGGTACAAGCAAAGGAGGGTTCTAAGGAAGAAGAATGGGAGCTTACAAGAAGGCCTAGGGTTCCGGTGAACATTGAAAACAGCCGTCGGCGTTTCTCATTTACGTTAGTATTTACTGCGAGAAACACCTGGACAGGGTCATAGCACTCTTGAAGTATAAGGATATCATTAGGAAAGCCCAGATGCATTTTGGTGGTTTTGTCTGGCTGAGCTATGACGAGGAGTTTCGGGCCAGGATTAGTGTGAACCTCGACAAGCCTTGGGGGGAGATGGATCAGGAGTTATGGATGCAGTGGATGGCATCCACGCACCCGCCGTCATCTACTCACACGGCCAGTGGCTTGCCGATCACTTACCGGTCCTTTCTGCCGTGTCCCGCCCATAGTGGGGCGGGAGGGACTACTGCCAGTAGAGGAAGTGCAGGTCCACCTTCCAAGCCAGGCACCAGCACCACCGGTGTGTGTTGGAGTTACAACAAGGGCTATTGCTCCTGGTACTCATGCAAGTTCAAGCATGAGTGCTCCAAATGTGGAGGACGGCATACCCTTACCCAATGTTTTACCTTGGCAATGCCTTCAGAGCAGTGGGGAGCCACGAAGGGATGGGGGCAGGCTGGGCAAAAGGACGCCTAAACCAGTTAAAGTTGAGGCGATGGCCCGTGGCTCTCATGTTACCTGGACAGGTAGACGGCATTGAAGATTCAGTGGGATTTCACAGAGGGCTTTAGGGTGGACTATCAGGGACCTAGGCTGTGGAGATGGGCGGATAATCTGAAATCAGCCTAAGAATTGCCGGGGGTGGTGGCGGTTAAGCTGCAGAAGGAGGAGGGTGAAGGCAGGATAGCGGGCCCGTTTGTCGACTGGCCGGTTGACGACTTGATCATCTCCCCACTGGGAGTGGTGCCCAAGAAGGAACTTGGTGAGTTTTGAATGATACATCACCTATCGTGGCTGGAAGGGCAGTCTGTGAATGATTTAATCGCGGAAGCAGACTCAAGGATGCTCTATGCCTCGGTGGACGATGCGGTTCGCCTATTGAGGGTGTTTGGGCTAGAGGCGGAAATGGTGAAGTGTGATGTGAAATCTGCCTTCAACCTGCTGCCTATATACCCTGCGGATTTCTCTCTACTGGGTATGCAATTCGGAGGGGCCATCTATGTGGACAAGGTGCTGCCCATGGGGTGTGCGATTTCCTGCGCGCTGTTCGAGATGTTCAGCACATTCTTGCAGTGGGCCTCTACACAGATCAGCGGGCATCTGGAAGTTTCTCACTATCTGGATGACTTTCTCTTTTTGGGAAGGGCACATTCAGGAGATTGTGGCAGGGCATTGTCGCAATTTCAGGAGATGTTGCAGCAGTTCGTAGTCCCCTTGGCACCTGAGAAAACGGCTGGACCCAGCTGTATATTGACATTCCTGGGAATTGAGCTGGACTCCATTCGATGGATAGCTTGACTCCCTGATGCGAAGGTGATGGAATTACAGGCGTGCCTCTTGTGGGCGATCTCACTGAGGGCTATGCAACAACTGTTGGGTTTCCTGAGCTTCGCATGCAGGGTGGTGAGGGCTGGACAGGCGGATGCAGTCTTACACACCACAGGGTCCGGATTTCCATGGGGGTCCAGGCGGATTTGAGCACATGGCTGACTTTCTTGACTGATTTCAATGGGGTATCACTGGATTTTGAGGACGAAAAGATGGTTTGGCAAATGCAAATTTACTCTGATGCAGCTGGGGCAGCAGGCTTTGGGGTTTTCTGGGATGGCATATGGTGCGCTGAGGACTGGCCGGCACATTGGGTTAAGCAGGGGAGGAGCATTACGTTTCTTGATTTATTTCCATTGTTGGTGGAGCTGGAGCTGTGGGGGTCTGAGTTTTGGAATAGGTCAGTGCTTTTCCATGTAGATAACATGACTGTGGTCGAGTTGGTCAACCGACAGAAGGCAAGGGATATGAGAGTACTGCATTTGCTGCGCAGCTTCATGCTACAATGCCTGAGATTGAATGTGGTGTTTTGAGCCAAGCATGTCCCTGTGGTGAATAATGACATTGCGGATGGTTTGTCTCGTTCGCAGGGGCAACGGTTCTGGCGGTTGGCACCAGGAGCGGATCAGTTCAAGTTCGAGCTGCCGGCCGGCATCTGGCCCTGGGGGGAGTGAGGGTCTGGTGGGGAAATCTATAGCTAATACCACAGACCTACAGTTTGGCATCGGCGGAATTCGGATCCTTCATGGGATGGTGTGGGGAGTCGTCGTTTGGAGACCGATCAACTATGGAAGAAGAAGTGTTGCAGTTTGTATTGCATTGCATTGACAAAGGGCTGTCTTCTGCGACGATTGTGGTGAAGTTGGCGGGAGTCTATTTCTATTGTTGTTTGTTTTTTGGATTTGATCCTACAAAAGATGTGATTATTGGTAAGGTTCTCAGCAGGGGCGGCTGCTCCCTTTGGGCTGAGGAGCTGCGCCCCCCTAATTTTTCCAGCTTTATGTGCCATCCACATTGCTAAAGAAATAATCACTGTTAGATTTGGGGGTCTCTAGTTGGCACAGGTAGGTACTTGTGACAAATAGAGACCCTTCTCTCTAGTCAGGATAAGGGGATTACACTCCTAAAAACAGGGACTTACAATATGCTTTCCCACAATTGGATCACACAGCCCGCCACAGGGGTCAACCAAACTATCCTTCACCTCACCGTCCAGTGCCTCGCACACGTCATCTACACCACTCTCCTGAGATTGGCAAGACAGTATCTGATTGTCTCTGTCATTCAACCCACACTCTTCTGGGTGGTCTTCACACTCACATACCAGGACTTCAAACATGGGGGAACCCCTCTCCCTGCACCTCTCATCTAGAGTCAGTAGAGTGTCCCTCCCACCACTAGGACCATGAACCCCTGCGCCAGTTACCCCATTCTCATCAGGGACACTGCGCACCTTTGGAGCTACCTCATGTCCTTGAACCTCCTGGTGTATGTTAACCCCCTCCTTCAAGTCAGGTGCCACATCTCTGGGTCTATGTACTGCTCCCTCAGCACTAGAAAATTCAATTTTGCTGCCACCATCTGAGCTGGACTCCAACTCAGCAAAGCTCACTTCCTGAGCTGCCCACATTTCTTCTTCTTGGGCTAAAGCACTTTTGGCCTCATCCAGCTTTCTCAGCTCTTCATCAATCTCTTTCAGCCTCTGCTCATGAGCCAGAAGCCAGCTAACTTTTTCTGTTTCTCCCTCACTTTTAGATAATTCCTCATTCTCAGACTCAACTGGTAGTGTTGCCTTCCAGCGGGGTAACTCATATTGAAATAGGGATGTCTCTAGATCCTCCCTGGATCTTCTCTTCACAGGCAGCCCCCTTTCCTTGCAAAACACAAGTAGCTCCTTCATTGTGTAGACAAACATATGCCAGAAGTCTGGTTCCATGTTGCAACAACTAACCAGGGCCATGGTATCAGAAATACCTTCAGGAGGATACCAGTAAACAGAAAAAACAGTATGTAGTTGCGTTTGGTCTGCACTCACTAGTTGTGTTCACCAATCACTGTACATGAATCACAAATGCAAGCCCATAATCCTCACCTCTGACCACCAATGTTAGATTTCGGGGTCTCTAGTTGGCACAGGTAGGTACTTGTGACAAATAGGGACCCTTGCCTCTTGTCAGGATAAGGAGATTACACTCCTAAATAACCCCTGCTCACCCCCTTGGTAGCTTGGCACGAGCAGACAGGCTTATCTCAGAGGCAGTGTGTAAAGCATTTGTGACCACAATAAGTAACCCAGTGACAACACTACAGATGGACACCACACAAGGTTTTTATATCAAAAATAAGTATTATTTATATAGATTTACCACAAGACCATAAATGACAAAAATACACAATACTGTTACTTTAAGATGGTAGTTTTAGCTTAGTTCAGTTCAGTTCTTAAGATGCAATACTTTGCATCAATGTACCTTACGATGCGTTGCGCTTCCAAGACAAGCAATGTCGCAGCGATGGGAATACAGCAAAGTTCAGGTGCAAAGAAATAAAGACGTGAAGATCTTCCAGATGCGGCACGCTTCTCCGGGGATGCAAGAAGTCCTCGGTTCGATGTGTGGATTGCAGCGGTGACACCCTTGTTCAAAAGGACGATGGCAACAGCTTCAGCTGCGACACTCTTCTCCTACAACTGCGTGAAGCTTCCGCACAACGCGACAAATACAGCGGCAACATCCTTGTTCAGAAATGCGACTGCAGCAGCTCCGACGGCGGTGCGCTTCTCGGGGATGTGAGGCGCTTTCCTCGAAGCGGTGCAATGCAACAGTTCCAGCAGCGACACCCTTGTTCAGAAGTGCAATGGCAGGCAACTGCGACGGCGACATTCTTCTTCCACGTTGCGAGACTCTTCTCTCGATGCAGTGCAGTGCGACAACTCCAGCGGCGACACCCTTGTTCAGAAGTGCGACGGCAGGCACCAGCGACGGCGACCCGCTTCCTCTTCGCTGCGAGATACTTCTCTCGATGCGGTGCAGTGTGACAACTCCAGCAGGGACACCCTTGTTCAGAAGTGCGACAGCGACAAGCTTCGGCTTCGTTGAGTTGCGCTTCCAGCTCCTTGCGACACGCAGTGCCACAGAAGGCCCAGAAAAGCAGCAGGCACTTCCACAAGAACTCTGGGGGGTGAAGTCTGGTGTCCCTGAGACTTCAGCAGGAGGCAAGCTCTTTTCCAAGCCCCTGGAGATCCTTCACAAGTTGAAAGCAAAGTACACAAAGTTCCTTTCTCCTTCCTTTGGCAGTAAGGCAACCACTGCAGGCCAATCCCCCAAGCAGCATTTCAGCTTGGGAATAGTCTCTCCTCAGTTTCTTAAGGTTCCTCTCCTTAGTAAAGGTTTCTTCTTGTAGTCCAAAAGTGATCTAGTTTCTTGGGATCAGGGTCCCAATATTTATACGCCAAAATCCTTTGTCCTCTGAGGGCAGAGGGGCCTTTGGCCAGTCCAAACCAGTTCTGGAGCACTTTGTTTACATGAATTCTTCTTTCCTTTCACAGTGCAGGGCAGAAACATCAGACGCACCAGAGGTGGCGGAGCCAGCACTGTGGGGGCAGGCACTGTCCAATTCAGGTGCCAGGTGCAACTCCTCCCTCTCATCAAGATGCAGATCTCTCTATTCACCACTGGGTAGACCCACCCTGTCTCCTGGAATCCCCCAGCCCTGTCACTCAAACTCCAGACAAGAACTACACAACCTAGCAGAGGCAGGCGTGGATAGTTAGGCAAGGAAATACCTACTTTCTAAAAGTGGTATTTTCATACACAGAATGTTAAAACCAACTTCACTAAAATATGTATTTTATCACTCTGAGTCAATTAGGATTATAAAATGTAATAATCTAACTGCCCATTCTGGCCTATGGAGAACAGGTAGCCTTGCAATAGTGAAAAACGAAAATGGCTGTAATTCACTATTGGGACATGCCACATAAATCAGGGCTTGTCCTACCTTATACTTACAATGCACCCTGCCCTTGGGCCTACCATAGGGGTGTCTGATATGAAGAAAAAGGAAGGTTTAGGGGATGGCAAGTGGGTGTGCTTGCCCAGTGCGCATGGCAGTACCAGACTGCACACAGGCTCTACAATGGCAGGCCTTAGACATACTTTTTCAGGCTGCTTCTGTGGGTGGCACAATTCGTGCTGCAAGCCAACCAGCAGCATTTGGATTTACACTCCCTGGGCACACTCAGGGCACTGTACAAGGGTCTGACAAGTAAACCAAATAAGCCAATCATGGAGTCACTAATCCATACATCAATTTATAATAGGAAGACCATATGCACGTTAGCACTGATCAGCAGTGGTAAAGTGCCCAGAGTCATAAAGCCAACAAAAACAGGTCAGACATAATACAGGAGCAAGGCAAAAAGTTCAGGGATGACCCTGCAAAAAGGGCCAAGTTCAACAATCACACATTCACACTATGTATTGTGATTATTTAAGTATTCATGTGGATGCCATATAAAAGAGAAAAACCTTCCTTGTAGACACCCGACGTGCCGATGTCATATTGCCAGTGACTGCAGAGTGCTCACAATGCTGGCTGCCATCATAATGTTAGGATCAGGCATGCACTATCACTGACATGCTTGTGCGCATGTGCCATAGTGGCGGTCCAAGGGCTTAAGCCAGTACCGCCCGTCCCTGCCACTATCTAGGGCCTTGATATTCTTCCCCTAGATGATGAGCAGTAGCGTCACTTTTGCAGCAGCCACGTGGCATGAGCATCAGCTCGGGCATGGCTGCATGTCAATCATAATTGCCTCCCCATCTCACCCTTCCCAAAGTCGTCATAGGGGAGGGGGAGGGCTCCGTATCCATCACAGACTCCACCCCATGACGCGAGAGAAACGATTTTGGTTAACTTGCCCTCTTAACCTCCACAAGTTGTAACAGCCAGCCCAGGCAGCTATTCCAAAATCTGGAACTTTCCGAAAGCCCAGTTTCCTGCCATCGTCATCGATCAAAGCCGCTGGCCTAATTTTATTATTCTGTCCAACGAAGCTGTATCACACTCACCCCTGTAGCCAGTATGAGGTACTCTGTAGGCCTGTCTTTCTAAGGCATTAGCTCCTGGTCGGCAAGGAGGGACAACAGGTGGGTTAAATCATAACTCTTGTTTGCTCTTGACAATGTCAGATCAGTTTCTTTTCAAGTTAAAGAATTCTGTCTTGAAATGGCACACTCCGATCAAGCCGGTGGAGTATTGTCCGCCATCCCTTATGAGCTCTAATTTTAACGCGGGATTTGCACGTGGTCACTGCCTCCTGTTGATGGCGCTGTCCTATTGTTCGCGCTGGGTATCCACTGTCCTCCTGGGAGAGGTAGATGTAGCGCTTAACAGGAGGCATGTTGGTGGCACTGCACAGCACCGGTGAATAATGCATCCCTCAAGGCGCTAGAGAGGTGTCCCTCAAGTAGATTTCAGGTGTGTGGGCAGGGCTGGTGTACATTGAACCTTCCCGGATACTTCTAATATGGGATGTGCGGCTGCTGCCATGCCTATTATCAGCAGTGTTTGAACTATTTTCTGGGAAATATACTAGTGCCTTGAAGTAGATGTGCACTGCACTTGCCGCTGTTAGGGACGCATGACAGAGTTGCTGTGAGGTAAAACCCTGCACTTCTAGGTTGTAATAATGCATTTATGTGTAAAGTGGTCTTGCGTCTTATCGTTTTTAGTGCAAATGTGCATCTCAAAAAGCCAGCTATACATTTCTGTATAACTTTAAGGAAGGATAGAACACAGAAAACAGATGACCCGATGATGTGGTCTTATGGGCACCACCCGGGTGAAAGCAAGGGAGAGGTTCAAAGCAGAGAGACTAGGAGATGGAGAATCAAAGGGAACAGTCGGGAGACTGTGTCTCTAGCTCAGGCCGCAGGCAGCGTTCATTCCTAGTACTTCACTCATTGATTTGAAAAGAGCTTCCTGCTCGGCTGTTCCCACACAGTTTTATAATTGCTGAGTTTGGTGACTGTGGAAAATACAAATTAGTATTTATTACTGTCCACTAGGGCCTTTCACAGTTGGTCACGCCTGCCCATGGGTTTATACAGAAATTTTCCCAGGGGAGGAGGGGTGGGGGGGGCTAATCTGGCAACTGAAGGGGCGTGGCTAATGTTAATCAATAGGGGTGGGGCTAAAATGGCAGATGGATTGGGTAATGGTCAGGTCAAGCTGAGAAAAAGAGTAGTGAATTCAGCATTTGAAACTGAACAACAATTAGAGCACACATGAACCCTAAAATGAACCTCCAGGCCCCCTAAAACTCATACATTCCCTGATACCTAAAATTTGTCCCCTGGCACCCCAAAACCAATACCCACACCCGCCCTGGCCCCTAAAATTGTCCCCCTGGCACCCCAAAACCCATACGCGTGCTGAACCCTAATATGCCCCCCCCCCCCCTTTGCACCCCAAAACCCATACCCGTGCTGAACCCTAAAATTACCCCCCTGGTACCCCAAAACCCATACTCACCATAAACCCTAAAAATATCCCCCTGGCACCCCAAAACCCATACCCACCCTGAAACCTAAAATTAACCATGCCCCCCCAAAACTCATACCCTCCATGAACAATACAAATACCCCTCTGGCCCCTTAAAACCCATACCCACCCTGAACCCTAAAATTACTCTCCTGGTATCCCAACACCCATACCGACTCTGAACCCTAAAATTATCCTCCTGTCACCCCAAAACCTATACCCACACTGAACCCTAAAATTACCCCCTAACACAAACCAACACACATACCCGCCTGAAACCCTAAAATTACCCCCAGGCACCCCAAAATCCATACCCACCCGGAACCCTAAAATTACCCCCTGGTACCGTAAAAACCCATACCCAACATGAACCCTAAAATTATCCCTCTGGCACTCCAAAACCCATACCCACCCTGAACCCTAAAATTACCCCTTCCCCCAAAAAACTCATAGCCACCCTGAACCCTAAAATTACCCCCTGGCCCCTTAAAACCTATACTCACCCTGAACCCTAAAATTACCCCCCTGGTACCCTCAAAACCCATACACACCCTGAACCCTAAAATTATCCCCGTGCCACCCCAAAACCCATACTGAACCCTAAAATTACCCCATAGCACCCCAACACCCATACCCGCCTGGAACCCAAAAATTACCCCCTGGCACCCTCAGAGGCTAGTGCCATATGGCACCTCTCTACCTCCCTCTGAGGCTAGGGTTATAGGGTACATTCCTGCCTCCCTCTGAGGCTAGGGTGATAGGATACCTCTCTTCCTCCCTGTGAGGCTAGGTTCCTTGGATACCTCTCTGCCTCCTTCTGAGTCTAGGGTTATAGGGTACCTCCCTGCCTCCCTCTGAGGCTAGGGTCATAGGGTACCTCTCTACCTCCCTCTGAGGCTAGGGTTATAGGGTACATTCCTGCCTCCCTCTGAGGCTAGGGTCATAGGGTACCTCTCTTCCTCCCTGTGAGGCTAGGTTCCTTGGATACCTCTCTGCCTCCTTCTGAGGCTAGGGTTATAGGGTACCTCTCTACCTCCCTCTGAGGCTAGGGTTATAGGGTACATTCCTGCCTCCCTCTGTGGCTAGGGTCATAGGGTACCTCTCTTCCTCCCTGTGAGGCTAGGTTCCTTGGATACCTCTCCGCCTCCTTCTGAGGCTGGGGTTATAGGGTACATTCCTGCCTCCCTCTGAGGCTACGGTCATAGGGTACCTCAGTTCCTCCCTGTGAGGCTAGGTTCCTTGGATACCTCTCTGCCTCCCTTTGAGGCGAGGTTCCTTGGATACCTCTCTGCCTCCTTCTGAGGCTAGGGTTATAGGGTCTCCCTCTGAGGCTAGGGTTATAGGGTACATTCCTGCCTCCCTCTGTGGCTAGGGTCATAGGGTACCTCTCTTCCTCCCTGTGAGGCTAGGTTCCTTGGATACCTCTCCGCCTCCTTCTGAGGATGGGGTTATAGGGTACATTCCTGCCTCCCTCTGAGGCTACGGTCATAGGGTACCTCAGTTCCTCCCTGTGAGGCTAGGTTCCTTGGATACCTCTCTGCCTCCCTCTGAGGCGAGGTTCCTTGGATACCTCTCTGCCTCCCTCTGAGGCTAGATTTCTTTGATACCTCTCTGCCTCCCTCTGAGGCTAGGTTTCTTGGATACCTCTCTGCCTCCCTCTATGACCGGAAGACTCCCTCAGGAGAGTCCACAAGTAACCTGCGACAACAGCACACCCTCGCACGTGAGTACTAAGACAGCTGTTCTATGTACATGTGTGTAACAGCATCTTTTTAACTTAGGGTCACTCTCTTCAATCCATAGAAATACTAATGTTGTTTTAGTAATAACTCCCACTAATTGGCACACGCAATCCTGGGGGTTCCCAGCATTTATTGTAGAAGCTGATCCCGGAGGGGCACTTTTATGGAGAGTTCAAGATTTGACTTCTCCATTTTAGTTCCTGAAGGGAGCAGCTAGCCTGTTTAGCGAAAAACAAGTGAGCATTGGCGAACCTAATTGTTTGAAAATGCTCCTTTAATATATGTGACATGTGTGTGTGCGTGTTTGTGTGTGTGTGCGTATGTGTTTATGAGAGTGTGTGTGTACATGTGTGTGAATGTGTGCATGTGTGTTTGTGTGTGCATGTGAGCACATGTGTGCATGTGTCTGAGTGTATGCACCTGTGCGTGGGTGTGTCTTTTTGCATGTGTGTGCACATGTGTGAATGCGTGCATGCGTGCCTGTTTGTGCACGTGCGCATGTGTGTGCATGAGTCTGAGTGTATGCACCTGTGCGTGTCTGGTTGCATGTGTGTATGTGTGCGTGTGAATGTGTGCATGCATGCCTGTGTGTACATGTGATTGCATGTGTTCATGCATCTGAGTTTATGCATCAGACAGAATGACAATGGGTGGGAGGGGCTGCGAGGAAGAGTGCGAGGCGCCCCATCAGGGAGTCGAGGCCTCTCGCAGGGAACAGCTCTGCTCCCTGTGGGACCCAGAATTACGGACAAAAGGCGTCCATAAAAGCATGGGTGTACGCAAGGAGCAAGCAGGAGGGCTCCAGGGGGGGGCAAGCGTCCCTCCTTGCCCGCCCCCTGCGGACGCCCATGCACCTGCCATTCAAGAGTAGTGAATGTGGTTTGAACACCGGAATGTGCATACTGAAAACAAAATGTATCAATGTTGCATGTATTTCCTGATTTTGGCGACATTTTGTCTCTAAATCCAATCGAGAGAAGCACGCCGTACCTGCCTGAAGACAAGAGGCTGATAATAGTGGCAGGAAGCAAACCTTTTAACAAAGGCAGGATCCTTCCTGAGAGAGTATGTCACGAGACGCAGAGTGGGGGCTCCCTTGAAGTGTTGGGGCATGCACCACAAGTCCTGCAAGAGTCTGAGTTACACTCCTGTCCATGCAGCTTCACTGCTTACAGTAATGCTTTGAAAGAGGCTGTGCAGGCAGTGCGCTCCAAGGTGACAAGGGCCTCTTGCCGATAAGCAGGTTTTGCGCTCCCTTAGCAGACGAGGCGTCTTTCTTACTTCCATGGGAGATGGCTTACTCTGTGGCTACATTAGCAGCCGACAACAAGCTCCAGGGCCTGGCTGTGGGCCCCCCACTTACTTGGTACGCAGCTGGCTCTGCATACTTCCCTCTCACAAGTCAGAATCAGAGGTTCATAAAATAACGAGTTACACTAACCGCACAGTCCTTTTTCATGACGATTTTCAGCTTTAGCAACCAGATGCAATGCAGAGACAACCCTATGTGCAGTTAAGATGATTGAACACCTTGCTGTTGCACTGTACAATTTACACACTTTACAGTAACTATTGAACAATTTTAATTCTAACATATGTAGCAATTTTTTGTGTTCAAATATTTCAAGTCTGCACCTTCACAAGTGCTTTATAAATCATCTTGTCTTCTCAAATAAGCATTACATTACACCATTTACCCCCTCTTTTAAAAAAAATCTTCCTGTGGTGAGAACCCCTTTGAGCTCTCCTGATGACGGTCAGGGTCGCTTGCGGCACAATACTTACCTCCAACTTTTACGCCTACCACTTTCAAAAGTCACCATCCGCCACTGGTTCTCAGAAGTTGGGGCATAGAGAGAGGGGGCAGGGGAGAGTGTGGCTTTAAGAGAAGCGATTACGTTTGACTGGTGTTGTGATGACAGTTTTGAGGTTGTAGTTTTCCGTTTATGCCTGGTATGGATGTTTTTTGGGGCCTTTAGGGTGTCAGAGTTGTTGGGGACAAAAAATGGGAGCGGCAGGAGACACGAGGTGATCAGGTTGGATGCAGGTCGCCTGGGGATTTGGTTGGGGCAGTCCAAGATGGATCAGTTGGGGAGGGGGAGATTGGGTTTGGTTGTGTGAGAATGACTGAGGGGGTGTGTGTCCGGTGGCTGAATGGCAACATTTTCTATTGATGACAAGGACCACGACTGGGGAAATTTTTTGTCATGCTTCTGGGGCGGGTGTGACGGCATCACAGTTATTAGCGGCTTTGAGCGTGGCCTTGAAGCGGTTGGGTTTGAACCCGGCGCTTTTGGAATGCATTTTTTCTGTATTGGGGCAGTGAACGTGGCAGTGCGCCTGGGATGGTCTTGGGGTAGGATTCGGCAGATTGGGAGGTGGAAATCTAGGTGCTATGAGCTCTCTGTATGTAAATAAGTGGTCCTGGACTGGGGCTTTGCTGGCGGGGGGTGTTAGGGGTTGTCTGGATGCGTTAACCCGTTGCCAGCGCTGAAAATATTCCGCGCTAGTGCGGAACGTTCCATTGAGCGAATGAGATTGGAACGTTCAGCGGACGTGCGCAGCACTAGCGAGGTAGTGCACGCGACGACCGCTGAACGTTCCCCGCACTTAAGGGGTTAATAATGCCTTTTTCTCATCCTAGGTGGCGTGGGTGGCCAGGGGGCCAATCCGGTCACACTGATCGTTGGGCACTCGTTTGTGCATTGGGCTTCCAAGTATGCAGAGCAACAGGTGTACGGCCATAACCTGGGACTCAAAGGACAACATCATGAGGTGCATTGGTGGGGAAAAGGGGGATACGATGGGGGGCACTATTGCCCTGGCTCGCGAAGATGGTCCTGCAGAAAGGATGCCCTGATTTGTTAATACTGCATTTCGGTGAGAATTATATCATTTGTCTATCGGGTTTGGCGCTCTTACAACTGGCTGTTGGAAAAGCATGGAGAAAGCTAAACAGAGCGATGAGGGTTTTTTGTGGAGAGAAGGACATTAAAGCGATTGCTCATACTGGACTGCGACTGGAGGAACCGCTATTATTCAGGGATGACGGTGTGCATCTTTCAAGGCTGGGGAGCGCATACTACATGATGGAAATGAGAGATGTGGTCAGCAAGTTGTGGAACAAGGCTATTTGGTGTATGATGGACGCTTGAGTAGGTGGGGCGAAAGATGCACGTTTGTACCCGGGGTGGGCCGGTAACCGCCCTAAAAGGGGTTCCCCGGTTGGCGGTACATGGGAGGGGTAGGGAGTCACAGGCGGGCGACCCATCCCTCGGTAAGAGTGATGATGGGGGGGCTGGAGGTATGAGTGTAATGCCAGGTGATACCAGGGAGGATGCTAGAAGAGAAGTGAAGAAATGGATGAAGAAAGAAACGGGTCACGGAGTGGAACGAGAGGTGAGTTTGGAGTGAGTGAATGAATGAAGAGTTGCTGTGGGGGGTTTGTTATTGGTTAATTGTTATTATTTGTTATCGATTATGTTGTGCAGCCTGGTCCTAATAAATGGCCTTTTACGCTTAAAACACCAGCTTGGGCTGTTTTTTGCGCGACAGACGTTTGTGGTTTGTCTGTGGGACAGAGCAGGTCCAAAAGTCTATTGAGCGGGGTGTGAATTTGGGGTGTGGTTGCTGGACCCTTTAATATCCAAGCATTAGATGTAGATGAGCCTCTAAAAGCTTAAGCTAGATGCCTGGCTGCTCTGCTCGAGGTTTTCTTGGACCTTCGAGCCAAAAACAAGCCCAGCTTTGGCCTGCCACCCACACTGTGCTCAAAGAATTAAATAAAAGCTTTTACCGCTTGAGCAAATAGTGCGATCCGAGGAATAAATAAGGCAGTTACCCATGTCAATCTGACTGTCTACCCATGCTGCTTAGATGGCGCACTCGCAGACAGCTTGTGGCGTGCATGTGCATATGTGCATCCGAGGGCCTGCCGGATGGTGGCGCTGTCAGTGGCAGGGATCCTTCTGTCAGCCGGTGGCTGACGCCAGCCATTTCCCGCGCGGCCCTCTGGGACACGCTGACATTGACGACATTTTACATGTCCCCTGGGCCTAGGCTCTGAGGAGGGGAGGCTGGTGGATTCTGATGAAGTCTGGGCTTGAGGCTCATGTTATTAAAGCTTTAATAATCATTGGGGTGTTTATTTTGAATGGGCGCTACGTAATAACCTGTGTATGGCTTAGCAGACGGTGCTCTATCCTTTCCAGTTTCTTCAGATCTTCCGTCTACGTCTTTATCAATTATCGGCTGCTGGTACTCTTTCTCGTCTTACATCTCACTCCCTTTCACTTTTTCTCTCTCCCAATTTGTTTCTGTCTTTTCACTCTTTTTTGTTTATCTTCTTCTCCCCCTCTTGTTTTATCACAGCCTCTTGCTTGCTCACTATCAGGCACATGCATCAACGATTTTTGCATGCGCAAACGGTGCGATTCGCTAAAATCGGCCGTTTGCGAATGCAAAATCATGTTTTGAGATGCATCATGCATTTTTGGGAAAATCGCTATTTTTAGCGAATTCCAAAAATGCGATTGCTTCTAAGGAATCGCAAATTTGCGAATCCTCAAAAGCAATGCATGATTAATTTTAAAATTGCGAATTCGCAAATAGGGGGTGCAAATTACCACGAGGTTGAACCTCGTGGTAATTTGCGAAAATGTGTTAAAATGCTCTAATTTGCATTTAAAAACACTGTCATGTTACAGACACACATGTCCTTAGGACATGTATGTTTGAAACATGCACTCCAAAATACATTTCAGGGGTGCAGGGGGGGGTCTAAAGGACCCCCCCCTGCACCCATGGAATGCATCAACAGTTTGCGAATTTCAATTTGCGAATTCGCTATTCCCATTGATTCCTATGGGCCTTTTGGCCCATAGGAATCAATGGGAATTGCGAAATCGCAAATTGAAATTCGCATAATATTTGCGATTCGGTAAAAATTGCGATTTTTGCCGAATCGCAAATATTATGCAATTTAAATCATGCATCCTGTTTTGCGATTCCTTATTTGCGATTCCTTAAAAATCGCTAATAAGGAATCGCAAAACGTTTTATTGATGCATGTCACCGTATGTCTCTATCTGTTTTCCGTTCTCCTCTCTCGCTGTCTTTTTCTCTCAGCTTTTTTTCTCTCTGTCTCTCTTTATCTCTCTCTGTCTTTCTGTTTGTATTTCCCTCACTATATCTGCCTTTCTCTCTCTGTCTGTCTCTTTTTTTGCTTTCTCTGTCTTTTTCTCTCTCTTCCACACTCTATTTTTTACTGTCTGTTTTTCTCTCTATAACTTTCTCCGCCTCTATCCTACTTTTCTCTTTCTCTCCCTCTCTGTCACTTGCGTCTTCTTTTCAATACACTAGATGTGTGTGTTTCAGTAGAAGTGCAGATAGTCAAATGCAATATCCGAATTAAACATTAGCATGTTTCTTGCACATCTTATTGAGTGCTTTACTGATGAACATTTAATGTATATTAATTCGTAGATTTTTCATGATCTCTGAAATTTTAAATTTTAAGCCAGCAGCTCTCACCTGCATAGCACCATCCCTACTTACGAGATATAGTCAGTAACGGGACACGCGCTATGCAATGCAATAGATGTTGCTTTTGGTATTGTAATTAACAATGGCTTTTAATTTTTTATAAGGCATTGCAATTTGCAATGCCAATAACTCCAAAATTCGCAGTTGCGAGACCTATTGCATTGTAAATTCTTGTTCATGTTGTGGCCCAGTTATTTGTTTATTTAGCAGACGTAGTACGGGCAACAACGCACATTACAGGAACACATGCAAAGGAAAACATTGCTCCTGTAACATGTTTGCATGCGTGCAGCAAAGCTGAGCACGCAATATTGGAGTGAATATTTTTGTGCAGCACGATTGGGTTACTCTATACTGTATTTAGTTGTCACTTTGGGGCTTCTGTGCTGGCATTTCAACTTTTGGAAGCGAGAATACGTTTATTTACTTGCAGTGCCCTAGGGCGTGTTTTTCAATCACATTCTCTTTAATGAGAAAAACATTTACCTAAAGCAAAAGAACGGCCCCTTAAATTGTGTCATTTGCACACTTTAAACATGCGGGTAAAGTATTAATTTCCATTGCGTACTTTGGATTTAGCTTCGACTTTCGTGCTTCAGTGGAACAATCCTCAGTGTTTTTGCCTAACGCACTCATTTAATCGGTGGCGCTCCCTCAAGAAGCTGGATGGGCAGCAGCAGACATATGCTAACATTGCTTCGGAAAATACCCGCCTTCACTCAAAACATGTGGCAGGGGCGACCTTAGGCATGTGCAAGCTGTGCACCTGCACGGGGCCACCAAACCCAGGGGCCACCACACCAATATATATCCTTAATATAATAATCCTCTGAGGATGGATACATATTTGCGTGGCTGCCCCTGGTAGGGATTTGGCCGCCACTTTCCACTTCCAAACACCCTGACCTCCCCCTCTTCTGCGCTCCGCCCCGCCCGGACTCCCTCTTCCGGGGCCCCCTACCTACGCTCCCTGCCCAGGGCCACCATGAGCCTAGAGCCGCCCCTGCATGCGGCTGTCTTGTCAGAAGCTCTTGCTCATTATCAACGCTCTCATCTTCTGACGCTGGGGAGTCAACACCCACACACAAAAGTATTTTTAACCACATGCTGTTACAGTTACACTTATTTGCAAAAGGCCATTGGGGGCCATTCGTTATCAGCTTCTTTACAATCATTGTTAGAAATGCGTGGTTTTTTTAATCTAAACAATACAAAAACAAATATGTTTACTTGGTAAATGTTTTTATGTTGGAAACTATTGTTTCTTTGACGAAATAGTTTTATTGTTAGAACAACAATTTTCTTCAAAACAGTTAAAAAAGAAAGCTAAATCAGACCGTATTTCAAGCACTTTGGTTTTCGTTCAGACGGGGTAATTCATGTGGCCTTTACCTTATGTGGTGGCTACAGTTTTGCAAACCCCACGGCACGTATCCTTTCAATTACTTTCATGGGTCTGGTTTCAGCGGTATTTGCAAAGTATCAACATACCACATACCACATGCCACAAGTTCAACAGCATGCTACATAGTTAAACCTCACAACATAAACACCACACCACCACACAAAATGCCATTCCACATAATTACACTCTGACACACAATCCCACTCCACATAATTCTAGTACACTCATACCACATAATTACTATCCACATATTTCCATTACACACCATGCTACATGATTCAACTGCCAAAATCCACTCCAAACAATTTCACAAGATAATTCCACAACTAACAATTTTAAACCACATATTTCTATTCCACGCCACATAATTCCGCTCCACACCACATAAATCCACTCTAATCCAAAACACTAGGCTAAATGACATTCTCATTCTCATTTACAGCACCAATACCTCTAACTCCCACAAATGCGAGACCAATTTGGATTGCAAATGCTTGTTCTGAGTGCTTTCTCCTGCTTTTGCCTTGTTTTTAGGTCTCGCCTAGCGTTGCAGAGAATAGCTCTGCTCGCTTTGCGAGGCATGTAGTATACACTATATTGGGGAAGCTTTGTCTAAGCTCTGCCCACTCTCCGCCCATCTTTTGGATTGCCTTACATCCTAAGTACTGCATTCTGATAGGTTTTTGGCTTGTTAGTCCCTTCTCCTGATGGCCATGTTGTGAATTCTAGCCTTACCTGGCTATTGGCACCTTTACCTGTTCCCGCCGCCCCCTCCCGCAGTCTATTACTTTTTCCCCCCCATCACCTCCTCCCACTCCCGTTCCTGCCTTCCCGGAGGCCCGCCCTCCTGTTTCCAATGCAATATATCTCCCGTAAATACGAGTCCTATTGGATTAGAAATGCTTGTTTGTTGTGGGATTGGCTGGGTGATCGCACTATATTTTGGTCTCGCACGCTGCTGATGGCTATTTTAGCATGCGCACTGAACACCTCTTCTCCCTCAGGTGTTTTTCCTTTCCTCCTCGCCCAGGTTTCAGAACGAGGCGAGGTTACATTCAATCACGGCTGCTAAGAGTGATCTCTGCTGCAAGTTCTCTTTCCCATCCGTTTAGAAAGTAAAAGACAGAAAAGGTATATTTTTTAATCTCCAGGTCTTTATTTCATCATATCGATGTATTTATTTCCTTCTGGTTAAAGTCGATGAACTTTGCGGCATCTCGAAATCAAATGTTTCCTGAGTAGGCAGGCGCGTTGTTACTGGTTGCCATGGCAGCTGTCCATGCAGAGTGACCGAGCAGAAAGTAAAGAGGCGGCCAGAGGAGCTGCCTTCAACCAGGCAGGCGTAGAGCGACAAAGGCGCAAGACTGAACACGCAGACTGGTACATTTTCAGAGTCAGCTGCCCTCTTTCAAAAGTGTTATTATGTTTACAAAAAGTGTAAAATGCAACACGTCTTTTCAAAACACACATTTAAAGTACAAAAAAATAAAAAGACGAATGAGTCCTACCTTCGCTAGCCATGTCGTAGGAAGTATGACAAGGATTAGCCGGCAGTTTTCGTTGGAATGAGATTTGGACAGCTTTGTGAAGTATTACACAGTGCTTTAAATAGGAACAGAGAAGTTCAAGGACTCACTATTAAAAGAACTTGTTTGCTCCTGAGAAGTTCCAATAGACTCCCATTAAATGTATAGCTGCATTGCTCATTTGAAGCACTGACATTACAGGCGCGGAGCAGCCATTGACCATGCGCCGCAACAACCGGAGTCAAATAGCCTGCTAGCTCTCGAGTGTCTCAATTTGTGACAGTTTGTAAATGGATCACATTATGATCCATGATCCGGGTAACTACATTTAAGATTCGGCGCCTGCCTTGGTACATAACCTGTCTACATGCTGCCAATCGAACGTGTATGGAAGCTTTGGCAAGGAGCGCAAATGAGGCTTTGTTCCCAGGGGGAGCTCAGTCAGTGAGATTTGGGAGGTTGGAATGTGGGAGGGGCAAAGGTAGAAAGCTTATGTTATGTCTTCGATAAGGAAGCCAAGTATTATGTGTATAAAAAAATGCTACAACAGATAGACAAAGAAAGAAACGCCAAGTAACTGTATGACTTTTTAATCGTCCAATTATAAGAAATGGTGCAGCCTAAGACCTTGTTTATTCGCGGACCGCGGGTATGTACTAGCGGGCCTTATATAAAAAAAATGCATAATGCTTCGATAAAATAATATAGGGTCATATAATGCATATGTAAACACTTATAAGATCCCAAAGGCGAGACCGATTGCATTGCAAATGCTTGTTTGTTCTATGTATTTTTTTCCAAGGGAATACTGTTTTTCGTTTCTGATTTAATATAAATGGCATAACGTTTAGAGATAATTTCTTTTAAATGCAGCCGGTTCCACAATATCATGTAGCATTCTAAAGGGTGCCTGCAGGTTTCCTCTAGACTTACATCAGGCAGCCTTCCTTCCAGGGTTATTGGACTCCATGTAAACAATATAAGCTCCCAGGCAGTCCAGGCTCTGGATGGAAGAATTGTAGCGGAAGCTTAGGTTCCATTTGGAACTATTCGCCAAACATGTGATCTGTAGAAAATAGAATGATCCATCGCCCCCAGACCATAGACAATGGATAGCTCTGGTAAAGGAGACCTGTATAAGTGACTCGAAATATCATAGTCTCGACAAGAAAGAAAACAAGTCTCTCCCAACGATCAAATTGTTTTGTTCCCGGTCCATCAACGCATAAGCAGTGTAAGCTTCCCTCTCACAGAACAGGAACATCAGGGCACTAGCCGTGCAGGCTTCCCACACATGTCGAACAGGAACATCAGGGCATCAGCGGTTCAAGCTTCCTCACATGCAGAACAGTATCAGCACATGCAACAGCTGTTGAAGCTTCCCTCACTCACAGAACAGGTACATCATGGCATCAGCAGTGCAAGCTTCCCTCACATGCACAACAGTATCATCACATCCAACAGCTGTGCAAACTTCCCTTTCAAAGAGAAGGTATATGATGGCATCAGCAATGCAAGCTTACTTCACAAAATAGGTACATCAGGGCATCAGCGGTTCAGGCTCCCTCACATGCCGAACACTATCATCACATCCAACAGCTGTGCATGCTTCCCTTTCACAGAGAAGGTACATCAGGGCATCAGCAGTGCAAGCTTCCCTCACTCACAGAACAGGTATATCAGCACTTCAAGCTTCCCTCACACAGAACAAGGACATTGGGTCAAAAATACAAATGTAAATGTAGTGCTTATATAGCGCACAAATCACCCCCTAAGGGGTCTCAAGGTGCTGTACACATACCGCTGTGGAACCCTTCCTGGCCTTTCCCTGTGAAGTGCCCACTCCTGGGCACCCCCAAGGTGAAGTCAAGCATCCTAGCGCTGTTGGGGCTGTTGTGGAGATTAAGCTAGCTATTGCCCAGAGTTGCAGAGTGGGACCCATGATTAGAATAGGAACCGAGGCGAGAATTATCAGGTCCGGGGAAATTGAGCTCAAGACCCGTCGAGGCGGGAATTGAACCCTGGTCCGGGCCAGACCTCTGCATCAGGGTTGGCCGCTCTAACCATTGAGCCACACTTCTCCACACATCAGCGATGCAGGCTTCCCTTATTCACAGAATAGGTACATCAGTGCATCAGCAGTGCAAGCTTCTCTCTCACAGAACAGGGAAAACAGGGCATCAGAAGGACAAGATGGCCTCTCACAGAACAAGTACATCAGGGCACCAGCATTGCAACCTTCCCTCACACATAGAGGAGGTATATCAGGGCATCAGCAGTGCAAGCTTCCCTCACTCGTAGAACAGTTACCTCAGGGCCTCACAAGTAAGGTTACCCCACTCTCAGAATAGGAACATTAGCACTTCCAGCTTTCCTCACACAGAACAAGGACATTGAGGCATCAGCGATGCAAGTTTCCCTTAATCACAGAATAGGTACATCAGGGCATCAACATTGCAGGCTTCCCTCAATCATAGATAGGTACATCAGGATTTCAGCAGTGCAAGATTCGCTAATACGCAGAACAGGTACATCGGGGTATCAACAGTGCAAGCTTTCCTCACTCAAAGTACAGGTACATAAGGACATCACCAGTCTAAGCTTACCATTTACAGCACAGGTACATCAGGGCATAAGCAGTGCAGGCTGCCCTTACTCACAGAAAAGGTACATCAGGGGATCAGAGTCTAACCATGTCTCTCACAAGACAGGTAAATCAGGGCATCAGCATAAAGGGGGTTGGGAGCACACTGCTTCACAGTCCCAGCACAGTTCGCCCCTTTGCATCCTGGTAAATGCAGTACACAGTTCAAACTTACTTCAAAATTAGCCTGAGTGTTTCACCAAAGTTGGTGCATACATTGCTGTATATCTCTAGACACGTGTTTCTGGGTTGAGCCCGTCTTCAGTAGAGAGCAGCAGTATTAGAGAGCAGAAAAGAAAGCAGTGCAAGCTTCCCTCATTCACAGATAAAGAACTTCAGAACATCAGCAGTGCATGCTTACCTCACAGGACAGGTTCATCAGGGCATGCACAGTGCAAGTTTCCCTCACTCACAGATCAGGAACTTCGAAACATCGGCAGTGCAAGCTTACCTCACAGGACAAGTTCATCAGGGCATCCACAGTGCAATCTTCCCGCATTCACAGAACAGGTACATCGGGCCATCAGCAGTGCAAGCTTCCTTTGCACACAGAACAGATACATCAGCAGTGCAAGGTTCCCTCACTCAAGGAACAGGTACACCAGGTCATCAGCAGAGCAAGCTTCCTTCACTCACAGTATAGATATATCAGGAAATCCGCAGTATAAGCTTGCCCCATATGGAACAGGCCATCATGGCATCAACAGAGCAAGCTTTCATGACTCACAGAGGAGATACATTAGGGCATCAGCAGTGCAGGCTTCCTTCACTTACAGAATTGGTACATCAGGGGATCAGTGTCTAAGTCTGTCCGTCAAAGAGCAGGTAATTCGGGGCATCAGCAGTGAAGGGTTCCCTGAGTCATAGAATAGGTAAATGCAGTCATCAGAAGTGCAAGCTTCCCTCACTCACAGAACAGGTACATCGCAGCATCATCAGTACAAGCTTCCCTCACTTAAGGATCATGCACATCAGCCAGCAGAGAAGGCTTCCCTCTCACAGAACAGGTACATCATGGTACCAGCAGTAAACGCTTCTCTCTTTCAGAACAGGTACAGCAGTGCATCAGCAGTGCATTAGCAGTGCAAGCTTACCTTACTCACAGAATAGGTACATCAGGCCATAAGCAGTTTAAGCTTGCCTCTCATGGAACATGTACATGAGGGCATGAGCAGTGCAAGCTTCCCTTATTAGTAGAATAGGTACCTCAGGGCATCAGCAGTGAAAGCTTTCCTCACTCACAGAACAGGTACATCAGCTCATCAGCAGTATATGCCTGACCCTCTCAGAGCAGGCATATTAGGCATCAGAGTAGGTACATCTGATGATCAGCGTCTAAGCTTGTCTCTCACAGAAGAGATAAATCATGTCATCATCAGTACAAGCTTCCCTCACTTAAAGAACAGTTACAGAGGGACATCATCAGTGCAAGCTTCCCTCACTTAAAGAACAGTTACAGAGGGACATCAGCAGTGCAAGCTTCCCCCTCACAAAACGTTGCAACATGGTAGCAGCAGTACAAGTTTTCCTATCTCAATACAGTTACAGCAGGACATCAGCAGTGCAGGCTTCCCTCACTTACAAAATATGTATATTAGGGCATCAGCAGTGCAAGCTTCAATCCCTCACAGAACAGGTACATCAGGGCATCAAGAATGCAAGCTTCCCTCACTCACAGAGCAGGCACTTGAGGGCACCAACAGTGCAAGCTTCCCTCGCACACAGAACAGGTACATCATTGCATCAGCAGAGTAAGCTTCCCTCTCACAGAACAGGTACATCAGGGCATCAAGAATGCAAGCTTTCCTAACTCACAGAGCAGGTACATCGGAGCATCAGCAGCAGTGCAAGCTTCCCTCGCACACAGAACAGGTACATCATTGCATCAGCAGATTAAGCTTCCCTCTCACAGAACAGGTACATCAGGGCATCAAGAATGCAAGCTTTCCTCACTCATAGAGCAGGTACATCGGGGCATCAGCAGTGCAAGCTTCCCTCACACACAGAACAGGTACATCATTGCATTAGCAGTGTAAGCTTCCCGCGCACACATAACAGGTACATAATTGCATCAGCAGAGTAAGCTTCCCTCTCTCAGAACAGGTACATCAGGGCATCTGTAGTGTAGTGTTGTTTGCCTGACCCTGTCTGCATACAGGGCAGGCGGAACAGGATAGGGAGGGACCGGGGAAACAGGAGGTAGTAGGTAGAACGAAGAATAAAGAAGCAGTTACACCCAGCTCCGGGTCCGCGTCTAATTGGGGGGCCAAATATCTAACACTGGCGACGAGGGTGGGATGCCCTGACCCACCACTCGCCCCCCCTTACGGTGATTACAGCGTGTGCCTGCCCATACCAGGAACCGGCCCGAAAGCGCAAAAATAGACTCAATCGTGCTACAACGGCCAGCCACAGCAGGTCCAGCAGCCACGAGCAGCAGCGCGCACAAGGGTGAGTCGGAGAAGTGACTACCTTGGCTAAAAATGATTGCAAGAAGTGAAAGCAGCCTGTGAACAGAATGAAACCTGTGTCTCTACCGGTGGCCATTTTGAAGTCTGGCGCTGGCCATAGGATTGCATTGGCCCCTGCTGCGGCGGCCATCTTGAGGTAAGGTGAATACAGAAAACCTCATAAGAAACCCTGAAATTTACAGAAATAAGGCGATACGAGGCCAAGTAAACCTGAATAGGCACTCGAGATGCCTGGTGAACCAGATACTTTGCGCCCAGAAGATACAGGGTCGACCCAGCAAGTCCCGCAACCGCACCCGATGATGCCCTAGAACTAACGTCTGGAAACAGCATGGGGCCGAAGTGGAAGAGCTGGGCAAAGGACTTCGAGGACTTTATGACAGGGTACGAGGTGCAAGACTCCAAGCAGAAGCTCATAGCGTTGCGAAACCTGATAGGAAAGGACGTTGCGCATATTATCAAAGAATTTCCCGCCGCCACAACCATGTCATATGAGGAGGTGAAAGGAGCTCTAGATCGGAAGTTCCTACACAAACGAAACCTGGACGACGAACGGTACACATTCAACCTTGCCTCCCAAGAAAAAGACGAACCAATGTGTGACTTTATTGCTCGCATTCGGCGCCTAACACGGTATTGTGAGTTCGACGCATTCAACACAGAAGACGCTCTATGACTGCGTATCATCGAGGGAAGCCAATCGGAATCACTGCGTCACAGACTACTGAAGAAACACTAAACATTGAAAGAGATCAAAGAACTCACGTGCATCAATGATCAGGCCGAAGACCACGCTAAGAAAATGGAAGCCAGCAAGTCAGAGAAAAAGGAGCAAGCCTTTCGGATGCAGGCACACGTAGACTCGAAATGCTACTCAGACTGCCGCAAGTCGGACAGACCGACGCAGAAGACCCGAGCAACCCCATCGCGCCAAGGAGCCCGAAGTCATCATACCAGGAGGCGTGCCTCAAAATGTTACAGATGCGGTCAAGACTACCCGCACTCTGTACAATGTCCTGCTATAGGACAACAATGCCATCGTTGTGGGAGAGAAAATCACTTCGAAGCAACCTGCCAAACACGCCGGTCAGAAACAAGGTCAGCCGAGTCGAACTCAGAAACCCAACACCACGCCAGAGTGGTAAAGGGGAGGGAAAGTCGCTCTTCCAGCTCGTCGAGGTTGTGCACTCACTCGACTGTATCACGAAAATCTCGGAGGTCAACGTCTCGAGAATCGTCCTCTCCCACGCCTGTGTCACAAGATAGTGACGAGTATGTCCTCATGGTGTCAGACCCCGACAGACTAAAGAAATTTCCAAGGCTGAACATTCATTTAGGAAGCCATCCGGCAAAATTTGTCCTAGACTCAGGAGCATCTCTAAATTACATCTGCGCCATGGAATATAACAGCATGAAGCCTCAGCCAAAACTGGAACCAGCCGCTGTTCGAGTCTACGAGTGGATGTCCAGGAAACGCCTGCCCTGCCTAGGACAATTCCGCACGACTCTAACTTACAAAAACCAACAGATCCAAGCCCACATCCATGTAATTGAAGGTCCCGATGCAGCAGACTGCCTCCTCAGTTTGCAGACGGCGGAACGCCTCAAACTTGTCGAACTATTATACACTGTGGATGATTCCCCGGACATTGTCAACAAATTCCCCAACTTATTCAAGGGTCTCGGGAAACTCAACCAATTTAAAGTCAAACTGCACATTAATGAGCGGGTGCCCCCAGTAGCACAACACCATTGGAAGGTACTATTTCATCTACAACAGGCAGTAGACGAGGAGCTCCAAGACTTACTACGGACGGATATCATTGAAAGATCTACAGGTCCCACTCCATGGGTGTCTCCAGTGGTAGTCGTCCCTAAGAAAGGTCAAAATAACAAAGTGCGCCTCTGTGTGGACATGCGTGCCCCGAACACCGCCATCAAGAGGGAGAGACATCCTGGACCTCATATCAGTGATATGATCGCCCGCCTTAATGGAGCCACTGTGTTCTCAAAGCTGGACCTCAATAAGGGATACCACCAATTGGAACTCCAAGAACAATCCCGGTATATTCCCACCTTCACCACGCATCAAGGCCTGTTCCGATATAAACGCCTCAACTTCGGAATCTCCTCCGCAGCAGAGATCTTTCAAGAGGCCATTCGGAGAGTCATCCAGGGCATCCCAAATGCCTTTAACTACAGCGACGATATCCTAGTGTTTGGAGAGAACCGGGTGGAACACCACAAGGCCCTAGACCGCGTGTGCCATGTCCTACTTAATGCCAACCTCACACTCAATCCGGACAAGTGTAAATTCCACAAGTCCACGCTCAAATTCTATGGGCACATTTTCTCCAAAGATGGCATGAAACCATATCCTGAAAAAGTGTCTGCCCTCCCAGACACCCCACAACCACAAGACGTCAGTTACCTCCGCTCCTTTCTGGGAATGGCAAGTTACTGTGCCCGCTACATTAAAGACTATGCTACCATCAGCTATCCACTCCGGGAACTCACTTGTCAAGGTCAACAATTTCTGTGGTCATCCGGATGAGAACATGCTTTCAACACAATCAAGGACGCTGTGAGCACCTCCATCAACCTTGCCTATTTTTACACCAAACGGAAAACCGAGATCACAGTGGACGCCAGCCCCGTGGGGCTAGGCGCCATCCTGGCTCAGTATGACAGCGACGCAGATCAACGTCACGTGGTCGCCTATGCCGCCGTAGTCTTTCGGACACTGAGAAGGCGTACTCTCAGCCAGAGAAAGAAAGCCTTGGGGTTGTCTGGGCTTGTGAACATTTCACACTCATCACGGACCACCAAGCGCTCATCACAATTTTTGTTAACCCGCGAGCAAAGATGCCTCAACGGATAGAGAGATGGGGTCTCCGACTACAAGACTACATCTACACTATCATCCATAAGCCTGGGAAGGCCGAAAACCCAGCAGACTACATGTCAAGGCATCCGCATTCTCACTCGCATGAACGAGGCTCGGTGGAGGAGGAGTACATTTATTTCATCATCGACAGTGTACGCCCTCCAGCTGTGCCCCTAGAAGCCATTCAAACAGCCTCAGCCGAAGATCCTACCATCCAGGCCATCAAGGGTCAAATACGTGCTAACTCCTGGAGACACCTTGACACCAGCCGCCACGATGCGCCCGCGGACGCCCAGGAACTGGTGGCATTCAAGCATGTTCATTCTATATAAACAAGGGAACCCAAAAATTGGCTGAGGACCACTTGTATCAATTATATTTCAAAAAGACAAAGGTCATTAGTAGACATTTAGGAATGTATAAAGAATAAGATATGGACCGTATTAGGTTACTATATGGTTCCAATGTCCAGCCGGACATGGATTTTTATTTTTATGATATTCTAGAGATAAAGTAAGGAAACAATAACAACAACATATCAAGTAGGGCACAGTCCTGTACCGTACATTGAGGTGAAGGTGTGCAGAAGTGGAAGGACAAGTCAAACAATTTAGGACAAACAATAATTGCAGAAATACAGGCAAAGAATGAGCAAATTGGCCACTTGCATTTCAGTATACACAAGGGTTTCAACAAGCATAGCCAAAATAGTAATCACAAGGGTTAGGCACAATGGTCAAATGTGACACTATTATAGAAAGTCGACGTTTCGATCCCTTGCTCAGAATTTTACGGGATCATCTTTAGGACTAGAACATAACTTTTGCCTGGTATCTACAGTTAAGGCTTGTTATGGGAAAAACAGGGAGACGGAAGTGACCAATAGGAACACTTACATCATTTTAGAAATTTAAAAGGAGTCAACGCGTGTACATTGCCGGCACACAGTATTCACATTCAGACGATCAATTGAAAAGAATTAACAATTGTGGCAGTGGAAAGTTGTGACCAGGTGTAACAATGCTTATTGTGAAAGGGTGTCATAAAAACATTTTGAATAACAGTTTATCTGGGCAAGTGCCCGAGAGCGGTCTAACCATGTAATATGCAAAATATCCGTGAGCGGTATAAACGTGGCGTACTCTGGTATCCTTAATTCAAAATAGAAAGCATTTCTAATAATAGACATAGGTCAAATAAGACATACTGAAGGAACCATATAGTAACCTAATACGGTCTATATCTTATTCTTTATACATTCCTAAATGTCTAGTAAGCGAAGTGCTGCCAGCGTACAGGACCACGCCACACAGCACCACAAATCAATGCCCCGCACCCTGATGCTAGGGTGAATTCCCCGCACGAGATTGCCAACATCAAACACCGTCATGCAACCCCGACTCGTGACCACCGATCATGACACCCTGGTAAAACTAGACCGTGCAAAGAAAGCCAAAATGAAAGATTACGCTGATCGGCGCCGGCACGCGCGACAGAGAGACATTCATGTAGGAGACTGGGTGCTGGTAAGACAAGATCGCAAGACCAAAGCAGACAGCTGATACCTCGCCCACCCGATGCGAGTCTCTAGCCAAAAGGGGACTTTGATCACCGTCGAATAAGAAGGAAAAAGGATAACCCGGAACATCTCTGATTTCAAGAGATACCATTCATCGGCCCACGTTCGTTCTCAAGACAGAGGGTCCAGCACGGATTCGTCGAACCATCAAGAAGACAGCGATGGAGCACGTCCCATGCCAGTGAGGCTAGAGGACGCACGACACAGGCCTACTCCAGATCAAACACGAAGCTGTCGCTCAAAGAGAGTAGTCAAGCGACCCACTCGACTCATTGAAGAACTCTAAGAGACAGTAAGCATTATTGTATAAAGGGGGGAGGTGTAGTGTCGTTTGCTTGACCTTGTCTGCATACAGGGCAGGCGGAACAGGATAGGGAGGGGCCGGGGAAACAGGAGGTAGTTGGGATCGTGTAACGAAGAATAAAGAGGCAGTTACACCCAGCTCCGGGTCCGCGTCTAATTGGGGGGCCAAATATCTAACATGTAGTACAAGCTTCCCTCTCACAGAACAATTGCATCATGATAGCAGTAGTGCAAGCTTTCTGTCTCAATGCAGGTACATCAGAGCATAAGCAGTGCAAGCTTACCTTACTCATGGAATAGATACATCAGAGTAACAACACTGCAAACTTTCCTCATACGCAGAACAGGTACATCAGGGCATCAAGAGTGCAAGCTTCCCCCACACACAGAACAGGTGCACCAGAGCATCAGCAGTGCAAGCTTCTCTCACACAATGAACAGGTACATCGGGGCATCAGCAGTGCGGACTTCCCTCACTCATTGAGCAGGTACATAGGGCCATCAGCAGTGCAAGCTTCCCTCACTCACTGAACATGTACATCAGGCATCAGCAGTGCAAGATTCCCTCACTCACTGAACAGGTACATAGGGCCATCAGCAGTGCAAGCTTCCCTCACTCACTGAACAGGTACATAGGGCCATCAGCAGTGCAAGCTTCCCTCACTAACTGAACAGGTACATCAGGCATCAGCAGCGCAAGCTTCCCTCACTCACTGAACAGGTACATTAGGGCATCAGCATTGCAAGCTTCCCTCACTCACTGAACAGGTACATCAGGGCATCAGCAGTGCAAGCTTCCCTCACTCACTGAACAGGTACATCAGGCATCAGCAGTGCAAGATTCCCTCACTCACTGAACAGGTACATAAGGCCATCAGCAGTGCAAGCTTCCCTCACTTACAGAACAGGTACATCGGGGCATCAGCAGTGCAAGCTTCCCTCACTCACTGAACAGGTACATCAGGCATCAGCAGTGCAAGATTCCCTCACTCACTGAACAGGTACATAGGGCCATCAGCAGTGCAAGCTTCCCTCACTCACTGAACAGGTACATAGGGCCATCAGCAGTTCAAGCTTCCCTCACTTACAGAACAGGTACATCAGGGCATCAGCAGTGCAAGCTTCCCTCACTCACTGAACAGGTACATCAGGCATCAGCAGTGCAAGATTCCCTCACTCACTGAACAGGTACATAGGGCCATCAGCAGTGCAAGCTTCCCTCACTCACTGAACAGGTACATAGGGCCATCAGCAGTGCAAGCTTCCCTCACTAACTGAACAGGTACATCAGGCATCAGCAGCGCAAGCTTCCCTCACTCACTGAACAGGTACATCAGGGCATCAGCATTGCAAGCTTCCCTCACTCACTGAACAGGTACATCGGGGCATCAGCAGTGCAAGCTTCCCTGACTCACTGAACAGGTACATCAGGCATCAGCAGTGCAAGATTCCCTCACTCACTGAACAGGTACATAGGGCATCAGCAGTGCAAGCTTCCCTCACTTACAGAACAGGTACATCAGGCATCAGCAGTGCAAGATTCCCTCACTCACTGAACAGGTACATAGGGCCATCAGCAGTGCAAGCTTCCCTCACTAACTGAACAGGTACATCAGGCATCAGCAGCGCAAGCTTCCCTCACTCACTGAACAGGCACATCAGGGCATCAGCATTGCAAGCTTCCTTCACTCACTGAACAGGTACATCGGGGCATCAGCAGTGCAAGCTTCCCTGACTCACTGAACAGGTACATCAGGCATCAGCAGTGCAAGATTCCCTCACTCACTGAACAGGTACATAGGGCATCAGCAGTGCAAGCTTCCCTCACTTACAGAACAGGTACATCAGGCATCAGCAGTGCAAGATTCCCTCACTCACTGAACAGGTACATAGGGCCATCAGCAGTGCAAGCTTCCCTCACTCACTGAACAGGTACATAGGGCCATCAGCAGTGCAAGCTTCCCTCACTAACTGAACAGGTACATCAGGCATCAGCAGCGCAAGCTTCCCTCACTCACTGAACAGGTACATCAGGGCATCAGCATTGCAAGCTTCCCTCACTCACTGAACAGGTACATCGGGGCATCAGCAGTGCAAGCTTCCCTGACTCACTGAACAGGTACATCAGGCATCAGCAGTGCAAGATTCCCTCACTCACTGAACAGGTACATAGGGCATCAGCAGTGCAAGCTTCCCTCACTTACAGAACAGGTACATCGGGCCATCAGCAGTGCAAGCTTCCCTGGCTCTCAGAACAGATACAGCGCAGGCAATAGTATTGTAAGCGTCCTTTTCATACAGATTAGACACTGACATATATTCTTCAGTTACACACAAAACTACTAGTTTACTGGCCTGACCAGCAATGCTATGGAACGGCCAGTAAAAACATTGAGAAACGATCAAAAGTTGTTATTTTTCAGCCTTTGAAACAAACATTAAAATACAAATACAAGAAGAAAGCACTTTAGAAAGTATTTTAGAAACGTTTATGAGATTCCTGAAAGATTTTAAAAAGCGAACTTGCGGGATAGGCAAAAATAACACAGATGATTTCACAGAAAGTCATCTACACGCTCCAGTTTCTGCACTTACAGATTCTGGAAATATCACCACATGACGCGTAAATTGTGTCAACCCCAGAGGTAAATCACAAGCCGCAGAATAGTCAGTTCTCTGCTCTGAGCCTGTAACATGAACCCGGAAGTCCCAGCGCAGCCAGAGAGGGGCAGACGCACAGACACACCCACTGCACACAGGGAGGGACAGACGCACAGACACGCCACTGCACACAGAGAGGGACAGACGTACAGACACACCCACTGCACACAGAGAGGGACAGACGCACAGACACACCCACTGCACACAGAGAGGGACAGACGCACAGACACACCCACTGCACACAGGGAGGGACAGACGCACAGACACACCCACTGCACACAGGGAGGGACACAGACGCACAGACACACCCACTGCACACAGGGAGGGGCAGAAGCACAGACACACCCACTGCACACAGGGAGGGACAGACGCACAGACAGACCCTCTGCACACAGAGAGGTACAGACGCACAGACACACCCACTGCACACAGAGAGGGACAGGCGCACAGACACACCCACTGCACACAGGGAGGGACACAGACGCACAGACACACCCACTGCACACAGGGAGGGACAGAAGCACAGACACACCCACTACACACAGGGAGGGACAGGCGCACAGACACACCCACTGCACACAGGGAGGGACAGAAGCACAGACACACCCACTACACACAGGGAGGGACAGACGCACAGACACACCCGCTCCATAAAGAGAGAAACGAAACTTACCTTCACTTCCTGCGTTTCTGAATCATGGCGGCAGCAGCTCAGCTCGGGAATCTCCAGGACGAGGCCACGTGTTCCATCTGTTTGGAATATTTCACTGAACCGGTGACTATTGATTGTGGACACAACTTCTGCCGCTCCTGCATCACTCAGATCTGGGAGGGAAGAGATGGAAACTTCCCCTGTCCACAGTGCAGAGCAACATCTGGGAAAAGCCTCCGACCCAACTGGCAGCTGGGGAACATGGTGGAAATGTTAAAAAAGCTTCGTTTGTCCCCCGGAAAGGCGAATATGTGTGGGGAACATCAAGAGAAACTGAGGCTGTTCTGTGCAGAGGATCAGAGGATGATATGTTTGGTGTGCCGGGAGTCCAAGGAGCACAAAACTCACGCAGCAAGTCCTATAGAGGAGGCTGCAGAGGAGCACAAGGTATGTGCGAGGGCATTCAGGGATTGCAAAGTCCCGCTGTGAGCTCCGTTGAGGAACCTGCAGAGGAGCACAAGGGGTGTGGGTGTTCTGGAACGACAAGTGAAGGTCACAGGGTTTGTCTGTGGAAATTCAGGGATCACAAATCCATCTGTCAGCCCCATCAGGGGGGGGCAGCCTGAGAGCGGGAGCTCTGTGTGCAAGTGTTCAGAGGTGACAAGTCATGCAGTGATTGCACCCCATATAGGAAGCTGCAGAAGAGCACAAGGGGTGTGTGGGGGTGTTCAGGATTCACAAGTGAATACATTACTAGAGTTTCTCAACATATGCAATGTCTGGGTGTTCAGGGATCAAAGGCACCCTGCGGGTCCCACATAAATTGTATTGTATTGTATTGAATTGCAATTGCATTTGTATAGCGCTTACTACCTCTGACGAGTCGTCAAAGCGCTTTGTTTAGCCGCAGCACGCTACTCCGGATCCCATAAAGGATTAGTGTTGAATTAGTGTAGTGAAATATGAAAAGTAGTTTGAGTGGTGGGTAGGTTAGTCAGTTATTTGGGCTCAAAGGATAGCGGAGGGATAGAAGAGGGAAAAAGGTTTGCATTTATATAGCGTTTGCTACCCCTGATGGGGTGTTGAAGCGCTTTTTTGACGAGTAGCAAGATTTTGAATCCATAGTAAGAAATTGGGGAAAAAATACATAAAAATACATTTAGTTTGTATGCTCCCAAAGAAAAAAGGAATATAAAAAGTAAACACTCATCAGACGTGAAGAGAGATGAAGTGTAGACGTACGAAGCATCTTTAACTTAGTCGAAAAGGGGCTGATTTGTTGTGTACGAAAAAATAGGAGCAAATCACAATAAGAGTGAGGAAAAAATGGAACAAGTGATGAGAGGAGATGGCCAAGGCGAAGCCAGAAGCCAGAGTGAAGGAGGGAAGTGACGTAAATAATTAATTTACTCTCTTAATTTCTATGCAGGTAAGTACTTAATCAATAATAACTCGGATCGGATGAAAAAAGACAGAGTCCGTGGTGTTAGAGTTTCTAAGGGTTTTATTCCTCATAAAGGAATGGTCGTGACCAAGATATCGGATTCTGAACACCACAGGGGTGTCAGAAGGGATAGTTGAGCGCGCTAACATTTTATTGACAATACATAGCTTATATACTTAGTTCACATCATAAGTAATAGTGCAAGAGGCGTAACAGCTGAGAGAAGACAAGATAACAGTATACACGTGGTACTAGTACGTAATCAAGAGGCGTGAACTAGGCGTGAACCAGAGGTGTGTGCTAGAAACGTCACTGATAGGTGACGCAAGTGGGTGGCACCAAGGGGTGGTGCTAACAGAATTGTTGCAATGTCAGCAGAAATCGGAAGCTTGAATGCGCGCGCAACTGCATGACGTGTGATTGACGGGGTGCAGGGGACTTGACATTTACACTGACGGAAAGAGACAGAAGTCTGGCATGTCAGATCAACTTGTACTTCTATCATATCTGATATCTGATGTTTAGGAACCATACTATCTGGGCGGAAAGGTCTCTAGGGCAGAAGCTATTCTATGCTAACTGTGGATGCGTGTATAAGCGCCTAAGTGTCTGCATGAGAAGCGTGGGGGCACGGGGCCTTCCATGGAAGCATGGTAACAGAGGCTATGAATTACTTGCATTGAGACAGGTCGGCCCTTTGGTTCTGCAGCTGGGGAGGATGTTTACTGAAGCTAGTAGGCAGGAATGCATTTTCGAGGAGCGGAACAGATAACTCGAAGGTTATAGTCAGTCTTGGCAGAAAGCAGGCCGAGCTGAGCGCGAGGGGCCGCGCTGAAAGTAAGTCAGAGTTCACGGGTACAGAGGTAGCCTGGGCAGAGGCTGTCAGAGTCAGGAGCCAGAAAAGAGGCTCGATGGCAGAAATTCAGGGCCTACTCGGCCAGAGCAGGAAAACACGTAAAGTGTACTACAAAAAGACGGTGGCATAGCATACTTAGGAACGGACTATTTAATCCATTCATGGTGGATCTGAAAGAGGACAAGTTAACGTTGGACGCAAATGTATTTGCGTCTTCATAGCTGGCTCAGGAGGGAAATTACATGCACTTTAAGCTGATACATGGAGTCGGTGGGGTACGCGCTAGGGAACATAACATGACCAAAAATTTATATTTCCTCATTCCCTCCTTGTTCCCTACGGACCCTTCATGATATATCGATCCTCATAAATCGATCAGTTTGTTCTTGTAACATCATTTGTTCTTCTTTCTTTCGTTTACGTTTTGAGAGAAAACTGGAATGTTCAATACAAGAGGTGGCACACAGTCCACAAATCGCTGGCCCACACTGCAGGCACAGGCAGCAACTGAATACTAGGACTAGGCCAATGCCTAGGAAGGATAGGATCTTCCATCCCCAAGCTGTTAACGTTGTCCAGAACCAACCGGACCAAGTCCAGGTGCCTGGATTCTGATGTATCTGATTTGCAATTTTATGGAGACGGGTGATAGCTTGATATACAGATGGTGCGTTTTGTGGTATGAAAACACAACAACTTGACCCGATGACCTTACAGGCTCCACCTCTATCTGCCAAGATGACGTCAATAACAAGACGGTTCTGAAGGACAACAACCCGCATGGCGGACTGCTCTTCTGTTAAGTTACCTAAGGCGGAGGCAGTTTCATTTACTACTGCTTCAAGTGTTCTGGTTAATCTACGTATTAATTTACTATTCTGAACAGGTCCTAAAAAGAAAAAGAATCCTTTATTAAAATCGGTGTACTGTTCCCATGCCGTTTCTGTGTAGTCGACAAGTGGGATATCTCTTCTAGGTCTATTCTTTACTAGATTGGTGTTTCTATGGTAGTCAGGTGGAGCTAGGAAAACAGGTGGCAGAAGGAATGCAATGTAACGGGTACCATCCCAATCTGGAGGTAGTCGTATGTATGCGGTATGACCACAAACAAAGTAAGAATGACTAATAGCTTTAAAGGACGATTTTCCATGATCACTGAATTCGACCACAGTAGTGCATTTACTATGACCTAAGTGTACTGAACCTTTCTTCTTGATACATAATTCACCAGTGACTGGCAATACTGACATAATGGGTAGAATTGGCGTGTCTTCTGATTCAACAGTAAGAATCATAAGGCTAATTGTGTAATTACCTAATCCATATACTTCATTTTCTAGATCAGTTCCTATTCTAGTGGAGAGTCCCTCCTTATCTGGGTAACAGACGTTGAGCAGGACTAAGTTCAAGTTTCCCCAAACCCAGCCCCCATCGAAAACAGCAATATCGGGATCTAAGGAATTAATTATTTTAAACCATGCTCCGCAGGAGCCATTGTGAGTGAATGGGTACGGAAAGAGGGGCAGAGCTCCCTTGTAGTTCTGGTAGGGAGGGAGTCGGCCACATATCCAGCAATTTGTAGCATTGTTAGTTTGATGAGAATGGTGTAACATACTAATGAATGTGTTGTTGCGCAGCGCAAGTCTGTAGGAAAGCTCGTGTGGAGGTAACTCACTAAAAGTGTGTTCAGCAGATACATTATAGGCAGATTGTTCACGCTTGAAAATAGGGTAATAGATAGGTAAAACGATGCTGACAACAATAATTAAAATACTCAGAATAAACATGATTAATAGTGTCACTATACAGTGACTACGAAGTGATTTACAGTATGTACGTTTCTTGGCTTCTCTCTCTCTCTCTCTATCTCGATCTAGGGGATACATGTCAGAAACTATTTAACCGATTCACCTAGGGGAGGACTTAAACAATTAAACTGTCTGACTTGCTACATCGGAGTTTCATGCGATAACTTTCTTGAGGAGTTTTTTCTCGTTCAGATTCTGTAAAGTCTTTTGGCTTAACACAGTCTTTGGTGGGGGTGGACGAGTCTCGATCAGGTTTCAGTCCAAAAAATTTCTTCACATGACTCGTGTGAACCCACCCCTTTCTTCCTTCTATTTTCACGGCCGTCCTCGTGGTGAGAAGAACGGTCTTCGGGGACTTCCAGCGGGGCTCCAGCGGACTCTTTCTGTCGAAGTTGCGAACTAGCACAGTGTCGCCAGGACGAACGTCGTGTGGCTTTACATCAGTGTTGTCAGGGAAGGCTGCGGCAACCTGTGAACGACATGATTGGAGTGCAGACATCAAGGAGGCATGGTAATCTGTCAACATATTACAATCAACATCAGTAATCTTTTTCGGTATGGGCGTCCCCCACATATTCGGTGGTCTGCCAAAGACCACCTCGTACGGGGATAGCCCTGATCTTGAATGGGCGACCATTCTTATGTAGAATAGTGCCACTGGCAGGGCGACTATCCAGTCGACCCCTTTCTCCTGACATATTTTGGCAAGGCGAATCTTTAGTGTCTGGTTATGCCTTTCTACAAGGCCTGCGGCTTCGGGATGTCGGACACAATGGAACTTCCACTGGTATCCCAGTAATAGAGAAACTTCTTTCATTAATGCAGATGAGAATGGCTGACCGTTATCTGAATACACGACACGAGGCAAGCCGTATCGTGGGAAGAATTCACGAACCAGCTGCTTGGCAGTGGTCGGAGCAGTGTAATCTGGGACTGGGTATGCTTCGGTCCAGCGGGACAGAGCACAGACAACTACGAGAACATATTTAAATCCTCGACAACGGTCCATCTGGATATAATCCATCTGGAGGACTTCAAAAGGGTGATCGGGAGGATGAAATCCACCTTGCTCTACAGCATGGGTACTCACAAACTTTCTCACAGGGGCCAAATTTACAGTGTGGTTTGCGGCCGAGGGCCGCACCGGTGGGGGCGGGGTCAGTGATAGAGGGGGCGGGCTAGAGTAAAAAAAACTGTGACCATGAGGTTGAACACAGGCCCCTGCAGCAGACGTCTTCGTCCACTGACTCACCAGATCCAGCATACACACATATCTCTCTCTCTCTCGCTCCCTCTCTCTTCCTCTCCCTCCCTCCCTATCTTTCTCTCCCTCTTCCCTCCCTCCCTCTCCCTCCCTCTGTCTCCCTCCCTCTCTGTCTCCCTCCCTCCCGCCCTCCCTGACTCCCTCCCTCTCTCTGTCTCCCTCCCTCTCTCTGTCTCCCTCCCTCCCTCTCTCTCCCTTCTTCCCTGTCTCCCTCCCTCACTGTCTCCCTCCCTGTCTCCCTCCCTCTCTGTCTCCCTCCCTCTCTCTGTCTCCCTCCCTCTGTCTCCCTCCCTCTCTGTCTCCCTCCCTCTCTCCCTCCCTCTCTCTGTCTCACTCCCACTCTCTGTCTCCCTCCTTCTCTGTCTCCCTCCCTCTCTAACTCCCTCCCCCTCTCTGTCTCCCTCCCTCTCTCTGTCTCCCTCCCTCTCTCTGTCTCCCTCCCTCTCTCGGTCTCCCTCCCTCTCGGTCTCCCTCCCTCTCTGTCCCCTCCCTGTCTCCCTCCCTGTCTCCCTCCCTCCCCGTCTCCCTCCCTCTATACCTCCCTCTCTGTCTCCCTTCCTGTCTGTCTCCTTCCCTCTCTGTCTTCCTCCTCCCTTTCTGTCTCCCTCCCTGTCTCCCTCCCTCCCTCTATGTCTCCCTCCCTCTCCCTGTCTCCCTCCCTCCCTCTATGTCTCCCTCCCTCTCTCTGTCTCCCTCCCTTTCTCTGTCTCCCTCCCTTTCTCTGTCCCCCTCCCTCTCTGTCTCCCTCCCTCTCTGTCTCCCTCCCTCCCTGTCTCCCTCCCTCCCCGTCTCCCTCCCTCCATACCTCCCTCTCTGTCTCCCTTCCTCTCTGTCTCCTTCCCTCTCTGTCTCCTCCTTCCCTTTCTGTCTCCCTCCCTGTCTCCCTCCCTCCATGTCTCCCTGTCTCCCTCCCTCCCTCTATGACTCCCTCCCTCTCTCTGTCTCCCTCCCTCTCTCTGGCTCCCTCCCTCCCTCTCTCTCCTTCCCTGTCTCCCTCCCTCCCTTTCTCCTTCCCCCGTCTCCCTCCCTCCATACCTCCCTCCCTGTCTCCCTCCCTCTATACCTCCCTCCCTCCCTGTCTCCCTCCCTCTATACCTCCCTCCCTCCCTGTCTCCCTCCCCGTCTCCCTCCCTTTTTGTCTCCCTCCCTTTCTGTGTCTCCCTCCCTCTCTCTTTCTCCCTCCCTCTCTCTCTTTCTCTTCCTCCCTCCCTTGGTCTCCCTCCCTCCCTTGGTCTCCGTCCCTCCCTCTGTCGCCCTCCCTCTTCCTTTGTCTCCCTCCTTCACACCCTCTGTCTCCCTCCTTCACACCCTCGGTCTTGCTCCTTCTCACCATCTGTCTCCCTCCTTCTCACCCTCTGTCTCCATCCCTCCCTCTGTCTTCATCCCTGTCTCCATCCCTCCCTCTTCCTCCCTCTGTCTCCCTCCCCCTCCCCCTCTCTCTCTGTCTTTCTCTCTCTGTCTTTATCCCTCTGCATCCCTCCGTCTCTCTCTCTCTGTCTCCCTCCCTCCCTCTGTCTCCCTCCCTCCTGCTCTCTGTCTTCCTCCCTCTCTGTCTCCCTCCCTTCCTCCTTTTCCTTCCCTCCCTCCCTCCCTCTCTGTCTCCCTCTCTCTCTGTCTCCCTCTCTCTCGCTGTCTCCCTCCCTCTCTCTTTCTGTCTCCCTCCATCTCTTTGGGTCTCCCTCCCTCTCTCCCTCCCGCTGTCTCCCTACCTCTCTCTCCATCCCTACTTCTGCCTTCCTCCCTCCCCCTTCTCTCCCTCTCTCCCTCCCCTGACTCGCCCTCCCCCTCCCTCCCTCACTCTCCCTCTCTCACTCCCCTGACTCTCTCCCTTCCCTGACTCTCTCCCTCCCTCTCCCTCCTTTGCCCTCCCCTGTCTCTCTCCCTCTCTCACCCTTCCCTCACTCTCCATCCCTCCCTCGCCCTGGCTCTCCCTCCCGCGCCTTGGCTCTCCCTCACTCTCCCTCCAGCCTCGCCCTCCCTCTCTCTGTCTCTCCCTCCCTCGCCCTCCCCTGACTCTCCCTCCCTGTCTCTCCCTCGCCCTCCCCTGACTCTCTTCCTACCTCGCCCTCCCCTGATTCTCCCTCTCTCCCCCTCCCTCACCCTCCCCTGAACCTCTTCCTACCTCGCCCTCCCCTGATTCTCCCTCTCTCCCCCTCCATCGCCCTCCCCTGACTCTCCCTCTCTCCCTCCATCGCCCTCCCCTGACTCTCCCTCTCTCCCTCCATCGCCCTCCCCTGACTCTCCCTCTCTCTCCCTCCATCGCCCTCCCATGACTATCCCTCTCTCTCCCTCCATCGCCCTCCCCTGACTCTCCCTCTCTCCCTCCATCGCCCTCCCCTGACTATCCCTCTCTCTCCCCCTCCCTCTCTCACCCTCCCCTGACTCTCCCTCTCTCTCCCTCCATCGCCCTCCCCTGACTCTCCCTCTCTCTCCCTCCATCGCCCTCCCCTGACTATCCCTCTCTCTCCCTCCATCGCCCTCCCCTGACTCTCCCTCTCTCCCTCCATCGCCCTCCCCTGACTATCCCTCTCTCTCCCCCTCCCTCTCCCTCCCCTGACTTTCCCTCCCGGGAGCCCGCCAAGCCCCAGCAATGCCTTCTTGGGGGGGGGCAAAGGGCAGCAAGGCTGGTAAAATTAAAAATATGCATTTTAGCAACTCTGCAAGTCGCGCTCTGACAGCAATGTAAAGGCTGGTCAGCAGCACACGCACACTCCGGCCACCCACTTTCCCTGTGCCTGTGTCCGGCACCGTGATAAGAAAAAGAGTGTTCAGAGTTGTAGTTGGCAGATTGGCTCCTGTTGCGAAGCAAGTTATTTAAGTAATTCTTTCAAGTGCAGATGTACTTGGCACAACGTTTAACATTTGCTGGTTAAAGACGACATACACTGAAGTTCTTAGCACCCTGCCACCCCCTTGTCAGCCCGGGATGAGACAGCTTGCCTGGCGCGCGCACACCCGCGCCGGGGCATTTCACACGTCTTTAAAGACCATTAACTTTTTAATGAGTCTTTGTTCTGTTTCACCTCTTCTGAAGCCCCTGCAGCTCCACTCTATGGCTGTAATCTCTCAGCCCCCAGAGAGCAGAGCCTCTCCTAGTCCAGGCTACTGCAACCGGTGGTGTTTACTGACACTCGAGAATTAATATTTTTTTTAAACTGGCACATGTCTGTAAGGTCCGCGGGCCGCCAAGGAAGGCTTGCCGGGCCGCCACCGGCCCGCGGGCCGTACTATGAGTACCCCTGCTCTACAGGGACGCTTTTTCCTGGATTGAACTGACAACAGATCATGCAAGTACGCACTTTCTGTTTTGCGGCTGCTCGTAAGTGTTTATTGCTCCAGAGATTTTGTAAACTGTCTAACATCGCTTTCTCTCCTAGGTGTGCTGGGCTATGTGCTGTATTTATCATGACTTGAACCATAGAGTCAGGGAGAAACCATGTAGATTTTCCCTTCGTCATCCAACCTTGATCTATCTGGATCCCTCCTAGTTCAATCCATTTCTTTATTTCTTCTGGAGTAGCGTGTGTCTGAATGTCGATAACATCTAGTGCGGGATCCCTGACTGTCATGCAATTTGTCGGTCCTATTGTCTTTGTCGTATCAGTTGTCTGAGTGTGAGTCAATGCTGTATGTTTTGCTGTCTGGTCTGCCAGGTCGTTACCCTGGGAAACAGAATCTGTGACTTTAGTATGTGCTTTACACTTCATGACGGATATGGCTGAAGGCAGATGTATTGCTTCTAACAGTGCTTGAATGAGGGGACCGTGTTGAATCTTGGCACCATGAGAGGTCAAGAAACCTCGTTCTTGCCACAGCATGCCGAAGTCGTGTACAACTCCGAACGCATAACGGGAATCAGTGTATATGTTGACATTTCTGTTCTTGGCTAGAATACAGGCTCGGGTCAGAGTGATGAGCTCTGCCGCTTGAGCAGACAGTGTATCAATACGATGTGTGTCTTTAACTTCAGTTTCAGTGGTCACTGCATACGCGGCCACTAATTCTCCTGTACTTGTTCTCATACATGAACCATCCACATAAAGTGTCAGGTCTGGATTTGTCAATGGAACATCTGTTAAGTCTCGTCGGGGCTTTGTTACTGCATTAATGATCTCTATGCAATCATGTGGAGCTGGATCTGTCATAATGGTAGGTAACAGTGTTGCTGGGTTCAAGATACTGCAACGTCTGATTTCTATGTGTGGCTGGAATAGTGTCAATTCGTAACCTGTCAGTCGTGCTACAGTCAAGTGTTGAGTTTGGGTTCTGTTTAACAGAACCTCTACAGAGTGTGGAACTTGTACTGTTAACTGATGGCCTAAAACAATTGAATCGCTCTGTCTGATTGCTAACGCTGTTGCTGCTACTGACTTTAAGCACGCAGGGAGTGCCTGGGCTACTGAATCCAATGTACTTGAAAAATAAGCACAAGGCTTATGTGAACCTGCTTGGTTTTGAGTGAGGACAGACAATGCTGTACCATCACGTTCTGTAACAAAAAGTGTAAACGGTTTGCTGTAACATGGTGTCGCTAAAACTGGTGCTTGGCATAATGCTTTCTTTAATTCCTCAAAGGCTTGTGTGTGTTCCTGAGTCCAAGGGAGGACAGTCGAAATCGCTGCCTCCTGTGTCGTTAACTGGATGAGTGGTTTAGCTAGAAATGCATATTGAGGAATCCATTGTCTGCAGTACGAGGTGAGGCCTATGAAGGCCCGCACTTCCTTTTGTGTCTGGGGTCGTGGCATATTTACAATTAACTGAATGCGATCGGGAGTGAGCTGTCTCCCCACTTTGGACAGCAAGTGACCCAGGTATACAACTTGCTGAACACAGAATTGTAGCTTCGAAGGAGACACCTTGTGTCCCTTGTCGGCCAGGAAATGTAAAACTGTCAATGATGCTTGTTCACATTCGGGCTCACTTCGTGCGGTGATCAGTAGATCATCGACGTATTGCAGTAAAGCGGTGTTAACTGGCATTTGAATACAATCTAATTGTCTTTTCAGTGCTTGACTATAGATGCTGGGGCTTTCTGTGAATCCTTGAGGTGCGCGGGAAAATTTGAAACTTCGTCCATTTAAACTGAATCCGAAGAGATATTGGCTCTCCGGATCAATAGGTACACTGAAGAAAGCGTTCTTGAGGTCAATTACAGTAAAGAACGTTGCTTCTGAATCAATGGCAGTCAATAGGGAAGAGATATCGGGGACCACAGGGTACTGTGGTACAATGCATTTGTTCAGTTCTCGAAGATCAATCACCAGCCGATATACTGGCGGTGCATTGGGGTCTGTACGTTTAAGAATTGGAATGATGGGTGAATTACAGATATTGGAGTCGGTCTCTACGACCACTCCCTGGGCAATGAGCTCTTCAATGATTTTCAGTAAAGCCACTACAGCATCGGGTGGTAACTTGTATTGTCTGATTCTGGGTAGAACAACTCCTGTCTTGAGTGTAACACGGTATGGAGTGATATGCATACAACCTACGTCAGCTGGGCCTTTTGCCCATAGGTGATCTGGTACATTTTTCAATCTGACATCAAAATCTCGTAAAACATAATGACCCTTGAAATCCCGTAGAAAGAGTCTAACTCCCTCCGGGGAACAGCATATTATAGCTCCTAGAGCCTTCAGTGTTTTTATTCCTAACAGATTTTCTGGGCATGAGTTCGTAAGTAACAAATCTGTAACTCGTGATAATGGGCCCACAGCCAAAGGTACTGGTTCCGATACTTCATTTACAATAGGCTGTCCTGAAAAACCAAGGGAAACATTCTGTGAGCCTGAGAGGGGTGCCCCTGGAACTTCATTATGACTGATTGTGGTGCGGCTTGCCCCTGTGTCAATTAAAAACTTTGTCTTTTCCCAATACGTGACTGTGTACATAAGGACCTTCTTGATCTACAGGAATTTCAATAAGAGGCAAACCACCTTCCCTCTCTAGGCTGTTTCATGTATATCGGGGGTAATCTGGATATGCAGATTGGGCATACTGGTACATCTGTTGTGAAACTTGCTGAGTCGCGGCAATGGGCTGTGGCTGTGGTACTGCTACTGTCTGTGCTGTATGAGATGGAGCATGCATAGGCTGTGTATTCTGCATTGGCTGTACATTTTGTGAGGTCTGTTGCTGGACCTGATCGTGTCTAGGCGGATGCGGTCTTTCTTTAGTTTTACCTGTTGAGATGTTATGTTTCAGGACTGGGCATTCATGTACATAATGACCTGGCTGTTTACAGTAATTACATGTCCCCTTAACGGGAGCTGTAGTATGACTTGTCTGGGTCCCACCTTTTCTCTGACCGTCGGCTGGGACCGTCTGAGCTACTAACATTTTCATCTTTGTGTCTTTCATACGTTTCTGTTCCTGATCTTGTTCTTCTCTAATTCTGTTCTGATGATATTGTAACATTTGTAACATCTGGGATGGCGTATTTGCCTGCCAAGTACTTTCAACCTTGTACACTCTATTTTTAACTAATGGTAGGGAATTCTCGACTAGTTTTGATACAAAAAGGTGTGGATATGACTCGCTACTTGGTTGTAGGCCACTATTTATAATGAAACATTTCTCGAATCTTGAATAGAAGTCACTAGTATCTTCATCATGTTTCTGTTTACAGGACGAGATGGCGTCCCAATCTTCCTTTCTAGTTGTCAATAATCTTGGCAGGACCTGTACTATTAAACCGGGTAATGCTTTAGTCTTGTCCCCAAGGCCTAACCCTGGGACCCGTTTGCTTTCTTCGTCTTCTATTTCTGCCCATGCTATCTTTGTGTCCCCCACCTCCCATTCTTTTTCCTTTAATTTCTCGTAAATGCCCGTGGGCAACAGTACCTTTAACATTTTCATAATATCATCATACGTGTAATCCCCCATTAACAACATGTCTTTAAGCTCTCTGTGAAAACCTGCAGGGTCTTTATCATGACACGGAACTAGTTTCTTCATTTCTAACAGTTCTAACTTAGTCAGTGGCGTGTGCACATATACACGTTTCAAGGTACGATCCTCACCCATAACTGGGTGCACTTCTCGTAAGGGGTTCTGACTTTCAATGCCACTCAGGCATTGCATGTGATACGTTTTCCTTTCTGGAGGCGGAGCGGGAACATATTCGGAACTTATGAAGGTGTTATATTTATGTCGTTGTTCTAGAATTATTTGTATTAACTTGGTACTGAAACCTCTCCATCTATCCATAAGTAGTGCTTCTAATGTTTCGTGTAAGGGACCTGGATCGGAATGGTGGTTTCTGTACTTGATGAGGAGGTGCTGAATCATGTATACACCTGCTATTTTCTGCTCGTCTGGGGAGAGGTTCAAGAATGTCTGCGCTAATGTATCATCATGATATATGTCTGGATTTTCGGCCCATAACACGGCTGACCGGGCTAGTTCCTGTTCATCCATAGTATTGAGTACATGGTACCCCATTCGGTCTCGAAGCCTTTTATCAGTTTCCTGGAACTGATGTTCAGAAGAATTCGGATTTGTTAAAGCAGAGAGAAAAACTCTCTTGTTTTCCGGACGGATGCCTTTCCTAAGGTAGTTTCCCTTACCTACATACGCTATAGTATCTGTAGTCCTTCCTTGTTCTGCAAGTTCTTCTTCCTCCTCGGAGGAAGCTTTGTCATTCCCTTTCTGGTGTGCCGTTATCACTGCCCTTCTAATTTTCTGGTACATACTGGCTATGCAAGCCCCCCTGTCATGTTTTCCTTCGGCTATATTTTGACCCCACTTGGTTAGTGCATCTAATTCACTCTGATCTGTCTCAGGCCGATCTCGTTCTCTTATTAGACAATTTATGAAAAATCGTAATATCTGTGCTTGAATGTCAACTTTCTGTTTATCCATGGCATCCTTGATACTGTCAGGGTCTTTCCCTGTCTGAACAAACGCATATATTCTATCGAGACGCTCCTTCATTCCTACATAGCATAACAAGATATCAGTGGCAGATCTTAACCGTAGTGATGCCAATATCATTAGATCGTTTTTTCCGGGTACTGGATCATATCTGCAAACTGACATGTTTTCCTTTAATGCGTCAAGGCGGGGAGACTGGAACGTGAGAGGACTCTGCGTGTCCCTGAGATTGAATCTGCGTGTTAATGGCGGGGTCCGAGGACCCGCAGTCGCACCTCCTGAAGCGGATGCTTGGGCATTATCTCCCTGCGGAGTCTGGATCTGAACTTGAATTTGTCGTTTAGTAGGATCAGGTCGGAGTGGTTTCGGCAGGTCAGTTTTTAATGCGGGAAGTGGCGGAGCTGGCGGAACGTGATCTGGGGGCGTAATGCCACCCCCGTCCCTGTCAGTAGGCAGGGCACGAACAGGCAAATTGGTGTAAGCTGGTGCTACATCCTCTAGATAAGAATTTAGGAATATGTCTTTAGTAGTCTTATGCATTACTTTAGTTGGAACTAATGGTGGCGGTAAGTTTTTCGGTATTTCTGATAGGGCCTCAGATGTGCCCTCTGTTGCAAGATACATACCGTTTACAAGATTGTTTCGGGCACGGTCTATTTGTTCTGTTTTTACTCGGATCCCTTCAATAACTAACTCGTTTTCTTGGGCCTTTTCTGATTCTTTAAGTCTGTCTTCTCTACGGAGTGCTTTCTCAGCACGCTTATGTGATTCCTTACGCCAAAATTCTATGGAGTCTTTCTGGGATTGTCTAGCTTTCTTTTTCCATAATGCTTCTTCTACCTTCATGATGCACTCGGCATCCCATGTCCCAGTAACAGGCCATCTGTGTCTTTCGTCTAGGTGCTTGGTGTAATCGGCCCATAAATCTAGATATAATATGGTATCTATGCCATGTTTGTGGTACATAAAGTTACCTGGAGTGTCCCTAGGGGGGATAGGAATTTCTTCCTCCAGTATCCCTTTCCTAGTCCCTATCTGCTTTAACTTGTTGAAAAACGGCATTCTGCTTACTTATTACTGAATACTCAATCCTTACTACTTAATACTGGTTACAACTACTTTATACAAGAAACACAAAAATGCACATTAAACAGTCACATTCATACCACGACATTAATCACATAAGAGACATTTAGAGACGTAGATGACTACCCCCTAAACTGGATGTACTGCTCAACAGTACAGATACACTGGTGTAACAGTGCAGAAATTCGGAATACTAGATATACTGCTAAACAGTACAGATACACTGCCTAAAAACAGTGCAGACCGGACTTGCGTACCCAAACCCGTCTAGATACGACCCAGCAATGGTACTCACCGGGAAGCACGGAAACAGAAGGCCTCGGAAAACTCGACTGGACTCGACTCGGTACTTCGGAAAACTTCGGAAAACTTCGGAAAACCTGGTGGGCCTCTTGACACCTCGGACCTTGCTTCTTTCGGCTAGGCTCTGGTCGGGATCCTCCGCACTCCTCACCGCCTCGTCTGGGCACTGATCGCAGTCTTCGTCACCTCCTTGGGTCAGAGGGAGATGCAGGAAATCCTGCCGGTACGCGTAGGTTCCGTCTAACTGACGGCAGGGGACAGAGCTTGCAATGCGCCAACCGGCGCGTGAGGTGGGGGAGGGGTCCCTATTCGGGCGCCAAAATGACGTAAATAATTAATTTACTCTCTTAATTTCTATGCAGGTAAGTACTTAATCAATAATAACTCAGATCGGATGAAAAAAGACAGAGTCCGTGGTGTTAGAGTTTCTAAGGGTTTTATTCCTCATAAAGGAATGGTCGTGACCAAGATATCGGATTCTGAACACCACAGGGGTGTCAGAAGGGATAGATGAGCGCGCTAACATTTTATTGACAATACATAGCTTATATACTTAATTCACATCATAAGTAATAGTGCAAGAGGCGTAACAGCTGAGAGAAGACAAGATAACAGTATACACGTGGTACTAGTACGTAATCAAGAGGCGTGAACTAGGCGTGAACCAGAGGTGTGTGCTAGAAACGTCACTGATAGGTGACGCAAGTGGGTGGCACCAAGGGGTGGTGCTAACAGAATTGTTGCAATGTCAGCAGAAATCGGAAGCTTGAATGCGCGCGCAGCTGCATGACGTGTGATTGACGGGGTGCAGGGGACTTGACATTTACACTGACGGAAAGAGACAGAAGTCTGGCATGTCAGATCAACTTGTACTTCTATCATATCTGATATCTGATGTTTAGGAACCATACTATCTGGGCGGAAAGGTCTCTAGGGCAGAAGCTATTCTATGCTAACTGTGGATGCGTGTATAAGCGCCTAAGTGTCTGCATGAGAAGCGTGGGGGCACGGGGCCTTCCATGGAAGCATGGTAACAGAGGCTATGAATTACTTGCATTGAGACAGGTCGGACCTTTGGTTCTGCAGCTGGGGAGGATGTTTACTGAAGCTAGTAGGCAGGAATGCATTTTCGAGGAGCGGAACAGATAACTCGAAGGTTATAGTCAGTCTTGGCAGAAAGCAGGCCGAGCTGAGCGCGAGGGGCCGCGCTGAAAGTAAGTCAGAGTTCACGGGTACAGAGGTAGCCTGGGCAGAGGCTGTCAGAGTCAGGAGCCAGAAAAGAGGCTCGATGGCAGAAATTCAGGGCCTACTCGGCCAGAGCAGGAAAACACGTAAAGTGTACTACAAAAAGACGGTGGCATAGCATACTTAGGAACGGACTATTTAATCCATTCATGGTGGATCTGAAAGAGGACAAGTTAACGTTGGACGCAAATGTATTTGCGTCTTCATAGCTGGCTCAGGAGGGAAATTACATGCACTTTAAGCTGATACATGGAGTCGGTGGGGTACGCGCTATGGAACATAACATGACCAAAAATTTATATTTCCTCAGAAGGAGCATTTTTTTAAGTGATTAAAAACAAGCTGTCAGGCTCCATTGGAGCCAGGGGACACACAGGTTCAAATGGACTTCAGTTGAGGGGGTTTGAGTCTGTTCCCTCATGTGTCCTGGGGCTGACCTATTAGGAATTGGGAAAGCGAACATTAGTGCCCCCCTATGGCACTTGCCTCGCAGGGCAGCAGGGCCAGCAGCCCAAGGCTTACCAGGGAGGTGGAGGAGGGAGAGAGACTCCAAGGCTTACCAGGGAGGTGGAGGAGGGAGAGAGACTCCAAGGCTTACCAGGGAGGCGGAGGAGGGAGAGAGACTCCAAGGCTTACCAGGGAGGTGGAGGAGGGAGAGAGACTCCAAGGCTTACCCAGGGAGGTGGAGGAGGGAGAGAGACTCCAAGGCTTACCAGGGAGGTGGAGGAGGGAGAGACTCCAAGGCTTACCCAGGGAGGTGGAGGAGGGAGAGAGACTCCAAGGCTTACCAGGGAGGTGGAGGAGGGAGAGAGACTCCAAGGCTTACCCAGGGAGGTGGAGGAGGGAGAGAGACTCCAAGGCTTACCCAGGGAGGTGGAGGAGGGAGAGAGACTCCAAGGCTTACCAGGGAGGTGGAGGAGGGAGAGAGACTCCTACCAGAGTCTAACCAAACACGACTCAATAAATCAACTGCTCAGACAGTGCTTTGTGTTAGGAAACACACTTTAATCTATATCAACATCTTGTGCTACACAAATGCAGGGTTAATAATACAAAAATAATGTAAATCGTTCTGGGAAAATAAGAAAGCCAGTATCGGTGATCGAGTGATCCAGCCCTGGTCCAAGGCTCTGCAGGAAGAGGCCTGTCCGCTCAGTTTCCTTTCGCCAAACTGTGCCCTTTAGTACGAGAAGATGAAAGGCAGGTCAACAGTCACCCACGTCACTCCCGGGTCACTAGGCCCACGCTGGCACGTTTACGTCCTGGGGGCTTGTGTGAGTGAGTCGCCTCAAGACCCAGATGGGGGCTGCAGTGGACATAAAGCAGGCATGGGGTCGCCACGACCACTTCCAGTCTGACTCTCTCCTTCAAACAAAGCTGACCATGAACCCTTTCAACAGAGAGCTCCTTGCATTTCAAGGGGTGCCCCTCACCTGACCTGGAGAGAACCCCTCAGTGCTCATAGGAAGCCCTGGAGCAGTGACTCAGGATCTCCGTCCACATTAGATGCTGGTTTATGTATTCCCTCAGCACAACTGACTTGGAGACAAGCCCTTCGGAGCTCATAGGAAGCCCTGGAGCAGTGACTCAGGAGCTCAGCCCACATTAGATGCTGGTTTATGTATTCCCTCAGCACAACTGACTTGGAGACAAGCCCTTCGGAGCTCATAGGAAGCCCTGGAGCAGTGACTCAGGAGCTCAGCCCACATTAGATGCTGGTTTATGTATTCCCTCAGCACAACTGACTTGGAGACAGAGGCGCAACTAGAGCCAAATTTCGAGGGGGGGGGCTAAGAATTTTTTTGGGGGGGGCTGAACCTTTAATCAGTAGACAGAGTGGAGCTGCAGGGCCTCCAACAAGGGGTGAAACAGCAAGCCCTAATTAACATTCAAATGGTCATTTAAAGACCTGTGAAATGTTCGGGTGTGGCTGTGTGTGTGCCCGGGATCTGTCTTATCCCGGGCTGCCACATACGACGGGGGGGCTGAAGCCCGGTGAGTCCAATGGGTGTTGCGCGCCTGCTTGGAGACAAGCCCTTCAGAGCTCAGTAGGAAGCCCTGGAGCAGTGACTCAGGAGCTCAGCCACCATTAGATGCTGGTTTGTGTATTCCATCAGCACACCTGACCTGGAGAGAACCTCTCCAGAGCTCAGTAGGAAGTCCTGGAGCAGTGACTCAGGAGCTCAGCCACCATTAGATGCTGGTTTGTGTATTCCATCAGCACACCTGACCTGGAGAGAACCTCTCCAGAGCTCAGTAGGAAGTCCTGGAGCAGTGACTCAGGAGCTCAGCCCACATTAGATGCTGGTTTGTGTATTCCATCAGCACACCTGACCGGGAGAGAACCTCTCCAGAGCTCAGTAGGAAGCCCTGGAGCAGTGACTCAGGATTTCTGTCCACATTAGATGCTGGTGTATCTATTCCCTCAGCACAGTGCTGTGCCTACCTCGAGGGTGTTATTGTGTATCAATCTACAGACACTCAAGCCACACTCTCCTTCCAAGTCTCAGCAGGAAGGATGGATGGAGACAGGAGTATTTTATTCAGAGAATCCTGCAATGGAGATGAAAGGGGAGAGAAGTCTCTCAGCTGTGCATGTCTCAGTCTTTGGTGAGGAACACCCCAGGTGAAGAGAAGGGCAGGTCATGGTCAAAGACTTACCCTTCCCTTCTCAAGAGGCCTCTGTCTCCTACTAACTACATCACCCATGACCTGCTAGAGGAGATACCCGAAGGAATACAAAGGCCGCAGCTGCACTTCTAAGGATAGAGGGTCCCAAGTCATCCCACACAGGGACTCCCATAAGATTCATGAACATCTGAAATAAACACTGTACATCTGGCAGGCTAACCCCGATCTCTATCATTCTTACAGTGGAGATTCAAGATGGCGCCCCCGTCCCTACAGCCAGCCGTGGCGCGCAAACTAGGTCCATTCTACTATGACCACATAGTGTCCAAATCCGCTGGATACAACAAAGAACCCAGAAGACTGGTCAGACATGTCACACTGGCAAGACCAGAAGGCCAAGACATCACTGGGGCAAACCTAATACGCATAAGAAACTGTACCTGGGACGCTGCCCTTTGCATCTGCCTTCACGATTTGCCGCACTCGCTTCGTGGGTGCCGCTGCGCGGTTTGGAATTCGCCGCTTGGAGACTTCAACGTGTGTGCCTGGGGTGAGAGGACTGACTACATCAGGTTTGGAGCGCTGCAGGGACTCGCACTCTCAGGAGTCCCTGCCTGACCCGTGTCACCTGGTCTGCGCCCACTGATAGCCCCGCCCCCTGGACGGCAACCACCTCAAATACCTTTGTTTTCCCTGGCTTTGGGGGGAACCTAATACGCATAAGAAACTGTACCTGGGACGCTGCCCTTTGCATCTGCCTTCACGACTTGCAAAACCCGCTTCGCGGGTGCCGATGCGCGGTTTGGAAATCGCCGCTTGGAGACTTCAGCGTGTGTGCCTGGGGTGAGAGGACTGACTACATCGGGGTTGGAGCGCTGCAGGTACTCGCACTCCCAGGAGTCCCTGCCTGACCCGTGTCACCTGGTCTGCGCCCCCTGATAGCCCCGCCCCCTGGACGGCAACCACCTCAAATACCTTTGTTCTCCCTGGCTTTGCCGGGAACCTAATACGCATAAACTGTACCTGGGACGCTGCCCTTTGCATCTGCCTTCACGACTGGCCGCACCCGCTTCGCAGGGTGCCGCTGCGCGGTTTGGAAATCGCCGCTTCGAGACTTCAGCGTGTGTGCCTGGGGTGAGAGGACTGACTACATCAGGGTTGGAGCGCTGCAGGGACTCGCACTCCCAGGAGTCCCTGCCTGACCCGTGTCACCTGGTCTGCGCCCCCTGATAGCCCCACTTCCTGGTCGCCATTAATCCCTATTTAACAGAACTACCACCACGCTGCGCGGGAGCGCTGGGCGAAGCCCGGGCCCTCTTAGGCCCTCTTAGGCCCTCAGAGACTGGACTGGGCAATCCCTCTTAATTTTTATACTTGGTGTCTACCTATATATGAGTTCAGTGGTTTGCTTGTTGCTTGGGAAGTGACGTTTGGTCAAACGTTATTAGCCACTGTTATTTTCTGGTATTATTATCTTATATTAGTCAAAGACTATGGCCTCCGTTAGAACCAAATGTACTAAAGCTAGTAATAAGGGTGGGGGGAGGGGGAATTATTGGACCCATAGATGCCTATATCACACTGGCAGCTTCAGCTTTAGAGAAAGAGATCGACTTAACAATTCGCCGACTGTCACAAGACCCCGGCTCCAAAAAAGGTCCTCACTTGGCAAAATTGCACTAGCAAAGTCCCCCATCTCTGTCCTGACCCAGGCCCAACCCCAAACTCAGAATCAGACCACAAAGGAGGACACAATCACCTTAGACATTAGTGGAATAAACACTAGTCTGGCCTCCTTTATGGCTTATCCAAATCTAGAAAAGGGGGCAGAAAGAGTATTGAATTGAATAAACCTCCACAACTTGCACAAAAATCACTAGAAAGTACGCCGATCTCCGCCGCTAAGCGTAAACGTGGCGGAGCTCGACAAAAAGAGGTTCTCACAAAGAGACCTAAGATATCCTCTGTGGCCCATAAGGTCAGGCCAAGTAATGGTAATGATAAGGATATCATTAACATTACAACACAAGGAGTATCATTTGCTCACATTGAAGACAGCCCATACCCCGAAACAGTGGACCATGACAACAACAATGTGGGAGACACGGAACTATCTTTAGATAAAATACAACATCTGATTAAGTCCCTTATTCTTCCTTCAGTGGAGCGTTTGAAAAGGATAGGCAGTCAGTTAGATTCCCTCTATGACCTTACTAAGGCAAATACAGTGAGCTCAAGAAACTGACAGTTGGAAAACATCCTCCCCCGGCTATAGGCATTCCAAAAGTACCTGTGGGAAAATATCGCAAAACTGTGTCCAAATTAAATCCAATCGAGAAGGTGAAAAATAAAAACAATGCCCCTGGTAAGCAAAACAAGCAAAGGTGAAAAATAAAAACAATGCCCCTGCTAAGCAAAACAAGACTATCAACAGTTCTAAAACCCCCCAACAAGGCAATAAACCTATCAAAGGTAGTGTAGTTATAACGAATAGTACCACTAAAGATTTGAAGAACAATGATATCATGTTGGATCAGGGAAAAATGGCACAACCCATTGGGCGGAGGCACAAACTTAGAGTTGAACTTCCACGCGAATCCCACCCATTCGTGATTGTTTAGGCCGGGGTTCCAGAGTGACAAAATGATAAGTGGAAACTTTTTATGAACTCAAAAACAAGGTGATGTTCTGGTTATTGAAAAACCGGCCCCTTAGACGAGATCTAGATGGAAAGATCATCCGTGTCAGGAGAGCTAGCTGGATAGGCCCTAACCACAAGAACATAGATGGGGACTGCATTATAGTAAATTTTAGAAACCCCCAAGTTGTGCAGTTTATTAGCAGCTTCCCGAACCAGAATTTTGAAGGTGGGATAGTTTCTTTGGATCTTGGTCACTTCTATTCTCAGTTATCAAAAATGGGGGCCCCTTTTCTTCTACACTAGGGGAGTAATTGATCAAATAGAGAGTATTGGGCTGGAGGTTATCCACAACATTCTCCCCTTCGTACCCAACAATTGGGAAATTTTTATAATGTTCCAACCGTCAATCGTTTTGAAGCGATGTCGGATTTAGGGTGTGTTGATTGACAAAAGGGTAACAATCTATCAGGAATGGGCCATGAAAACCTCAACTTAGAATATGCAATAACCAGTAAAGTATGAATCCAGAGGCTAGGTCTGGGGAGTCTGCATTGATTACTGAGGTCAAAGTAAATGAGAATTCAATTAAAATCAGTATTAATAACTAGTTAAATAAACAAGATATCCCACCCAGAAACTCAATCCTAAAGTTTATGTCCTGGAATATTGCGGGCTTAAGAAATAAAGTAGATTACCCAATTTGGAGAGAACTTCTAGGGACCTTTGATATCATTGGGTTACAAGAAACTTGGGATACTATGAATACCTTAACCATAGATGGTTACTCCTCTTACTACCTCCCAGCCATTTCATCTGCCATGGGGAGGGCAAAGGAGGGTTTAGTCACCTTAATTTCGGCATCTATTCCGGGGATTCACACGCAGATAGTAACGGGTTCACCCTACTGTCTAGCAGTTCAAATTGTTTGTAATGGAGAATGTAATGTTTTAATTGTCAATTTCTATAATTCTTATGATAGAGTAACTCCTACTGAACATTTGTCAACCCTGCAACTCTTTCTGTCTAGGCAAACTGAGGTTCTAAATAACCACTGCTTGGTAATTGTATTAGGAGACTTTAATATCTATGGGTGCCCAGATAAGTGCCTCCTATTTGATAAATTAGGCCCCCAAAATCAAGGGGAGATACATTTTGAGCATACTGCCCAAGGAGCGAGCCTTGAGAATATCCTGGCGAGTAATGGGGTGATGCTACCACAAAGGGAGGAAGTGGAGATCCCAACCTTTGAGAATAACGTCAGTCGCTCAACTATTGATTATATTTTTATAAGTGTTGCCCTGGGGAACTGTGTCTGGGAATACTCTGTATCCAGGACACATTTTAGTGACCATAACCCAGTGACCCTGATCATTACGAACCCGTTTAAAACATCTGAGAATCAACATAAAAGGGTGGATAAGCACGATATCCGACCAACAGATCAGGGACGTAGGATCAGATGGGAAAGGGTGGTTCAGCTGGACTTTATAGATAATCTTTTTAAAACCAGAGGGATAGATATGGAAAAATGTATGTACCTTGAAGCGGGGGATAAAGAGGTCCTTGATGCTTTCTTAAAAATCTGTACCCAAATAGCATCGGACCTCAAGTTATCGGGTAGGGTGAAGGAGCAAGGGGGTGTTGGTTGGTTTGACCATAATTGCTCAGTTGCTAATCAAAAACTAAGGACTGCCCTGAAAAGCAAACCAAATGACAGGTCACTTGTAGCTTCCTTAAGGCGATCATATAAAAGAGCAGTGGAAGCCATGAAACGTGAAAATAGAGACTGCCTGGGAGGAGTTAACTTCAAATAATGTTTTAAAAAATAGTGCTAAATTTTGGGCTGTCGTTAATAAGCCATATTTTAATGATCCCTGTAACAACCAACTTGACTGTGGTATTCAAGAACAACGGCTTACTCATTTTAAAACAGTGTATGAAGGGGGGGTTGCAGGTTGTGAGGTTGTGTGCACCCCTGCCTCACACACATATATTCTTTCAGTCACAGAAATAGAGGTAGCTGAAGCCATCCGGAAAATGACTAGCAATAAGGCCCCTGGCCCCGATGGTGTTCCGGCTGACCTCTTTAAGTCAGACATCAAGACATGGTCTAATATTTTAGCCAATGTTTTTAATCATATCAGTAACTCTGGTATCCCTCCTACATGGTCGGAATCAGTTATTGTTCCTATTTTTAAAAAAGATAATAGGGGAGATCCTGTTAATTATCGACCGATCTATCTTATTGACTCCATGGTAAAAGTCCTTGGCCGAGTTATTCTGAGTAGAATAACAGAGAAACTGGAAGACACAAATAGCCTTTCACCCCTGCAATTAAGATTTAGAAAAGGGAGGGGCACTATAGATCAAAGTCTTAACCTCCAATTAATAATTGGAAAATATACTATTGCTAAAAATGGCATTCTATACCTAGCTTTTATGGACCTGTCCTCGGCCGTCGACCGAGTGAACAGGTCCAAATTGTGGGATTTGCTTCTGAAGCTTGGTATAGATGAAAACATTGTGTACTTCCTAGCTGACCTGCATAGGGATCTCACAGCCACAGTTAGATTAGATATGATTATAAAGGCAACTATACCGGAAAGATAAGGATTGTGAATGGGGTCAGGCAGGGCTGTATTTTAGCCCCTTTGCTTTTTACTCTTTATATTAGTGATTTGGGGACAGTTTGGGGGCGGCAAGTAAGGATATACCAAGGGCTGGCAAATTTATGATACCCGCTCTGCTTTATGCAGATGATGCTGCTCTTTTAGCACGTACAACAGTAGGCCTCCAACGTCTTTAAATTCATTTTATAATTTTATGAATGCACTAGACCTTAGCGTCAATTATTCTAAATCTCATGTAATGGCGGTGGGCAGTAAAGATAAATAAGCATTTGCAATGCAATAGGTCTCGCAGTATTTAAGTTAGAGCTTTTGGTATTGCTTTTGATATTGTTTTTTCACAATCTATTGTAGTACTTCTAAATAATGTTTCCGTGTAGGCTGTTAGTGATAAGGCTATATAGTATATTTTTGTAGGCAATATGTAGTAGGAATACCTTCAACTGGTTTTGCTAGTTATTAATACAATTTTTATTTACAATACAAAGTACATTTTTCCTGGTAAATATTGATGTAAACGTTTTGATTTGTATTTGAAACTTTATTTTTGTTTTTGTAAATACCTGAACGGACACCTTTGAATTAAGGTGAAGCGTACACAATTAAACATGAGTAATGTATTCCATTTAATACTGGTATGGATGGGGGCAGGCTTCATGTACAAACAAGGACAACAATTCAAGTGAAAGTTACAATGGAAGGGGAATGCTTAAAAATTAGACAGATAACCAGGAAGACAGCACCAGAAAAAGTATGTTTTTAGAAATGTTCTGAACAACTGATCCATGATCAGTGCAGTGTGTTAATTTTGCAAAAATAAAAATTTACGAAATGCACACTATCATGGCTCACTTACCAGCAAACAAAGTTCCTTATTCCACCTGATGGAAACGGAGGCCCAAATGTCTTTGCCTGGCTTGCCCCACGTTAGAGGAAGCGTAGCCTGGCATTTCCATAGAATGTTCTGCTGGGGACACTGGTCTCAGAGTAGGGACACTGCATGCAGTTCTCATCCACAAACTAGATACAGGCGAACGCCCGGCCACCCCTCCTCACCCTCCGCCAGTTCCAACCAACAGCCGAAAATGAAGCTCTCACACCAGAGAGATCCCCCAATGCCTTAATTCGCTAATCATGCAACTCAGCAGGTGCCTGAACACCTCAGTCAGCAGCAGTGCATCTGACAAAGCTGCTGCTGCACAGAGGCAAATAAAGTGGTAATCATAAAGGCAGGGGAAAAAATGCTGTCGGCCCCCTAGAAACACCCAATCTACTGTCTTGCGGTCCTCCATGGTTTGTGTGCGCGCAGAGGCATGCGAAAAGAGGTACGTAACCCTGCAACGGTGCAGGTGGGAAATGTAGTTTACTGGCCACACTAAGGCCAAGTCCTCTGCAGCCTCTGGTGTGAGCAGGCAGGGAGTAGCTTCCAAATAAGAATTTAGGGTTTAGTCTGCAAATACCCTGTAGATACAAAATTTTGGGCCATCACCTGTTAACATCTTTAAAGATACCCTGCAGAGACAATGTGGGGAAATGCCTACCTGGTGGCCAGCACTACCAACGTGTTCGACAACCCTTCCCTCCCAGCGGGGCTGAAATACTAGCAGTGATTAAGCACCATCAGGAGAGTGTCACTGCAGATGGTAGCCCGATGTCCCCCTACCCCGCACCTCCAGCACAGGGTTTAATTTTACAACAAACCTGTGCAAACCGGGAGACTGACGGAGCGACAAGGCGGCACTGATCATACAGAGACTAAACATTTACTAACTTGTTGCGAAGGAGCAAACAAAAAAAACACAAGTTTAATAATGTCAGAATAGGGGCAAAAGAAATAACATCATGGACAACGGGAGGGCGGGCGGAGAAGGCATGGACAATGGAAGGGAGGATGATAGATGTGGGCTGAGAGACAGCACAGACAACGGAAGGGAGGGCGCGTGGGTGGGGAAGGCACGGACAATGGGAGGGAGAATGAGGGGGTATTTTGAAGGCACAGACAAGAGGGTGGGGGTAGGTGGCCGGAGAGACGACACAGATAACAGGAGGGTGGGCGGGCGGGGAAGGCACGGACAACGGGTGGGGGTAGGGAGGAAGGTAGGCAGGTAGAGAGAATTCAAAAGTGGCTTTGTAAGTTCAAACACTGGGTTACTCGCTCTTGAAGATGGTTCAGAACGCTTTCAAGATGATCAATCATACGGAAAGTGATAAACGAAACCGAAACCTAAGAGTCGCGCGATGTGAGCTGTCTCGGTAGAAGCTCATGCGCGCGACGCACAACGCCCCCTCCCGTGGCTCCGTGACGGGTCCAGTAGAGTGCACGTAAACCTTGGCCGAAAAAATGCCGGACGGATTGCGCCCTGTGGGTTGCAAGCGTCCGGCGGGGACCCTACAGATGCCCCGCTATCCTCTCTTTCTGTTAGGTGGAGGAGGATTTCAGCCCGTGATCCCGCAAGACGGACGTCAAGCTCAGGAACTCGACACCGAGGACTGCGCCGGAGGACAGGCTCTCACGGGAAGGTAAGTAGCAGTGGCGCAAGCGAGTCTGCTTTGCCCGGAGAAGCGTGTGGCTAGGGGGAGCACTGAATTGTGGTTGATGGTTGAAGAGCGATCGGTGCGACAGGGGGGAGCAGACAGTTGGGACTGGGTCTCTGTGTGTGCGCATGCACTGGAGCTTTCCAGGAGACAGCCATAGCGAGCACGTTCGCGCACGCGTGGCCTGCGCTGATCGCCTTTTTGGAGATGCGCGCGGCCAGGTGCTGTCTCCTGGGAAGCAGACCCAGCAACATAAGATCTCTGGCGAGACGGCGCTTACGCGCTGTTCAACGCCACGAGACCTAAAAACTGAAAACTTTGTATTGTGAGGGTAATAGGCTATCCAGAGTCACGAGTTTCCCATACTTGGGGGTTATCTTTGCTGACAGCTCCCCTTGGTTTCCCCAAATGGCCGCTAAACGAAATGTTTTTGTAAGATCAATTTTGGCCGTTTTAGATTTCTCTCGTAAATTAGGGGTTAAACTACTGGAAGCCGTCCTGAAAGTTTACGACGCAAAATGTGTTTCTATAGCCATGTACGGAGCAGACCTATGGGGTTTTAAAAGCGTAAAACACTTACAGGTTGCTGAGGATAAGTTTTTGAAAAATATCCTATCAGTGTCCCAATCAACCCCTGGTTATATTGTCCATCAGGAACTTGGGGTTGGTTATTTGGAAGATCGTATAGCTGTGGCACCGCTTTTAAAGTGGATAAGAACATGGTTAAACCCGGAATTGGTTTTAAATCATGAGATTCTGAGTGATTGCTTGACTTTGGACCATAGTCTTTCCATCCCATGGCTGAAATATGTTAAAGCATTAGCTGATTTATTAGGTCGCCCAGAACTGTTTACCCAGCCCCAAAAACTGGACAAGGGAAACGTGAAATGGACTAAAGACACTTTTATGCTGAATAAAGATTAAGGGAGGAAACGGAACTGAGTAAGGTGACCGTGAGAGCTCATCAGCTCTTAATCAGTTCCATCGACACTGAATCATACCTGAAAATAGTCAATAATACTAATCATCGTTTTCTTTTGACTAGGTTCAGGTTGAATAAAATCCATCTGCTCCTTACTACACGACCAAGTTGGACTAAAACGAAAGATCTAGACATTTGTCCTTGTGACGGGTTCTCCATAATGGACACTGCACATTTGATGTTTTTCTGTAAATACTTTGTGGAGATAGGGGAAAAAGTTCATTATACCTCTGATCAAATACAAAGGGTTCAGACAAGTTAAACTTGCCCTTATGTACCTCCAGTTGCTGTCGAATACTTGGGAAATTTTTAATGTGGCATGCTTTTTAACAATCGCTATGAGACTAGGGAAAAAATGAATTGGCCTAGTTGTAAATAGTAGATTTTTAAGGGTTTTTTATGATCATATTTATTATGTCCAGTTTGATTTTAACAATGTACTATGATCTTGATTTCTGATGTGTGTATACTTTTATGGTTTTTGATATGAACCGAATAAAGAACTTTTAACTGACTGACTGACTGACTGACACTGGGGCAAACAGGTAAAATGGCCTTTTCTATCCCCACAAATCCAAACACAGTCAAGAGCTGACGGTCGCCACTATGAAGGACATGCATGTTGCCCCTACCCCTGGCCACAGAAACGAGCTAAGCCACAAACTCTGAGCAAACGCTTTATGATGGCCAGGGCATTTTCAGACAGACGAGCAGACAAGAGATTTCAAATAAGCGCAAACAGTCTAGGAGTTTAAGTAAAACAGTAGGAAAGGGTAAAAGGGCAACACTCTTGAGAGGTTGAGAAACATAGACCAGAGAGGACACAAGCTGGAGGGAAGAGTGAAACTGAAGAAGACGAGCAAGAAGTCACCAAATGCATAACGACTCGCTTTCCTAGAGCGCCTTCCACAGAGATGGGTTTCAGAAGGATATTGATGATTAAGGAATACTCTTACCATTCAAACCCTTCGACAGCAGCTCAAAGGATTTCTCAGCAAAGTGAAATGGTTGTCCAAGAGCACAAGGTATGTGCGTGGGTGTTCATGATTCACAAGTGAATACATTACTGGAGTCTCCCAAAAGATGTAATACCTGGGTGCTCAGGGATCAAAGACACACTGCGGGTCCCACATAAATAGTTGTCCAATCGCACAAGGTATGGGAGTTGGATTTCAGAGGAATACGCAACATTTAAATCCGCTTTTAGGGATCACAGGTTAGTCGCACCTCCTAGAAGAGGGCAAGGGACCTCTGTCATCACTCAGGGATCACCGTTCACTCTGTGGGTCTCCGCGGGTCTCTGGAGAAGGGACCTCTGTGGTCATTCAGGGATCACCGTTCACTCTGTGGGTCTCCGTGGGTCCCTGAAGGGACCTCTGTGATCATTCAGGGATCACAGTTCACTCTGTGGGTCTCCGCGGGTCCCTGAAGGGACCTCTGTGATCACTCAGGGATCACCGTTCACTCTGTGGGTCTCCGCGGGTCCCTGAAGGGACCTCTGTGATCACTCAGGGATCACCGTTCACTCTGTGGGTCTCTGCGGGTCCCTGAAGGGACCTCTGTGATCATTCAGGGATCACAGTTCACTCTGTGGGTCTCCGCGGGTCCCGGGTGAAGGTTGCTCATGTGCATTAGGTAAGTTTGTTAGTTGTAAGTGAGTTTTAAAGTGTGACCCATGTAAGAAACTGCAGAGGATCGCACTGGGTGTCTGTCAGAGCCCTGAGGTTTTCACCTCACACCACATAAGCAGCTGCAGATAATCAGAAGTCCTATGTATGTGGGTGTTTTGGGATACCAAGATATACTGAAAGGGTTTAATGGTTAAAGCAGTGTGTAGCGACCGGGCTCTCACATTTGTCAGTGTTAGAAGACTTGGGGGCATATTTACAAGGGCATTGCACCACAGGAACATCACTTTTATTGATGTTCCTGTGGCTCAATGCCCTGCTCCATAATTACAAGGTGGCCGTAAGCCACTTAACGTGGCTTAACATCACCTTGTAAATTTGCCCCTTACTGCAGCAGTCCGCTGCAGCAAAGGGGGGCTATGGGTGTTGCTGTTGGTGTTCCACCACAAAACCCATTGCTTTTTGACACTGCCCCTTATTTACAAGGGTGGTGTAATCATGGGGCAGCACCAAAAATAAGACCAGGGAAAACCTGGTCTTAAACAGGTGCAACAAGGAGAAATGATTAATCTCTCCTCGTTTTTGCTGTTTCCATGTTTGCTGCATTCTGCAGCACAGACAGAAACAGGAATTCACCATTAGTGATTGTTCATGTGCAGAAAGGGGTCCCTTCCTGCACATAAACAATCATTAAAAAATTACGTTTTCCAACTTTTATATGTGGTGCAGTCTTAAGCACACATAGAAATTACAAATCACCAGTAGTGGTTGTTTATGTGCAAATGAACAATCATTCCCTGCAACGCAGGGACCCTTGGGGCGCTAGGCAGCTACATTTAGTGCCATCACTAGGGAAAATGCAGGAGTGCGCCGCATACTTGCAAATATGGCGCATCCCTGCGTTTCGAAACTGTTGAGGCGCGGCGTTAGCAATTTTGGCTTAACACCGCTCTCTGTATGTTGCTTGTAAATATGCCCCTTGATGTGGCATGGTAGGTTTTTCTTAGGAGCTCATGTAGTTATGGTGCACAGCAGAAGGGGTGCAGTAATGCAGGGTGTGGCACATGGTTATGGAACATGGCAGAAGAGGTGCAGTAATGCAGGGTGTGGCAGACGCTGTCACATGTTCATGGTGCACAGCAGAACAGGTGCACATGAAGAGCTGCAGTAATCACGCTGTCACGTGGTCAGGGTGGACAGAAGATGTGCAGTAATGCAGGGTGTGGCACACACGGTCTCAGGTCATGGTAGACAGCAGAAGAGGTGGAGAGGCAGAGGTGCAGTAATGCGGGGTGTGACACACACGGTCTCAGGTCATGGTAGACAGCAGAAGAGGTGGAGAGGCAGAGGTGCAGTAATGCAGGGTGTCACTTGGGCTCACAATGGCATCTGCGCACATGACTCTGGCAGTGCAGGTCACCTTGTAAGACACACCAGCTTCACACGATCATCAGACACAGTGAAGTGCAGCGAATGCAGGCCAGGTGTGCTAGAGTTACAGCTTCAAGGCACCCTTGATCTGGGACCCCTCGCAGGATGAAGGATTGAATGCATGTCATGCTGGGCAGTGATTGCAGGGCCTGATCTTGGCCGATTAGGAGTCTCCGACCTCCTTCCTTTAAGTTGCTTAACACTGACCCCGGGCTCGGGGTGATCCGGACGAGTCCTCTCCTCGCAGGCCGTCCACCTCCGGGGTCCTTCAGCAGCAGCCCCAGAGTTTCTTCCTCATTCCCGGGTTCTAGCGCCTCTGGGTCCTTCAGCAGCAGCAGTGTTCTTCCTCGGTCCTGGGGGCTAGCGTTTCCGGGGTCCTTCAGCAGCAGCAGTGTTTCTTCCTCAGTCCTGGGGTCTAGGGCCTCCGGGGTCCTTCAGCAGCAGTGTTTCTTCCTCGGTCCTGGGGTCTAGCGCCTCGGGCTCATTAAGCAGCAGCAGTGTTTCTTCCTCAGTCCTGGGGTCTAGCACCTCCGGGGTCCTTCAGCAGCAGCAGCAGTGTTTCTTCGTTGGTCCTTGGGTCTAGCGCCTCCGAGTCCTTCAGCAGTGTTTCTTCCTTGGTCCTGGAGTCTAGCGCCTCTGGGGTCCTTCAGCAGCAGCAGTGTTTCTTCCTCGGTCCTGGCGTCTAGCGCCTCTGGGGTCCTTCAGCAGCAGCAGTGTTTCTTCCTCAGTCCTGTGGTCTGGTGCCTCCGGGGTCCTTCAGCAGCAGTGTTTCTTCCTCGGTCCTGGGTTCTAGCGCCTCCGGGGTCCTTCAGCAGCAGTGTTTCTTCCTCGGTCCTGGGTTCTAGCGCCTCCGAGTCCTTCAGCAGCAGCAGTGTTTCTTCCTTGGTCCTGGAGTCTAGCGCCTCTGGGGTCCTTCAGCAGCAGCAGTGTTTCTTCCTCAGTCCTGTGGTCTGGTGCCTCCGGGGTCCTTCAGCAGCAGTGTTTCTTCCTCGGTCCTGGGTTCTAGCGCCTCCGGGGTCCTTCAGCAGCAGTGTTTCTTCCTCGGTCCTGGGTTCTAGCGCCTCCGGGGTCCTTCAACAGCAGCAGTGTTTCTTCCTCGGTCCTGGGTTCTAGCGCTTCCGGGATCCTTCAGCAGCAGCAGTGTTTCTTCCTCAGTTCTGGAGTCTAGCGCCTCCGGGGTCCTTCAGCAGCAGTGTTTCTTCCTTCTTCTTGGGTTCTAGTGCCTCTGGGGTCCTTCAGCAGCAGCAGTGTTTCTTCCTCAGTCCTGGGGTCTGGTGCCTCTGGGGTCCTTCAGCAGCAGCAGTGTTTCTTCCTCGGTCCTGGGTTCTAGCGCCTCCGGGGTCCTTCAGCAGCAGCAGTGTTTCTTCCTCAGTCCTGGGGTCTAGCGCCTCCTGGGGTCCTTCAGCAGCAGCAGTGTTTCTTCCTTGGTCCTGGGGTCTAGCACCTCGGGGTCCTTCAGCAGCAGCAGTGTTTCTTCCTCAGTCCTGTGGTCTGGTGCCTCCGTGGTCCTTCTGCAGCAGTGTTTCTTCCTCAGTCCTGGGGTCTAGCGCCTCCGGGGTCCTTCAGCAGCAGCAGTGTTTCTTCCTCAGTCCTGGGGTCTAGCGCCTCTGGGGTCCTTCAGCAGCAGCAGTGTTTCTTCCTTGGTCCTGGGGTCTAGCACCTCCGGGTCCTTCAGCAGCAGCAGTGTTTCTTCCTCGGTCCTGGGGTCTATCCCCTCCGGGGTCCTTCAACAGCAGCAGTGTTTCTTCCTCAGTCCTGGCGTCTAGCGCCTCCGGGGTCCTTCAGCAGCAGTAGTGTTTTTTCCTCGGTCCTGGGGTCTAGCGCCTCCGGGGTCCTTCAGCAGCAGCAGTGTTTCTTCCTCGGTCCTGGGTCTAGCGCCTGCGGGGTCCTTCAGCAGCAGCAGTGTTTCTTCCTCAGTCCTGGGGTCTAGCGCCTCTGGGGTCCTTCAGCAGCAGTGTTTCTTCCTCGATCCTGGGGGCTAGCGTTTCCGGGGTCCTTCAGCAGCAGCAGTGTTTCTTCCTCGGTCCTTGGTTCTAGCGCTTCCGGGGTCCTTCAGCAGCAGCAGTGTTTCTTCCTCAGTCCTGGGGTCTAGCGCCTATGGGGTCCTTCAGCAGCAGCAGTGTTTCTTCCTCGGTCCTTGGTTCTAGCGCTTCCGGGGTCCTTCAGCAGCAGCAGTGTTTCTTCCTTGGTCCTGGGGTCTAGCGCCTCTGGGTCCTTCAGCAGCAGCAGTGGTTCTTCCTCGGTCCTGGGGTCTAGGACCTCCGGGGTCCTTCAGCAGCAGTGTTTCTTCTTCAGTCCTGTGGTCTGGTGACTCCGGGGTCCTTCAGCAGCAGTGTTTCTTCCTCGGTCCTGGGTTCTAGCGCCTCCGGGGTCCTTCAGCAGCAGTGTTTCTTCCTCGGTCCTGGGTTCTAGCGCCTCCGGGGTCCTTCAGCAGCAGCAGTGTTTCTTCCTCAGTCCTGGGTTCTAGCGCCTCCGGGGTCCTTTAGCAGCAGCAGTGTTTCTTCCTCGGTCCTTGGTTCTAGCGCTTCCGGGGTCCTTCAGCAGCAGCAGTGTTTCTTCCTCGGTCCTTGGTTCTAGCGCCTCCGGGGTCCTTCAGCAGCAGCAGTGTTTCTTCCTCGGTCCTTGGTTCTAGCGCTTCCGGGGTCCTTCAGCAGCAGCAGTGTTTCTTCCTTGGTCCTGGGGTCTAGCGCCTCTGGGTCCTTCAGCAGCAGCAGTGTTTCTTCCTCGGTCCTGGGGTCTAGGACCTCCGGGGTCCTTCAGCAGCAGTGTTTCTTCTTCAGTCTGGTGACTCCGGGGTCCTTCAGCAGCAGCAGTGTTTCTTCTCAGTCTTGGGGTCTAGTGCCTCTGGGGTCCTTCAGCAGCAGCAGTGTTTCTTCCTTGGTCCTGGGGTCTAGCGCCTCCGGGTCCTTCAGCAGCAGTGTTTCTTCCTCGGTGCTGGGGTCTAGCGCCTCCGGGTCCTTCAGCAGTAGTGTTTCTTCCTCGGTGCTGGGGTCTATCCCCTCCGGGGTCCTTCAGCAGCAGCAGTGTTTCTTCCTCAGTCCTGGGGTCTAGGGCCTCCGGGTCCTTCAGCAGCAGCAGTGTTTCTTCCTTGGTCCTGGGGTCTAGCGCCTAGGGGTCCTTCAGCAGCAGCAATGTTTCTTCCTCAGTCCCGGGGTCTTGCACCTCCAGGGTCCTTCAGCAGCAGCAGCAGTGTTTCTTCCTCGGTCCTGGGGTCCTTCAGCAGCAGCAGTGTTTCTTCCTCTTCCTGGTGTCTAGCACCTCCGGGGTCCTTCAGCAGCAGCAGTGTTTCTTCCTCAGTCCTGGGGTCTAGCGCCTCCGGGGTCCTTCAGCAGCAGTAGTGTTTCTTCCTCGGTCCTGGGGTCTAGCGCCTCCGGGGTCCTTCAGCAGCAGCAGTGTTTCTTCCTCGGTCTTGGGGTCTAGCGCCTCCGGGTCCTTCAGCAGCAGCAGTCTTTCTTCCTCGGTCCTGGGGTCTATCCCCTCAGGGGTTTGTCAGCAGCAGCAGCGTTTCTTCCTCAGTCCTGTGGTCTGGTGCCTCCGGGTCCTTCAGCAGCAGTGTTTCTTCCTCTGTGCTGGGGTCTAGCGCCTCCGGGGTCCTTCAGCAGCAGCAGTGTTTCGTCCTCTTCCTGGTGTCTAGCGCCTCTTGGGTCCTTCAGCAGCAGCAGTGTTTCTTCCTCAGTCCTGGGGTCTAGCGCCTCCGGGGTCCTTCAGCAGCAGTAGTGTTTCTTCCTCGGTCCTGGGGTCTAGCGCCTCCGGGGTCCTTCAGCAGCAGCAGTGTTTCTTCCTCAGTCCTGGGGTCCAGCGCCTCCGGGGTCCTTCAGCAGCAGTAGTGTTTCTTCCTCGGTCCTGGGGTCTAGCGCCTCCGGGGTCCTTCAGCAGCAGCAGTGTTTCTTCCTCAGTCCTGGGGTCCAGCGCCTCCGGGGTCCTTCAGCAGCAGTAGTGTTTCTTCCTCGGTCCTGGGGTCTAGTGTCTTCGGGGTCATTCAGCAGCAGCAGTGTTTCTTCCTCGGTCCTGGGGTCTAGCACCTCCGGGTCCTTCAGCAGCAGCAGTGTTTCTTTCTTGGTCCTGGGGTCCAGTGCCTCCGGGTCCTTCAGCAGCAGCAGTGTTTCTTCCTCGGTCTTGGGGTCTAGCGCCTCCGGGTCCTTCAGCAGCAGTGTTTCTTCCTCGGTCCTGGGTTCTAGCGCCTCCGGGGTCCTTCAGCAGCAGCAGTTTTTCTTCCTCAGTCCTGGAGTCTAGCGCCTCTGGGGTCCTTCAGCAGCAGCAGTGTTTCTTCCTCAGTCCTGGAGTCTAGCGCCTCTGGGGTCCTTCAGCAGCAGCAGTGTTTCTTCCTCGGTCCTGGCGTCTAGCGCCTCTGGGGTCCTTCAGCAGCAGCAGTGTTTCTTCCTCAGTCCTGTGGTCTGGTGCCTCCGGGGTCCTTCAGCAGCAGTGTTTCTTCCTCAGTCCTGGGGTGTAGCGCCTCTGGGGTCCTTCAGCAGCAGTGTTTCTTCCTCGATCCTTGGGGCTAGCGTTTCCGGGGTCCTTCAGCAGCAGCAGTGTTTCTTCCTCGGTCCTGGGTTCCAGCGCCTCCGGGCTCCTTCAGCAGCAGCAGTGTTTCTTCCTCGGTCCTGGGGTCTAGGACCTCCGGGGTCCTTCAGCAGCAGTGTTTCTTCCTCAGTCCTGTGGTCTGGTGCCTCCGGGGTCCTTCAGCAGCAGTGTTTCTTCCTCGGTCCTGGGTTCTAGCGCCTCCGGGGGCCTTCAGCAGCAGTGTTTCTTCCTCGATCCTGGGTTCTAGCGCCTCCGGGGTCCTTCAGCAGCAGCAGTGTTTCTTCCTCAGTTCTGGAGTCTAGCGCCTCCGGGGTCCTTCAGCAGCAGTGTTTCTTCCTTCTTCTTGGGTTCTAGTACCTCCGGGGTCCTTCAGCAGCAGCAGTGTTTCTTCCTCAGTCCTTGGTTCTAGCACCTCCGGGTCCTTCAGCAGCAGCAGTGTTTCTTTCTTGGTCCTGGGGTCTAGCGCCTCCGGGTCCTTCAGCAGCAGTGTTTCTTCCTCGGTCCTGGGTTCTAGCGCCTCCGGGGTCCTTCAGCAGCAGTGTTTCTTCCTCGGTCCTGGGTTCTAGCGCCTCCGGGGTCCTTCAGCAGCAGCAGTGTTTCTTCCTCAGTCCTGGGTTCTAGCGCCTCCGGGGTCCTTCAGCAGCAGCAGTGTTTCTTCCTTGGTCCTGGGGTCTAGCACCTCGGGGTCCTTCAGCAGCAGCAGTGTTTCTTCCAGTCCTGTGGTCTGGTGCCTCCGTGGTCCTTCTGCAGCAGGGTTTCTTCCTCGGTCCTGGGGTCTAGCACCTCCGGGTCCTTCAGCAGCAGCAGTGTTTCTTCCTCGGTCCTGGGGTCTATCCCCTCCGGGGTCCTTCAGCAGCAGCAGTGTTTCTTCCTCAGTCCTGGCGTCTAGTGCCTCCGGGGTCCTTCAACAGCAGTGTTTCTTCCTCAGTCCTGGCGTCTAGCGCCTCCGGGGTCCTTCAGCAGCAGTAGTGTTTCTTCCTCGGTCCTGGGGTCTAGCGCCTCCGGGGTCCTTCAGCAGCAGCAGTGTTTCTTCCTCGGTTCTGGGGTCTAGCGCCTCCGGGGTCCTTCAGCAGCAGCAGTGTTTCTTCCTCGGTCCTGGGGTCTAGCGCCTGCGGGGTCCTTCAGCAGCAGCAGTGTTTCTTCCTCAGTCCTGGGGTCCAGCGCCTCCGGGGTCCTTCAGCAGCAGTAGTGTTTCTTCCTCGGTCCTGGGGTCTAGCGCCTCCGGGGTCCTTCAGCAGCAGCAGTGTTTCTTCCTCAGTCCTGGGGTCTAGCGCCTCTGGGGTCCTTCATCAGCTGTGTTTCTTCCTCGATCCTTGGGGCTAGCGTTTCCGGGGTCCTTCAGCAGCAGCAGTGTTTCTTCCTCGGTCCTGGGTTCTAGCGCCTCCGGGGTCCTTCAGCAGCAGCAGTGTTTCTTCCTCAGTCCTGGGGTCTAGCGCCTCTGGGGTCCTTCATCAGCTGTGTTTCTTCCTCGATCCTTGGGGCTAGCGTTTCCGGGGTCCTTCAGCAGCAGCAGTGTTTCTTCCTCGGTCCTGGGTTCTAGCGCCTCTGGGGTCCTTCAGCAGCAGCAGTGTTTCTTCCTCGGTCCTGGGGTCTAGGACCTCCGGGGTCCTTCAACAGCAGTGTTTCTTCCTCAGTCCTGTGGTCTGGTGCCTCCGGGGTCCTTCAGCAGCAGTGTTTCTTCCTCAGTCCTGGGTTCTAGCGCCTCCGGGGTTCTTCAGCAGCAGCAGTGTTTCTTCCTCAGTCCTGGGGTCTAGTGCCTCTGGGGTCCTTCAGCAGCAGCAGTGTTTCTTCCTTGGTCCTGGGGTCTAGCGCCTCCGGGTCCTTCAGCAGCAGCAGTGTTTCTTCCTCGGTGCTGGGGTCCAGCGCCTCCGGGTCCTTCAGCAGTAGTGTTTCTTCCTCGGTGCTGGGGTCTATCCCCTCCGGGGTCCTTCAGCAGCAGTGTTTCTTCCTCAGTCCTGGGGTCTAGGGCCTCCGGGTCCTTCAGCAGCAGCAGTGTTTCTTCCTTGGTCCTGGGGTCTAGCGCCTAGGGGTCCTTCAGCAGCAGCAGTGTTTCTTCCTCGGTCTTGGGGTCTAGCGCCTCCGGGTCCTTCAGCAGCAGCAGTCTTTCTTCCTCGGTCCTGGGGTCTATCCCCTCAGGGGTTTGTCAGCAGCAGCAGCGTTTCTTCCTCAGTCTTGTGGTCTGGTGCCTCCAGGTCCTTCAGCAGCAGTGTTTCTTCCTCGGTGCTGGGGTCTAGCGCCTTCAGGTCCTTCAGCAGCAGTGTTTCTTCCTCAGTCCCGGGGTCTTGCACCTCCGGGGTCCTTCAGCAGCAGCAGTGTTTCTTCCTCGGTCCTGGGGTCCTTCAGCAGCAGCAGTGTTTCTTCGTCTTCCTGGTGTCTAGCGCTTCCGGGGTCCTTCAGCAGCAGTGTTTCTTCCTCGGTCCTGGGGTCTAGCGCCTCCGGGGTCCTTCAGCAGCAGTAGTGTTTCTTCCTCGGTCCTGGGGTCTAGCGCCTCCGGGGTCCTTCAGCATCAGCAGTGTTTCTTCCTCAGTCCTGGGGTCCAGCGCCTCCGGGGTCCTTCAGCAGCAGTAGTGTTCCTTCCTCGGTCCTGGGGTCTAGCGCCTCCGGGGTCCTTCAGCAGCAGTAGTGTTTCTTCCTCGGTCCTGGGGTCTAGCGCCTCCGGGGTCCTTCAGCAGCAGCAGTGTTTCTTCCTCAGTCCTGGGGTCCAGCGCCTCCGGGGTCCTTCAGCAGCAGTAGTGTTTCTTCCTCGGTCCTGGGGTCTAGCGTCTCCGGGGTCATTCAGCAGCAGCAGTGTTTCTTTCTCGGTCCTGGGGTCTAGCACCTCCGGGTCCTTCAGCAGCGGCAGTGTTTCTTCCTCAGTCCTGGGGTCTAGGGCCTCCGGGTCCTTCAGCAGCAGCAGTGTGTCTTTCCTGGTCCTGGTGTCCAGCGCCTCCGGGTCCTTCAGCAGCAGCAGTGTTTCTTCCTCGGTCTTGGGGTCTAGCGCCTCCGGGGTCCTTCGGCAGCAGTGTTTCTTCTTCGGTCCCGGGGTCTAGCGCCTCCTGTAGAAGGAAGGGCCCCAGGATCCTGGTCTCTGGCCTCAGCTTCCTCTTCAGTGCTGTGCAGAGCTCCTTGATGTCAGCAGCAGCACCGGATGTGCTGCTGTTTTCAGGTTATATCCTGTCCTAGGATTATTGGATCCAATCCAACTGTCCAATCGGATTCATGGTTCACCCCAAACCTTTGAAGGCGGCCTGTGAAGTTGTGGGTGAACCACAAACTATCTCTCCTCCATTCAGGACAAATATTCAAGACCGACAGTGGCACAAGGCTGTGAATCCTTATAATGGAGGACAGGAGTTTGAGGAGCTGGGGGGGGGCCGGGGTGAGACAAAGAGGATGACTGTAGGTACTGACTACAACCAAGACTTTGATACACCCTACAACAGAAAGCCTTTTACACACACGACGAGGCCCCGATCACAGCACACGTGAACCTCACCTCACATGCCCACAAGCACTGCATCCTATAGACCTAGCCTGAAGGTACCTGAGGAGCCTGATTGCACCGTGAGGCCCTGTTAATGGCAATGCAGCACTGTACACATCTGTGCCAAACATGCATCCTGCACATACCTACAGATGGAGCCCAGATATGACGTATTACACAGAGTCAGAAGGTAGTGTCAGTAGGAGCTCTCCTCGCTGAGTTTGAGGCGACATCTACCCCACTACTATACTCGCTCGCCACAAACCTTTAGTAGTGTCGTGGGCTGGTCATTTGAGGGGGATCCAATCAGGTTAAAAGCAGGACCTCCCGGGTTGGAGCTCAACCTCGTACTCTGCTCGAGAGCAACACACTAGATGTAAAGCACGGGTCAGGGGGCTCGTGGTGCGGGGCTCCTGCAAAAGAAGAATACTGTGCCAGGAAAGTAAAACGGAAATAGTTTGTCTCATGGACACTGCGCCAAAACCTTTGTCCCTACTGTTCACGGTCTCGGTGTGACTGCTGACATCCTGCCATACACCCGGCTTGGATTCGGTGCCTGCTCTCCTGGCTGCCTGTTCCTTGTTGCAGACTCTGCATCAGAATGTTGCCAGCTATCTCGAGCCTGCCTGTTCTCAGCTGCGGTCCTGTATGAGGTTGGTGCCTGCTCCCTCTTGCAGACCCTGTAAAGAGCTGGTGTCTGCTCTCTCTGCAGGCACCTGCCTGACAACTGTCATAGACCATGAAATCATGTGACATCTATGCTCTTTCTCTCTGGCTGCCTATTTCTTGTCTTCTACTCTGCATGGTGCCTGCTGTCTGTTCTTAGTCACAGACCCTGTATGAGGCTGGCACTTGCCGTCTTCCTGTGACTGTCTGTTCTCTTCACAGACCCAGTATGAGGCTGGCACCCACTGTCTTTCTGTGACTGTCTGTTCTCAGTCACTCACCCTGTATGAGGCCGGCAACTGCTGTCTTCCTGTGACTGTATGTTCTCAGTCACAGAACCTGTATGAGGCTATCACCGGCCGTCTTGCTGTGACTCTGTTCTCCATCGAAGATCCTGTAGGAGACTGATACATGCTCTCAATATGTCTATTCTCCGTCACAGACCCTTGTATGAGGCGGTACCTGGTCCCCTCTGTGACTATTCTCTGTTATAGACCATGTACATGTTTGATGCACGCTCTCCTATTTTGGTTGTCTGTTTTCTGTTGCAGACCCTACCTGGGATTGCTGACTGTACTCTTCATGTGTCTGTTCTCTGTCACAGACCCTGCCTGGGATTGGTACCTGCCTCTTCCTGTGTCTGTTCTGTCACAGTCCCTGCCTGGGGTTGGTACCTGCACTCTTCTTGTGTCTGTCTCTTCTCTGTCACATCCCCTGCCTGGGTTTGGTGCCTGCAGTCTTCCTGTGCCTCTTCTCTTTCACAGACTTTTTAGAACTTAGGGTCTCTTGTTGTCAATGGTATACACCTTTGTCCAAATAGGGACCCTTGCGTCTAAGTCAGGGAAAGGGGATTACACTACTGGACAACGCCTGTTCACCCCTTGGTAGCTTGGCATGAGGAGACCGGCATATCTCAGAGGCAGTGTGTTAAGCATTTGTGAACACATATAGTAATACAGTGAAAACACTACAGATGGACACCACAACGGGTTGTATAAAAATAAGTATTCTTTATATAGACTTATCACAAGACCACAAACGACAAAAATCCACAATACTATAATCACAATTAATACTTCATGATGGTAGAAGCAATTCAAAAATAGGTTCTTCAATTAAAGCAGTCTTTAGCAACAGATAACTCCAACATGAGTTATCAAGACGTCAAGGTCAAAGTGTTCCCACAGTATGGCGCAGACCGCGAGATGCGCAGCGTCGGGCCCAGAGTCAAAACAGACCCCCACAGAACAGTACCTTGGAAAGAAAAACAAAGACCCCTCATGGCGTCGGGGAGATGCAATGTTGTTGGTGCGTTGCAGCGTCGGTTCCTTGTTTCGAAGGAGATGATGCGTCTGTGTTCTGGATGCTTGCTCTGGCAGGGGAGCCTTTGGTTCCTGACCGGAGAGGAGATGACGTTACGATGGCGCCGACACCACATTTCCTTACGATGTCACAATGTTGATGAGTTCTTGGCCACCTTCGTGGAGGATCGGCTTAATGATGATGTCAGTTTTGGAGTCGATGCGGCACAGCAGCAAGCTTTGGGCTACATGTACCAGTCCGAGCAGCGCTCACGACTTCTATGCAGATTGTTGCGATGTTTGCTGGCATTCGTTTTGCAGATTCCTTCTGTAGCGACTGAAACAGCACTTCCAGAAGCAAGCAAACAGAAGGGGTGAAGCCTTTTGTATCCCTGAGACTTCGGACAGGAGGCAAGCTCAGTTCAAGCCCATGGAGAAATATTCTGCTAGAATATGTATGTATTTTGGTATTTATTGAGCGCATATATCACCCGTAGGTCTCATAGCGCTAGCTAATACTCTGGACAGATTGACCTCCAAGACAGCCGGACAGGAGGGACTGTGCTAGAATAGCCAGGTTTTGAGGAGTCTACAAACATTTTTGTGGTCAGTTTCCAGGCAGAGGGGTAGAGGCAATTTGTTCCAGGTTTCGGGCGCTATCCGGGTAAAGGATCTGCCACCATTCCTAACGGTACGAACCTTAGGCACTGTTAGGTGGTACTTGCTAGTGGACCTAAGGGTTCTTACCTGTTGGTGTATTGTAAGCTTTTTGGCTAGGTAATGTTGTCCTTTGTTATTAAGTCTTATGCACCAGACAGCAGAGTTTAAAATGAATCCTCTTTTTGACTGGAAGCCAGTGGAGGGTCCTTAGACTAGGCGCAGAGGGAGAATGTGGGGCACATTTAGGAGCAGTCTGGCCACTGTGTTCTGCTTGACCTGGAGTTTGGCCAGTTGCTCTACATTAGTATAGGCAAGGAGTGAGTTACCATAGTTCGGTCGACTAATAGTCCCTGTACTAAGGGCATGCAGGAGGAAAGAGGGATCCACTTAAATATTTTCCTGAGACTGTGCATGAGTCCGTAGCAGATGCGGAACAGATTGTTGATGTGGTCTAACATGGAGAGTCTGGAATTAAACCAAGATTGCGCACAGCTGTCTTGGGTGGAGGGCAGGGTCCCAGGCTGGAGGGCCACCAGTCGTTGTTCCATAGTTTTGATGCGTCCCCGAACAGAGCAAAATCTCTGTTTGGTTGGCATTAAGGAGGAGGTGGTTATTCGTCATCCAATCGTTTATTGCTGACATGCAGTGTTTGAAACGCTTTTTGGTCTCTGGGACGTCCGGTCCCAAGGTGATTAATAGCTGTGTGTCATATGTGTAAGACACTGTCTGTAAACCAAAAGCTTTAATAAGTTTGGCTAGTGGTGGCACGTACAGGTTAAAAAGCGTAGGGCTCAAGATAGAACCTTGTGGGACACCTTTGTTGATTGGCTGGCTTTTCAAGGAGAAGTCTCCTATTTGAACCTTGGAGTAACGGTCCGTCAGATAGCTCTTGAGCCAGTTCAGTGCGTGCTCTCGACACCAGATACACGTAGGCAATCAAGAAGGATGCCGTGCGAAATGGTGTTGAAGGCTGCCAACAGGTCAAGAAGGACCAGTATGGCTGATTGTCTGGCATCCAAGAAAAGTCTGATGTTATCGACAATTTCAAGGCATACTAAACTCGAATCTCTACCTCGTCTCCTGGGTCAGTTAGGATTATAAGATGTAATAATCAAACCGCCCATTGTGGCCTATGGGGACGGGTAGCCTTTCAATAGTGAAAAAACGAAATAGGTTGTAATTCACTATCAGGACATGCCAGGGCATGTCCTACCTTTTACATACAACGCACCCTGCCCGTAGGCCTGCTATAGGGGTGACTGATATATAGAAAAGGGAAGGTTCAAGGACTGGTGAGCGGTTGCACTCGCTGAGTCAAAACAGCAGTCCCAGACTGCGTACAGTCTCTACAATAGCAGGCCCGAGTTACACCTTACGGGCTGCTTTGGTGGGTGGCACAATCGGTGCTGCAAGTCAACCAGCAGCATTTGATTTACAAGCCCTAGGCGCACGCAGTGCACAATACTAGGGTCTGACAGTAAATCAAATGAGTCAATCATGGAGTCACTAATCAAAATAGAAGTTTAACTCAGGGAGCACTTGCACTGTCACAGACAGTGCCTGGGGTTGATGCCTGCACTCTTTCTGTGTCTGTCTGTTCTGTCACAGACCCTGCCTGGGGTTGGTGCCTGCACTCTTCCTTTGTCTGTCCGTTCTCTGTCACAGACGCTGCCTGGGGTTGGTACCTGCTCTCTTCCGGTGTCTGTTCTCTGTCACAGCCCATGCCTGAGGTTGGTGCCAACACTCTTACTGTGTCTGTTTACTGTCAAAGACCCTGCCTGGGGTTGGTGCCTGCACTCTTCCTGTCTCTGTTGGTTCTCTGTCGTAGACCCTGCCTGGGGTTGGTACCTGCTCTCTTCTGTGTCTCTTCTCTGTCACAGACACTGCCTTGGGTTGGTACCTCCTCTCTTCCTGTGTTTGTCTGTTCTCTGTCAAAGACCTTGCCTGGGGTTGGTGCCTGCACTCTTCCTGTGTCTGTCTGTTCTCTGTCACAGACCTTGCCAGGGGTTGGTGCCTGCACTCTTACCGGGTCTGTTCTCAGTTACAGACCCTACCTGGGGTTGGTGCCTGCACTCTTCCTCTGTCTGCCTGTTCTCTGTCACAGACCGTGCCTGGGGTTGGTACCTGCTCTCTTCCTGTGTGTCTGTTTCTGCCACATACCCTACCTGGAGTTGGTGCCTGCACTCTTCCTGTGTCTGTTCTCTGTCACAGACCCTGCCTGGAGTTCGTGCCTGCATTCTTCCTGTGTCTGTTCTCTGTCTGTTTACTGTCAAAGACCCTGCCTGGGGTTGGTGCCTGCACTCTTCCTGTCTCTGTTGGTTCTCTGTCGTAGACCCTGCCTGGGGTTGGTACCTGCTCTCTTCTGTGTCTCTTCTCTGTCACAGACACTGCCTTGGGTTGGTACCTCCTCTCTTCCTGTGTTTGTCTGTTCTCTGTCAAAGACCTTGCCTGGGGTTGGTGCCTGCACTCTTCCTGTGTCTGTCTGTTCTCTGTCACAGACCTTGCCAGGGGTTGGTGCCTGCACTCTTCCTCTGTCTGCCTGTTCTCTGTCACAGACCGTGCCTGCGGTTGGTACCTGCTCTCTTCCTGTGTGTGTCTGTTTCTGCCACATACCCTACCTGGAGTTGGTGCCTGCACTCTTCCTGTGTCTGTTCTCTGTCACAGACCCTGCCTGGAGTTCGTGCCTGCACTCTTCTTGTGTCTGTTCTCTGTCACAGACCCTGCCTTGGGTTGGTACGTGCTCTCTTCCTGTGTCTGTTCTCGGTCACAGACCCTGCATGTGGCTGGCACCTGTACAGAACAAGGTCCTGATATGGTTATTCAGTCAGTGAGATGTAGATGTAACATATTCAAGAAAGGGGACATAACAGTGTCTGGCTTCTTCTCTGTGATACTTAGGGCTGGTTATCACAATTCTGATATGTGGGACTGGTACTTACAATCTGGATATGTTTGTCTTGTACTTACCTTATTAATGTATGACTGGTACGTACAGTCTGGGCAGGTGTCACAGGTACTTGTGATCTGGAGGCTATCCTGGTCGCCTGCCCTCTTGTTAGCAGGCACACTGGAGACAATATGGGTAGGGTTTGGTCTCTTTTATTAAGACTCACTTCTTCATTTATCCCAAAAGTTTGCGGGTAGTTATGTTTTTTCACAGACTTGAACAATGTTGGTGTAAAACAAAACAAATAAGTCCACATTCAGAGGAAGCGATTTTCTTCTTGTTAGGGTACCATCCCAGCCTTGTTTTCTCCCTCAGGCTGAAATACCGGAAAAGGAACATAAAAAAAACAAAAGAAAGATGGACACAGTTGGATCACTTTGGTGTGGTGCCAGTTTTGGGGAAAAAGTGCTCCTGTCACCTGTGCTTCCTAACGTGTTGAGCCTAGGTGACAGGGGGATTTCAGTGTCGAGCCTAGGTGCCAGGGGGATTTCAGTGTTTCAGGATAGAGTGACCCATAACCCCGCCCACAAGCCCTTAAGACAAATAAGTCGTGCTCGGGGCACTTGCCTGGAACCACAAGCCTCCTGGGCCGCGGGGTTGGGAGTCCCAGCCTCCTCTTCTCTGGTTGGAAAGCTGGACTCAATATCGTTGTTCCCGTAGGGGGTCTCTCCTCGGCTGCTTCTCATCCTGCTCACGGTCGAATCTTCGGTCCTCTCTTCCTTGGCTCCTTCTTTCTCCTCCGCGTACCTCCTCTGGTCGATTCCCGGCATCTCCTTGACCTCGCTTGCTCGCCCCCCTGCTCTCTAGTTTGTGGTCCGTCGATTCCCTGCTGGGCTACTGGACTGTTCACCCTGCTTATGGTCTGAAACATGGCAGCTGCCATGTTGGAAATGGCGTGAAGATCTGCAGTCGCAGGAGCAAAACCCTCACAGTACTGTAGTGACAATTTTTCATGTCTCGGAGAGGCGTGGGCGCCGCCACGCCTCTCGGAGAGATCTTGTAAACAAGTAAGGGACTCTAAGCCCCGCTCCTTCTTTTCATTGGGTAGTGTCAGCGTTTAGGGTAAACGCTGGCTATCCATTGAAAAGGAGGCTTTTTAGTTGCCACCCTGTCCGCTTTTGAGACAGCCCCTCCGGACAGGAGATGTGCACGCGCACTGCACATCTCCTGTCCCCGGAGGCTGGCAGCGCGCGCATTGCGCACTTTCGGTTTCCCTCCCCACTTCGGCTCCACGGACTCAGAGGCCTTTCCACGCTCACCTCATAGCTAACGTTTCAGCACCCTTCCTGCTGCTCAGCAGGCCCCGGGACCCTTGGTGTTCCGGGAGGTGTCCCTATTGCCCCCGCACAGCCTCCTCCAGCTGAAGCCCAGCGCTCCTACTGACTACTCTATTGACATTACCTCATCGATCGATCGATTCAACGTTACGGCGCAGATTATCCGCCATCTTGGTTGTGTCTGCGCTGCTGTCAGTGAAACAGAAGACAGGCTACGGCACAGCTTTCCAAACTTTTCATGTTGGTGACACACTTTTTGGAGATGCATAATTTTGTGACACAGGAAGGCAGTGTAGCGAGCGAGCCCGAACCACCGAAGGGAAGTTCGGGGGGGGAAGGGGGGGGAGGGTTTCTCTCCCCGGAAGAACATTTTAAGAAATACAAGTGGGCAAATGGTCTCCCTCCTCTCCCTCCCTCTTGTCTGTGTCCCTCCCTCTTGTCTGTGTCCCTCCCTCTTGTCTGTGTCCCTTCCTCTTGTTTGTCTCTCTCCCTCTTGTCTCTCTCCCTCTTGTCTCTCTCCCTCTGTCTCTCTCTGTCTCTCGCTCTGTCTTCCTCCCTCCCTCTTGTCTGTCTCCCTCTTGCCTCTCTCTCTTGTCTGTCTCCCCCCACCCTGTCTTCCTCTTTCTCTCTCCCTCTGTCTGTCACCCTCTGTCACCTCACCCCAGCTTCCTGGGCACCCACACAGCCGCACCCGAGCACTTCACAGGTCTTTAAAAGACCATAGAGCAGAGTGTCTAGGGATGCCTCTTAATTAGCAGCAATTATGTGCTAAGTGCCTGCGACACGCCCACCATTTGCAGGTGACACAGTACTGTATCTGGGCACACAGTTTGGAAAGCTCTGGGCTACGGACTGTGATCCAAGCAACATAGTAGAACAGAGACGTAAACACGGAGAAAACGAAGACTTACACATAGGTTCTATACAGAAGCGCCGAAGAATGAATATGGATGTTTAACGGTGGCCATCAAGGAATGGGCGGTGGGGTTGTGTGTAGGAGTAGTCACTACCTAGCAATAGCTAATGACTGATGTGTGCGAGTGGGTGGCCCAGTGACTGCTCTAGACACGCAGTCTTGCTGTGGTAAATATTTTACCTGATCTATTTTTCCGTATAATTATCATTACAAGACAGCTCATAAAAATGAGAGGCAGAGTCCGTGGTATCTGAGTCTTACGGGGTTTATTAGAGAAAAACCTCGAGGTTGGAGATCATGTTCCGTCACCACTAGGGTACGGGAAGGGATAGTCAACGTTTTATTAACATTACACATTATATATAGTAAAATACATCATTGAATTCAATACAGTAGGCGTAACAGGTGAAAAAGAGCGAGATAAGAGCACATGTGCGTAATAGGAGGCGTGAAAATAGGCGTACACGCAGGCGTGCACTGTACATGTCAGAGGAACGTCACATGTGGGTGGGTGCATAGAGAAAGTTGCAGAATCAGCAGAAAGGTGTGGATGCGCGCGCAGCTAGCATGACGTGACATAGATGTGGTAACTGGGGAGAACTTTAACACTAGTAGAGGAGACAGAAGTCTGGGATGTCAGAACGACCTGGACCTATAACATATCTGATATCTTGTGTTTGGAGGATGTATTATCTGGAGTAAAAGGTCTCTCGGGCAGAGGCTTTTCTATACTGAATGCTAGTGCATTCATATGTGTCTACGTGCAGGGCCATGAGCCTACTATGGCAACGGGAACTGTAAATTACTTGCATGGAGGCAGGAAGGCTTGCTCTTTGCTCTGCAGACGGGGAGATGTTTACCTAAATCACTAGACAGGAATGTATTTTCGAGGAGGCTGAACAGATAACTTGAAGGCATAATACAGTTTTGGCAGGCAGGCCAGGTTGAGCCAGGCACCGCTTCGCTTGGCAGGAAGTAAGGCAGAGGTCAGGGATATATGTTCAGGCTGCAGTATTCAGAGGCAAAAGGCAGAAAGGGCTCGGAGACAAAAATCAGGGCCTAGCTCGGTAGAGCCAGGAAAAACGTAAAAGTGTACCATGTAAAGACGTTGGCATGGTATAGTTAGGAACTGAATTATCGATCCATTCATGGTGGATCTGAAAGAGGACATGTTAACGTTGGACGCAAATGTATTTGCGTCTTCATATTCGGTCATGGAGGGAAATTACATGTACTTGAAGCACGTACATGGAGACGTTTGGGTACACGTTAGGGGACATACTTGACCATAAAAATTTCAATTACCTCACCCTGTCTTCCTCTTTCTCTCTCCCTCTGTCTGTCACCCTCTGTCACCTCACCCCAGCTTCCTGGGCACCCACACAGCCGCACCCGAGCACTTCACAGGTCTTTAAAAGACCATAGAGCAGAGTGTCTAGGGATGCCTCTTAATTAGCAGCAATTATGTGCTAAGTGCCTGCGACACGCCCACCATTTGCAGGTGACACAGTACTGTATCTGGGCACACAGTTTGGAAAGCTCTGGGCTACGGACTGTGATCCAAGCAACATAGTAGAACAGAGACGTAAACACGGAGAAAACGAAGACTTACACATAGGTTCTATACAGAAGCGCCGAAGAATGAATATGGATGTTTAACGGTGGCCATCAAGGAATGGGCGGTGGGGTTGTGTGTAGGAGTAGTCACTACCTAGCAATAGCTAATGACTGATGTGTGCGAGTGGGTGGCCCACTGACTGCTCTAGACACGTAGTCTTGCTATGAGTATGGACCGGCTCGGCAGAGATAAGCTGAAAACTTCACCTGTAGTTATTACGCACTCTTCCGCCCATTCCAAGATGGCCGCCCCGGTATGCTCCGTTTATCAGCACGGAGCACATGCAAAACTTTAAGGGGTGCTTTCCAGGTGAGTCGAGGAGATGCTCTGAATTTGGGGGTTAGTGGTTTGTTTAAAGTGAAGTCATTGTGCATATCCGGTTCCTGGGGTGTTCCTGGGATCAGATGGCCTTTCAGGACAGAGGGAAACACAGTAGCAGAAAGAAATCACGAGTGCTTCCAGAGGGAGTTCAGCTTTGTGATACCCTCAATAGCAATCAATGCTAGTTTTTAGGTCGAAGCCTGCTAGCAGTGCATGCGCTGTAGCAGGCAAAGAGATATTGTCAGGAGGGGTTTTCAATACAGCATGAAGCCACGCCCCTTTTTTCCATTGGCAGGCCTCTCAAAACGGAGGCCTGCCATTAAAAAAAAAAAGCTCCTGTTTTGCAGATTTGTCTGCTCTGGATACCGCCTCTTGAGGACTCCATGACCCGCCTTACGGTATCACGACAATATTTCTTGAAATATCGCCTTGGCAACCATGAGGCAGGTCAGGGAGTCCTGGAGGGGCGGGATTCAGTATCCTGTTTCCGCCCCGTTTTTTTTCCTTGCGTTTCTGCCGTCATTTTGTTGTTCTTCTAACGCGTCTGCGTGTGTTTCTATGTTTGTGTGTTTCTATATGTCTCTACCAGTGTCTCCTGTGTGTCTCTTTTCCTGTGTCTGAGTGTGTTTGTTCGTGTGTGTGAATTACTATGTCTGTGCTTCCCCGGTTTCCATCTGTCACAGCAAACTTCGGGAACTTGGTACAGGAGCAGTCCTAGCAGACGGAGTCCTGGGCTGGAACGGCGGGACTGCTGCTGAAGAGGGCTCAAAGAGAGGCTGAAGCGCGGGGAAGCTGCACCTCTGAGAGGTGGTGAAGCATCAAAGAGCACAGCCAGGGACCCTGGAGCCCGACTGAGACAGCCAGACCGGAGCAGGATGAGGGGCCTCTGGATCTGCGCGCTCCTACTGCTCGCGTCCATCCTGTCCGACCCGGCACGCAGATCGCCCCAGAGCACTGAAGGTGAGGACAGCGCCGCGGCGAGGGAGTGATGTTTCGGGGCGCTCCCGGGTCAGGGGAACCACACTTCGAGCATTGTTAGCTACCGGGCAGCCCAGGGTGTAATGGGGGAGGGAGCGCCCGGAGTTTATAATTTTTTCGTGTTTCATGGTATCTGGGAGTAGAGCGCAGTACCTTTGCAGATATAGGTGCATGCTGCTTTGCTGTTGAGGTACAGACCTATAGTTGAATCATTAAGCAGCCCCAGCCCCAGCCTACGAAATACACGGTGCACACCTGGCATGGAGAAATATATATATTGTGTATATCTCACTATTTGACGCATCACGTGTTATTTTTATGTTGTTTTTTGAACATCACAAAGAGGTTTATGTGGGGAAGAAGTGCTCTTGAGTCATTGATTTTTATATGAAATATTCACACGTTTGCCGGACTGTCAGCACGCCGGCTTATTTGCCTTTGTTATGTTCAATAGGCTGTGTTCAATAGGTTGTGTCAGCATATACATTGGGTCTTGGTGGCACATTCACCACGGGGAGATATGACGCTCTGGATTGGTAGTTGCCCTGCTTTAGTTCAGAGGGCCAGCTGGGCATGGGGCACATAGTCTCGGGTGTCTCATTGGCTCTGAAGACACTTTGGCTCAGTTGGCGCGGCACAATGGTAACTAATGTTCACTAATGTATAGTGTATCTGCACCAGTGCGCAGCGTGTCACATGGGCTAGTGTAAGGAAGCTAATGCTGCTAGAACTGTAAAATATGCAAAACAATTAGGGTTCAGTGCAACTCCTGTACAAAGGGAAGCTGCGCTGCTGGCTGACACAGTGCACGTGAAAATCATATTCCGTCCGTCAAATCATTCCTTAGCCCTAAAAAGTAGTGGGGTGGTCATCCAACGTGATGTCATGTGTGACGAATTTTTGATAAAGTTTGATAAGTGTTGAATTATTGAATTGCTAGTTATGTATTGTCATGTTTATTTGAATGTTTTATGGTAATAAACATGGCCTTTTTTCACCCACAACACTGGTTGTCGAATCACTGATTTCTGGATGGGAGCGGGGCTGGGAGCAAACTGGGGTTCCGGGGCCTATAAACTGATAACCTAGTTGCTGACCTGTAACATAGCCGATGAGTACATTCAGGTAATGCATGGCCTGGTAACATAGTTACCTTTTATTGAGGTAACTTGGGCGCGTAGCCAATAAACCTTTTTGTGCAACCTGTACCTGGCAACCTAGCTAGCCACCTTCTTCATGTATTGTGTAGCCTGGTAACACAGCTAGCTTCCTAGTTCATGGGACCTGTAGCCTGCTAAGTTAGCAGACCAAGTATATCATGTAAACTCCAACCTGGTAACGTAGCTGGCCACCTTCATCAGACAACCTGTAGAGTATTGACATAGCTGATGACTTTATATAGGCAACCTGCAGTCGGATAACATAGCTGATGACCAGGTAACTTGTAGTCTCATAATGTAGCTGGAGACCTGCTGAAGGTAGCCTTTTTCCCGGTAAAGTAGCTGATTATGCTCAAGTAACCTTTGACATTGGAGCATAGTTGAGTGCCTTCTTCCGTCACCTTTAGCTTGTAAAAAAGCTCCTGTTCAGCCTTTGCATACACAGTGGCGGTGCGTCCATTGGGGGCGTTGGGGCGTTGCCCCACTAGCCATGGACGACCGCACTGCAGCGCCAACATGCATTAAAAAATGTTTTTTTGTTTTAAATAGCGGCGCGCACTGACTCAAGCGCACTACCGGCCCGACAGCATCGGGCATCTTTAAGGTCGGAACGAAGTAGGCCGGGGGAAGGGGGGGGCGGGGCTGCGACGCACAGGCAGCCAGAATATCTATGACACTCACACACACCGCGCAAGTGAAATCCAGGAGAAGGCAATATTCATACTTGCCCGCGCATGCGTACACTGGTACACCTTCCCCCCACCCCCGTCCATGTCACCCAGAGAAACAGGCAGGGACCCGGGGTCCCGGGCACAATATGAGCAGATAGCAGGCTGCTCGTTAGCCAATCCTGGCGCAGTGGCGCTGTTCACGCTGCGCCAGGATTGGCTGCTGCAGCAGGATGGTGACGTGCTGCACAACAAGAGCGAAATTGAAAGCAGAAGAAAGTAGTGATCAGTGTCGTCGTTGTTATTGTGTGCCTGCCTGCTGCATACATCTACTACGGACAGTCCGGACCGCCTGGTGCTTTGTGTGAGTCCTCCCGTCTACTGCTGCTGCGTCGGTCTGAACGGAAGACAGACATCGAGGACTCGGAGCAGATCACCAGAGAGAGAGAAGTTCCAGATAGTCGACGTCACGGTCACCACCACCACCGCGACCCACGTAAGTTTTTACTGCCACTGTCTGATCTCAATAGTACAGGAACAAAGTCCCGTGTGCAAGCAGAGCACATTGGAGGGTGGGCTGGGTACAGGACCAAGCTTGGCCCACTGGGCATTGCAACTCTTTGTACATGGACTGAGATGGGAAGTCCTGCATGGCGCTGCATAGAGTTGCGGTGGGCCGCACCGGTTCCAAGCTGTGAGGTGCTGCCGCTGCGATGACAGGCCCTGTGTTGAGATGCATCACATTCACACTGTATTGGTTCTGATGAGGCTGCTGATCAGGAGCAGTGAGGTGAAGTGATGCGAGGTCCAACCTCGCGCTGCATCATGTTTCATCTGACTGTGTGAGTTCTGAGGGAACCCACAGTTGGGCCAGGAGGAATGCACTCTAACGCCAGTCCTGCGTCTAGGACCCTGGGGGGGGGCAGATCTTGGGGACCAAGACTCTTCCAGCAGCACGGGACAGGCAGGTGCTGTTGAGGCTGGACAGCAGGCCAGATGTAGAGCAGGCCTCTGGAGCTTGTTTTGTTGCTGTATGTCAGAATAGCTCAAAAACAGGATATTTATATCGATTTTTATATCATATGAATTTGACCCATGGGTATCAGAACGCCTTACAGAATGTTCACACCAACATTTACTGACCATATACAAGGAAAAAAAGTAAAATATATATACAGACAATATACAAGGAAGTTAATAGACCACTGGACGTACATTGTAATAATATGTAAACGATGGTGCAGTGAAATTAGATTATGCAGTTTGGTGTACAGGAGGAACATTATTAAAAGTCAGCACAAATAAATTCAAAGGAATGATCAGGTTATTTGATGGTAAGAGGGCGATGACATGTCTGATGTATTTGACTAGAGATGACGGAATGGGGTCGGTTAGGTGTGATGTCGTCGTCTTGGTAGCAAGAATTTTTGTGACTTCTTCTTCAGAGATATTTTCTAACTTGGTCTACGAAGCATTGTTTTTCTGTTTTACAGGATTGAGGTTGGTTGTGTTGGCACACAGAGGTGGTGGGTTTGGGGGTTCATTGGTAGATGAAGAATCATTAGTAAGGGGTGAGGAGGTGGGCGTGTCCAGTGAGTTCGATGTTTGCTATTTTCTCACACAAGCACCTAGAAAATTCCTCAAAGCGCCCAATAGAGCCATCAGTGGAGACTTGTGAAAGGGAAGAGGTTTTCTCTTTGATGATATTAAAAAAGTCTTTCGGTCTGTTTCTAAAGTGGTCAAGTTGGGGGTCAGAAGAAAGAGCACTTCTTTCTATAGAAGTGTTTTTGTGTTTCAGGTGTTCAGCTCCGTGGAGAGAGAGAGATAGGCCAGAGAGGGTTGCTGTCTCCATTTTCTTTCAGCCATCCTAAGTTGATGTTTATCTTTATTCAGGTCCTCGTTAAACCAAGATGTGGAAGGAATGGTTCTTGATTTTTGAGTTTTAGAGGGCCAGCAGTGTCAAGAAGGTTAGCCATTTTAGTAATATAGTGAGAGATGAGGTCCTTGGTGGATGTAAGGTCAAGTGGAGGTTGAATTTGGGAGATAATATGGGATTCTAATATTGACTGGGGAGTTTCGTGCATATTTGTCATCCAGATCTTGGGGCGATTAGTTTGGGTGCGGTGTTTGGGTCGGTTTACATTGAGGCAGAACAGAATTAAGTGGTGATCGGTCCAGTCGATTAGAAGGATGGAGTGGAGGGATATGGAGTTGTGTTTGGGGATGGTATCCATTCACCTTTATCAGCTGCTTGACTGATAGACTGACTCCATGGTATAAGGCTCTTTACAATCCCACTATAATGCATCCAACGCATCCAGAACGACGTCACGGTCACCACCACCACCGCGACCCACGTAAGTTTTTTACTGTGCCAGGCCAGGCCTCCTCTGACCTCTGCCAGTGCCAGTGTCATCCCTAAGTTAACCAGTCACAGTCAGTGCTAATCTAGGCTACCTTAGCTTCCTCATCGTTCCTCGTCAGTCAGACAGTGCTGACAACTTCGGGTCAATACTTGCTATGGCCAGCATCTTTCAGCATTGCTTCTCAGCAGCACCCGTATATGTTTGTTCTCGCTGAGGGTCGCTCTTTAAGGCTCAATGAGTGGAGTATCTCTCTGGACTCCGGCTCTAAATGAAACACCTGGCCTTCCAGGGGTATCCAATGGAAAGGTTTTGGCAAGATTTTGCAGAGGTGTATCGATTGTTCCACTTCAGTTGGTTTGCAGTGCTTCCTGGTTTTGGAAAGTAAGAAAATCTATATATTAATTAGAAACAAATAGACATATAGTGTAACTTCGCAAGCGGCCTGATAAAGCCATCAAATGAAAAAATGCCTGAAGCAGCACAGGGTTGACACGTTTATCTGTGCGTATTGAACTTAAAAAAAAACATGCTCCTTAATAATTTCTGTGTATTGGAGAAACGTGACTTTTGCAATGGCCTCAAATCCTCCAGTGACCAGTTGGCGCTATATCAAAGAAAGTCCGGAAAACAATAATGAACCTTCTCAATATGTTTTCATAGCCTAATGCTCAAACACATCTCTGATGGGTTTTATTTATGCTGCATTTATTGTTCTGCTTTATATGTTTTCAAGCCAAAGGTATGTGTTTAAAGGGGCGATGAGGCCTTTGGATATGAATTCATTCATAGCAGTCAGAGTTGCACGCAGTACGTCTGCCAGTGCACTTAGCAAAGTCAGAGATGACACCAGCTGCTGGTTATTAAACAGGTGGCTCATTACCAGGCAGGGCCAGAATCGAAGGTCATCACACTGGTCAAATGTTAGATCACAAATCTTCAATTACTGCTGAATCGAAGGTCACTAAATGTTAATGATGTCACGAGTTTCACGCGCCGAGGTCCGTTCACTGGCACAATTTGTATTGACTGCACAAAAGCTTTTATATTCAATCAGCAACCTCTTACTTCTGTAAAACCTGCCAGTTTCTCGGCCCTCACATGCACCGGCTAACTAGTTTAAAACCTGCCTCAGCAGTAAAGCGTTGGCGACGAAGCCGCCAGGGACATTCACTGAATACTGACAAGGATTTGATGCAGTGCTCCAGGGTCAGGTCAGGTGTGAATCCCCTTCAAAGGAGATCGTTTGTTCATCAGAAACGGCCGTGAATCTATAGTGCACCCAACACTTCAAGGACGTGCATTTTTAAATTAACATTAGTTTACCTCCTCTATAAGTTTATGCTCTATTTATTTATTTGTTCAGATTAAGCTTATGCATGGACGCATAAGAAAACAGCAGATTGAAAGCAAGACAGACGTGCCATTTAGGAACGTTGAAGTTTTAGGGTTATTGGTTTTGCCTAAAGGCATTTTAGAGTTGCGTCTGATAGTACCAGTTCAGAGAGATAATGATGTAAATACGGGGTGGCTTCACAGTGTACAATCAGAGCAGTGAACGGCACCTTGGAATAACACGAAATGGTATGAGTTGTCAGAGAGAATAAAATATTTTGCCACCCATTCATAAATACATAGTATATGCATTAACGCATGCAATGTATGCAGCCCAGGCTTCACTGACATGTTTTTGTCTTATTTGTGGGTGAGGGAAAAGCTCCAGACACACATCCAAAGAAGAACCTACTGAGCAGTGGCGGTGCGTCCACTCTGTATTCCAATATATATTTTTCTTTGTAATGTTATTGTTTACTGTAGCTACAGTTTGCATTATAGGACAATTATCTGGTAATTGTGTGCTGATTTTTTTCCAAACCTAGTTGTCCGTGCTTCTATTCACTATCATATGGGAATGTGTAGTGTGCACAATAAATTCTGTTGTATTGCTCTAATTCTCTCTCCGGAGCGGAGGGCTCCACATTCCAGAATGTATGTTTAAATCATGGAATATGGGCTCAGCTGAAGGAGGCTTTGTCAAATCGGTCCCTAAAAATGCTTTTACCTATTATTGTTGCTAGACTAGTTATTTACTAGAGCGGTGCGGGCGCTTGTGTGTCACTGTCCAGTTTTGCGCTGCATCTGCAGGTTTTTAGAAGGGTAAGTTAGTTTATTGGTGCAATGCTTTGTGCTGCTTGCGACACTCTGCGGTACGCGAGCACCCATGCGGAGCCTTAATAAAGTTTCTTTCCTTCAGTCTTACTTGATGTGTGTTTACTTTCTCGCTCCTTTTCTCTTATGTACTTTAAATCTTTCTTATGAGGCTGTGTGTGGAGTAGTCTTTGGAAACCATCCGATGTTTTGTGCCTTTGGTAAACCGAGATCCCCATGGGGAGGAGCTTGTTCTGTTAAGGGGCCCTGTGCATCCATCCATTCATGAACAACAGGCCCGTGTAGTATTAATATCACACAAGTGCAGCCTCTTGATTACTTTGCTAGCCCCATGGCTTGCATAATTGCCTGCTTTCCTGATGCCTTACAGGAGAGTTGGTTCATGCAGAACAGCCAGTACAAATGAATGCCCTCTACAACCCAAGGCATCCGGCCGTCTGACGCATCACCCTTAATTGCAGCCTTTGCCCTTTGCCTCATCCAGCCTTTGCTGGAAGTGGGGTGTTTATAGGGCGCAGCGGCCTTTGTGACCTGTAAATGTGGTATTCGGCCCCGACAAGGGCCCTTAAGAGTCTTGGGGCCCCGGAGCTGGTGATTGGTGAATCGCTCCCTATGCCAGGGACAGAGCCCTCTTGTCTTCCCCAGGCCGCAGCGCCCCGGGTCTCTGTCCTGGGGCAGTGTAGGGGTATAAGTACAGAGTGTGTGTGTGTCTGTCCCTGGGTGCACTTGCCAGATAATGTATGTTGTATACTTGTAAAGCGCACAGCTGCCCCAGCAAAGGGGCGTCCCGGCGCTGTATACCGCTGGGGAACCCAGTGTGTGTGCCTGTCCCTGGGGTGTCCTGCGCGCCTCTAATGTGTGTGTGTGTACTTGGCAGTGTGCTGAGGTTCCGTGACGGTTCCGTGACGACTTGAACCCGTGTTTTCAAGTTTGTCGGAAATACCTAATATTGGTATCAGTGAACCGCAAATGATCCATTTAGTATATCCTAGTGTTTTCGCTACGCTACGAGCAAGAGCACTCCTTCCATTGACATATTTCTGATATACCCACGGCATCCATCTTAGATCATGGCCGCCATTTTGTGTTTCCTTGCCCTCACATATGCAATAGCCTCTGATCATTTCATTCACTCCACTTTGATTAAGGACACGTAGCCTTAGCCGGAGATTCACCTCTTACATGACACGTGCACCTTAAACCAGATCACGCTGTAGCTGCATGATTCAACAAAGGCTGCCTCCTCCGCCCGAGGCCAGTCCTGCCAAACTGGTCTTCGTGTCCATTGTACCTGATCATGATTAGGCGGCCGAAGCCGGTAGCCTTGCCCATTTACGACCCACAAACATCCCTTATCCCACTTTTCTATCTTCCACACCTGGCTCTGTTTCTTTCTTTCTGAATCTTTATTAGGGGGAGGTAACGAACTTTACGATGAGGCGGTCCGGGTCCTGAATGCAATATTGACAGGGAATTGTGACAAACTAGTGGGAACCCCTCTCTTCGCAATGTTTGGCCTCAGATATTATCGACGGTTCCTGTGTAACACCAAATATTTATTGTTTTAGACACAAAGGTTTTGGGAATGTATTACATGTAAAGAATTTGCCCCTGGCATAAAAAACCGTATATAAGGAGCAACCCACTTTGTACAAATCGAACAGGCTCCTAGTCTCTGCCCGTGTGTAGATTCTGTGACTTCTGTGTCCCTGCAGTAATAAACCTTTGGTCTTTGACGCCACCATCGAGAAGCCCGTGTTTCTGTTCATTTGTGCACCAAGGCAGGTGGAACTCCGGGGTCTTTGGGTGTTGTACCCTGACACCTCTGGACGGAACCAAAAAGTCCAGAACTCCAGTGCGTCTGTCCCCGGTGTGTGCTGCGCCTCTGATGTCTGTACTTGGCAGAGAGAAGAGTGTGTGTCTGTCCCTGGTGTGTGCTACTGCTACGTCTCTGATGTGTGTGCTTGGCAGAGTACTAGGTGTGTGAGTCTGGGCCTGATGTGTGCTTGGCAGAGAGTGTGTGTGTGTCTGTCCCTGGTGTGTACTGCACCTGTGTGTATGCTTGGCAGTGTGTGTGTGCTGCATGTCTGATGTGTGTACTTGGCAGAGAGTTTGTAACTGTCCCTGGTGTGTGCTACTCCTCTGATGTGTGTGCTTTGCAGTGTGTATGTGTGTCAGTGTCTGTCTGTCCCCGTTGTGTACTTGGCAGAGAGCGTGTGTCTGTCCCTGCTGTGTGCTGTGCCTGTGTTTGTGCTTGGCAGTGTGTGTCCCAGGTGTGTGCTGCACCTCTGGTGTGCGTAGTTGCCATAGAGTTTGTGTCTGTCTCTGGTGTGTGCTGTGCTCCGTCTCCAACACTCTCTCTGTCTTGCTCTTGTCTCTTTTCTCATATATCCTGCCCTCCGCTTCACTAGGTTTCCTACTTCTGTTCCACTTCATTTTTCATTGACCACAATTGTCTTCTGTGCCACAAAATTCATATTCCCCCCACCGTTTCCCACTGCTCCTTAACTGTTAGTCCATGTGATCACCAATCTGCAACAAGCAGTAAAGCCTACATGCTCCCATCAGGCCCCTGCAGTGATTAAGGAGTAGTATAGAAGCAGGCCACCAGTCACAAAAGCAAGCCCCACGCAGACATGCCTGCTGGACCCATAGATAACCTTTATTAACCTTCCTGCTTCCTCAAATTTGCTTGAAAATGCACAATTTTTCCACTATTTTTTCAAAATTATTATATCACACAAGTGCAGCCTCTTGATTACTCTGCTAACCCCATGGCTTGGATAATTTCCTGCTTTCCTGATGCCTTACAGGAGAGTTGGTTCATGCAGAACAGCCAGTACAAATGAATGCCATATACAACCCAAGGCATCTGGCCGTCTGACGCATCACCCTTAATTGCAGCCTTTGCCCTTTGCCTCATCCAGCCTTTGCTGGAAGTGGGGTGTTTATAGGGCGCAGCGGCCTTTGTGACCTGTAAATGTGGTATTCGGCCCGACAAGGGCCCTTAAGAGTCTTGGGGCCCCGGAGCTGGTGATTGGTGAATCGCTCCCTATGCCAGGAACAGAGCCCTCTTGTCTTCCCCAGGCCGCAGCGCCCCGGGTCTCTGTCCTGGGGCAGTGTAGGGGTATAAGTACAGAGTGTGTGTGTGTCTGTCCCTGGGTGCCCTTGCCAGAGAATGTATGTTGTATACTTGTAAAGCGCACAGCTGCCCCAGCAAAGGGGCGTCCCGGCGCTGTATACCGCTGGGGAACCCAGTGTGTGTGCCTGTCCCTGGGGTGTCCTGCGCGCCTCTAATGTGTGTGTGTGTACTTGGCAGTGTGCGTCTGTCCCCGGTGTGTGCTGCGCCTCTGATGTCTGTACTTGGCAGAGAGAAGAGTGTGTGTCTGTCCCTGGTGTGTGCTACTGCTACGTCTCTGATGTGTGTGCTTGGCAGAGTACTAGGTGTGTGAGTCTGGGCCTGATGTGTGCTTGGCAGAGAGTGTGTGTGTGTCTGTCCCTGGTGTGTACTGCACCTGTGTGTATGCTTGGCAGTGTGTGCTGCATGTCTGATATGTGTACTTGGCAGAGAGTTTGTAACTGTCCCTGGTGTGTGCTACTCCTCTGATGTGTGTGCTTTGCAGTGTGTATGTGTGTCAGTGTCTGTATGTCCCCGGTGTGTACTTGGCAGAGAGCGTGTGTCTGTCCCTGCTGTGTGCTGTGCCTGTGTTTGTGCTTGGCAGTGTGTGTCCCAGGTGTGTGCTGCACCTCTGGTGTGTGTACTTGCCATAGAGTTTGTGTCTGTCTCTGGTGTGTGCTGTGCTCCGTCTCCAACACTCTCTCTGTCTTGCTCTTGTCTCTTTTCTCATATATCCTGCCCTCCGCTTCACTAGGTTTCCTACTTCTGTTCCACTTCATTTTTCATTGACCACAATTGTCTACAGTGCCACAAAATTCATATTCCCCCCACCGTTTCCCACTGCTCCTTAACTGTTAGTCCATGTGATCACCAATCTGCAACAAGCAGTAAAGCCTACATGCTCCCATCAGGCCCCTGCAGTGAGTAAGGAGGAGTATAGAAGCAGGCCACCAGTCACAAAAGCAAGTTCAACGCCGACCTGCCTGCTGGACCCATAGATTACCTTTATTAACCTTCCTACTTACTCAAATTTGCTTGAAAATGCACAATTTTTCCACTATTTTTTCAAAATTTTCTCGGGGGAATTCCCCCCGAACCCTCCTTGGGGGGTTCGGGCTCGCTCCCTGCGCTCGCTCGCTACAGTGCAGTATGAGTACTATTTTACGCCTCACCACTTTGAAATGTCACCAGCCGCCACTGTTTGAGGAGTATAGAGCATCTCTGTTTTTTTTGTATTTATCTAGACATAATTCGGTAGATGTGCTGTAGAAGTATGCAGCAATGGAAGACCAGATTATATGGTAGAGTTGACTAAATTATGCAGCAGAGAAAGCAAATTGTGTGGCAAGATCGGTAATATTATTCTGCCATATTTTGCCATTTTAATACACATAGTCTAAGATTTTGCAACTTTAGTAACAACGTAACACCTAAATACAGCATTCAGTGGCAGAAATGTGACCAGTTAACGTTTTCAAAGGGTATCCCAGTGTGCAGTACCACATGAGGCATTGAAAAAAAAAATGTTGATCCACTTGAGCTACAAACACAATAGGTTTCTTGTTCAATTATGCAAATTATGGAGCAGATGGAGGATTATGTGGTAAATACTTAGCTATGTTGATAAAGCTGTGACCATAGAAACTCCTAATCCCAGTGGCCCTGGCTATGAGAAACATACGTTATTGATCCCGTCCACAATTGATTCACTTCCTACAAATAGTCTTGATACTTGGCCTCAGTGGAATTGGAGCTCAGCTGAGGATGGGTTTGTAGGTCAAATGGTCTGAGCTGCTGAGCAGCACGACTGCCCCACTGCTGAAGTTCCAGCTCTTTGAAAGTGTGACAACAGACCTCAGGATAAAGCTCTTATGGATAGCTTTTATTCGGGGTAGAGAAGGCGGTCGAGGAGTGTTTCGGAACGGAGGTTTGCATTTTAAGATATTCCTTTAACACATATTTTGCCTCCGATTTCTTTATTCATGTCACCTTTGTAGCTTCCAAAGAGCCATGAGTGAGGTGGATATTGCGTGTGCTCAGCCAGACTGAAGAAGTCTACCCATGTTCTAAATGCACACATGCTTGTGTATGTAGACGTATGGATTAGTTCATATCATGGGTTTGTTTTAAAGTGAATTTTGCGTAATTTGCATGGTAAATACTGACTGGCGAATGCTATAGTTTAAAAGTGTCCAGTATTGAACCACAAGGGCCAGATCCAAGCCAGATTTCAGGACAGCCATAGGCTCTGTGATTGATTCCAAATTAGGCTTATTGAATGAATTATCATCCTAAATGGATCTACTGAGAATCTGGTTTGGTTCCAGTGTTCATGGACCCACATTGGACACCTGTGTCCTCGGGCCTTTGTCATTCATAATGCATGCATAGGGAAGTAGTCTAGACCGATCCTTTAGTATTCACAACTAGGGGTACATACAGACTTAGCACACCATTAGTAACCACGCCCTTCAAGCTTGGAGTGTGTCTACATTATGCAAAACACAAGCAGGGTGCATTTTGGGTAGGAGGCTGCTTTCCACCTAGAGGCAGGAAGATGTTCACATTTAGCTGACCAGTGTTTACAATATTGAAGTAAACTGTTCAAAGCGTTGGGAAACAAGCAGTGGTGACATTCAAACATTGATTTTTCCTTAATAAGGTCTTTGCAAATTATTGCAAACGTCTTAGTAGAATCAGCCTAATAAAGATGCAAGTCACTGTAAAGGGAGATATGGTAAATTGTATACAATGGAATAAATTACATTAACGATTAACGGATAGCTTGCTGACAGTTTAAACTTTAACGGAGCACTCATTGACCTGTTATTTGTCTAAGGTCAGACGTTGTTGACTTAAAATGAACAAGGCTAGTTCGTCTTTTCATATTGGAGACATCCATATGCCGGGCCTGTGACTGTCGCACAAGGACTCGCACCCGGTCCACACTCAGCGCCCTGCCTGCGCCGGGCCTGTGACTGTCTCACAAGGACTCGCACCCGGTCGACACTCAGCGCTATGCCTGCGCCAGCCTGTGACTGTCTCACAAGGACTCACACCCGGTCCACACTCAGCGCTCTGCCTGCGCCGGGCCTGTGACTGTCTCACAAGGACTTGCACCCGGTCAACACTTAGCGCTATGCCTGCGCTGGGCCTGTGACTCTGTCGCACAAGGACTCGCACCCGGTCCACACTCGGCGCTCTGCCTGCGCCGGGCCAGTGACTCTGTCTCACAAGGACTCACGCCAGGTACCACACTCCGCGCTCTGCCTGCGCAGGGCCTGTGACTCTGTCGCACAAGGACTCACACCCAGTCCACACTCAGCGCTCTGCCTGCGCAGGGCCTGTGACTCTGTCTCACAAGGACTCACACCCGGTCCACACTCGGCGCTCTGCCTGCGGGGGGCCTGTGACTCTGTCTTACCAGGACTCACACCCGGTCCACACTCAGCGCCCTGCCTGCACCGGGCCTGTGACTCTGTCTCACCATGACTCACACCAGGTACCACACTCAGCGCCCTGCCTGCGCCAGGCCTGTGACTCTGTCGTACAAGGACTCACACCCGGTCCACACTCAGCGCCCTGCCTGCACCGGGCCTGTGACTCTGTCTCACCATGACTCACACCAGGTACCACACTCAGTGCCCTGCCTGCACCGGGCCTGTGACTCTGTCTCACCAGGACTCACACAAGGTACCACACTCAGCGCCGGGCCTGTGACTGTCGCACAAGGACTCACACCCGGTCCACACTTGGCGCTCTGCCTGCGTCAGGCCAGTGACTGTCTCACAAGGACTCACACCCGGTCCACACTCAGCGCTCTGCCTGCGCCGGGCTTGTGACTGTCTCACAAGGACTCACACCCGGTCCACACTCAGCGCTCTGCCTGCGCCAGCCTGTGACTCTGTCGCATAAGGACTCACACCCGGACCACACTCCGCGCTCTGCCTGCGCCGGGCCTGTGACTCTGTCGCACAAGGACTCACACCCGGTCCACACTCCGCGCTCTGCCTGCGCCAGCCTGTGACTGTCGCACAAGGACTCACACCCGGTCCACACTCAGCGCTCTGCCTGCGCCGGGCCTGTGACTGTCTCACAAGGACTCGCACCTGGTCCACACTCAGCGCTATGCCTGCGCCAGCCTGTGACTGTCTCACAAGGACTCACACCCGGTCCACACTCAGCGCTCTGCCTGCGCCGGGCCTGTGACTGTCTCACAAGGACTTGCACCCGGTCAACACTTAGCGCTATGCCTGCGCTGGGCCTGTGACTCTGTCGCACAAGGACTCGCACCCGGTCCACACTCGGCGCTCTGCCTGCGCCGGGCCAGTGACTCTGTCTCACAAGGACTCACACCCGGTCCACACTCAGCGCTCTGCCAGTGCCAGCCTGTGACTCTGTTGCATAAGGACTCACACCCGGTCGACGCTCTGCCTGCGGGGGGCCTGTGACTCTGTCGCACAAGGACTCACACCCGGTCCACACTCAGCACTCTGCCTGCGCCAGCCTGTGACTGTCGCATAAGGACTCGCACCCGGTCCACACTCAGCGCCCTGCCTGCGGCAGGCCTGTGACTCTGTCTCACAAGGACTCTCACCCGGTCCACACTCGGCGCCCTGCCTGCGCCGGGCCTGTGACTGTCTCACCAGGACTCACTCCCGGTCCACACTCAGCGCCCTGCCTGCACCAGGCCTGTGACTCTGTCTCACCAGAACTCACACCAGGTACCACACTCAGCGCCCTGCCTGCGCCGGGCCTGTGACTGTCGCACAAGGACTCACACCCGGTCCACACTCAGCGCTGTTAGACGGGGACCGAGAGGGTCGGCCGAGGACAAGGGGAGAGGCCTCCGGTGAGGGCCGTCTCCAGCGATCGTACAGACAAGTAACTTCCCCCCCCACAGATGGACACCACACAAGGATAAGGTTAACGTTCTTTATAGGCAATTCTTGAAGTACGGTAGTACGGTACAATGAGATCAGGACACGAGGATCCTCTCAATTCTAGTCTCTGACAGGGAAAAGGGGTAGCGGGACAGTCTTCGTTACCAATCTGGTACTGCGATGAGACGATGGTAGCTCACAATCCTCGAGCTCGGCGTTCGAGAAGGACGGGCCGCGGCAGCGCCAGCAGGTCCTGAGGTGGTCGTAGATGGGAACGGGCCGCGGCAGCGCCAGCAGGTCCCGACGAGGACGAAGGTTGCAAGAAGGCCGCGGCAGCGCCAGCAGGTCCCACGAGGATGAAGGTTGCAGAAGGCCGCGGCAGCGCCAGCAGGCAGGACGACAGTTCACAAGGCAGGGCTGCGGCAGCGCCAGCAGTCCGTCAAGGATGAGTTCTTCACGGTGGCTCTCGACTCCAGGATACAACTGCCTTCCTGCTCTGGAGCTGCCCCAGTTATAGGTCTGGCGCCCTTTGATGTCCGGACCCTCGCACTTGGAGGTCGGGAGGTCCGGGATGAGGGAGTCCAGACACCCAGCAGGGGGGTGGAGCCAGCGCCCGGGGAGGCTGGGGGCGAACGGCACCTGGCGGGGGAGAGCCATCGACACTCCTTTCTCCCATTGACCTGCCAAGTGGTCCGTTCACCTCCTGGGTGGATGGTGGTGCCGGGATGTCGGGGCCTGGCCAGGCCCAGGGTTAGGGTCGAGCTGAGGCCACGCGGCCTCGTGGTGCAGTGTCCAAGATGGCGGCCGGGCTGGGCAATGGAGCTGACAGTGGCCCGGGCCAGTGATACAGAGATGTCCGGGAGCAGGAGTCCCGTAGGGGACGGTTTGCGGGTTGCTTCTGTGGGTAGCACCTGGAGAGCCGGTGTCCGGGCCCTGTCATGCGGGGAGGGAGCGAGCCCTTCATGTGGCCTGTCCAACAAGCGCTCTGCCTGCGCCGGGCCTGTGACTGTCTCACAAGGACTCGCACCCGGTCGACACTCAGCGCTATGCCTGCGCCAGCCTGTGACTGTCTCACAAGGACTCACACCCGGTCCACACTCAGCGCTCTACCTGCGCCGGGCCTGTGACTCTGTCGCACAAGGACTCACACCCGGTCCACACTCAGCGCTCTGCCTGCGCCGGGCCTGTGACTGTCTCACAAGGACTCGCACCCGGTCAACACTCAGCGCTATGCCTGCGCCAGCCTGTGACTGTCTCACAAGGACTCGCACCCGGTCCACACTCGGCGCTCTGCCTGCGCCGGGCCAGTGACTCTGTCTCACAAGGACTCACACCCGGTCCACACTCAGCGCTCTGCCAGTGCCAGCCTGTGACTCTGTTGCATAAGGACTCACACCCGGTCGACGCTCTGCCTGCGGGGGGCCTGTGACTCTGTCGCACAAGGACTCACACCCGGTCCACACTCAGCACTCTGCCTGCGCCAGCCTGTGACTGTCGCATAAGGACTCGCACCCGGTCCACACTCAGCGCCCTGCCTGCGGCAGGCCTGTGACTCTGTCTCACAAGGACTCTCACCCGGTCCACACTCGGCGCCCTGCCTGCGCCGGGCCTGTGACTGTCTCACCAGGACTCACTCCCGGTCCACACTCAGCGCCCTGCCTGCACCAGGCCTGTGACTCTGTCTCACCAGAACTCACACCAGGTACCACACTCAGCGCCCTGCCTGCGCCGGGCCTGTGACTGTCGCACAAGGACTCACACCCGGTCCACACTCAGCGCTGTTAGACGGGGACCGAGAGGGTCGGCCGAGGACAAGGGGAGAGGCCTCCGGTGAGGGCCGTCTCCAGCGATCGTACAGACCAGTAACTCCCCCCCCCACAGATGGACACCACACAAGGATAAGGTTAACGTTCTTTATAGGCAATTCTTGAAGTACGGTAGTACGGTACAATGAGATCAGGACACGAGGATCCTCTCAATTCTAGTCTCTGACAGGGAAAAGGGGTAGCGGGACAGTCTTCGTTACCAATCTGGTACTGCGATGAGACGATGGTAGCTCACAATCCTCGAGCTCGGCGTTCGAGAAGGACGGGCCGCGGCAGCGCCAGCAGGTCCTGAGGTGGTCGTAGATGGGAACGGGCCGCGGCAGCGCCAGCAGGTCCCGACGAGGACGAAGGTTGCAAGAAGGCCGCGGCAGCGCCAGCAGGTCCCACGAGGATGAAGGTTGCAGAAGGCCGCGGCAGCGCCAGCAGGCAGGACGACAGTTCACAAGGCAGGGCTGCGGCAGCGCCAGCAGTCCGTCAAGGATGAGTTCTTCACGGTGGCTCTCGACTCCAGGATACAACTGCCTTCCTGCTCTGGAGCTGCCCCAGTTATAGGTCTGGCGCCCTTTGATGTCCGGACCCTCGCACTTGGAGGTCGGGAGGTCCGGGATGAGGGAGTCCAGACACCCAGCAGGGGGGTGGAGCCAGCGCCCGGGGAGGCTGGGGGCGAACGGCACCTGGCGGGGGAGAGCCATCGACACTCCTTTCTCCCATTGACCTGCCAAGTGGTCCGTTCACCTCCTGGGTGGATGGTGGTGCCGGGATGTCGGGGCCTGGCCAGGCCCAGGGTTAGGGTCGAGCTGAGGCCACGCGGCCTCGTGGTGCAGTGTCCAAGATGGCGGCCGGGCTGGGCAATGGAGCTGACAGTGGCCCGGGCCAGTGATACAGAGATGTCCGGGAGCAGGAGTCCCGTAGGGGACGGTTTGCGGGTTGCTTCTGTGGGTAGCACCTGGAGAGCCGGTGTCCGGGCCCTGTCATGCGGGGAGGGAGCGAGCCCTTCATGTGGCCTGTCCAACAAGCGCTCTGCCTGCGCCGGGCCTGTGACTGTCTCACAAGGACTCGCACCCGGTCGACACTCAGCGCTATGCCTGCGCCAGCCTGTGACTGTCTCACAAGGACTCACACCCGGTCCACACTCAGCGCTCTACCTGCGCCGGGCCTGTGACTCTGTCGCACAAGGACTCACACCCGGTCCACACTCAGCGCTCTGCCTGCGCCGGGCCTGTGACTGTCTCACAAGGACTCGCACCCGGTCAACACTCAGCGCTATGCCTGCGCCAGCCTGTGACTGTCTCACAAGGACTCACACCCGGTCAACACTCAGCGCTCTGCCTGCGTCAGGCCTGTGACTGTCTCACAAGGACTCACACCCGGTGCACACTCCGCGCTCTGCCTGCGCCGGGCTTGTGACTGTCTCACAAGGACTCACACCCGGTCCACACTCCGCGCTCTGCCTGCGCCAGCCTGTGACTCTGTCGCATAAGGACTCACACCCGGACCACACTCCGCGCTCTGCCTGCGCCGGGCCTGTGACTCTGTCTCACCAGGACTTACACCAGGTACCACACTCAGCGCCCTGCCTGCGCTGGGCCTGTGACTCTGTTGCACAAGGACTCACACCCGGTCCAGACTCAGCGCTCTGCCTGCGCCGGGCCTGTGACTGTCTCACAAGGACTCGCACCCGGTCAACACTCAGCGCTCTGCCTGCGCCGGGCCTGTGACTGTCTCACAAGGACTCGCACCCGGTCAACACTCAGCGCTCTGCCTGCGCTGGGCCTGTGACTCTGTCGCATAAGGACTCACACCCGGACCACACTCAGAGCTCTGCCTGCGCCAGCCTGTGACTGTCGCATAAGGACTCACACCTGGTCCACACTCAGCGCTCTGCCTGCGCCGGGCCTGTGACTGTCTCACAAGGACTCGCACCCGGTCAACACTTAGCACTATGCCTGCGCCAGCCTGTGACTGTCTCACAAGGACTCACACCCGGTCCACACTCAGCGCCCTGCCTGCGCTGGGCCTGTGACTCTGTCGCACAAGGACTCACACCCGGTACCACAATCAGCGCCCTGCCTGCGCCAGGCCTGTGACTCTGTCGCACAAGGACTCGCACCCGGTCGACACTCAGCGCTATGCCTGCGCCAGCCTGTGACTGTCTCACAAGGACTCACACCCGGTCCACACTCAGCGCTCTGCCTGCGCCGGGCCTGTGACTGTCTCACAAGGACTCGCACCCGGTCAACACTTAGCGCTATGCCTGCGCCAGCCTGTGACTGTCTCACAAGGACTCACACCCGGTCCACACTCAGCGCTCTGCCTGCGCCAGCCTGTGACTCTGTCGCATAAGGACTCACACCCGGTCCACACTCAGCGCTCTGCCTGCGCCGGGCCTGTGACTGTCTCACAAGGACTCACACCCGGTCCACACTCAGCGCTCTGCCTTCGCCGGGCCTGTGACTCTGTCGCACAAGGACTCACACCCGGTCCACACTCAGCGCTCTGCCTGCGCCGGGCCTGTGACTGTCTCACAAGGACTCGCACCCGGTCAACACTCAGCGCTCTGCCTGCGCCGGGCCTGTGACTGTCTCACAAGGACTGGCACCCGGTCAACACTCAGCGATATGCCTGCGCCAGCCTGTGACTGTCTCACAAGGACTCACACCCGGTCAACACTCAGCGCTCTGCCTGCGTCAGGCCTGTGACTGTCTCACAAGGACTCTCACCCGGTGCACACTCCGTGCTCTGCCTGCGCCGGGCTTGTGACTGTCTCACAAGGACTCACACCCAGTCCACACTCAGCGCACTGCCTGCGCCGGGCCTGTGACTGAGGCTCACAGGGATTCTGGAACCACACTCAGCGCTCTGCCTGCGCCGGGCCTGTGACTGTCGCACAAGGACTCGCACCCGGTCCACACTCAGCGCTCTGCCTGCGCCAGCCTGTGACTCTGTCTCACCAGGACTCACACCCAGAGCCACACTCGGCGCTATGCCTGCGCCAGCCTGTGACTGTCGCATAAGGACTCTCACCAGGTACCACACTCAGCGCTCTGCCTGTGCCGGACCAGTGACTGAGTCTCACAGGGATTCTGTAACCACACTCAGCGCTCTGCCTGCGCAAGGCCTACGGACGCCTCTCGCAAGGACTCACACCAGGAGCCACACTCAGCGCTCTGCCTGCGCCAGCCTGTGACTGTCTCACCAGGACTCACACTCGGTCCACACTCAGCGCTCTGCCTGCGTCAGGCCTGTGACTGTCTCACAAGGACTCACACCCGGTCCACACTCAGCGCTCTGCCTGCGCCGGGCTTGTGACTCTCTCACAAGGACTCACACCCGGTCCACACTCAGCGCCCTGCCTGCCCCAGGCCTGTGACTGTCTCACAAGGACTCGCACCCGGTCAACACTCAGCGCTATGCCTGCGCCAGCCTGTGACTGTCTCACAAGGACTCCTACCCGGTCCACACTCAGCGCTCTGCCTGCGCCGGGCCTGTGACTGTCTCACAAGGACTCGCACCCGGTCAACACTCAGCGCTCTGCCTACGCCAGCCTGTGACTCTGTCTCACCAGGACTCACACCCAGAGCCACACTCGGCGCTATGCCTGCGCCAGCCTGTGAATCTGTCGCACAAGGACTCACACCCGGTCCACACTCAGCGCTCTGCCTGCGTCGGGCCTGTGACTCTGTCTCACCAGGACTCACACCCAGAGCCACACTCGGCGCTATGCCTGCGCCAGCCTGTGACTGTCGCATAAGGACTCACACCAGGTACCACACTCAGCGCTCTGCCTGTGCCGGACCAGTGACTGAGTCTCACAGGGATTCTGTAACCACGCTCAGTGCTCTGCCTGCGCAGGGCCTATGGATGCCTCTCGCAAGGACTCACACCAGGAGCCACACTCAGCGCTCTGCCTGCGCCAGCCTGTGACTGTCTCACCAGGACTCACACTCGGTCCACACTCAGCGCTCTGCCTGCGTCGGGCCTGTGACTGTCTCACAAGGACTCACACCCGGTCCACACTCAGCGCCCTGCTTGCCCCAGGCCTGTGACTGTCTCACAAGGACTCGCACCCGGTCAACACTCAGCGCTATGCCTACGCCAGCCTGTGACTGTCTCACAAGGACTCCCACCCGGTCCACACTCAGCGCTCTGCCTGCGCCGGTGTTAGACGGGACCTGGAGGGTCGGCCGAGGACAAGGGGAGAGGTCTCTGGGGAGAGCCGTCTCCAGCGATCGTACAGACAAGTAACTTCCCCCCCACAGATGGACACCACACAAAGATAAGGTTTAACGTTCTTTATAAGCAATCTTGAAGTACGGTAGAATGGTACAAGGAGGTCAGGACTCAGGGGTCCCCTCGATTCTAGTCTCTTGGAAGGGAAAGGGGTAGCGGGACAGTCTTTGTTACCAATCTGGTACTGCGATGCGATGATGGTAGCTCACAATCCTCGAGCTCGGCGTTTGAGAGGGACGGGCCGCGGCAGCGCCAGCAGGTCCCGAGGTGGTCGGAGATAGGAACGGGCCGCGGCAGCGCCAGCAGGTCCCGACGAGGACGAAGGTTGCAAGAAGGCCGCGGCAGCGCCAGCAGGTCCAACGAGGATGAAGGTTGCAGAAGGCTGCGGCAGCGCCAGCAGGCAGGACGACAGTTCACAAGGCAGGGCTGCGGCAGCGCCAGCAGTCCGTCAAGGATGAGTTCTTCACGGTGTCTCTCGACTCCAAGATACAACTGCCTTCCTGCTCTGGAGCTGCCCCAGTTTTAGGTCTGGCGCCCTTTGATGTCCGGACCCTCGCACTTGGAGGTCGGGAGGTCCGGGATGAGGGAGTCCAGACACCCAGCAGGGGGGTGGAGCCAGCGCCCGGGGAGGCTGGGGGCGATCGGCACCTGGCGGGGGAGAGCCATCGACACTCCTTTCTCCCATTGACCTGCCAAGTGGTCCGTTCACCTCTTGGGTGGATGGTGGTGCCGGGATGTCAGGGCCTGGCCAGGCCAAGGGTTAGGGTCGAGCTGAGGCCACGCAGCCTCGTGGTGCAGTGTCCAAGATGGCGGCCGGGCCGGGCAATGGAGCTGACAGTGGCCCGGGCCAGTGATACAGAGATGTCTGGGAGCAGGAGTCCCGTAGGGGACGGTTTGCGGGTTGCTTCTGTGGGTAGCACCTGGAGAGCCGGTGTCCGGGCCCTGTCATGCGGGGAGGGAGCGAGCCCTTCATGTGGCCTGTCCAACAGCCGGGCCTGTGACTGTCTCACAAGGACTCGCACCCGGTCAACACTCAGCGCTCTGCCTACGCCAGCCTGTGACTCTGTCTCACCAGGACTCACACCCAGAGCCACACTCTGCGCTATGCCTGCGCCAGCCTGTGAATCTGTCGCACAAGGACTCACACCCGGTCCACACTCAGCGTTCTGCCTGCGGCGGGCCTGTGACTCTGTCTCACAAGGACTCACACCCGGTCCACACTCAGCGCTCTGCCTGCGTCGGGCCTGTGACTCTGTCTCACCAGGACTCACACCCGGTCCAGACTCAGCGCTCTGCCTGCGCCGGGCCTGTGACTCTGCCTCACAAGGACTCACACCCGGTCCAGACTCAGCGCTCTGCCTGCGCCGGGCCTGTGACTCTGTCTCACAAGGACTCACACCCGGTCCACACTCAGCGCTCTGCCTGCGTCGGGCCTGTGACTCTGTCTCACCAGGACTCACACCCAGAGCCACACTCGGCGCTATGCCTGCGCCAGCCTGTGACTGTCGCATAAGGACTCACACCCGGTCCACACTCAGCGCCCTGCCTGCAATAGGTCTCGCATTTTTAAAAGTTTAAGCTATTGGCATTGTTCATGATAATGCCTTTATTATCTGTTTTAAAAAACAAACACATAAATAAATGGCATTATCATTTACAATGCCAAAAGTTCAAAATTTCACAAATGCAAGACCTATTGCATTGTAAATGCTTTTTTTCTCTCTGCAATCTGCTATATCCACTATTCCCTAGTCTCAACCTCTCCCTTGGATCGCAGCCCACCCTCTAGTGTTCCTTCCCTTGTCCTCTCCAGAGGGAGCCGGGTCCTCTCCTCGTCTCAGCCTCCCTCTTTGACGTCACTGTCCCTCTTCTGATGTTGCTGTTGCTCCTTCCTTGGAACTAGTTACAAAGCAAAATGCAGTTGTCAGGTGTGAAAATGCAGCACGAGTAAACGTGTGAGGGGACAAAGAAACAAAAAGCCTGAAATGCTCAGGAGTAATTAAAATTTGGTCAGAATAAATGTGCAGCTACAGATTAAGACTCTCGTTTAGACTCCAATGAAAACAAGCATGTGCAATGTAATAGGTCTCGCATTGACACATGTCTGAGCTATTGACATTGTAAATAACAATGCCTTTTATTTGTTTTAAAAAAGGAAACAAAAATAAAAGGCATTGTTATTTGCAATGTTAATAGCTCAAACTCGCGTCAATGCGAGACCTATTGCATTGCAAATGCTTGTTAGTTGGGTCTCACCCTATACCAAGCAGGCGCTTCTTGTCAACGCTTGCTGCTTTACAGTCACTGTGTCTGACAATAGCTCAGAGGTTTGCACATACCGTTTTTCTTTTCGAGATTTGGGAGTTCGATCCCCAACCCCCCCTCACCTGCGTGATTTTTATTTTTATCTTCATTTACATTTTCTCCAGTCTTTCCCTACCTCCCCTCCATGCATTGCAGACTCTGTCCCTTCCTCTCCCACTGGCCCTCAATTCATCCAAAGACTCTGCCCCTTCCTGTCCCACTGGCCTCAATTCATACAAAGACTCTGCCTCTTCCTCTCCCACTGCCCCTCAATTCATCCAAAGACTCTGCTCCTTCCTCTCCAACTGCCCCTCAATTCATCCAAAGACTCTGCCCCTTCTTCTCCCACTGCCCCTCAATGCATCCAAAGACTCTGCCCCTTCCTCTCCCACTGCCCCTCAATTCATCCAAAGACTCTGCCCCTTCCTCTCCAACTGCCCCTCAATTCGTCCAAAGACTCTGCCCCTTCCTCTCCAACTGCCCCTCAATTCGTCCAAAGACTCTGCCCCTTCCTCTCCCTCTGCCCCTCAATTCATCCAAAGACTCCGCCCCTTCACTGCCCCTCAATTCATCCAACGACTCTGCCCCTTCCTCTCCCACTGCCCCTCAATTCATCCATAGACTCTGCCCCTTCCTCTCCCACTGCCCCTCAATTCATCCAAAGACTCTGCCCCTTCACTGCCCCTCAATTCATCCAACGACTCTGCCCCTTCACTGCCCCTCACTTCATCCAAAGACTCTGCCCCTTCCTCTCCCACTGCCCCTCAATTCATCCAAAGACTCTACCCTTCCTTCTCCCACTGCCCCTCAATTCATCCAAAGACTCTACCCCTTCCTCTCCCACTGCCCCTCAATTCATCCAAAGACTCTGCCCCTTCACTGCCCCTCAATTCATCCAAAGACTCTGCCCCTTCACTGCCCCTCAATTCATCCAAAAACGCTGCCCCTTCTTCTCCCACTGCCCCTCAATTCATCCAAAGACTCTGCCCCTTCCTCTCCCACTGCCCCTCAATACATCCCAAGACTCTGTCCCTTCTTCTCCCACTGCCCCTCAATTCATCCAAAGACTCTGCCCCTTCCTCTCCCACTGCCCCTCAAGTCATCCAAAGACTCTGCCCCTTCTTCTCCCACTGCCCCTCAATTCATCCTAAGACTCTGCCCCTTCCTCTCCCACTGCCCCTCAATTCATCCAAAGACTGCCCCTTCCTCTCCCACTGGCCTCAATTCATCCAAAGACTCTGCCCCTTCCTCTCCAACTGCCCCTCAATTCATCCAAAGACTCTGCCCCTTCTTCTCCCACTGCCCCTCAATTCATCCAAAGACTCTGCCCCTTCCTCTCCAACTGCCCCTCAATTCATCCAAAGACTCTGCCCCTTCCTCTCCCACTGCCCCTCAATTCATCCAAAGACTCTACCCCTCCTTCTCCCACTGCCCCTCAATTCATCCAAAGACTCTGCCCCTTCCTCTCCCACTGGCCTCAATTCATCCAAAGACTCTGCCCCTTCCTTCTCCCACTGCCTGTTAGACGGGGACCCGGAGGGTCGGCCGAGTACAGCGGGAGAGGCCTCCGGTGAGGGCCGTCTCTGGCGATCGTACAGATAAGTAACTCCCCCCCCCCCCCCCACAGATGGACACCACACAAGGATGAGTTCAACACACTTTATATACGAATCTTGAGGCAAGGTGATACGATACAGTGGGGTCAGGACACGAGGATCCTCCCAATTCTAGTCTCTGTAGGGAAAAGGGGTAGCGGGACAGTCTTAGTACCGGTCCGGTACAGGTGCGGCAAGGCGGGAGCTCACAATCCTCGAGCTTGGGGGTCCGCACAGATGGGCCGCGGCAGCGCCAGCTGGCTAGGTCGATGGTTCACAGCAAGGAGGGCCGCGGCAGCGCCAGCAGGCTACGAAGGTGGAATGAGGTGATGAGGGCCGCGGCAGCGCCAGCAGGCCTGGACGATGGTTCACAGCGAGGAGGGCCGCGGCAGCGCCAGCAGGCTAGGACGATTGTTCACAACGAGGAAGGCCGCGGCAGCGCCAGCAGGCTACGAAGATGGTGCACGATGAGGAAGGCCGCGGCAGCGCCAGCAGGCCAAGACGATGGTTCACGTGGAAGAGGGCCGCGGCAGCGCCAGCAGGCTTCGGAGATGGTTCACAAGAAAGGGCCGCGGCAGCGCCAGCAGGCCTTCAAGGATGAGTTCCTCACGGTGTCTCTCGACTCCAAGATACAACTGCCTTCCTGTATTGGAGCTGCCCCAGTTATAGGTCTGGTCTCCTTTGATGTCCGGACCCTCGCACTTGGAGGTCGGGAGGTCCGGGATGAGGGAGTCCAGACACCCAGCAGGAGGGTGGAGCCAGCACCCGGGGAGGCCGGGGGCGATCGACACCTGGCGGAGGGGAGCCATTGACACTCCTACTCCCATTGACCTGCCAAGTGGTCTCTTCACCCCCTGGGTGGATGGTGGTGCCTCGATGTCGGGGCCTGGCCAGGCCCAGGGTTGGGGTCGTGCTGAGGCCACGCGGCCTTGTTATGTCGTGTCCAAAGATGGCGGCTGGGCCGGGGCAGTGGTGCTGACGGAGGCCCGGGCCAGCCGATACTGGGGTGTTCGGGGGCTGGAGTTCCGTTGTGGACGGGTCGTGGGTTGCCCCAGCGGGTTGCCGGGATGGTTCTTGTCGGGGATACAGGGAGAGCAGGGGTCCGTCCTCGTCATGCGGGGAGGGAGCGGGCCTTCTCCGAGGCCTGTCCAACATGCGTCCCCCCCAGCTGAAGGCAGGGAGAGTCACCCATCCTCTTGGGTACTCTCCTCGCCGAGGCGGAAGAAGCGTGACAGGCCGTCTGCGTTGGCGTGGTCCTGGCCTGGACGATGCTCCACAGTGAAATCCATCCCCTGCAGGGAGATGGACCATCGCAACAGTTTTGGGGTCTCTCCCCGCATCTGCATCAGCCATTGCAGTGGTCGGTGATCTGTTTGCGCCCGGAAGTGGGTACCGAAGAGATAGGGCCGGAGCTTCTTGAGGGCCCATACCACAGCGAAGGCCTCGCGCTCGATGGTGCTCCAGCACTGTTCTCGGGCCAGCAGGCGTCGGCTGATGAATGCCACTGGCTGATCGACTCCCTCGGTGTTGAGTTGAGAGAGGACGGCCCCAATTCCATGATCTGAGGCGTCTGTCTGCACTATGAATTCCCGGCTGTAGTCGGGGGCCTGGAGCACGGGGGCGGTGCACATGGTGGCCTTCAATCTCTCAAAGGCTGCTTGACAGTCCGGAGTCCAGTTGACTGTTTTGGGGTTTTTCTTGGATGTAAGTTCTGTGAGGGGCCCCACAATGCTGCCATAGTCCTTTACAAACCGCCGGTAGTACCCGGTGAGCCCCAGGAAGGCTCAGACCTCGGTTTGAGTGACAGGTGGCTGCCAGGCCTGGATGGCAGCGATTTTGAGCTGGAGGGGGGCCACCGGACCGCTCCCCACTTGGTGTCCCAGGTAGGTCACGGATCCTTGGCCAATCTGGTATTTGCTGGCTTTGATGGTGAGCCCGGCCTGCCGGAGGGCGTGCAGGACTTCCCGGAGGTGGTGGAGGTGATCTGCCCAGTGGCGACTGTACACAGCAATATCGTCCAGATAGGCGGCGCTGAATTCTTCGAGGCCTGCCAGTACCTTGTTCACGAGTCTCTGGAAGGTAGCTGGGGCGTTTTTCATGCCGAATGGCATCACTTTGAAGTGGTAGTGGCCATCCGGGGTAGAGAAGGCGGATCGCTCTTGGGCCCCGGGGGTGAGGCCGATCTGCCAGTAGCCCGCTGTTAGATCGAAGATGCTCAGGTAGCGGGCGGCCCCCATGCGGTCAATCAGCTCATCCGCCCGGGGGATGGGGTGAGCGTCGTTCTGGTAACGGCGTTCAGGCCCCGGTAGTCCACACAGAACCGGAGCTTGGGGGCAACGCCCGGGGCGGCAGCCTTGGGGACCAGTACGACTGTGCTGGCCCAGGGGCTGTCAGATGGCTCGATCACTCCTAGAGCCAGCATTTTGGCGACTTCGTTCTGGATGCAGGTGCGCACTCGATCCGGCACTCGGTACGCCCTGTGTCGGATAGGGGGGCTATCCCCAGTGTCCACGTCGTGAAGGCACCAGGGGGGACCCCGGGGATGAGGGAAAACAGGTCTGCGAATTGCAGCAGGAGATCTCGACAGTCTTGTCGTTGCTCTGGGGATAAGGCATCGGAGAGTCTGACCCCTTCCACAGAGTCGTCCTGCTCGAGTGTCCTCAGTAGGTCAGGAAGGGGCTCGGAGTCCTCCTCCGTCCCACTATCGGTAGCCATCAGGAGGCTGAGTTCTGAGCATACGAAGTGTGGTTTGAGTCTGTTGGCCTGGAGGACATGTAGGGGGTTCCGGGGGGACTCCATGTCGATCAGGTAGGTGACGGGACCCTTGCTCTCTATCACCTTGAAGGGACCGGTCCATTCGTCCTGTACACGCTCCTGGACACACCCATGGACCCTTTTCCTGCAACTCCTGCAAGTTCGACGGCACCAAGAACAACTCCTCATCTACGAACACACAACAGATATCCGACCCCAACCACCTACAATGCATCCTCCTCAACACCCGATCGGTCCACAGGCACGCCATTGACCTCTGGAATCTACTAGACACCATCTCTCCGGACGTCGCCTTCCTAACAGAAACATGGATGAACGCCTCATCAGCCCCAGACATCACCATTGCCATCCCGGAAGGCTACAAGATCATCCGTAAGGACCGTACCGGCCACACAGGAGGAGGCATCGCTATCGTCCATAAGAAATCCATCCGCATCTCAACCAGCTCAGACGTCAATCTCGCCAACTCTGAACACCTTCACTTCCAGATCCACATCGACCCCAAGACCACACTCAGAGGCACCCTCCTTTACAGGCCACCAGGACCCCGCGCACAATTTAGTGAAGACATCACGGACTTCATCACTCCACATGCGCTCCCCTCCGAGGATTACATCTTCTTGGGAGACCTCAACTTTCACCTTGAAAAGAACAACGACCGCAACACCACCACCCTTTTGGACAACCTCGCCAACCTCGGACTTAAACAACTTGTCACTACCCCCACCCACATCGCAGGTGTTGGACAGGCCACGTGAAAGGCTTGCTCCCTCCCCGCACGACCAGGCCCGAGCCTGGCTCTTCAGGTGTTACACGCAACAACCCCCCGTTTCCCGTCTCATATGGGACCCCTGCCCCTGGACATCTCCCCATCATGGGCCCGATTCCCTACCGGCCCTCTCGCCCGGCCTGGGCGCCATCTTGGACACAGCACCACGAGGCCGCATGGCCTCCGATCGACCCCAACCCTGGGCCTGGCCAGGCCCCGACATCCCGGCACCACCATCCACCCAGGAGGTGAGCGGACTACTTGGCAGGTCAATGGGAGAAAGAGGTGTCGATGGCTCTCCCCCGCCAGGCGCCGATCACCCCAGCTCCCCCGGGCGCTGGCTCCACCCCCCTGCTGGGTGTCTGGACTCCCTCATCCTGGACCTCCCGACCTCCGAGTGCGAGGGTCCGGACATCAAAGGGCGTCAGACCTATAACTGGGGCAGCTCCAGAGCAGGAAGGCAGTTGTATCCTGGAGTCGAGAGACACAGTGAAGAACTCATCCTTGACGGACTACTGGCGCTGCCGTAGCCCTGCCTTGCGAACTATCGACCTGCCTGCTGGCGCTGCCGCAACCTTCTGAAACCTTCCTCGTCGTCGGGACCTGCTGGCGTGGCCGCGGACCGTTTGTAACCACCTCCTTCATCGGGACCTGCTGGCTCGGCCGCGGACCGTCGCTACCTTCAACCATCCCGGGACCTGCTGGCTCCGCCGCGGCCCGATCATCTAGAACGCCGAGCTCGAGGATTGTGAGCTATTTCATCTACCAGATTGGTAACGAGACTGTCCCGCTACCCTTTCCCCAACCAAGAGACTAGAATAGAGGGGACCCCTGAGTCCAGACCTCCTTGTACCATTTCACCGTACTTGAAGTTTTGCTTATAAAGAACGTTGAACCTTATCCTTGTGTGGTGTACATCTGTGGGGGGGGAAGTTACTTGTCTGTACGATCGCTGGAGACGGCTCTCCCCGGAGACCTCTCCCCTTGTCCTCGGCCGACCCTCCAGGTCCCGTCTAACATTGGTGGCAGCGGTGGGATCCGAATCGACGCGTAATCGTACAGAGAGTAGCTCACCCCACAACAAAACCACAATGTCAACTAGAGAAAGCGGATCCACCGAGAAATTCCAGATGGAGAAATTGGAAGAGTACAGCCATCGTGAGTTGAAACAATTCTGCATTGAACTAGGTATCGCTACCACCGGTCTGAGTACTAAAGACGATTTCAAGCACGCCATTGAGTCATGGGCAGAAACCGGGGCCGTCAGACCCCCGGACCAAAATGTCACAGCAGCAGAGAAAAACACCACGGCTCCCGAGGAACAAAGAACGGGTCTCTCGCAAGATGAGATCCAAGAACGAGAAAGAAACCGACTACATGAGCTAGAAATGGCCCGGCTCAAAATGGATGGCGAACTCAAATTAGCCGAACAAAAACTGAACCTGGAACACCTGAGGCTCTGAGAAGAACGGGAAGAGAAACGGAGACAAAGAGAGCTCGAAGAGAAGAGACTGGCGTATGAACACGAGCGCAAACTAGCTGAGATAGACTTACGCAAGCAGAACAAAGAATTAGGGGTGCCCGAGCAACCGCGCACCCCGGGGGCAACAGAAAAGAAGGTACACATCCCCAAGGATGTCGTTCGAGAATATTTCCGAGATGACGACATACAGCAGTGGTTCAAGGCCTATGAGATCGCTATGACCTCCCACCGGATCGATCGCAGCGACTGGGGAGCCGGTCTATGGGGGAGGTTCGTCAATGAGGGCCGCGATGCCCTGCTACAGCTTCCCGACCATCTGATGACCTCCTATGACCACATGAAAGCTACCCTCCTCACCCGCTATGGGCTCACACCCGAAATGTACCGCCAGAGGTTCCGAGACTGCACCCGGATCCCGGGTACAACTTGGGTGGAAAACGTGAACTATTTCAGCCGAGCCTTCGAGGGTTGGATCAAGGGAAGCAACGTAACGACCTACGAGCAACTCTTCAATCTCATGGTATGGGAGCATCTGTCAAACAACTGCTTCATCGAGCTCAGGCAGCACCTCCTCGACAGTAAATTGACTGATCCGCGGCAGCTCGCCGCCGAGGCTGACTGGTGGGAAATTACCCGAGTGGGCCGAAATGGGTCCCATGAACAGAACCGGAACAACCACGGTCAGCACCGTCCCCGAGGAGGAGGAGGGGGCCAGGGCCGAGGAAGAGACAACGCCCAGGCCGCTCCCGCTACCAGCACCCCGCCCCCGGCCAACCGGGGCAACACCCCGGCGCGGCCGGGATACAGAGCCAATGTCACCTGTCACCGATGCCAGCGAGTCGGCCACTACGCGAACGACCCGAATTGTCCACAGAGCCAGACTCCGAGACCCCGCCAGATGGCTGCCGCCGCCCTGGGGGAAGAACAAATCTCCGAAGAACACGAGGAATGTGAGCAAGAACACCAAGAATGGGAACCTGCCGCCATGGTTCTAGCGTGCCTAGGGGGAAGAGACATGGTCCAGCGGGTCCCCCTACCCGCCAACACCCGGAAGTACAGTCAGTGGGTGAATATTAATGGACGCCGGGCCGAAGCCCTACGTGACACCGGGGCCAGTGTAACGGCCGTCCGCTGTCACCTGGTGACCCCAGAACAGATCCTGCCGAACGTTCTCTGCCCTGTTCGTTCAGCCGACAATTCGGAGAGTATATGTCGGATGGCCTGCGTCCCCTTCGAGTGGGGAGGGGTCTCCGGCATGTTGAAGGTGACGGTCCGAGATGATGCCCCCGTAGACTGCCTCCTGGGAAATGATCTTGAGAGTTCCCCGTGGGCCGCCGTAGAGAGGAGAGAGCACCTGGGGATGTTGGGCATCCCGGACTGGGCGTGCGTAACCACCCGGTCCATGGCTGCCCGTGCCACCCCCGACCCGAAGAACATGAATGGCCGGCACCTCCTCCCCCGGTCGCTCCAGTAGAAGACACCGACCGTGCCGCCCCCCCCCAGAGCAAACTCCCGAGGGGCTCGTTCAGCCTCAGGACCTTCCCGGCCTGGCTCAGTGGCGTCAGGAGGGGGGGCCCACCCAGGAACAGTTTCGCCACGAGCAGAAGACCTGTCCCTCCCTCAAGGGACTCCGCCAACAAGCCCTCGCCCAGAGTGCAGGGGATACCTCCGGAACCCATTGGGTCTATTGGGACAATGACCTGTTGTACAGCGAACAGAGAATCGCAGAGTTAGGGGCCAGTCGAGTGCTAGTGGTGCCCCTACGCTTTAGAGACTTCTTGCTAAACCTGGCCCACGATGTCCCCCTGGCTGGCCACCTGGGTCAGGACAAAACCTACAGTCTCCTGGTGACTCACTTTTTCTGGCCCAAGATGAGGAACGACGTACTCCAGCACTGCCGGTCTTGCCCCACGTGCCAGGCCAGCGGGAAGAGCGGCCGCAAGCTTAAAGCACCTCTGCAACCTTTTCCGGTGGTCACCACCCCGTTCGAGAGGGTGGGGATAGACATTGTGGGGCCCCTGGACCCCCGTACAGCCCAAGGACATCGGTTCATCCTGGTACTGGTGGACCACGCCACTCGCTACCCCGAGGCTGTTCCCCTGCGAACTGTGACAGCCCCGGTAGTCGGCCGGGCCTTGATGGGATCTTCTCCCGGGTGGGCTTCCCCCGAGAAGTCGTCAGCGACCGGGGCACAAACTTTATTTCAAAATACATGAAATCCCTCTGGCAACAGTGTGGGGTCACCTACAGATTCACGACCCCCTATCACCCCCAAGGAAACGGACTGGTTGAGCGGTTCAACCGCACGCTCAAAGGAATGATTGGGGGGTTGGAAGAGCCCCTCCGTCGCCAGTGGGATGTGCTACTGCCGTGCCTCCTCTTTGCCTACCGAGAAGTCCCCCAGAAGTCCCTCGGCTTCAGCCCGTTCGAACTCTTGTATGGACACCCGGTGCGTGGGCCGCTCAGCCTAGTAAAAGAAGGCTGGGAAATGCCCCCTCTAAAGAACCCTCCAGATGTTTTCAAGTACCTCCTAACCCTCCGCAACCAGACCAGACGGTTCAGGGAAATGGCAAAAGCAAACTTGGAGGCCAGTCAGGAAGACATGAAACGGTGGTACGATCAAAATGCCTCCTCCATCGAATTTGAACCTGGCCAACAAGTGTGGGTAATGTCTCCCACCGAACCATGCGCCCTGCAAGACAAATGGACCGGGCCCTTCAAGGTAGTCGAGCGCAAGAGCCCTGTCACCTATCTCATCGATATGGAATCTTCACGGAACCCTCTCCGGGTCCTCCACGCCAATAGACTGAAACCCCACTTTGTGCGCTCGGAGCTCAGCCTCCTGATGGCAACAGACAGCGGAGCCGAGGAGGACTCCGAACCACTTCCTGACCTCCTACGGACTCAGGAGAAGGACGGCTCCGTGGACGGGGTCCGACTCTCGGAGGCCCTCACCCCGGAACAGCGCCAAGGCTGCCGAGACCTCCTGCTGCAGTTCGCTACCCTGTTCTCCCTCACCCCAGGGGTCACCCCCTGGTGCTTACATGACTTGGACACCTGAGAGAGTCCCCCTGTCCGCCATCGGGCCTACCGCGTACCAGATCGGGTACGGGGCTGCATCCAGAGGAGGTGGCCAAGATGCTCACACTCGGGGTCATCGAGCCCTCCGACAGCCCCTGGGCCAGCCCGGTGGTACTGGTCCCCAAAGCGGCCGCCCCCGGCACCACGCCTGAACTCCGGTTCTGCGTCGACTACCGGGGCTTGAATGCGGTCACCAGGACAGACGCACACCCCATCCCCCGAGCAGATGAACTAATCGACCGCATGGGAGCTGCCCGCTACCTCAGCATCTTCGACCTGACAGCGGGCTACTGGCAGATCGGTCTCACACCCCGGGCCCAAGAACGATCTGCCTTCTCCACCCCTGATGGCCACTACCAATTCAAGGTCATGCCATTCGGCATGAAGAATGCCCCAGCAACCTTTCAGCGGCTAGTAAACCAGGTCCTGGCGGGACTCGAAGAATTCAGCGCCGCCTACCTGGACGATATCGCTGTGTACAGCCGCCACTGGTCCGACCACCTCCGAGAGGTGCTACAGGCCCTCCAACGAGCTGGCCTCACGATCAAGGCCAGCAAATGCCAAATTGGCCAGGGGTCCGTGACCTATCTCGGGCACCAGGTGGGAAGCGGTCTGGTGGCCCCTCTGCAACTCAAGATCGCTGCCATCCAGGCTTGGCAGCCCCCCCATCACCCAGACCGAGGTCCGCGCCTTCTTGGGACTCACAGGCTACTACCGGCGGTTCGTGAGGGACTATGGTAGCATTGTGGGGCCCCTCACGGAACTCACATCCAAAAACCAACCAACGAAAGTCAACTGGACCCCCGACTGTCAAGCGGCCTTCGAGAAGCTGAAGGCCGCCATGTGCTCCGCCCCTGTGCTCCAGGCCCCCGACTACAGTCAGGAATTTATCATCCAAACGGACGCCTCCGACCATGGCATTGGGGCAGTCCTATCCCAGCTGAACCCCGAAGGACTTGACCAGCCAGTGGCTTTCATCAGCAGACGGCTCCTGGCCCAAGAGCAACGCTGGAGCACCATCGAGAGGGAGGCCTTTGCCGTGGTGTGGGCCCTCAAAAAGCTCCGGCCTTATCTCTTCGGTACACACTTCCGGGTACAGACCGATCATCGGCCCCTGCAGTGGCTAATGCAGATGCGGGGGGAAAACCCGAAACTCTTCCGTTGGTCCATCTCCCTGCAGGGGATGGACTTCACTGTGGAACATCGACCAGGGCAAGACCACGCCAACGCAGACGGCCTGTCACGCTTTTTCCGCCTCGACGAGGAGAGTCCCCAAGAGGATGGGTGACTCTCCCCGCCTTCAGCTGGGGGGGACGCATGTTAGACAGGCCACGTGAAAGGCTTGCTCCCTCCCCGCACGACCAGGCCCGAGCCTGGCTCTTCAGGTGTTACACGCAACAACCCCCCGTTTCCCGTCTCATATGGGACCCCTGCCCCTGGACATCTCCCCATCATGGGCCCGATTCCCTACCGGCCCTCTCGCCCGGCCTGGGCGCCATCTTGGACACAGCACCACGAGGCCGCATGGCCTCCGATCGACCCCAACCCTGGGCCTGGCCAGGCCCCGACATCCCGGCACCACCATCCACCCAGGAGGTGAGCGGACTACTTGGCAGGTCAATGGGAGAAAGAGGTGTCGATGGCTCTCCCCCGCCAGGCGCCGATCGCCCCAGCTCCCCCGGGCGCTGGCTCCACCCCCCTGCTGGGTGTCTGGACTCCCTCATCCTGGACCTCCCGACCTCCGAGTGCGAGGGTCCGGACATCAAAGGGCGCCAGACCTATAACTGGGGCAGCTCCAGAGCAGGAAGGCAGTTGTATCCTGGAGTCGAGAGACGCAGTGAAGAACTCATCCTTGACGGACTACTGGCGCTGCCGTAGCCCTGCCTTGCGAACTATCGACCTGCCTGCTGGCGCTGCCGCAACCTTCTGAAACCTTCCTCGTCGTCGGGACCTGCTGGCGTGGCCGCGGACCGTTTGTAACCACCTCCTTCATCGGGACCTGCTGGCTCCGCCGCGGACCGTCGCTACCTTCAACCATCCCGGGACCTGCTGGCTCCGCCGCGGCCCGACCATCTAGAACGCCGAGCTCGAGGATTGTGAGCTATTTCATCTACCAGATTGGTAACGAGACTGTCCCGCTACCCTTTCCCCAACCAAGAGACTAGAATAGAGGGGACCCCTGAGTCCAGACCTCCTTGTACCATTTCACCGTACTTGAAGTTTTGCTTATAAAGAACGTTGAACCTTATCCTTGTGTGGTGTACATCTGTGGGGGGGAAGTTACTTGTCTGTACGATCGCTGGAGACGGCTCTCCCCGGAGACCTCTCCCCTTGTCCTCGGCCGACCCTCCAGGTCCCGTCTAACAGCAGGTCACACACTTGACCCTATCTTCACCTCCAGCAAACATGTCTCCTTCAGCCACACCACAGCTCTCCTTTGGACTGACCACAGCTGCGTTCACTTTACCTACAACAAGCCCACTTCCAACAACCACCCCCAACCCACTCTGCAAAGAAACTGGAACAAAATCACCATCGACCAGATCTCCTCATCGCTTCTTCAAAACCCCCCAGCCGACTCCTCAAACCCAGACCAAGCAGCCACCAACCTCACCCAATGGTTAGCCAACAGCGCCGACATCTTAGCACCACTGAAAAAACGAAAAATGAAACTAGGCAGCAAGAAGGCCTCCTGGTTCAACGATGATCTTAAGAAATCCAAGAAACTCTGCCGCTCCCTTGAGAAGGACTGGAAAAAAGACCCAACCACCAGCACCAAGGACGCCTTCAAAAACGCCACCCGCATACACCACCAACTGATCCGGAATGCCAAGAAAGCCGCTCTCAAGGACCGACTAGATAACAACGCCCACAACAGCAAGGAATTATTCAACATCGTCAAGGAATTTACCAACCCCTCGGCCAACTCCAACGACATCACCCCCTCTCAAGCCCTCTGCGACTCCCTAGCCTCATTCTTCCACAACAAAATTGCAGCTTCGACAACCGACCCGAAGACCAACCCACCCAACCCCCTGCAGGACCCCCACCCCCCTTGAACATTCTCAATGACTGGAAGCCAATCTCCACTGAGGACACCATCCGTCTGATGAACTCTATCCACTCAGGATCCCCCACAGACCCATGCCCTCACCACATCTTTAACAAAGCAGACTCCATTATAGCACCGCACCTCCGAGACGTCATCAACTGCTCCCTCAACTCCGCAACCTTCCCGGAAAGCTGGAAACATGCCGAACTCAGCGCCCTCCTGAAGAAACCCACAGCTGACCCCACCGAACTCAAAAACTACCGCCCTATCTCACTCCTTCCATTCCCGGCCAAAGTCATCGAGAAAGCGGTCAACAACCAGCTCGCCGCATTCCTCGAAACCAACAAATCCCTCGACTCCTCACAATCCTTCTTCCGAGCCAAGCACAGCACTGAAACCGCCCTCATCGCAGCAACAGACGACATTCGAACTCTACTGGACAATGGAGACACAGTCGCCCTCATCCTCCTCGACCTCTCCGCAGCCTTCGACACGGTCTGTCATAGCACCCTTTTACAACGCCTCAGAAACGTCGGAATCCAAGGAAAAGCACTGGAATGGATCACCTCGTTCCTCACCGGAAGAACCCAGAGAGTCCGCCTCCCACCATTCAAGTCAGAGGCCACTGAAGTCATCTGCGGCGTACCACAAGGATCTTCACTCAGCCCCACCCTCTTCAACGTATACATGAGCCCCCTCGCGGTCATCGCACGCCAACACAACCTCAACATCATCTCCTACGCCGACGACACTCAACTGATCCTATCACTCACCAGAGACCCTAACACTGCCAAAACCAACCTGCATGAAGGAATGAAAGAAGTAGCCGAATGGATGAAGCACAGCCGTCTGAAACTGAACTCAGACAAAACAGAAGTCCTTATCCTAGGCACCTCCCCCTCCGCCTGGGATGACTCTTGGTGGCCAGAGGCCCTTGGAAAAGCACCTATCCCGACGGACCACGCACGGAACCTGGGCGTCATCCTGGATTCCTCACTCTCGATGAACAGACAAGTCAACGCCGTTTCTTCATCTTGCTTCAACATTCTTCGCATGCTCAAAAAAACATTTCGCTGGATCCCCACCGAAACTAGAAAAACAGTCACTCACGCTCTGGTCACGAGCCGACTGGACTACGGAAACACCCTCTACGCCGGTACCACCGCAAAACTCCAGAAAAAACTCCAACGCATCCAGAACGCTTCAGCCAGGCTCATATTAGACATCCCGCGTAAAGAACACATCTCTGGTCACCTGAAAAACCTCCACTGGCTCCCCGTCAATAAGAGGATTACTTTCCGGCTCCTAACCCACGCACACAAAGCACTCTACGAAATCGGACCCGAATGCCTCAACACACGACTGTCCTTCTACACCCCCTCCCGCCAACTACGATCCTCCAACCTAGCCCTTGCCACTGTACCTCGCATCAACAAAACCACCATGGGAGGTAGATCCTTCTCCTACCTGGCAGCTAAAACCTGGAACTCACTTCCCACTCACCTTCGCCTTACTCAGAACCACCTAGCATTCAGAAAGCAACTTAAAACGTGGATATTTGACAAGTAATTCCCCACCCTTCTTCAAGCGCCTTGAGACCCTCTGGGTATGTAGCGCGCTTTACAAATTTATTGACTTGACTTATTGACTTGACTAGGGCGCAGGGTTCAACCGGGGACATTACCCAGACTTGTTGTCCCGGCTCGAACTCGATGGAGGAGGCATGCTGATCATACCATCTCTTCATGTCCTCCTGACTGGCTTCAAGGTTGGCCTTGGCGAGCTCCCTGAATCGCCGGGTCTGGTTGCGGAGGGTCAGGAGATATTTGTATACATCCGGAGGAGTCTTGTGGGGGGGCACCTCCCACCCTTCTTTGACCAGGCTGAGGGGGCCCCGGACGGGGTGTCCATACAGGAGTTTGAATGGGCTGAAGCCCAGGGCTTTCTGGGGGACTTCTCGGTAGGCGAACAGGAGGCACGGGAGCAGCACATCCCATTGGCGACGTAGGGGTTCTTCTAGGCCCATGATCATCCCCTTGAGGGTGCGGTTAAACCGCTCGACCAGGCCATTTCCTTGCGGGTGATAGGGGGTCGTGAATTTGTAGGTGACCCCGCACTGTTGCCAGAGAGACTTCATGTATTTAGAAATAAAGTTCGTGCCCCTGTCGCTGACGACTTCCCGGGGGAAGCCCACCCGAGAGAAGATCCCCATCAGGGCTCGGCCCACCACGGGCGCCGTCACGGTCCGAAGAGGGATGGCCTCGGGATAGCGGGTGGCGTGGTCCACCAGGACCAGGATGAACCGGTGCCCCTGTGCTGTTCGGGGGTCCAGGGGCCCCACAATGTCTATTCCCACCCGTTCAAACGGGGTGGTGACGATGGGGAAAGGCTGCAAGGGTGCTTTGAGTTTTCGGCCGCTCTTCCCGCTGGCCTGGCAGTTTGGGCAGGCCCGGCAGTGAATTGCTACATCATTTCGCATCTTCGGCCAGTAGAAGTGGGTCACCAGGCGGTTGTACGTTTTGTCTTGCCCCAGGTGTCCGGCAAGAGGCACATTGTGTGCTAGGTTCAAGAGGAAGTCTCTGAAGCGGAGGGGGACCACCAGCACCCGGCTGGCCCCCAGCTCAGCAATCTTTTGCTCACTGTAGAGCAGGTCATTGTCCCAATAAATCCAGTGGGCCCCCGAGGTGTCTCCTGTGCTCTGGGCGAGGGCTTGCGGCCGGAGTCCCTCGAGGGAGGGACATGTTCTCTGCTCCTGGCGGAATTGTTCCTGAGTGGGGCCACCCTATTGACGCCATTGGGCCAGTTCGGGAAGGTCCCGGAGCCGATCGAGTCCTTCTTCGCGGTGCTCTGGAGAACTGGCTTCCAGGGTGGCTCCCTCGTGGACGATTGGGGGAGGAGGCTCCGGCCATTCGGGTTCTTCGGGACTGGGGATGGTGCGGGCAGCCATGGACCGGGTCGTTACGCAGACCCATTCAGGGAGGCCCAGCATCCCCAGGTGCTCTCCTCTCTCGACGGCTGACCAGGGAGAACTTTCGAGGTCGTTCCCCGGAGGCAGTCCACAGGGGCATCATCGCGGACAGTCACTTTCAGCATTCCGGATACTCCTCCCCACTCGAAGGGGACGCAGGCCATCCGACATAGGCTTTCTGAGTTGTCGGCCGACCGTACGGGGCAAAGGATATTTGGCAAGATCTGGTCCGGGGTCACCAGATGGCAGTGGACTGCGGTCACACTGGCCCCGGTGTCGCGGAGGGCTTCAGCCCGGTGCCCATTAATATTGACCCACTGGCTGTACTTCTGCGTGTTGGCGGGAAGGGGTGCCCGCGGGATCAGGTCTCTTTCCCCTAGGCAGACCAGGGACATGGCGGCGGGTTCCCACTCGGGCTGGTCTGGCTCGTACTCTTCAGTGTCTTCTTGGGTTTGCTCTTCTCCCAGGGCGGCGGCAGTGACCTGGCGGGGCATAGGGCTCTGGTTCTTCGGGCAGTTGGGATCATTGGCGTAGTGGCCGGGTCGCTGGCATCGGTGGCAGGTAACGTTGGCGCGGAAACCTGGTCGCATCGGGAGGCTCCCCCGGCCGGTCGGGGGCAGGGTGTTGCTGGCGGGAGCCACCAGGACGGTATCTCTTCCCCGACCCTGGCCTCCTCCTCCCCCTCGGGGGCGATGGAGCCCTTGGGCGGCTCTGTTCTGTTCGCTGGGCCCATTTCGGGGAACTCGGGTGCTTTCCCACCGGTCAGCCTCGTCGGCGAGTTGCCGGGGTTCAGTCAGTTTACTATCAAGGAGGTGCTGCCTGAGCTCGATGAAGCAGTTATTGGAGATGTGCTCCCATACAATAAGATCAAAGAGCTGCTCGTAAGTGGTCACCTTGCTGCCCTTGATCCACCCCTTGAAGGCTCGGCTAAAGTAGTTCACGTACTCCACCCAAGTCGTACCTGGGATCCGTTTGCAGTCGCGGAACCTCTGGCGGTACATCTCGGGCGTGAGTCCATATCGAGTGAGGAGGGCGGCTTTCATGTGGTCGTAGGATGTCATCTGATGGTCCGGGAGTTGCAGCAGGGTGTCTCGCCCTTCGTTGACAAACCTCCCCCATAACCTGGCTCCCCAGTCGCTCCAGGGAATCCGGTGGGAGGTCATGGCTACTTCGTAGGCTTTGAACCATTGCTGGATATCATCGTTCTGGTAATATTCTCTGACGACATCCTTGGGGATGTGGACCTTGGGGTCCGTAGTGACAGGGGGGCTCGGGTGTCCGGGGACCCCGAGGTCTTTGTTATGCCTCCGAATCTCTAGTTCCTTCAAGTTGCGCTCATGCTCGTAGGCTAGCTTTTTCTCTTCTAACTCTCTTTGCCTTTGTTTCTCTTCTCGCTCCTCTCGGAGCCATAAGTGTTCCAAAGTTATTTTTTGTTCCGCCAATTTGAGTTCTCCATCCAAGCGAAGTCGAGCCAGCTCCAATTCGTGGAGCCTGCTCTTCTCTCGTTCTCGGGCCTCCTCTGGTGAGAGACCCGGTCTTCTTTCTTCTGTCGGCGCGGTGCTTGTTTCGGTTGTTTCTTGGTTTTGGTTTTGGGGTACGGCCGTACCCGTCTCTGCCCAAGATTCTAGGGCGTGTTTGAAGTCCTCTTTCGTGCTCAGTCCTGTGGTAGCAATGCCTAGTTCTATGCAGAATTGTTTTAGTTCTCTGTGGCTGTATTCTTCTAGTTTTTCCATCTGGAGTTTTTCTGTTCCGCTCTCTTTTGTTGTCATGGTGGTTGTGTGTCGTGGGGTGAGTCACTCTCTGTACGATTATGCGTTGGCTCGGATCGCGCCGCTGGCCACCAATGTTAGACGGGGACCCGGAGGGTCGGCCGAGTACAGGGGGAGAGGCCTCCGGTGAGGGCCGTCTCCGGCGATCGTACAGATAAGTAACTTCCTCCCCCACAGATGGACACCACACAAGGATGAGTTCAACACACTTTATATACGAATCTTGAGGCAAGGTGATACGATACAGTGGGGTCAGGACACGAGGATCCTCCCAATTCTAGTCTCTGTATGGAAAAGGGGTAGCGGGACAGTCTTAGTACCGGTCCGGTACAGGTGCGGCAAGGGGGGAGCTCACAATCCTCGAGCTTGGGGGTCCGCACAGATGGGCCGCGGCAGCGCCAGCAGGCTAGGACGATTGTTCACAACGAGGAAGGCGACGGCAGCGCCAGCAGGCTACGAAGATGGTGCACGATGAGGAAGGCCGCGGCAGCGCCAGCAGGCCAAGACGATGGTTCACGTGGAAGAGGGCCGCAGCAGCGCCAGCAGGCCTTCAAGGATGAGTTCCTCACGGTGTCTCTCGACTCCAAGAAACAACTGCCTTCCTGTCTGGAGCTGCCCCAGTTATAGGTCTGGTCTCCTTTGATGTCCGGACCCTCGCACTTGGAGGTCGGGAGGTCCGGGATGAGGGAGTCCAGACACCCAGCAGGAGGGTGGAGCCAGCGCCCGGGGAGGCCAGGGGCGATCGACACCTGGCAGAGGGGAGCCATTGACACTCCTACTCCCATTGACCTGCCAAGTGGTCTCTTCACCCCCTGGGTGGATGGTGGTGCCTCGATGTCGGGGCCTGGCCAGGCCCAGGGTTGGGGTCGTGCCGAGGTCACGCGGCCTTGTTATGTCGTGTCCAAAGATGGCGGCTGGGCCGGGGCAGTGGTGCTGACGGAGGCCCGGGCCAGCCGATACTGGGGTGTTCGGGGGTTGGAGTTCCGTTGTGGACGGGTCGTGGGTTGCCCCAGCGGGTTGCCGGTATGGTTCTTGTCGGGGATACAGGGAGAGCAGGGGTCCGGTCCTCGTCATGCGGGGAGGGAGCGGGCCTTCTCCGAGGCCTGTCCAACACTGCCCCTCAATTCATCCAAAGTCTCTGCTCCTTCCTCGCCCACTGCCCCTCAATTCATCCAAAGACTCTACCCCTCCTTCTCCCACTGCCCCTCAATTCATCCAAAGACACTGCCCCTTCCTCTCCCACTGCCCCTCAATTCATCCAAAGACTCTGCCCCTTCCTCCCCCACTGCCCCTCAATTCATCCAAAGACTCTGCCCCTTCTTCCCCCACTGCCCCTCAATTCATCCAAAGACTCTGCCCCTTCACTGCCCCTCAATTCATCCAAAGACTCTGCCCCTTCCTCTCCCACTGCCCCTCAATTCATCCAAAGACTCTGCCCCTTCCTCTCCCACTGGCCTCAATTCATCCAAAGACTCTGCCCCTTCACTGCCCCTCAATTAATCCAAAGACTCTGCCCCTTCGTCTCCCACTGCTCCTCAATTCATCCAAAGACTCTGCCCCTTCGTCTCCCACTGCTCCTCAATTCATCCAAAGACTCTGCCCCTTCTTCTCCCACTGCCCTTCAATTCATCCAAAGACTCTGCCCCTTCCTCTCCCACTGCCCCTCAATTCATCCAAAGACTCTGCCCCTTCTTCTCCCACTGCCCTTCAATTCATCCAAAGACTCTGCCCCTTCCTCTCCCACTGCCCTTCAATTCATCCAAAGACTGCCCCTTCCTCTCCCACTGCCCCTCAATTCATCCAAAGACTCTGCCCCTTCCTCTCCCACTGGCCCTCAATTCATCCAAAGACTCTGCCCCTTCTTCTCCCACTGCCCCTCAATTCATCCAAAGACTCTGCCCTTCCTCTCCAACTGCCCCTCAATTCATCCAAAGACTCTGCCCCTTCTTCTCCCACTGCCCCTCAATTCATCCAAAGACTCTGCCCTTCCTCTCCAACTGCCCCTCAATTCATCCAAAGACTCTGCCCCTTCCTCTCCCACTGGCCCTCAATTCATCCAAAGACTCTGCCCCTTCTTCTCCCACTGCCCCTCAATGCATCCAAAGACTCTGCCCCTTCCTCTCCCACTGCCCCTCAATTCATCCAAAGACTCTGCCCCTTCCTCTCCCACTGGCCCTCAATTCATCCAAAGACTCTGCCCCTTCTTCTCCCACTGCCCCTCAATGCATCCAAAGACTCTGCCCCTTCCTCTCCCACTGGCCCTCAATTCATCCAAAGACTCTGCCCCTTCTTCTCCCACTGCCCCTCAATTCATCCAAAGACTCTGCCCCTTCCTCTCCCACTGCCCCTCCATTCATCCAAAGACTCTGCCCCTTCTTCTCCCACTGCCCCTCCATGCATTGCAGACTCTGCTCCTTCTTCTCCCACTGCCCCTCCATTAATCTCTGTCTCTCTTGCCCTCATCCTCGCTCTTTTGATCTGTCCATCGCTGTTCTCTGTCCTGTCATACTGTCCCTCCTTCCACTGTCCGTCAGTCTTCTCAGGTTGTCTGTCACTCCTGCGGTATAGCGCTTCTCATGGACAATCCATCACTCTGGCATTCATTCTGCTCTGTATCAAGTTGTGTTAAGTTTCGATTCTCGTCAGGGAGGGGCCCGGGTCACGTGATCTCCAGCAGGTTCTTGAAGACGAGGTTCCGCCAGACCCTGCGGTCCTTTCATGCCCCGGTCAGGAGAGAGAGAAGGGGGGAGCATGGGCGTCCGCAGGGGGGGGGCAAAGAGGGGCGCTTGCCCCCCCCCCCCTTGAGCAACCCTCCTTGCCCCCCCACCCCTCCCCCCGGACGCCCATGAAAACCATGACTTCAAGACGGTTCTCACTCTTTCCTCTCCTTTCTTTTATTTGCTTCCCTCTGAAATGGATCCAAAAAAGAAACGCTTTTGCTGGAAATTTTGCATTTTAATTCCAAAGTGCAGTATTGGGAATAAAAGGCTAAAAATATGAAAAATGGATAAATAACTAAATAAAGTAAGACAGTGGTAGCAAACTGGCAAAACTGATGTTATTCACACTGAAACACATTAGCGCCACTTTTACAGAGTTTGCCAGTGAAGCGCTATTTTTGGTTTCTTGTCTTTGTTTTCCCTGGACTTGGAACAAGTGCACCAATCCTGGAGGTACTGCAATGTGTGGATTGGAAAACAAAATGTGTGCTGCGGCTCTGCGTCCAGGGATGTGGTCTTTATGCCATACTGCTTACGTTTTGTAAGGATAGAAGCAATGGCCATTGAAATGGGTCCATTCAGGGCCCTGTAGTCGTGTCCTTAACTTTTCAGGCAAAAGCACTCCCTATAAGTGTTTGCTTTTTCCAGGATGTTGTTACCTTTTTTTGTGTAGGCCGCATATTGCACTTGTCTAGTGCGTAATTTAAATTGAGCTGCATCCAGGTGTTTATAGTGGGTAACAATTGGGTTGTAGTTGAAGACAGTGGGAGTTTTTCTCAGTGGGGCAGTATGGTGTTCAGTGGGGGAGAGGATGTGGCACTATGGTCAGAGCTGCTGAATTTGGAACTGGGAACCAGGTTCAGCCTTAATAACCAGTCCACCAGACCCCTCTCCTGCGAGAGCACAATCACATGCTAGACCTTAGAAGGCTTCGCAACACCTTAGAAGTCCTGGTGTCTTTCGCACAAACAGGTGGACCCTAGCATGACAAGTGTAGTTTAACCTTCAAGGCTTGTCCACCACTACCCATACTGAAGTTCGCCTCCAGTCTTGCGGGCAGGCCTATGAAGCAGCACACCCTAGAACAACAGTCACTGATTTCACAGGACCCTTGAGAAAGGCCAGCTCTAAGTCGGTGCAACCAGTATGACCGCACCTGTTACTGACTTTAGGTGGAGGCATCATATTTGCAAGTATATTATGGTTTTAAAAACGCTTGCTGCCTCCTTCCTGGTCTCCAGCACTTTTCGGCAACAATAAAAATGTCATGATGACTCTGGTGATTAATGTTCTTCCTATAGAGAGATCAGAATTTTGTCTAGTGGAAGTTTTCACTCATGGAAAGGTAGCTCAGAGGGTTAATGTACCGGCTGCAAGGAACATGCGCCATGCAGATCACAAAGTGCACATAATGTAAATAGGTCAGTGGGCTACTGCTTTTGTCAGAGATCCTTTTGTTACTTGCAGTTTATAAGTTAAAATCCTAACTTAGAACAGTGAGCTTTTAACTGTCATCTAAGAGCTGCATACAAACTGCAAGGTATAAATTAGAGCATTATGTCCCCCCCGCAGTCTTTGATTATCCTAATGTCCCAAAAAGTGTTCTTTTGGACAGAAATCAATTCTGATTATTAAGGAGAACCCCCAACCATGGTATTAGGTTTTAAATTCTGGGTATTGTGTTTCTCCAGACCAATCACTATAACACTCTACCGGCTACTAGTATGGTTGTCATGTGACTCCTACACCTTGTAGTCCTTAGTCTTATGTAACATTTTCAATACAGTGATTTACACACATATTGATTGTCTCTGTGTAATGTGTGTGATGTAAAGTGCTCTGACACCCTACAATGGTATAAGTATGTGCTGAAAATCAAATTAAATGCATCTGAGAAAGAGTGGTTGTGGAGACTTGGGGGGCACAGTTAAAGGGTGGTAGTGAGGGAATCCATGCAGAGGTGGTCATTGGGGGCACTAACAAACAATAATGCACAGGACACCACCAGCGCTATGGCTGGCCCTGCCCTTGAGGCCAGTCTGCCTCACCCAAAGGTACCTCCATTGGCCTTGTTTCAGCAGCAGTAGCTTCAACTCACCAGGGATTGGCAATGCAGGATTTGCACGCACACCAAACTAAGTTCGCAAACTTACAGTCACCCGGCTTCATTCACAAGCACTTTTAACATGTGCTGCCTGCTGTGGGGCCACTGAGATTAGTTATGTAGCAAAGGATGACCACATTATGCCGTAGTGTTGACTAAATTATGCTTTAAAAAAAAGGCTGCAGCGTAATGCAGTATACTTTCAGATGTTTTATTATTTTGATGTGTGTATGTGAGAAGTTGGCCTGGTATATAATGCTCACTAACTCTTAATGATCACTTTGTACCATGCCAAGCAACCCTTATGATGATGGTTGTAATTCAACCTTGTAGACCAGTTATCCTAGTGGTAACGTGGACAAAGCAGTCTTAGGCTAAACTCTGAAAGGCATGTGAAGCCAGCTGTTATACCATACACAACCCCCTTGAATACCAAATGAAAGGGACACCACACAGATATATATTGAAAATATATATTGATTTATTAACTATAAAATCCCCTGGACTCTTTATGAGCACAGAAGCACAAGCGTTAAATCACAAGACAGTTTAAAATACACAAAAGTTGCACAATATGGATGAGCCCTAGGGGCCACCTAAACCATATACTAAGAAAGTGGTATAAGAGATACCAGGAGGAAAGTGAAGAGGCCTAGGGCCTTGGGAATCGCTGGAGCTATTCGAGACTAGCTGTGACTAAGTCGGGAGAGGCCCACGGGACTCGGGTGCAGTGTTCAAAGTGCACGCACTTTCCAATACAAAGTCTATGGTGCGTAAAAAGTAGAAAGTTAGGAACCTTCCGAGTGACCTACGGAGCTGAAACTTAAAACACAGGCCCTTGGGATGTGTACCAGTGCAGGAGCACCGGTGGAGCTGAGTTACCTCACCCACAGGAAGCGGGTGCACAGGGTCGAAGTTGTGTCGGGTTTCGTCACGCTGGTCGATGGTGCTTGGAGCTGAAGATGCTGCAGGCGGCTCGATGAGAAGAGTTCCGGTGGATCCAAGGGTGGATCTGAAGATGTGAAGACCTGAAAGCAGAGGGGACAGTGTTCAAAGTCACTAGCCAGTGACTACCGTGGAACCAGATTGGAACCAGGCGATGTCGGGTGCAAACAGGCGTTGTCGGGTAGCTTCTTTCTACAGCCACGTGGATACCCGGGGTCGAGGACGTCCAGGAGTCGGTCACAAGCTGTCACACGCAGGCTTCTCGCGGTTGGCGGTGTCGGCACCTCGATCGGAGCAAACAGGCCTTGGCAAAGGCAAGCCAGGCAGAAGTTGAAAGATGCTTAACACTCGGACCAGCAAGGTCAGGGCGGGTGCTCCTTTTCACAGGAGCTTGGGTAGGTCTGGAGCAACCAGACCTGCTGTGTAAATCTTCGGTTTCATCGCCAAGATGGCCGCTGACCACGTGGCTAGTGGCCGGGATGGCGCGTCGAGTGGCACAATGCAAAAGGGCCCCACGCAGATCGTGGAGATGCTGGAGGGCTGATCTTCGGTGCAAGGGCTGCTCGGTGGTGGGGGTTCTCAGTCCCCAAAGCACAACGTCGAGGATGCCTCAGAAGCTGCGCAGTCAGCTTTTCGAGTGTCTTCCAAGAGGTCCGGTCCCACGTCACTCGGTGCCTCCACGGGTCCCTTCTTTGCAGGGACTGTGGATCGGGCTCTGAGAGGTCTGGGAGTCTGGTTCTTGTCGGGCTCTGGGCTCGGTCTCCGGCGGGAGGCGGCGGCAAAGCAGACGTCGAGTTGCTGGTTGGTACCTGTTTTCACAGGGTGACCACTCCTAGGCCACAAGGGAGATTCTCTTCAGTCTTCTGTGCAGCAGAATGTCGAAGTCCAGTCTTCTTCTTGTTTAAAGTTGATTTCAGGATGATCTGCTGTGCAATGGCACTGCTCCCGCTCTTATTCCCAATCTGAGGGGTGGATCACCTACTAGGTCCCTCCTCTGGGAGGAACCAGGAAGGGGGGCGGCTACACCCCCTTTCCTTTGTCCAGCTCCTCGCCAGGACTGGGGCTGGGAGGCCCCAGAACCGGTTTGGACTGGCCTATGCACGGGGACACCTTGTGTGCCCCGGGCATGTCTGATTCTATTCAGCCCTGTCCTACCCAATACACAAAATCCTGTCTGGGGTGGTGCTCGCACCTCCCAAGGCAGGAAACCCTTTGTCCAGGCCACCATCTGCCGAGTTTCGGTCAGCAGCAGGAGGCCAGACTCCTGTCTGTGGTGGCAGCATCCATTTTGTACTGCTGAGGCTCTGTTTAACTTTAACCGGGGTTAAGGCTACACACATGTCGTGTCCCTCTAGAAGGGTGGAATGCTATCCCCGTCGCCAGAACTGGCGAGGGGATAGTATTCCAATTCGTATGACACCTTACTCGACATGTTTTGATAAAGCCAAACCAAAGATAGCATTTAACCGCGAGGATTATAATGCACTTAAGAGTATATGGTATGGCAATATCCCGGAACAGCTTAGGGAGTGGTTCCCGACAGCTGCAGACAGGCTCAGCTCATGCTAGAGCACCATCTCACATATTTCCAAGCACTCTGCCTCCAGGATTGATGAGGCCTTCCATAGGAGTGGCTGATAGGAACATATGTGTCCAGTTTAGGGTTAGGCACAGGCATACTGTACCTAAGTAAGAGGTGATTACACCAACTTACCCCAGCTGAGTGATCAGCCAGTTGTGTCAAATATGGAGGCCAGGCCAGGGGTGGCACAATACATGCTGCAGCCCCTGGTAGGCCTTGGCTACACCTATGCCCTGGGTACCTATGGTACACTGTTACAGGGGCCTATAAGGTGAACCAATTCCAATTGTGTTATGCACCTAAGGTACATGGAGTCCATTTTAAGGAGAGAGCAATCGGCCTGGGGCCCTGAATAGCAGGATCCCAGGTCAACTAAGTCAAAAACCAGCTATACACCAGGCAAAAAGTTTGGGGGTAACCATAGTCAGATATCCACCTTCCTACATAACCCCCCCCCCCCAAACGAAAGGAGATAAGGCTATCCTTGACCAGGTAAGCCTATATTGCCTAAGTGGCCATATAAGGAAGTACCAGCTCTGGCTTGGTAACCCCCTGTTTCATGGTCCACTAAGCAATCCCTCACCCTAAGGGAATCTGAGGGTCTCCACCATAGGGAATCTCTACCTGTGGTGTGTCTTTGCAAAGTCAAAGGCTGGTGTTGAGATGGAGTACTGAAGTGAGTCTCCTCTGTAGGGCTCAGCTTCCTCCAATCACTCTCCACCATGTGTGCCTTTCTTTCTCTGACTGAGTTGCACTGTGCTCTCAGGGTCAACCTCTGGCTACCTAAAGCTGGAGGCTGGGTCCCTCTGTTTGGCTTACTGGAGGGACAGGTCAGGTTTGGGGCCTTTTGGTCCCAGGTTTGGCTGTGCCCAACAATATCCATCTGGGGGAGGTCCCTAACTACTTTTAAGGGGGATCCCTCAGGAGTTTTTAAAGTTTTCACCTCACTAGGGCTACTAGTTTCGGTGCCCCTAATCTGTTGATGGGGGTGCTTTATTTGACAGGGGGCCCTTTGGGTCTCACTGTCCTTCTTGTCCTCTGCAGCCCTGGGCTGAGTAAGGCAAGGTAGAGAGGGGCAGGTTACCTGCTCCAGACTGGGTCCCTCCTGAGAAGGGTCCACTGCCATCAGAGGCTCTGTCAGGCCAGGCCTAACAACCTCTGGGACAGTTCCTTCATCAGGGGTAAGATCAGTTCCCTGAGGAGGCTGATCCTTTCCTAAAGTCTGGTGGGAGGGAGATTTCTCTTCTTCCTCAATGCTCTCTGTTTGGGTGGAGTGATCCATCATTTCAGGCTTCACTACCCATGTATCAGTTTGAGTTTGGGCTGTGGCCATCACAGCCCCACCAACCTTTTCAGGAGGAGACTCAGTTTGGGTATGGGCTGTTATCCGTACAGCCCTGCTACTCTCTTCAGGAGGGAAGTTATCTAAAGATGGGGCTGAGGTTTGCTCAGCCCTCCCAACCTTTTCAGGAAGGACATCTTGAATTGGGGCTGTAGCCATTACAGCCCCACTAACCTTTCCATGGAGATTTACCATTCTAGAATGGGTTTGCTGTTCAACCTCAGCCCAGGCTGAGATTTCCAAATCATTACCCAGTAGGCAATCTACAGGCAAGTTTGCTGACACTGCCACTCTCTTTGGGCCAGTGACACCTCCCCAGCTAAGATTGACTACTGCCATGGGATGATTGGATTCTATGCCATCAATGTTTGTCACCTGATATCTGGCATCAGGTAAAAGTTGCCTTGAGGGGACTAGACATTCAGCCACCATGGTGATGCTAGCCCCTGTGTCTCTGAAGGCCTCAACTTTCAAGCCATTGATGAGGGGCTCCTGTCTATACTTGCTCAAAGTGTTTGGGCAAGCAGTGAAATTGGCAAACCCCATGCCAGTCTCATAGACAAGAGTATCTGTGTTAGGGGACCTGGATAGGCCAGAGTCCACCTGTCCTCCAAAAGTAAACCCACCCAAATTCTTGGGGGTGCTCCCACCACCTGGGGGACCACTGCTAACAGTGACAGGAGGTGTTGGAGCCTTACCTGGAGGTATATTCTCTTTATTGCCATTCTTGGGACAACAGCTATCTGTTTTGTAATGCCCAACCTGTTTACAGGTATGACAATAAGGCTTTTTCTGGGTTGTAGAAGTGTCTTGGGACCCACCCCCATTCTTGGAGTTTTGGGGCCATGGGGAAGTCTTTTCCTTACTTTTATCCCCACCCTTCTCTTGAGGCTTGGTAGTCTCTTTCTTTTGGTCACCACCCTGGTTCTTAGGCCTGATCCTGGTTCTGACCCATTTGTCTGCCCTCCTACCCAATTCTTGTGGGGAGGTCAGATCAGAGTCAACCAGGTGCTGATGTAGAAGCTGATTTTGACAATTACTTAAGATTTGCTCTCTCATAATTAAATTATACAATCCTGTATAGTCATTAACCTTACTTCCCAGCAACCAGCCCTTCAGAGCCTTAGTGGCACACTCAACAAATTCAGACCAGTCCTGAGTCTGTGTCTTCTGGGTATCTCTGAACATTAACCTGTACTGTTCAGTGGTTAAGCCTAACCCATCAATCTGAGCACTCTTCAGGACCATGTAGTTTCTAGAATCCCCATCACTAACTGTGAGGAGTCTGTCTCTGCCTCTACCTTCAAAGGAGAGCCACAAGATTGCTGCCCACTGCTCCTGAGGGATCTGCTGTACTCTGCAGGCTCTCTCCATTGCAGTTATCCATTTATGGATGTCATCCCCAGCTTTGTAGGGGGGCACAATCTTACTCAGGTTTCTTGTATCAAAGGACCTGTCTTTATCCTTCTGGATATTGCTGCTACCAGTGGATCCTAATCCACTCTCTCTAGGCTGTCTTGCTCTAGCAAGTTTCTCTTGGGCCAGGGCAATTTCTAACTCTTGTCTCTGGACTCTCAATTCAGCCTCTCTAATTTGAGTTTCTCTCAATTTGGTCTCATGTTCCCTTCTCTGAGGGCTAGTCATCCTCCTTCTGGAGTGACCATGAGAACCTCTAGAAGCATGGGAGTTGTCAGTCACCTGAGTGAGTCCTTCTCCTCCTAGGCTCCTGGTTAAGTCCACCTGGGGGTCTGAATGGGTTGTTACCTGATTCATTCCCAAGTTGACTTAAGTTAGCCTGGTTCAGTCTACTGACCAGCACCTGACTATCTCTGTCATCATCTGACTCACTGCTTTCCACCTCCTCCTCTTCCTCCTCTTCCTCTACATCTACCTGAGGAGCTCCAGTGGTGGAGGCTTCCTCATCTACCAGGATGATAGGGGCAGGGATGTCTACAGTGTCATCCTCTGAAGGATGGCCTCCTTCAGTATCCCCTGTGGGGTTTACCTTAGAGGGCTTCAGAGTCTCAGACTGGTCTAAGAGCTCTCTTAGGTGGTCTGTAGTAGGGGAAGGCCCTGTCTTCAGACCCCTTAAGACACAAAGCTGTCTTAATTCCTTAAAGGAAAAAATAGCAAATTTGGATGGTGCCCTTGGAGGGTCACTCTCAACAGGAGTAAGTCCACTGGACCCCTCTGCTCCAGACATTGCTCTAGTGTGGGTGGATGTGTTGCAATCTACCTACACTGGTGTTTACCTACTAAACCTATCTAGTAGTTGTAGCTAGGGTGTGCTACTCCCTTTGCTCTACAACAACTAAGTTCAGTAGAACTTAAGTATACTAGTCTTGTTTTATATGTACCTAGCAGGTACCTGTATGATCTTTCAAATGATAATCTCAAAGATTGTAATGGTAAAACAGCAAGCTCAGATCCCAATCCGCTGCTCACCAATGTGAGAAGTTGGCCTGGTATATAATGCTCACTAACTCTTAATGATCACTTTGTACCATGCCAAGCAACCCTTATGATGATGGTTGTAATTCAACCTTGTAGACCAGTTATCCTAGTGGTAACGTGGACAAAGCAGTCTTAGGCTAAACTCTGAAAGGCATGTGAAGCCAGCTGTTATACCATACACAACCCCCTTGAATACCAAATGAAAGGGACACCACACAGATATATATTGAAAATATATATTGATTTATTAACTATAAAATCCCCTGGACTCTTTATGAGCACAGAAGCACAAGCGTTAAATCACAAGACAGTTTAAAATACACAAAAGTTGCACAATATGGATGAGCCCTAGGGGCCACCTAAACCATATACTAAGAAAGTGGTATAAGAGATACCAGGAGGAAAGTGAAGAGGCCTAGGGCCTTGGGAATCGCTGGAGCTATTCGAGACTAGCTGTGACTAAGTCGGGAGAGGCCCACGGGACTCGGGTGCAGTGTTCAAAGTGCACGCACTTTCCAATACAAAGTCTATGGTGCGTAAAAAGTACAAAGTTAGAAAGTTAGGAACCTTCCGAGTGACCTACGGAGCTGAAACTTAAAACACAGGCCCTTGGGATGTGTACCAGTGCAGGAGCACCGGCGGAGCTGAGTTACCTCACCCACAGGAAGCGGGTGCACAGAGTCGAAGTTGTGTCGGGTTTCGTCACGCTGGTCGATGGTGCTTGGAGCTGAAGATGCTGCAGGCGGCTCGATGAGAAGAGTTCCGGTGGATCCAAGGGTGGATCTGAAGATGTGAAGACCTGAAAGCAGAGGGGACAGTGTTCAAAGTCACTAGCCAGTGACTACCGTGGAACCAGATTGGAACCAGGCGATGTCGGGTGCAAACAGGCGTTGTCGGGTAGCTTCTTTCTGCAGCCACGTGGATACCCGGGGTCGAGGACGTCCAGGAGTCGGTCACAAGCTGTTCCACGCAGGCTTCTCGCGGTTGGCGGTGTCGGCACCTCGATCGGAGCAAACAGGCCTTGGCAAAGGCAAGCCAGGCAGAAGTTGAAAGATGCTTAACACTCGGACCAGCAAGGTCAGGGCGGGTGCTCCTTTTCACAGGAGCCTGGGTAGGTCTGGAGCAACCAGACCTGCTGTGTAAATCTTCGGTTTCGTCGCCAAGATGGCCGCTGACCACGTGGCTAGTGGCCGGGATGGCGCGTCGAGTGGCACAATGCAAAAGGGCCCCACGCAGATCGTGGAGATGCTGGAGGGCTGATCTTCGGTGCAAGGGCTGCTCGGTAGTGGGGGTTCTCAGTCCCCAAAGCACAACGTCGAGGATGCCTCAGAAGCTGCGCAGTCAGCTTTTCGAGTGTCTTCCAAGAGGTCCGGTCCCACGTCACTCGGTGCCTCCACGGGTCCCTTCTTTGCAGGGACTGTGGATCGGGCTCTGAGAGGTCTGGGAGTCTGGTTCTTGTTGGGCTCTGGGCTCGGTCTCCGGCGGGAGGCGGCGGCAAAGCAGACGTCGAGTTGCTGGTTGGTACCTGTTTTCACAGGGTGGCCACTCCTAGGCCACAAGGGAGATTCTCTTCAGTCTTCTGTGCAGCAGAATGTCGAAGTCCAGTCTTCTTCTTGTTTAAAGTTGATTTCAGGATGATCTGCTGTGCAATGGCACTGCTCCCGCTCTTATTCCCAATCTGAGGGGTGGATCACCTACTAGGTCCCTCCTCTGGGAGGAACCAGGAAGGGGGGCGGCTACACCCCCTTTCCTTTGTCCAGCTCCTCGCCAGGACTGGGGCTGGGAGGCCCCAGAACCGGTTTGGACTGGCCTATGCACGGGGACACCTTGTGTGCCCCGGGCATGTCTGATTCTATTCAGCCCTGTCCTACCCAATACACAAAATCCTGTCTGGGGTGGTGCTCGCACCTCCCAAGGCAGGAAACCCTTTGTCCAGGCCACCATCTGCCGAGTTTCGGTCAGCAGCAGGAGGCCAGACTCGTGTCTGTGGTGGCAGCATCCATTTTGTGATGCTGAGGCTCTGTTTAACTTTAACCGGGGTTAAGGCTACACACATGTCGTGTCCCTCTAGAAGGGTGGAATGCTATCCCCGTCGCCAGAACTGGCGAGGGGATAGTATTCCAATACGTATGACACCTTACTCGACATGTTTTGATAAAGTCAAACCAAAGATAGCATTTAACCGCGAGGATTATAATGCACTTAAGAGTATATGGTATGGCAATATCCCGGAACAGCTTAGGGAGTGGTTCCCGACAGCTGCAGACAGGCTCAGCTCATGCTAGAGCACCATCTCACATATTTCCAAGCACTCTGCCTCCAGGATTGATGAGGCCTTCCATAGGAGTGGCTGATAGGAACATATGTGTCCAGTTTAGGGTTTAGGCACAGGCATACTGTACCTAAGTAAGAGGTGATTACACCAACTTACCCCAGCTGAGTGATCAGCCAGTTGTGTCAAATATGGAGGCCAGGCCAGGGGTGGCACAATACATGCTGCAGCCCCTGGTAGGCCTTGGCTACACCTATGCCCTGGGTACCTATGGTACACTGTTACAGGGGCCTATAAGGTGAACCAATTCCAATTGTGTTATGCACCTAAGGTACATGGAGTCCATTTTAAGGAGAGAGCAATCGGCCTGGGGCCCTGAATAGCAGGATCCCAGGTCAACTAAGTCCAAAAACCAGCTAAACACCAGGCAAAAAGTTTGGGGGTAACCATAGTCAGATATCCACCTTCCTACAGTGTACACATGCTAACAGTCTCTGGAAAGATTTTGCCTTATTAGTACCAGTGTAACATACAAACGAAGCAGTGAGAAAGGTGACCAGTCAACCTTTACAATAGGCCATCCACTCCGCAGCAACACACGTCACATTTTATATTAACTTTTGATATGTTTGAGCTACGAAGAATTTATTAGTTTAAATGGTCAGATCATGCAGCAGATCTTGCATTATGAGGCAAATATGGCAGAGCCATAATTTTAGAGAAAACATTTGCAAACTAGGATATTTTGCCATTCCTGTGTGAACTGCTGTTGTGGGAAAAGGGAGAAGTGTTGATGACAGAAACTCCATGGCTCGTAGACAAATGGCTTGTGTTTCCACATTTTATCGTATTTGGTACATTCTGTGATTATTAGAAGCATATCCCACTTTGTGAATATATTTTAATGTCAATAACTCATTATAACCTTAAATAATCATGTGTATCCATTGGTTGATTAAACTGGGCAGTGAAATGCCAAACAAATACTAAAAATTGGGATGTCTGCGCATTCTGGCCACACCTCTGGCTCCACCCACAGTTCCAATCCTTTGGTTATTCCCGCCCTCTGATTCTCCGCCCACTGTTCCCCTACTTTTTTTCCCCACTTCGACCACTGTGTAAGACTCAGAATCCCTGGACCTGTGATGTGGCACAGCTGCGGGCGCCGCATGTGCCTCACATTTACGGTGCCAGGCTTACGCATAAGGGAGCTGGCCATTATTGTATCCCTAAACGTGGGCACGTTGTCAGTTTAGCATTGACTGCACGTAGAGGGACTCTAAGTTTTGTTTTAAAAAATATAGCTAACATTTGGACCTATACATTTTATTTTGTATAAATTAATTGAATGTGTGTAAAATTTAGCAATGCCCAGGGAATTCTAGTAAAGGGAGCACCCATTGGCGAATCAATAGCGTGTGTGATTGCTGCATTATTTATTACTAACTTTGACGTTGTGCTTTAACTTTGGATAAAAGTTATCCTGAATTCTAGCACCAAGAAGCCAATATTGGTGAATATGTGTGCTACAAATAATCTCTAACATACACTGTGCATACAGTATATTTAATCTAGTACTTTAATCATAGGCTGTTAAAGTATTCTGATAAAAATCGAATCGTGCTGAAGACAGCCTTGATTAGTGTTGGATCGAGGACCCGGAAGTCTGCACACCTAGCAGACAGAGATAAAGCACCTTGTCAGAAAGTTTAGCGTTTTCCCTACAGGTGGTGTTTGTTGGCCTGTGGCAGGGTCAGTCACATGTCCTGGATTCCTGGCATTTAATCGAGTCTATTCTAGTTCTGCCCCCCAGTGTTTCTTGTGCCCCACCTGGCACACATCATGTCGGAGGATGGTGATGACGTTAACATTTTGCCCCCCTCTGGAAAATTTTCTGCGGACGCCCATGGGGGGAAGCCCTCATGAAGAAGGGGAGAAACACGCAGAGCAGCCCTGTGAGTTGAACTTTATTTTTGAAAGATGTTTTCTTTGTTTTGCAAACAGTGGTACAACTGGGCTGGGCCCCACCCCCGTTGATAATTACCATCGGGCGTTGAAACAGATACACAACGGGGCCAGTTTACAGGCAAATAACACTTATCAATTTGTTAACATTAAATGCAAATGCTTAAAGGTAATCGATATCTGCCATTTAGTTTCTGTTTCTATTTCACATGTTACATGAATGTGGCCCTCGGCTCTCGCCTTCTAGTTATAAAGAGGCTCAGGTCCATTCCTGGGCACTCAGAAGGCGCCACTGGGATCCCAAACATTATGAGGGGGAAGAGGCTTGGATAGGACAATTAGGACTTGAGTGAATGAATTACACAATTGCAAAATGATTCCGTAATTGTGGAAAAGTCCTCCTGGAATCATCATCTGCTGCTGCAATTATTAATAGACGCATTACTTAATAAGCATTGGCAAAGTCAATAGGTCTCGCTTTGTGACCTATTTACTTTGCCAATGTATTCTAAACACGCTTCAAAGAATCCCTGATCCTGTGCAAGGTGGATACAGTTAAACCAGCACTTGTAATGCTATAGGTCGAAACTTTCACCTATTGGTATTGTAAATGACAATGCTTCGTATGTATGTGCACTTTGTACTCAAAGTCATTGTTTGAAGAATTTCAAAACACATAAATAAGAGGCATTGCCATTTACAATGCTAATAGCTCAAAATCTCGCAAATGCGAGACCTATTGCATTGCAAATGCTTGTTTGTAAGTAAGACTGCACTCCATGGGGGCATTGCTTAGACATCATCATGGTGGATGCAGCCTAGTGAAGCTCCGACCACCCAAGCGATGATCTGCAATAATCTGCCGATATCCCTCTCCTGAGTGAGCCAAATCCACTGCTCCTGCACTCGGAGCAAAGAGGCGTCCTTGATCCTGGCGCCGGGCTGATCTGACACCGAGAGTGGACACTACAGGTGACAGAGGAGTCATGGCGATAGGTAATGGTATGCGATGGTAGCTACCAGCCTTTTTAATTCAACAGCCCACGCCTAATATTTAGGAATAAAATTGCGAAGAGGAGTGCCTGTTGATTTTAATCACATCTGTCTGTCGCAAGCAGATTTATTGGTTCTGCTACCACGTTCTTCTTCACTTCTTGGTTTTTGTTTGGACACACTTTTCCTTTTCTTGTGAACTGAATGGCGACCAGCGTTGAGAAAGGGGCCCAGTCTGGTGAGTACTTGCCAGTTGCCCTGAGGGTGGTGTTCCCGTGAGGTGTCATTCTGTTCTTTACACATTTTTTGCAGAAATCTGTCTGCTTTCAATCTTATGTGGTGGATGCTCTGTATGGATTAAGGTCTCAGACATCGTGTTTTATTGTTCTAGGCGACTGTCAAGAGTTGTTGGCCAATATGTTTTCTTTTTAACTTTCTAAAGAATGCCGGGCGTATTGCAGTAAATACCCCCGAAGAAAAGATAGGGAGTGTAACAGAGATCATGGACATGTGACTGGTCTGTTGCAAGATAGACTGACATTACTTGCGCCCAAAAGGACAGGGTTTATCGATTGTTGATGAACATTATACAGCAAAACAATATCCATAGGCAGCGTTTACGCCCCTCCCCCTTTAGGACACACTTTCATTGACAAAATCACACCACTGTGGGGAGAACTCCTGGTTGGCCTAATAATACTGGGCGTCAACTGGATTGAAGCCATGTCAACCTTGGACCGCCGACGTGAGTCAGGACATAGGCACCAATCGGGAGAATCCAAACTCCACCAGCTACCACCACACCTGGGTGAAATGCCCGCCACGTTCCTTTCAGCAGTAGATTACTCCCTATCCAGATTTGACTACTTCTTCTTACCATGCAGCCACATACATAGGGCCTCACATGTCAATCCTGCCAAGAGGCCTTTCCGACCACCCCCGATCTACTTAGACTCCACATTGGGCAAACAAACTCCCCCTTCGGATGATGCTTGTCACCCTGGCACCTCGGCGACCCGGGTTACCAAGACGTTCTCCGACAGGCAATTAAAGACTATCTATTGTCCAATTTGGGCACTGCCCCCTCCAGTGTTATACTGTGGAAAGCCCTTAAACCCACTGTTCCCGGGGTGGACATCAACTTTAGTGCAGGGAAAAACGCAAGAGCCTTGCACAAATAGTAGACCTAGAAAATCCAAAGCTGCAGAGACCTCGGACCCAATACCACAAAGCAGCCTCCTCCACGTACAACAACAAATCCATCAGCATCTCACTAATGAGATGTATGAGATCTGGTTAGCGACCCAACATAGGATTTATCAATGGGGTGACAAATCAAACAAAATGCTTCATCGTTTGTGTCAGGCGGCGATGTTCCCCGCCTCGGTGTCGGCACTGCGAAACGCGGACAGAGTCCTTTGTACTACCCCGACAGTCGTCCAAGGATGCCTCTTTATACGAGCAGAAGGAACTCGTATCGCGAGGGACAATAGGGGAATTTCCAACAGACAGATCACCCAAAAATCTCCCAGACTACCTGAGCAACCAGCTAGATGCCCCCATTACCACAGAGGAACTCGGTGCGGCTTTATCCAACATGCACGCCGGTCGCGCACCTGGCCCCAATGGCTTCCTTAGTGACTTCTTAGTGACACATGGCGCAGCTCGGCCACATCTTTTGGATGCACTCCATGAGGCTCTGGAGCAGCACATCTTACTTCCTGATTGGTGCCATGCCGAGATAGTGGTGTTCCTTAAACCAGGCCAACCCCCAGAAGAACCATCTTCTTACAACCCCATCCTCCTCCTAAATTTGAACCCAAACTGATAGGTACGGTCCTTGCTGACCGCCTCCACACGTGTATCCACAAACTGATCCACCGGTGCAGCTTCATGCTGCACCGGTCTACCCAGCACAATATTAGGCAGGTTCACAATGCCATTCTGAAGGCCCCGCAGCTGGGCTGCCCTGCGGCCATTCTTTTGGCTGATACAGATAAGGCGTTTGATTCCCTGAGTTGGACATATTTTTTTCAGCTCCTCTGATCTCTCAACTTTGCCCTTCGCTTTTTGTCTTGCATACAATTATTACACACAGAGTTCTCAGCCTCTGTGCGGGTAGCAGGCTTTCGGTCCGCACCCTTCCCAATACGTCGGGGTTTTAGGCAGGGTTTCCCCCTGCATTAATTGCAATTTGTGCTCGCCACAGAGCCCTTAGCTACATGGGTGCAGCGGGACTCATTAATTTGTGGGTATGAATGGTCACAAGACCTGTCCGATAGTATTGCGCTTTATGCAGACAAGGTATTATTATTGTTAACCGATCCTGGATTTTCCCGATACTTTGGGTGTTTAGGGTGACCTCCAGCCTTGGAGACAGTCCAGCGAAGTCAGTTGCTATTTCCAGTATGCGGTCACCATGGGCGCGTCTCCTGGGCTTCGCAGTTCTCTCATGCAACCAAGGGCTTCAAATATCCGGGAGTCTTCATCTCGCCTTGTCCCACGATATCTTTGGCACATAATATCAATCCACGCACGTGGTTCGCCCAGGTTAATGCACCCCTTAACAATTTCCTATGGGGAGGGGGCATTGTCCGTGTTGCGCTACGAACCTGCACCCAGTCGACGTACTGTGGCGGGATTGCGGTGGCCGATATATATGCCTACTTTGTGGTATCTCATCTGTTGAATATCAACGAGTGGTGGTACAGCTCATACACCGATCCAGTGTTTGCTGTGGAGTGACATGCAATAAAGGGTACCCCCCTCTTGAGCCTCCTCCACAGTCGTAAAAACATTGGCCACTCAACCCCCACCTGCAGAACTGTCATCCAGCTCTGGCGTTATATCGTGACTAAAATGGGCTGGGACGGGCGCCTGATGCAGACAGCCCCTCTGTGGCAGGGTATCTACCTGCGACCTGTTGCCGGATTTCCAGGCTTCAGAGCCTGGGACCTCACTGTAATCTCTATCATGAATGACATTCTGCTGGGACCCACTCTCAAATCGTTTCAGCAACTGCAGATAGAATTCCACTTGCACTGGACACCGTTTTACAAATATCTGCAGCTGAGACACGCCCTGACTCTCCTAATCTGTTCGCTGGAGGTCTACCAGAATTTCACACCCTTGAGGGACGTTTACTAATGGGGAAACTTGGCACACATAAGATCCGGCAAATCTACCAGGCACTGACTACCCATATCCAAACCACAGTACAAAAAACCCGAGATGCGTGGGAAGCCAACATCCCGACCTTACAGACGATGCCTGGACTGAGGCTCTAGCTAGTCACGAGTTGCCACTATAACCACATGTTACAGCATAATCCATGTTAAATACCTCCACTGAGCATACTACACCCGCTCCCCCTTCTGGAGGATGGGCGTTATCCAGTCCCCCATATGTCTCAGATGCGGAGAATCGGAGGGGACCTTCTTACACACGGTCTGGAGCTGTGGGGCAATGTAACCATTTTGGCATGCCTGGGTCGGGTCCTGTACTGGCGTCTTCCATTCGATCCCAAGCTTTTCTTGATTCACAGCACCGAAGGGATAGCGGGAATCGCTATAAACAACATCTACTATTTTTGGGCCTCACACTTGCCAAGCGGGCATTGCCCAAACATGGAAGGGTACCTCCCCTCCATCAATGGGTGGGTGGAGAAAGGCCGCGGACAAATCCATGGAGGCTGAAATCGGAGTGTATCAGGCATGTGGTTGTCCACGAAAATATGGTCTTACTGGGCAACATACGGCAGTAAAGACTTGCCTCCCATCAGACCCTCCCTAAACGAGGCAATCAAATCAAACTGGACCAATATTTAGGTAAGATGAGTCGCTCTGTTCAGGTGTACATGTTTAGATGACATTTTACTGATAGTGAAATATATAGTAAAGTAACCTGTGCCAAGTTTAGTTATTGGGCCTGTATGTTCACAGGCAATGTTGTTTGAATATAATTGGTACTATCTCATATAAACTGTAGCACCCGCCTCCCCAAGCGCCTTGAGACCCTCTGGGTGAGTAGTGCGCTATATACATTTCTGAACTTGAACTATCCAAAATGTATGCTTCGAGCATCGCCCGCTATGTACCGTTAAGTCAATAAAATGTATTAATAATAAAAAAAAGACTGCACTCCATATATCTACACTTATTTCTTGCACTTTCATCTCTGCAGGTAAAACTTCAAGAGTGGCTGCGTCTTCTTAAGAAAGAGGACAAATATTTTCAGGAGTCTAAAATCAAGGAAGAAGAACAGTATCAAACCATGAGGGTGAGTGGCTGCAGTGAGTCCTGTGTCTGTGTATGTCCCTGCCCATGTCTTTTTGCGATCTCTTAGAGTTCAAGAACACAGAGGCTGATGAGTCACCCTACAAATTGTGTCATGGTCCCCAGCAAATGAATATACTGACAGGAGTCACTGCCCTTGGATATTGGGAATGCATTCGGCCTAGGGTTCATCCTAAAAAAATCAAGAATTACTCTTCTGATACTAAGGTAGTACTTACACACACACTGTGTGTGTTAGAGTATGTGCACAGGTGTGGCATTATCTGACTGTGAGTACGTGCCAGTGTGTGCATGCATGTTCACACTTAGACATGTGTCTATGTATTTGTTCAAGTATGGATGGCCCTGGAGTTACCTGATGGAGTGCATGCATGTCTGAGGATCTCTATATCTGTCTGTTTTTTGGGCTTGGATTAGTGCTTGTGTGTGTTTGCACATGCATATATAGGGTTTGAGATACAGAGTATGCAAATACATGTGTGTGTCTATGTGCATGTGTGGTTGAGAGTTGTGTATGCTTTAGTCTGTGGGTTTGTACTTGCATATGAGGATGTTTCTATGAGTTTGCGTATCACAAGGTGTGATACATGCATACGTCTGGAGTTACACAACCATGAGATTTTATATGCATCTTTGTGTGAGTGTATTTATATGTATGGATGTGTAATTCTGTGCCTGCATGGACTGAAGATATCCATCTGTGAGTCTTTACAAGGTTTGTGTGTGAGTGTGCACATTAATGTGTGCATTTGTATGAGTGTGTACCTCGGGGATGTGTATGCATGGATCTGTTATACATCTGTGTGACTTTATATGCATCTGTGTGGGAGTATATATATGCATGGATGTGTGCCTCTGTGCTGTGAGTCTGTGCATGCATGGACTGAGGATATCCACCTGTGAGTTTGTACAAGGTTTGTGTTTGAGTCTGGAAATGTATGTGTGGTTCTATGTGGGTGTGTACCTCTGTGGGTTGTGTATGCGGGGATCAGTAATGATCTATACATCCATCAGACTGAGCAAGCCTGGTGTAAGCTCCTTCCTAAACAAAGGTTTTATCAGTGAAATCCTTCTATGGTCTTGTATATACATCAACAAACCACAGAACATCCAAGAGAGTTCATCGAAGTAAAAAACAATGATCGGCCACAAGCGGTACAAAAGAGAGTGGTGATGGACCACGATCAGGGGCAGGAGCGACGAACGTCAGAGAGGGGCTGATGGACATGTTGGTTGAGGTTGTTTGCCTCTGGTGTCCTGAGGTCTGTCCTACAGTGGCTATGAAACAGGCCACGGATATCCCTTTCTGCCCTTGACTCCCAGGATAGCAAGGTCGAGGAGTCAAAGGCTTCTGACAGCGGCAGAAGAAGCGGCAGGCACTCAGAACCCAACAGTCAATCAACAGACACAATAATATTATGTCTAGCCTAATACTTATCTTTATTAAGAAAAAAATATTTTAAGGTTACAACAAAAAATACCACCCAGTTCAATAAAGGTACAATTACACGTTTGCACTGTACGATCCCCAGAATAGCGCAGCGGACCTCTGGTAGCCTCTACTCTCTAAGATTCTAGATACTTTAGTCCCCTGTATGAGCATAGGTATGAATCAAGCACAGACCCTGGGGTACCCCACGGACTGCTATGTATCAGTTCAGTGACTTTTGCCTCAAGGAGTTCACCCAGGTAAAAACTATATTTTTCAGACCGCACATTCCTCTGCCCTGCTGTACGTACTTGGTGGTGGTGTGCTCGGAGTACCCGTTCCTATAGCACAAGCTATAATTGTACGGAGCTGTAGGGCATCCTCATTGGAGCCAATGCCTGTTAGTTAATCAGTTTGTCAGGTCTCCATCGTGCCACTTGTCATTGACAGTGTGGGCTTCAAGGACAGTTGCACAAAGATGCTCGATGATGACAGTTGCAACCGCATGGTCGAGGCTTCAGCAAATGGTCATCATTGGCAGTTGCGACTAAAGCTCGAAAGCTTTTGAACTGATTGAGTTAGATTTTATGGCATAACCTGGAAGCTTACCTTATGCAAATCTCCTTTATTGCCAACTAACAGCAGCAACAATTGAAGACTATAGAACTTCAAAAACATTTTAATAGGCTATAAACTCCCGCCACATGCAGTGTGCTCCCTTTCGGTGTTGCTTCTGCTCATACGATAAGTACAGCCTTTATAATACTAATACTTAGGGCTGATATCGATGTTGGCGGTCCAAACTGCCTCATTAGGATGCGATTGAACAATGTTATGTCACGTGCCTATATAACACTATGGGAGCATGCATTCTGGCTGTAAATCGTCTGTAATGCATGCTCCGATAGTGAAATTGAAAGTGCGGTTCATCCCTACCTCCTGCACCCCGTGCAGGGATCAACAGGGGTGCACCATAGATGCCCCCTCTGCCTCCAACCAGAGACCGTGCATCAAAGGAGGCCTTGCTGGGGGCTCCCAAACAAGCTTTTGCAATGGTTTCGATGTCGGACAGACCGGCCCTTGAAATTACAGGCCGGCTGCCATCTGGCGGATGGGCTCGAGAGCCTCTCGGAAGCCAGCCGTAATGACCGGCCGGTTTACTTTACGACCGCCCATTTCTTATATCTCATCTTGATTAGGTGGTTGGAAAGTAAACCAACTGGCACATTATGATGTGGCCTGTGAGAAGTTGGCCTAGTATATGATGTCCACTAGTCTAGTAGGCACCTTGCACCAGTCCAAACGACCCTTATCGATGGTAGGTTGTAAAGTCAACCTTATAGAAAGCTATCCTAGTGGTAGCTGTGGAGAGCAGCCTTCAGGCGAGTTGAGCTAGTTGTTTTACCAATTATAATCTCTTGAATGATCAAATGAAAGCACACCACACAAGGTATATATCAAATATATATGTATTTATTCTAAATACAACCCCTCTGGACTCTTTATGAGGTCAGAGGTAAAAGTACAATACAAGGAACTTAATTAGCATACGATAAGTTGCAGAGTATATGTTATGCCCTAGGGGCCCCACAAACCATATACTAAAATAGTGATATAAGAATGTCGTGAGTTATAAAGCAGCCTAGGGCCTGTAGAACCGATATAACCTCCTAAGGTTAGAATGCAGGAGGCCCACTGGGGAAGAGTGCAGTGTCTAAACACAGCCGCGGATCACCATTGACTTTCTATGGAGAGCAAACAAGTTACAATTTTAGAGATTAAGGACACTTGCGGATGGACTAGGATGGAACCCTTTTAGACTAGGACACTTCGAGAGTCAAGACCCATGGGAGCACCGGAGTACTCGTGTTACCTCATCCAGGGAAGCCGGGTGCATAGGTGTCTTTAGGTGTCGGGTTTCGTCGTCGATTCCTATGGAGAGCTGCGAAGAAATGCTGCAGGCGACCAGAGGAAAAGTGTCTGGGTGGATCCAAGGGTGGATCGGAGATGTGAAGAACCTGAAAGCAGAGGAGACAGAGTCTGGGTCACTAGCCAGTGACCAGGATGGCGAGGAGAAGATCCCAGCCGATGTTGGGTGATTTCAGGTGAAAGAGGTGAAGCTTGACTCTTCAGCCACGAGGACCAGGAGGCCGACGACGACCAGGAGCTGGATTTGAGCTGTCCCATGAAGGATCTAGTTGACTGCAGTGTCGGAATCCGGAGTGGACCCAACAAGCCTTGACAACAACAACCCACGCAAGATGACAAGATTGGCTTCGGTGCAGACCAACAAGGTCTGAGGGACTCCTCTTGGAGAGGAGTGGGAGCATGTCTGGAGCAACCAGGAAAGCTCACTAAATCAAAGATGGCCCTTCGTGGGGGCTCGCTAGCCAATGGACTAGGAACCGCAAAGGGGCCTTGAGTGGAAATGCATAAAGCGGGCCCACTGGACACTCGTGGAGTGTAGGCCTCTGAGCTTCAATGCAAAAGGTGCACGGGGGAGGGGCTTCAAATACCCCAAGGCACAACTTCAGGATACCTCGGGAAGTAGGTGCAGTTGCAAAGATGCAGGATGTCCAGGAGTTCCGGTCCTACGTCTCTCGTGTCTGCTACAGGTCTCAGCTTTGCTAGGAGTGCAGGTCAGCATCAGAGATGTCTGGAAGTCTGTGTCCTGTGTCGCAGATTCTTCGGGATCTGGCGGGAGCCACGAAAATGCAGACGGTCAAAGATGCAGTTAGTGCCTGTTTGAACAGGGTGGTCACTCCTTGACCACAAGGGAGATTTCTTCTGTCTTCCAGTCAAAATGGAATGTCAAAGGTCCAAGATATATGTTGCAGAGTTAAGTCCAGGGTAATCTAGGGACTGGGTTTCTATACTTACAGTAAGTTTAGGGTTTGGACTAACTAAGGTCCCTCCTATGGGTGGACCTTGGGAGCGGGTGGTTAGACACCTTCCCCTCTGTCCAGTTTCACGCCAGAGCTGGGGCTGAGCGCCCCAGCAACCTGTTTGAACTGGGTAATGCATGGAGCACCTTGTGTGCCCCAGGCACTGTCCGACAAGCATTCACTGAATGCAACCCACCCTGCCCCAATCCACTAAAGCCTGTCTGGGGAGATGCCAGCACCTCCCTAGACAGGAATCCTATTGTCCAGGCCTCCCCTGCCATAGTTTTGTCCAGCAGCAGGAGGGCAGACTCGTGTCTGTGGCAGCAGCATCCATTTTGTGATGCTGGGGCTCTGTTTAACTTTAACCGGGTTTACCAGTAAGTACATGTCTTCTCCCTCTAGAAGGGTGGAATGCTACACCGCGCCGTTCTGGCGGCGGGGGTAGTATTCCAAAGTGTTTAACACCTTACACGACATGTTTTGATAAAGCCAAACCAAAGTTAGCATTAACCGCAAGGATTATAATGCACTAAAGAGTATATGGTATGGCTATATCATAGTAGAGCCATAAGGAGATGGTTCCGAAAGCTGCAGGGGGGCTCAGCTCCTGCTAGGGCACCATCTCACACAAAACCAAGCACTCTGCTTTCAGGTTTGTCAAGGCGTGCCATAGGAGTGACTTATAGGTTACTATGTGTCTTTATATAAGGTAGGTATAGGTATACTATATCTAAGTAAGGGGTTCTTACACCACCTTACCCAGGCTGTAAGCACAGACCTGTGGTGTCAGTTTGGAAGGCTAACCAGGGGTGGCACAAGACATGCTGCAGCCCCTGGTAGGCCTCTGGGGTCCCTATGCCCTGGGTACCTAAGGGACCATATGCAGGGGCTCACAAGGGTGACCCAGTAGCCAATCTGGTATGTACCTAAAGTACATGGAATCCATTTTATAGAACAAGCAGATAGACTGGGGCCCTGAATAGCAGGATCCCAGTCCAACTAAGTCGAAAACCATTAAAACACCAGGCAAAAAGTGGGGGTAACCATATAGTCAGATTCCACCTTCCTACACGGCAATAAAGGCTCTGCCCTAAGGTCGGAGCCTGTACAGGCTGCATCATAATCAGCGCCTTACTGTGTTTTTTCACCTTGAGATATCCCACCCTCCCCTATAGAAAATAAGAATAATATCTCCCTCCTACCCTTGTACCAACACCCTCAACCAGTTTATTGTGTAACTTCCCATGTCTCCCAATGTCTTTTCTTAACCCTAGAAAGGAGTGTGGTTGTATTTTTATATTTAACTTCCCCTCTCTTTCAGCGTCGGGTCGGAGGTCCTACTTCCTCTGTACCCGACACAACTTTTCAGTGTTTCTCTCGGCTCCTCAAGGCCGAGAAATACTCCCTTGCTGTGGTCCGATCTTTTTTTTCAAAATCCGACCCCACACCACTTGTTGCTGCGGAGCTTCTTGAAAGAAAAAAAATATAGACCATCTCGCTAAGGTCACCTCCCACTGAGGCCATTGAGCTACGCATGCAGGGCTTACCCATTGGCAGCAGTCCAGTAGAGTCTTCTCACAGGCGTGGCAACGGAAGAAAGTCTGTCTACGTAACAAAGATGCCAGCAGCCCTCCTTTCCCCTCAGCGACTGCTGGCCCATGTAAGTAAAGGCAACGGTATGCAATTATCGTACAGTTTTATAAATAACCCCCAAAAAAAAGCTAATCTGAGGCACAACAATAAAGAAAGGACGACACAATTAGAAGAAAGACCCTTAAGAGATGGTCAGCCACACACTGTATGTGCCGGGCCATTTTAGGAGATTGGGACACCTTAGTAAAGACACTACAGTGGCCATTTGAACTGATTGGGCAAACTGCTTGAATTCTGGCAGTTGCAGTCAAACGAACTGTAAGAGCAGCTGTTTCCTTACACTGAGCCCAGTAATCTTCAATAATATTTACCTTCTGCCATGTCCCTTGAACCTTCAGAGAATACTATGGAAGATAGACTGGAAGAACTTCTAAATAAGGCACTGGATAAGGTAATGGGACACTGGATGACCTAATTAATAAAAAAGTGGAGGTTCTCTCCAAGAAGGGTTGGCCAGTTACTGTCCCCGGACACCCTGATGGGAGAGATGGGGTGATTAAGGCCCAGAGGAAGAGGCTGCATGGGAAATCCAGCCTAAGGGAGTTAAAAAGCCAAACGCTCAAAACAAATTACTTCACGCATTAGCGGTGACAAGGATGGTGCCTCTAGCACTGCAGAAGGGCAAGAAAAAGGCCCAGAGGTTCCTATTTCCATAGATTGTGATGAAACATTGTAGGATGCAATTAACCTATCCTGTTCCTCCGAATTTGATTCAGGTATTGAGGAGATAGAGGTGAGGAATATGGGTACAACTAAGGAGGCATCAAGGGCATCTGGGTCAAAAATGGGAATATGTTTGACCCGCTGCTCATCAAACACCCCTTGTCTCCAGAGTTGGCTCCATCGCGGCATTTTGCGGCGTACCTCTCCTTTTGGCCTAGGAAGGAAATACCAAAAGAGGTCAGGTCCCGTCTTAGATCCGAATGCCCACACCCCTCCCTCCCGGATAAAGTTGGGTCTACCTCCGAGTTAGACGCAAAGGTGGTGGCTCTTAGCTCCAAGGGAGGAAAAGGCCCTAGGAAAGGTATCGATAAAAGCCCCAAGTCCTGCCAAGACTCTCTATTTAATATTACTGGCCCACTCACAAAGACGTTTGAGATGGCTGAAGTGGCATATCTTGAAGACACCCTCATTGACCCCAAGGAATTGTGCCAATGGGCACAAATAGCCTTTTGCCTCCTGGGGAATGCAAATACTGCACTCTCAAATGAGAGATGAGAAAGCATATTGCTAAAAATAGATCCTAAATTGGTCAAATTGGCCACTAGAGAAGGAGTAGCTGCCTCCCAGGGTCTACGTTCCTGGGGACAATTTTATCAGGGACATGGCTAAGTACAATGGAGCATTTAGCTCAATTCAGAAGTCCTAGAAAGACATCAAGAAAGTCTTCCAGGATAAGGTTTTTAGCTAGGCCGTGGCCAAAGCTCTTCAAGACCCTACCTGGGATTACTGGGCAAGATTTGCGCACCTACACTTTGCTCCACATTTGTCATTTATGCCCACCTCACAGGAGAGGCTTCAGAAGTGAGCGGAGACAAAGAGGCTTTTCAGTAGGTAAGAAGTATGAAAGACCTTTCAGATACCCCAAAAAGTAGGAGGCAGACTAGCCCAATTTTGTGGAAACTGGAACTTGGTGAATCAGGACCATTTGGTCCTAGACACAGTGGAGAGACGCAAGATCGAATTTTCAGATTCACCATTACAAAGGAAAATTCCCCCAGAATTGATATTCTCACAAGAAGATTCTATCTTAGTAACACAAAATTATTGACCCAGGGGCAATACAAGAGGTAACTGAATCAGGTTTTATCAGCAATATCTTTCTAGTGGAGAAGAAGGACAAAGGAATGAGACCAGTGATAAATCTAAAAGAGTTGTACGAATGGGTTGTCTACCACAACTTCAAAATGAAAGGGGTGCACTTTCTTATAGATGTGCCAAGGAAAGGAGATTGACTAACACGGTTAGATCCAAAGGATGCGTACCTGCCCATCCCAATTTGGACTCCACACCAAAAGTTTCTCCAATTCACCTGAATGGGCAGACTATGGCAATGGTGCAGTCTCCTTTTCGGACTTTCCTCATCCCCTTGGTGTTTGACCAAGGTTCGCGGGACGCGAGACGGGTGAGACTAATAGTTTACTTAGATGATATCCTGATAATGGCACAGTCCAGATAAGTGGTCTCACCCCACACAGAACTTACCATGAGCCTAATAGAACACCTGGGTTTTGTCATAAACGGGAAAAAATCTAGCATGGTAGCCAACCAGTAAATGCAGTTCCTGCGTTTTGTCATGAACATAACAAGGGCAGAATTGAAAAAAGTTAAAGAAACTTCATAACGAATTGAGGAATCGCTTGGGGAGAAAGAAATTCCCCTTGTGGGCTCTAGCAAGGATCCTAGGCCTTCTGTCGTCAAGAAGCAGAGCAATCTGCTGTGCGCTCCAAAGACTCAAAGCCAAAGCATCAAGAACATGTCAATCGTATTCTCAAATGCTGTCTCTGGACCTGGATTCAAAGAGGGAACTACTTTGGTTGCTGAGGAATGAAGAAGCATGGAATGGAGGAGCCATTTTTGGGGAAAACCAGGAGAAAGTGATAGAAACAGACGCAAGTTTAGAGGGATGGGTTGCAAGATGTGGCGACTCATCAGCAGGAGGACGCTGGACAGATCAGAAGGAGTTGCTCATCAACTGCTTGGAATTATTGGCAGGTTCATTTACAATTCTATGCTATACCAAAGACTTAATGAAGTGTTCTGTAACATGTGCATGGACAACGTATCTGCGGTCAGATACGTCAACACAATGGGGGGCCCTCAGATTTAGTCAAGGTGTTCTGGAGTTACTTTCTGAGCAAGGGCATGTTGGTAGCAGCGGAGCATATCCCAGGATAGAGCAATGGTGTTACATATTTGTTCTCCCGGAATTTCAGAGATTCTATCAATAGGAGGTTAAACGTGGACATTTTCCTCAGTTGCCAGTCTATATGGGGACCCTTCGGGGGACATCTTTGTGGACAGATGGAACACTCAACTGTCAAAATCTTTCAGCTGGATGCTGGACCCTCAGGCCTCTGGGTGGATGCCATCCTTCAGAATTGGCAGGGCCTAGCACCTTATGCTCTCGCTCCTTTTGTCATGATACCAAGACCTACTACTACTACCTAAGCTACTGTTGCATGTTTGCAGGAACATGAAGGTCACAGAAGTGATAACACCTCTTTGGAGGTCACAGGCACGGTTCTCAATTCTACTACAAATGAGCATAGGTTTACCAATCTTAATTCCAACTTTCAGGGAAATAATTACAGGCCCAGACAGAAGGAGAGTCACATCTTCTTGAAGAGCATGGACACCTGACGCTGATGGCCTGGCGGATTTCAGGAGACAACGGCAGATCCAGGCCTTTCGGCAGACGCTTGTAGACTCATATCGGAGTTATGAGTGCCTGGCACAAGGAAAGCGTATAGACTGACTTGGGAGAAATGGGTTTGTTCCTTTGAAGGAACTACAATCCTGTGTTAACTGAGTTACTAAATGTAGTTAATTATTTATCTGGTATATTCACATTATGACTCTCTTTCTTATAGAACAGTTAAAGTTTGCAGATCTGCTTTTGCAGCATGTCACTGCCTTGTAGACAGAGTCTCTGTGGGCCAAAACGTACTGACTAAAAAATTAATGCGAAGTATGTGGGTACTAAACCCACTTTCTGCTAAATATACTGCATTATGGGACATTAGAGATGTCCTACAGGTCTTAATAAGTTGGGGAGAGAAGTCTGGATTATCCCCAAAACATATCTCTTATAAACTCACTGTCTTGCTATGCCTGGTATCTTTTAGATGGACTTCGGACATAAAAGCCTTAGACATCACCATCAGGGCGTACCAATCAGAATGGGTTAGTTTTATTTAAAAGGCGAACAGAGACCATTTCAACTAATGTTTTCTACCCCTTATTTGCAGAGAATGAAAGAACGTTTGTAGTGAAATGTTTGATGGAATATGAGAGGACTGTGAGTATGAGAGGAAATACAGAACAAATGCTAATATCCGATAAATTGCCTCATAGAGCAGTTTACTTCCCTACCATAGCACAATGGGTGACAGAAGTAACGAAAGAAGCAGGTGTAGACATTATTATGCTTGGTGTACACTCCCTTAAGGGTGCCTCAGGCTCTAAACCTCTCTTCCCGGTAGATATGGAGAAGTGTGGCTCAATGGTTAGAGCGGCAGACCTTGATGCAGAGCGCTGGCCAGGGACCAGGGTTCGATTCCCACCTCAGCGGGATCGGGCTAAAATTCCTCTGATATTCTCGCCTCAGTGCCGAATCTAAGCATGGGCCCCACGCTGCAACTCTGGGCATTAGCTTGCTTAGTCTCCACAACGGCTCCCGATACACAAGGGATGCCTGGTTTCACCATGGGATGCCCAGGAGTGGACACCTCACAAGGAAAAGCCAGGAGGGGTTCCCTTGTGGTAGGAGTACAAGCGCCGGGATGCTTACGGTTTACTGTTCGCGCTATACAAATACAACACATATCCTTGGGGCTGCGGCTTGGTCCAATGAAAATATGTTTAAAAGTTGCTATTTTCGACCTGTTACAAGCTTTATAGACAATGTATTAAATGCACTTTAAAACTGTAAATGTTAACCTCTGTGTCATGCCATAACATTAAGATTTTGCACAACCTGGTGGGCAGCGTTCTGGGTTTTATTAAAGACACGGAGGCTTGGATTATCCCTCCACATTGGAACCCTCCGTGATGGAGAAAAGTTATTGATTTTGTCTTGGGTTTTTCTTTTCAAGAGTAAGAAGTTTTCACTGATTAAGTTTTTCGTTTGTAAGTTATGGATCTAAGAAACTATCTTGTTCGCAAAACCAAAAAAGGAAGAACACTGCGTGCGGGGGAACTTTAGTGTCTATTAGAAAGTTATTGAAGTTCTATGTTCTTCGATTGTTGCTGCTGTGAGCGGGCAATAAAGGAGCAGGCAATAAAGGAGATTTGCATAATGGTAGCCCCTGTGTCTTTAATAAAATACAGACTTTCAGCCCACCAGGCTATGAAAAATCAAAATTCTCTTTCAAATGGAAAGATTTATAAAATCTAACCAGCTTTTCTTTGCTTCTGACAGAACAAGCTAAGAACTGAGAAGAAGAAACTTGAATCTGAAATTGAAAAACTGCGGCAACTCCTGAAAGAAAATGAGCAAACACTGCACAGAAGACTGGAGGAGATGGAGAAGAAAATCACCATGGTGGAAAATGCAAATATCACCAAACTTTCCTATCAAATCACCTCTCTCAATGCAGTGATAACGGAGATAGAAAAGAAATGTGAGGCGCCAGCGTCGGAACTCCTGAAGGTGAGATACTGTTTGGGAAATACAACAAAAGAAGGAAGTGAAATATTCCTATTTTGTGTGCATTATTAAATGTATGAGTGGAACACACATGATTTCCTGGCAGGATCAATGTACAGTGACCCCACACACTCTGACCGCCGCACAAAATATACAGTCATGGATTATTTACACTGTCCTACTTGATGCTGAGAGCCCGATTCAATATACAAGCAGTGGAATGTGCAGTGACCTCTTACAGTGTCACATACAAGTTAATGCGACACACCAAGCCATTCCAGTGACAGTAATTAACGGGGAACCAAAGGAGCAAAATGTGAAAAAGACGGATAAAAATGTAAAACATAATGTGAGCAAACATCTAAAATTTGGAAAGAAACCAAATTCCTCCTTTTCTAAGAAGTTTAAAAACATTTCTGTTTTAATTTGATTACTTTTCTCCTGATACAAGTGGCCACCTACTTTCGAGTGCACTGATCACTTGTTAGGGTGAACAGCTATGTAACTACAGTACAGAGGATAGGTGGTCCCAGTGGGACAATTTGGAAGAACACACATATTTATGTAGCAGCATCCATTAAATTACTCATACTATAAAATTCTGTTCAATATTATTTATTCATGTTGAACATCAATCTGAATGTTCAAAATCCAGAAAAACATCTGGAACATACATATACGTGCGTGATCCGTGGGTATGGTGCGGTTCCCAGGGCCGGTGGCCACCATGAGTCGTCCCAGGCAGAGGGGGATGACCCTAAGATGAGGCTTCCGCTTTGTCCGAGTTTAGTTTTAAATGGCTGTTCTTCATCCACTCTGCTACTTCTTTCATTCCTTCGTGTAAGTTGGTTTTGGTGGTGTTTGGGTCTTTGGTGAGGGAGAGAATCAGCTGGGTGTCGTCTGCGTAGGAGATGATGTTGAGGTTGTGTTGGCGCGCGATGGATGCGAGGGGACTCATGTATACGTTGAAGAGGGTGGGACTGAGTGATGATCCATGTGGTACGCCGCAGATGACTTCGGTGGCCTCTGATCTAAAAGGGGGGAGGCGGACTCTTTGGGTTCTTCGGCGAGGAACGAGATGATCCAGTCCAATGCTTTTCCTTGTATTCCGACGTTGCTGAGTCGTTGTATGAGGGTGCTATGACAGACTGTCGAAGGCTGCGGAGAGGTCAAGTAGGATGAGGGCAGCTGTTTCTCCGTTGTCCAGTAGGGTTCGAATGTCGTCTGTTGCTGCGATGAGGGCGGTTTCGGTACTGTGTTTGGCACGGAAGCTGGACTGTGAGGGGTCGAGGGATTTGTTGGATTCGAGGAAGGCGGCGAGCTGATTGTTGACGGCTTTGTCAAGGACTTTGGCAGGGAATGGGAGGAGCGAGATGGGGCGGTAGTTCTTAAGTTCAGAGGGATCTGCTGTGGGTTTCTTCAGAAGGGCGCTTAGTTCGGCATGTTTCCAGCTTTCCGGGAAGTTATAAGTTTTAACTTTTTTATAACTTCCTCATGTAATAAGCGTGTGCGATCTAAGGTCCACCTAACCTCACCCTGTGTATAAGTTTGGATGATTTCGATTTGGACTAGGGAGTGATCGGATAGATGGGCTAGTACATGATTTACTTTAATAACATGTTTGCTTAATGATATATCTATCAAGAAATAATTATTGATGAATGCCCATACTTCTAGTTTATATATGCAAATGTGCTATTCTGATCCCCTTTACTCTTCCATATATCACTAGTCCCAAGTCTCCTTTAAACCTATTAATCCATTCCCTCATTTTGGGGAGATTTAAGGCTCTCCCTGGCAGGTGTCTGTCTTTTCTTGGGACTAATAACGATTAAAGTCTCCCCCCTATAATTTTTGGGACCGATATATTACTTAGCTGAGCATACAGGGATTGCAGAGGGGCTGGGTCATCTGAATTTGGGCCATTGTATCCGACTACAAAAAAAGGTTTGCCCTCTATGTTGATCTTAGCTGCAGCCCATCTGCCATTTGAATCAGCAAACTCTTCTACAATGTTTATCTTTGAGGGTATTAACAATTATTGCTACACCTTTAATACAGCAGGACTGATTTGTACAGATGGATTTTTCCACACATTTTTCATGTTTTATAATTTCAAGCCACTCCGATTTAACAAGTGGGTTTCCTGTAAAATTATAAGGTCACATGTATAGAGCTTCAAGTATTCAAAGATTTTTTGTCGCCTTCTCCACACCTTCAGGCCGTTTACGTTCCATGTTATAATTTTAATTTTACCCTCTAATGCTACCATCTATATTTTCTGCTCACTTCCTTTGTCGCTCTCTCCCCAGGCTCTGATTGTTTTAGGTAAAAGGTTCCGTTTTCAGGACCTTGTATTCCCTGTCTCTTGCATATCGGACAATCTTTGTTTTGTTTTTCCCTAATGCTCCCCACTCGATAAACCAAAAATAAAATAACCTAAACTAACCCCAGTCACCCTCTCCTGGAGAACCCTCCCTTCTGTCTTTGGGCAAATATTATAGCCCTATTTATGTTCCGACTTCATGAGGTCATCGTTTGACATAACTGGCCCTTATTTTTTTACTTTAATTTGTTCAAGTAATGTCTCAACTTTTTTTGGTTCTTTAATATTGTGAGTTTTGTTATCCCACATAATTCTCAGTAATGCTGGGAATTTCATCTGCACAGTAGCACCTGTATTTTCCGAGGATTTTTCCTTTGTGCACTTCGTCTAAAAGGATCTCTGTGTGCTCTTTTGATGTCTTCATCCAGTGCTTTGCTTTCGTCTCTAGTTCCGGAAAACAATCCTTCAACAAGGATACCAAGAAACTTTTAATATTCTGTCCCTCTGAGCCCTCCGGGATATTTAAAATTCGTAAAATGACCCTTCGAGAATTCAATTCAAAGAAATGTATTCTGTTATTAGACAGGGTAAAAATAACCATAAAAGTACAATTAATAGATCACAATCATATTACATATTTAAAAATGTCAAAAAATGCATGTAATCAAGAACTTGTATGTTAAAATTCATATTACATTTGATTTCTGAAATTTTAAAATGTTCTTTAAAAATGCAACAACGGAAGCAAAAATAAATATTATCCAATTTCTGAATTGCCAGGAATGCTGGGCGGCATTGTCTTAGTTCCATTCTCTTTAACACTGGAACAATCCATCTTTTTCTGGGTATCCTATAAAATGTGCAAAAGAACAAAACATGTATAGACGACTGAGCTGGCATATCTTCACATGGGCATTTACAAAGTGATCTTAACCAATCGTTCACCTCAGGAAAACTTAAAGATCTATGCAGGATGTTAGGTCTGAGGCGAGTTAACAAAAACCTGTCAAAATCCTTAATAGGTAACAAAATATACGGCTGAATATTCACTCAAATGATTTTTAAGAACCTTTCTAGAAACTTGACACATTGACAAAGGATCACTAAAATATTCCTTGTGGCCTATTTGGGATAAAAACATCTTCACATAAGGTAGCCATCTTATCTTATTAGCCCAGTCAATACTCATTACGTCCTTTAAAATACAGCAAATAAATGCAGTCTCTTTGGTGGTCCAAACCCTGTGCCACAGAAGAACAGGTTGAAATTTAATCACATATTCAAGGTACGGCAGACCCGGTTCAGTGTGACAGATTGGTGTGGAAGTGCTGTCCGGGACTGCCAAAAGGTACCTAAGAAAAGTGTTTTCTGCCACCTGTAGTGTGGTAACATTAGCATACCCCCAAATGCCTGCACCATAAGTAGCAATCGCTACACATGTCGCCTTCTAAACGCACAACATTTCCCCTGGTGACCGCCTACCCATTTTCCTTCTAAAATGTATCTGTGCCTTACAGAATAGGAGCCTTCTAGCTTTAATTGCATTGCCCCAGGAGCCAGTCTGATCAAAGAGGATCCCCAAATGGGGGAAGGTTGGCGTATTATCTAATGCCTTTGAATTAATATAAATTGATATTTTCTTTTTATTAGCCCCAAGCCCACAATTCATGGAGAAGGTTTTGGAACAATTAATTGTGAGGCCCAGATAAGTCATACATTTTGAAAAGGATGTTACAGCCCTTTGCAGGGCAATGGGCGTTTGGGCCATCAAAACTGCATCATCTGCGTAAAGGAGTGCAGGGGTGGGTTGTGTCGCTGCCGTAGGCAGGTCCCTACACTCCCTAAGCAGAGTGCCTTCTAGGTCTTTAATGTATAGAGTAAACAGGCATGGGGCAAGGACATAGCCCTGCCGCACCCCTCTTGAAATATGAAACGCCCTAGTACAATCCCCTTCCTTACCAAAACGGACCTAAGCCCTTGCCCCTGAAAATAGTTGCCTAAGAAAGGAAACTATGTTCATCCACCCCCAGCCTTTCCAGAATTGCCCCCAGCTTTACCTGAGTGACACAATCAAATGCTGATGTTAAATCAACAAAAGTTTAAAACCGCTTCCCTTCTTTGGCTTTGGTGTTTTTATCTAAAAGAATACCAAGATTTAGACCTTGATCAATAGTTCCGAGGCCCTTTCGAAATCCATATTGGCGATCGCTGATTATTGATGGCTCGTCTGCCCATGTTTGTAGTCTATCTTTTAACACATGCACAATTACCGGATGTACAACATTACCACGCATGGTTTTGCCACGCATACCTTTACAACGCGTTTTTTCCAACGCAAGTCGTTACCACGACTTGCGTTGGAGGGGTGCGGACTTAGGAATTTTTTTAATTTACTATTCCAACACCAGCCTACATACAGTAGGGAAGGTGTTGGATAGTAAATTAAATTATTCCTTGTCCTGTAGCGCCCTCCAGCGCAAGTCGTGGTTACGACTTGCGTTGTAAAAAACGTGTTGTAAAGGTACTGCGGAGTAAAATCCGCGTGGTAAAGGATGTTCCCCCAATTATCATAACTGTGGAATCTAATAATGATATTGGGCGAGAACAGGCTGGGCTTCCTCTATTACCCTACTTATATATCGGTACGATGATAGATTCATACCATGTCGTTAGCAACCCCATAGAGCAGAATGCTTTTAAGAGTTGCGTAAGCAGGGGTCCCCATAGTTCCACAATATTTTTAAACAAGTCAACCGGGACACCATCCGGGCCCTTGCCGCCCAAACTGGCTTTAATTAATGGCCAAATGTACCTCTTTCAAAGTAAAGTCCATATCCAGTTTCTGAAAAGTGGGTATGGGCTCAAAGTCAGGTTCTAGTCCTTCCGGTACCTGATCAGTTGAAGGTTGATCACTATAGAGTTTAGCATAGTGTGATACCCACTCATTTTCCAAAATAGCAATCTCTATGGTTGCTTTGGAGTTGTCTTTAAAAAATGGGGCATTAACCGCCTTCCAGAAAGCGGCAGTATCATGATTCATAGAAGTCTCGTACAAAGCATTCCATGCTTCCTTTTTTAATTAGTCCTTCCTTTTTGCAAGGGCCTTCTTATAGCTCCTTTTGGCTTCCCTTACCAGCTCCTGATCCTTGACTCTGGCTTTTAAAGCATTTTTGAGCCTAGAATGGGCCTTAGTACAGGAAGAGTCAAACCACCACCCTGTTTTAGCACCACGCCTTTTGGCGTCTATCCAAAGAAATGTTTTAATTTGGGCTGAAATGACTTTAAAATTCTCCTCTATAATTAGAGTCCGGGGAATTTTCATCCAAACAGGCATGAAAACTAGCATTACACTTTGTCAATAGATTAAAAAGAAAGTCCTCAGGAATTACTTTCGTCCACTTTAAGGAATATCCATTTTGTCGGCTCACAGCAATATTATTTAAGAGCTGCCTAGAACTATTTATCCTATTGGGCTCTTGATTAAGTACTAAGATATCAACACTCAACGAGAAGTGGTCGCTTAAAGCGATGTCATCTGTACAAAAATTCCTAACACATGCAGGGTGTCTACAGGATATCAGAATATAATTGATAGTTTTAAAAGCAACTCTACCATTAAAAATGGACTGAAAGGAACCTCCGGATGACAGACTATTGGCAAACCCCATATCGCAAGAAAACATGATATCATTCAGGAGATCCCATACATTGTATGTGAAAAGTGGGGAAGACTAGTGTCTTTACCAAGTGTAATCCCAAACATCCCCATTTCCCCCTTGTGGCATAAAGTAGTTAAAATCCCCTCCCCAGACCACAAAGACATCTTTAGAAATCTGGCCAAGTAGATTTTTTACATTTCTGCATAGGCTTCCCAGCATTTCCTCCACCAGCTCGGAGGGGCATTATTATAAAATTTCACAATGATCACGCATAGTGCCTTGTCCACATGCATCCTAACAATGTGATAATAGCTGTTGTTATTGACCATCTCTACTTTCCCAGTTTTTAAATAATTGGAAATATAGGTGCATAGCCCACCTTTTGCTCTACCATACATCGAGCTAATGGATGAGGTATGAAATGTTTTAAAACCACACCGGTGGATAGGGTCTTCAGCCCAAGTTTCTTGTAAACATAGTATCTCGAATTTCTTTATATAATGCACCCACACTTTATTGGTCACCTTAGTTTTTAATCCAGCCACATTCCAAAACATAATCTGGCATTTAGTGTCCTACCACTATGGCCCATACGGTTAGTGGGAATAATTCTGTCATAAGAAGTGGAATTGTGAACGTAAATCATCCTGCTTATCTACACAGATGGCGGCCATGTTGGTTGATTTCTCTTGTATGGGATGTACTACACTGATACTGTTTAGGCTGTCTGTTAATTCACCCATCTGTCGAGCATCAACAAGTGGGTTAATAATGGCAGCATCAGAGGGATGCCCCGATCTCAGTCAGTCCACTTCTTCCAACCCATTCAGTCAAAACGATTATGGGGGCAAATGTTAAACTGGTTTCTATGGGACGGCATACAATCTGGCCAATTTAACCTTGTGGGATTCCAACTTGGAGGCTGATAAAAATATCCCAGGGGAACAGCACTAATCTGTGTGTGTGTTACCTGTGAAATCAATCCCAATTCCATTTAGAATCAGTTTCACAAGGTTTGGTTTTTTGAATGTCAATACAACACAGTCCCCTGCAAGATTTGGTTTTCCTCTCCCTAACCAACTCCCCCTCCTTACCATCTTGCATTCGTCAAACAATTTGCCAGTTAGTCCTGTTCTACAACCCAACCATTGTAGGGACTTATTCCTTACGTTCACCCATGTTTCATCCCCTGCATTGGTCAGTGCAGGAACATTAACTGAAACCACTACATACGGTGTTTGCTGCTGGAGGTAGCTCTAAGCGCGTAACATGTTGTGTCCCTGGTGTCTGGTGCACAGTACTAAGACTTTCTAACTGGGGAGGTTGTGGCTGTCTTTACCAGAGCTTGGTGGGCCTGTGAATTGGTGGCTAGCGTGTTTTGCGCTGGTCGAGGTGGTACTGCTAAGGGAGCTTCAATACTGGCAACGGCAGAGGCCATATATCTTGTATGTGAACTAGAAGCTATCCGATCATTTTTAGTAATATGGTCAACTGAACTAGTTCTACCCGTTGCTGTAAGCTGGACAATATCTAAACATTTGGATATTAATGCCTCAATTGCGCCAATTCTAGTTGTGAGGCTTCCAAGGCTGTCTCTTATCAGACTATCTAGGGCCTCCAGTTTTGCTTTAAGTTTTTCTACTTCCGTCTGCGTTCGCATATGTAAGCGAATGAATGCCTTTTCCCAGTTTTCAGATTTATTTACTGGTGCAGACTTAATTCTTTTTTGGGCCCTTTTACGGATTTTAGAGGGTGGCCTCTCAGCTACAATGGAATCTATTTCTTCTCCTCCCGTGTGACTTGGGTTAATGCTGCAACAGTTACTTGGGTTCTTAGCACGCTTGTTTGGTGGCTGGTGCAGTGCATCGAGTTCCTGCTCAATTTCAGAGATCTGGTAAGAGAGGTTTACCACACAGCCATTTGTGCCTTTTTTTACCTCTCTGATCTCCAAATATCTCAGATCCAACTTTAAATAAAGTGCTCTCATCTCCACCAGGCTTTAAGGCCTCTTCAACTATGTTGATCTGCCTTTCTATGGCACCAACCGTGCCAGTAAGATAGTTTAGAAAGGACTGGCGAGGATGCTCTTCTACGTTAACTAGCTTTTTCTTCTGGGCAGACATTGTTTTTCGCTTCCCCATATTTAAGTAAATAATACACAACATATAAAACACAAAATGAACAGCAGCCCAGATAAAAACAATTCATCAATAGTTGTGTCGATCTGTACTGACTCCCTTGGTCAAAAAAATATCAGGACAGGAGTCCAATTTCCAAATGTCCAAAGTCCTATTAAGGAATGCCCAGAAACTATGGTAGACCTCTCATTAAAAGTAGGTGCACCTTTTGGCAATTAAAAATAATTCAAAGTCAGAATCGCAGTACCTTTGCAAAAGGAAGTTCAGGGCCGTGGCCCAGCCCGGCATCTGTCGGTCACTGACTGGCTCAGACGGTCCCGCCCTTGGCCCGAGCTTCGCCCGGGCACGGCCCAGGCACGCCTGCACGCGTTACGCGCTGCGGGAGCCCTGGCCCACTTATGACCACCTCCTGGTGCTCACCAGCATGAGGCGCAGCGTAACTGCCACATGGGATGCTGGGGGATGTAGTCCCCTGATGGTGAGAGGGCAATAGCGGCACTAGGCGGCCCTCGAGCGGTGCGGCGGCTCCTTCTGTGTCCCAGGCAGGTTCTGTTGCGATTCAAGGCAAGTGCTGGCAGGTACTAGCAAGAAAAACAGGGGCTCCCGCCTCCCGGGAGCCCTGGCCCCCTTATGAGCATCTGCAAAAAATGGGAGACCTCATCAATTGGAGATACTTACTTTAAGACTAGGGAGAAGAGGGGAAAGAGACGGCACACAGCTAAATATCCTCCCTCATAGTCTATACATGCTTTACATCAAGAAGTGGTTCTTCTCAATTAGTGATATACAAACACTCACAACAGTGACTTTAGGCAGAAAAAGTTTCCTTTGTATTTATTATTTTGCATAACTTCATCATTTCTTTCTTTTTTATTCTTCTTTTATATACATTTTCTTTTTTGTTATTTCAATATCAAGAATTCTTTTTAACAAATGCAAAAAGTGAGTACAATCATTACAATCAATATTATTTAAACTAATCTGTACAAAAACAAAACGTCCCTGGACTGTATTCAAATAAATACACACGTCATACCCGTTCATACACATACACACACTCACATACACTTTGCATGGTAGATGTTTACAGATGACCAGCAGAACCTTTGTTCAACACAGATGTAAACATTTTGAGCACAAGGCTCAACAAAGCGTTGACGCGCGTTTCGGTGGGGTAAAGGGAATTAGACCAAGTTCATCAGGACCTTGTCAGATATCAACATACATTATACAGCTCCCAAGGGACCTAAAATGCACATAAGAAAACAAGAATAAAACACTGTTGTGGATACTAATCTCAAAAAATACATTTTCAATCATTTATTTGGCCATCTATGAGCACATAGTAAGACTGAAGGTCAAGGGACATCCTTACCACAATGCAGCTATACAAGAGGAACAATGTTATGCTCCAACCATACACAACATCATCCCACCCTCCCTTAGTGTAAAGTGTTTTGACATGTGATGAAATACCAGAAAGCCAACCACCAATCCAAAAGTACACCTTCACCATTTGTTAGAAACCTGCTTGAAGAGACGGGGAAAAAAAGGAAGAATTTTGAGAGTTAATCAAAATAAGTCCTGGTATAAGTAAGTACTATATACAACCCTGTCCGTGTCAGTTTTCACGTGTTTACTTACAGACAAAGACTTGTTGGAACTATTATTCCTGAAGTCTAATTGATCATTTATTTAATTATCCTTTAAGCTCTGCAAGAACCGTTTCTATTTTAAAAATAAACAGTAATATCTATCATTAGAAAGGGGTCTCTCGTCAAAAAAATATAATCTCTCTAACACCAAAATGTTTTACCCAGGTCAATTTCTAATGGCCAAAACACAGATTATCCTGGTTAATTCCATTGTCCCATTCACACAGCAAGGACCAAACCTGGCCTGGGAGAAGAAAAAGCGGAATATGAACACACAACATCCCCAAATGAGCATCTCCTGGTGCTTACCAGTGTGAGGCGCGGCGTAACTGCAGCGTTGGATGCTGGGGGATGTAGTCCCCTGATTGTGAGAGGGCAATGGCGGCACTCAGTGGCACTCGGGCAGTGCGGCGGCCCATTCTGTGTCCCAGGCAGGTTCTGAGGCGATTCAAGGCAAGTGCTGGCAGGTACAGGTAAGAAAAACACGAGCTCCCTTCGAGAGTTATTCTCTCAGATTTCAACCTTGCCCCTAAGTTCTTTGTCACTGGTTCTCAGTTTGCTGATATCAGCCTGGCAACTTTTTGCTTCTTCCTTTGTTCTGTCCACAACTATCTCCATATCGGCAACCCTATCAAAAAGAGCCTGTTCGAGGCATGTGGGCTGCTGAATTCATATCTGTGCATAGATCGCCGCCTAGTGTTGGGTCCGGATGATTGCACATTGTTGTCCTGGAAGAGTCTTCGAAGTATTACGAGATAGGTGGCTCCTCCTTTGGACTACAGTGCGCATGGGCATCCTCTCCATGCTCAGATTGTTTTTTTCCGCCATTGGGTTCGGATGCAATTCCAAGCACTCCAAGTTCGGAAAACTTTTCAAAAGGCCTTAGGTCTCGTCTTTATTGTTTGCGATCGGTACCGATAACTTTCTTTAACTTTAATTGTACTCCGGTCGTCGAATCGGGCCGCTAGGCCTTCTCGACGCCACGTTGACCGACGGTCGATGGAACGAAGTCCATTCAAGTACTGCCTGCAGTGCACCTCGGAAGTTCCCGCACACCGATAAACATCCAGTGTGCAGCAACTGCTTGTCTCCAGATCACAATGAAGACAGCTGCCTAGCTTGTGCCCAGTTCCGATCAAAAAAGATTAATCGGAATCGACGGGCGCAAAGGCAAGAAATGCAAAGGTCGGCACCGGACCCCGATAATATCTTCGACGAAGAAGAACTGCTTGACGCCCAAGACTCGGATCAAGAGGAAGAACAATTCTCCGAGCACGACTCCGACTATTACATCGACGACTAAGACATCGTCGAGGTGGAAGAATACGACCAAGATATCGTAGCTGTCGAAGACGACTCAGATGGCGACGAAGGGCGAACCCTGAGTACACCGCCCCATATAGACACTACCCCATTATCAGAGACTCAGGTCGAGGCATCGCCAGCAGGCCTTAGCCAAGACCAATATACTGGTTCTACAGCCCGCCATACAGCCCGGCTAAGAACATACAAAAAGAGCCATCTGAGACCCGTTTTCCAAGGACAAGCCCATTGAAACCGAAACTTATCGACACGACAGTCGTCGGACCGAACGTCGTCGAACCAAAGGTGTTAAAGCCAAAGGGCGCCGACCCAAGGGGTACCGCTCCATCAACACCTTCGAAGACAAAGGCCGTCGAATTGACCTCGAAGCCAAAGACCGTTGAATCGACCTTGAAGCCAAAGGCCGTCGAATTGACCTCGAAGCCAAGGGCCGTCGACTTGAGCAAATCGGGTTCGACAGTCGAAAAAGAAAAAAAGGGCATCAACTAACATAAAGCGGTCATCGAACCGAAACAGAAACCAAAACTACACCACACCAAATCGGTCGATCCAAAGACTACCGATCCAAAAAGATGCGTTGAGCCAAAACAAACTCCAGACGCAACTCTAAAACCTAAACCGGTTACCAAACACACAAAAGTGCTCGGTCCAAAAACGGTGGTAAAGCCATTAAAAGACGTCGGCCCGACACCTGTCGGCAAACCTCAAAAACCAATGCAGGCACCGAAAGCGGTCGAACCAAAGAAGGGTATCGAACCGAAAAAGGACAAAACCAAAACTATGGAGCCAAAACAAAAAACTGTGGAAGAGGAGATCATCCATCCAGACCCATCCACAGAGAATCAGTCAAAACTATACATTGACCCAAATACTGGGAAGGTGACTGTTTATACAAGGAAGAAAAGACCAGTGCCAAGTGAAGCCTTGTCAAAAATTCCCCTGAAAAAGAAAAGACTGTGCTACCTCTCCTATTCTTTTCCAACCTATTTCTCCAGCTATGCCTGCTACTCCATACACGCCATACTCTCCTGCACGCTCGGACTACAACCTAGATGAAGATCAGGATGCAGAGGGGGGTTTTGGAGATGGACAAAACCCATATGCAGACCCCAAAACACAACCATGGGGGGATGGAGGGGAGCCAGACAATTTCAGGGGCTCTACCCATTACAGACCCTACTGTATACCCAGCTAATCCCTCACCCACAGAAGACATTGGCTTTTAACTCATTAATAGACAGAGCTGCAGCCTACCATAATGTAGACATGCATTCTGATGCTATAGAAGAGGACTTTCTATTTGACACGCTGGCTACATCATAAAGAAGTGTCAAAACACTCCCCATGTTAAAGGGTGTCCTAAAGCACGCAAGTGACATTTTCAAAGACACCGCTAGGGCACGTGTCCTCAACCCTAGAATAGAGAAAAGTATAGGGCCGCACCAGTAGACCCTACATACATTAAGGGACAACTGCCTTTAGATTCTTTGGTGGTATCTAACGCGCGAAAGCGTGCAAATTCACAAACAACTGGTGAAGCTCCTCCTCCAGACAAGGAGTCCAAGATCTTAGAGGCATCATGCAAAAGAGTAGCAGCTCAAGCAGCAAACTCATGGAGAATAGCCAATACACAGGCCTTGCTAGCCAGGTATGACCGGGCACACTATGACACTATGACACTATGACACTCTAGAAGGACTTCTCCAACATTTACCCGAGCCTTACAAAGAGCAGGCAGATGAACTTATACAGGAGGGAAAGCTCATCACCAATGCCTCCATTAAGTGTGCTCTAGACGCGGCCGATACAGCTGCCAGATCCATTAACACAAGCGTGCTGCTTAGAAGGCACGCATGGCTGCGCATTTCTGGATTCAAAAACGAAGTACAGGCCACAATTCTTAACCAGCCTATAAATCCAGACTTTTTATTTGGTCCTGCAGTTGACTCAATTCTGGACAAAATGAAAAAGGACAACGAAACAGCTAAGTTCATGGGAGCCCTTCAGTCACAGCAACACAGAGGCTCCTTTCGTCGCTCCAGTTATAGAGGGATGGCGCGAGGCAACACATCGCAGCAATCCTCCGCTTATAAAACTAACACGCAATCCACATACAATAAGAACACTAACAGAGGTGGATACAGAGGAAATAACACAAAGGGCAGAGGTCGTGGAGGCAATGCCAATAGATCCTCCACTAACACCAAACAGGGACTTCTTACCACTACCCCCAGACCATTTAACACCGGTCGGGGGAAGACTACAACAATTCCTGCCAGTCTGGTTAAACCTCACTATAGACAAGTGGGTAAGGCAAATTATCCAACATGGCTATTGCCTAGAACTCACGTCAACACCACCCTACATACCACCCGTGCACCGTCCAATGTCGAAGGAACACATAACATTACTGCAGCAAGAGGTCATCAGTATGCTACAAAAGGGGGCCATAGAACCAGTCCCACTACAACATCAAGGAACCGGAGTATATTCACTATACTTCCTCATTCCAAAGAAGGACGGTTCGCGAAGACCAATATTAGATCTCAGGCCCCTCAACATGTACATTCTGTCGGAGCATTTTCATATGCTCACTCTACAACAAGTCTTACCGCTTCTTCAACAGGGAGACTTCCTAGCAACTCTAGACCTCAAGGATGTATACTTTCATATACCAATACACCCTGCTCACAGAAAGTATCTAAGGTTTACAATTCAAGGTCAGCACTACCAGTTCAAAGTTCTACCATTCGGTGTAACAACAGCTCCACGGGTATTCACCAAATGTCTGGCAACAGTGGTGGCACATCTCAGAAGACAACACATTCATGTCTACCCCTATCTGGACGATTGGCTAGTACACGCGCCTTCAGCCCAGCAATGTGCCAGCCACATGTCAAAAACCATTCATCTCCTGCACAGCCTGGGATTTTCACTAAACTACCCAAAATCCCACCTGCAACCCTCACACGTACAACAGTACCTGGGAGCAACAATAAATACACTAGCAGCAAAGGCATACCCCAACGCAGCACGAATAAACAGAATGTAAACCTTAATCCAAAGGTTCAGACTCCAACACTCATTGCCAGCCAGAGTGTTTATGCAACTCATAGGCATGATGGCCTCATGCATATTCATAGTCCCCCATGCCAGGTTGCACATGCGTCCGCTTTAAAAGTGTCTAGCAAGACAGTGGAACCAGGCTCAAGGGCAATTAAAAGACCTAGTGTTGGTGACCAGTCGAGCATACAACTCTCTGCATTGGTGGAATCCACAAAACCTTTGCAAAGGACAACTGTTCCAAGAGCCTGTCCCACAAATAGTGATGACAGCGGACGCATCCCTGCAAGGCTGGGGAGCTCACGTCCTGCATTACACAGTTCAGGGACTATGGACTATGCAACAGAAAAAAATGCACATCAACCTTCTGGAGTTGATGGCAATCTTCCTAGCACTCAAAGCATTCAAAAAACACTTATGCAACAAGACGGTGTTGATCCGGACGGACAACATGGCGGCGATGTATTCTATCCAGAAACAAGGAGGGACACACTCCCCACAGCTGTCGCATCTAGCTCAAAGCATGTGGAAATGGGCCATTCAAAGGAACATGTTTCTCATGGCAGAACACCTCCCAGGCAAAGACAATCAGATGGCCGACCTGCTCAGCAGGCACAGTCAACAGATGCACGAATGGGAGATTCACCCCAATGTGCTCCAACCATTCTTCCGGAAATGGGGGCAACCGGAAATAGATCTGTTTACCACAAGCAAAAACGCAAAATTCCAACACTTTGCCGCCAGGTTCCCACATCCGCAGTCGCAGGGCAATACGATATGGATAAACTCGTCAGGCAAATTTGCGTACGCTTTTCCCCCAGCTCCACTAATACCGCTAGTGGCACGCAAAATGCGGCAACATTCACTAACGCTTATCCTAGTTGCTCCCACATGGGGCGAGACAACAGTGGTACACAACGTTCCTAGAACTGTCATTGGTGCCTCACCAGACACTGCAATTAACACCCAGTCTTCTGACTCAGAACCGTGGCGAAATCCAACATCCAGACCCGCAACAGCTGAACCTAGCGATCTGGCGCCTGAGATCCTAAAGTTTGGATACCTCAACTTGCCTCCAGACTGCATGAATATTCTCAAGGAGGCAAGAAGACCCACTACCAGGGCATGCTATGCAGCAAAGTGGAAGCGATTCGTCATTTACTGCAAAAACAATGACATAAACCCATTAGACGCTTCCACACAAAACATTATTTGCTATCTTTTGCACCTGCAACGTTGCAACTTAGCATACACATCCATCAGGATGCATCTAGCTGCGTTAGCAGCATATCTCCAAAACAGGCAACACCTTTCACTATTCAAAGTGCCAGCAATAAAGGCATTAATGGAGGGACTTAAACGAGTAATTCCCCCAAGACACCCGCCTTCACCAGTCTGGAATCTAAACATCGTTTTAACCTGACTTATGGGACCACCTTTTGAACCACTACACTCATGCGAACTACAATTTCTTACTTGGAAGGTGGCTTTCCTTATTGCCATTACTTCCCTTAGAAGAGTTAGTGAGCTGCAAGCCCTAACTATTCAGGAACCATTCATTCAAGTACATGCAAATAGGGTAGTTCTCAGAACCAACCCAAAATTCATGCCAAAAGTGGTATCCCAGTTCCATATAAATCAAACAATAGACCTGCCGGTGTTCTTTCAAAACCCACAGACGGTTGCTGAAAGGGCCTTGCATACTATAGACGTCAAAAGAGCTCTACTATATTACATAGATAGAACTAAAGCATTCCGGGAAACAAAACAGTTGTTTGTTGCTTTCTCACCACAACACAAAGGCAACCCTATTTCTAAATCAGGGATAGCCAGATGGATTGTTAAGTGTATTCAGATATGTTACTTAAAGCCAAAACGCACCGTAACAGTTCCCCCTAGGGCGCATTCCACACTCAAACTAGGGGCATCCATGGCTTTCCTGGGAAATATTCCTTTACACGAAATTTGTAGAGCAGCCACATGGACAACAATACATACATTTACAAAACACTACTGTGTAGATGTACATTCCAAACAGCAAGCTGCTGTAGGACCGGCTGTTCTCAAACTCTTTTTCAGACTGCTGCAGCTGGCACAGGCAGCCACCGCTAGGGGAGGTACTGCTATACATTCTATACACAGATATGAATTCAGCAGCCCACATGCCTCGAACGGAATATGTTACTTACCAGTATGCATCTGTTCTTGGCATGTAGGGCTGCTGACATACATATCGCCCACCCACCTCCCCGGTGCCTGTCGCAGCTGTAGCATTCACTCTTTGCATGGACATCTCTTACTGTACTATACTCCATCTCAATGGCGAAAAACAATCTGAGCATGGAGAGGATGCCCATGCGCACTGTAGTCCAAAGGAGGAGCCACCTATCTCGTGATACTTCGAAGACTCTTCCAGGACAACAATGTGCAATCATCCGGACCCAACACTAGGCGGCGATCTATGCACAGATATGAATGTCAGCAGCCCTGCATGCCAAGAACAGATGCATACTGGTAAGTAGCATATTCCTACCTTTGGACTCCCAACGCTTCACAAGACGCTTGTATTTTTTCTTGATTTCTTTCCGACTTAGCAAAGCCCAGTTTAATTTCTTTCAGCAGCAAGGAAGCTGTCAGTCTGCCGATCTCCCCCTGTGAGAGCGATTCCCAATCTCCATCTTGATAATTTGAAGCCATGTCGTGTATTGAGTTTTTATCTGTCTGCGGGCCATCCCCTACCTCACCTACATCTACCAAACAGTCATCTTCCGCCCCCTTTGTCATCAGTATTTGAAAGCGGTTTGGGGACTCTGCTATTCCAATTTTTGAAGGAGATTTTGTTTCTTGCATCTTATAGATAGCAGCGATTGATTTCCCTTTGCTTAATGAGGTCCCCTCCTTCGCCTGTTTGTCTTGCACTTTAAAGAAGGTACGGAGGGATGGCGTTATATTTGGATTAGCTCCCTTCTTGGAACGTTCACTTTTGGCCGCCTTAATAGCTCAGGTAGATACCACCCTCTTTGTTTTGTGAGCTTTTTAGGTCTCGCCTGAGCCAGTGCATGTGCCGCTCTGCGAGACATTTAGTAAGTGGATTTTGAAAGTGCTACCACAGGCTTTTGCTGGCCTCAAGCTTGCGGTTACGCGCGCAGCCGCCATTTGTCTTTCCTCTGTCACGGGTCATTAAGTGCATCGCGATCGTCATCACTTTCACTTTCGCTGCCGTGTGGCCCCGTCACTTTCACGGCTGTGCGGCTAATGCATTTTTTTAATAATGCTCAAATTTAAATCTGCGCAGCGCCCATTTTACAGGTATCTTGCTTTTGTGCGGCCAATGCTTGTTTACCATGGCGCGTGCTTCACTCTCAGCCACGCACATACCCGGTGCCGCGCTTTGTGTCAGCATGCCTGTTTCACTCGCAGTCACGCATATACCGGGTGCTGTGCTTTTTCTCAGCATTGCGATGCTTGCTCATCTCCATTTTTTAATAATGCTCGAATATAAATCTGCGCGGCGCCCATTTTACAGGTACCGTGCTTTAATTTTATTTGCGATTCAGAAAAGGGGGTGGTGATGAACAGAGTGTCTGAATTAAGCAGACCACTCTTACCCAGTCCAAAGATCAGGGCTTGATCCATCACCGTTTTTTAGCTCACTGCACCATCCCAGCTCAGAACTTGGCTATATGCAAATTAGTCTGACCCTGGCCCAGTGCATCATGGGAACAGGGCAGACCAAACTACCAAGCCAATTCTTATACTGGGAAGGAAACAAGCTACCGGGGACCGGTTTCTGGCATTTCAGCCGTCTTCGGCCCGGCTTGCTTGAATCCTGATGGTGCAATGAGCTAGGGACTCGCATCTGAGTATACCCTTCCACGCTTATGGTGGACAAAAATGATTCAGAAAAGGGGGTGGTGATGAACAGAGTGTCTGAATTAAGCAGACCACTCTTACCCAGTCCAAAGATCAGGGCTTGATCCATCACCGTTTTTTTAGCTCACTGCACCATCCCAGCTCACAACTTGGCTATATGCAAATTAGTCTGACCCTGGCCCAGTGCATCATGGGAACAGGGCAGACCAAACTACCAAGCCAATTCTTATACTGGGAAGGAAACAAGCTACCGGGGACCGGTTTCTGGCATTTCAGCCGTCTTCGGCCCGGCTTGCTTGAATCCTGATGGTGCAATGAGCTAGGGACTCACATCTGAGTATACCCTTCCACGCTTATGGTGGACAAAAATGATTCAGAGAAGGGGGTTCACTCAGACATGAGTCCCTTTCTCACTGCACCATCAGGATTCAAGCAAGCCGGGCCGAAGACGGCTGAAATGCCAGAAACCGGTCCCCGGTAGCTTGTCTCCTTTCTGGTGAAGAATTGGCTTGGTAGTTTAGTCTGCCCTGTTCCCATGATGAACTGGGCCAGGGACAGACTGATTTGCATATAGCCAGGTTCTGAGCTGGGATGGTGCAGTGAGCTAAAAAAACGGTGATGGATCAAGCCCTGATCTTTGGACTGGGTAAGAGTGGTCTGCTTAATTCAGACACTCTGTTCATCACCACCCCCTTTTCTTTATCGTTAATTTTATTTGCAGCGCTTCAAAGCTGCATCTGCTCGCCCTCCGCCACCAAAAACAGGCTGCTAGCTGCTGAGCCGGGCTCCGACCTGCACGCCTTGCCTCCTCCCCTGCAGCATCTTATCAGCAACCCACAACACCAGAACGAGTTGTCGGTGGCAGGAACTCCGGAATCCATACTGTGTTAGATTGACCCCATGCTGTTTGTTTCTTTTTTTTATTTCATTTTTTTTATTAGCATTCGCTGAAGGATTATATTAGTTTGCAGCTCAGGCTGTAGCACCATATCCTCTGCCGCTGCACTCGTTTTATTTTTTAACAGTATAGGCTTCATGTGTTAGGAGCAAGGGATGGCACACAAAACCATTACCTTTTTAAAACTAAACAGGAGCGTATTTTGTTTACTTTTGATTTTCTGAGAGGATCTCAGAGTACAGGACGAACAGGTAGCACCTTTATGGATGTATGATGTTACAACGCGTACTTTTAGCACGCATACCATTACAACGGATTTTTTACAACGCAGGTCATTTTACAACGGATACCATTACAACGCAAAACACTACAATGCACATACTATTACAACGCATACCATTACAACGTAAGTATAGGTAAGTATATGATAATAATATATAATTTTAAAATATGTTGTAAATATTTATTAATGTATTATTTAATTTAATTATTTGTTATATATTATTTTAATACAATTATTAATTAAATTTATTTTAATTTTTTAATTTGTAAAAATAGGTTAAAAATACCCCTCTACCCCAAAACCCAAACCCAGCCCTAAAACCTAAAAATACCCCTGTAACCCAAACCCAGCCCTAAAACCTAAAAATACCCCTGTACCCCAAACCCAACCCTAAAACTTAAAAATACCCCTGTACCCCAAAACCCAAACCCAACCCTAAAACCTAAAAATACCCCTGTATCCCAAAAACCCAAACCCAACCCTAAAACCTAAAAATACCCCTGTACCCCAAAACCCAACCTTAAAACCTAAAAATACCCCTGTACCCCAAAACCCAAACCCAGCCCTAAAACCTAAAAATACCCCTGTACCCCAAAACCCAAACCCAACCCTAAAACTTAATACCCCTGTACCCCAAAACCCAAACCCAACCCTAAAACCTAAAAATACCCCTGTACCCCAAAACCCAAACCCAACCCTAAAACTTAAAAATACCCCTGTACCCCAAAACCCAAACCCAACCCTAAAACCTAAAAATACCCCTGTACCCCAAAACCCAACCCTAAAACCTAAAAATACCCCTGTACCCCAAAACCCAAACCCAGCCCTAAAACCTAAAAATACCCCTGTACCCCAAAACCCAAAACCAGCCCTAAAACCTAAAAATACCCCTGTACCCCAAAACCCAACCCTAAAACCTAAAAATACCCCTGTACCCCAAAACCCAAACCCAGCCCTAAAACCTAAAAATTCCCCTGTACCCCAAAACCCAAACCCAGCCCTAAAACCTAAAAATACCCCTGTACCCCAAAACCCAATGTTTATAAAAAAAGATAAACTTACCTATAATTATACTTATGATGTAATGGTATGCGTTGGAATAGTATGTGCGTTGTAGTGTAATGCGATGTAAAGGTATCCGTTGTAAAATGACCTGCGTTGTAATAGTATCCGTTGTAATGGTATGCGTTGTAAAAAATCTGTGGTAACAGTTGCATACCCACCTTTCTGACCACAAAACACACCGGCCTCTGCATTTCTCTGCACGCAAAGTTGTCCATGAGAGTGAGGCAGGCCTTCAGTGCAGTTTCAAGCCTGGGCTAGTCTGAGTCATAAATCCATCGATGTATGTGAGTCACTTCTTTTGTAAACAAGCAATGGCATTGCCAATAGGTCTCGCTTTTGGGACCTTATAAGTATTTAGTTATGCAGCACAAAATCCTTGGTGCAACACCAACTGTTGCATGGCGAAACACTTATAAGATACAAGGTTTAGCCTTGCAACAGCTGATGTTGTTGCACCAAGGATATTGTACTGCAAAACTAAATACATATAAGGTCCCAAAAGCGAGACCTATTGGCTATGCCAATGCTTGTTGTTTTCTGTAAGTGAGTTTTATTTTCTTAAACTCCGGGGAGTTTTAAAGTCCCTCTTAAAGTACAGTATGACCTTAACTTTCAGGGGGCGACGCGGATAATCTTGTGTTGCGTAAGGGATAGCTCATACTTTGAGTACAATTTTTTTTTAATGATTTTTTTGTATCCACTTTTATAGCCTCTTTTATATTTGTGGGGTTCTCTAAACCCTCTTCCTCTTTCAATTCGGCCTCTGATGCCGAAATCTGCGCTTTAGCTTGAGCTTGTATTTGGGCTTGGGCTTGTAATATTGTGTTGTCTGGGGGGGTTCACCTGAGAAGAATTAATTATCAAATTCTCTGAGGTCACCCCTCCTGGTCTTATAGTCTGATTCATGCAAGCGCACACACTGTACCTGCAGCTTTCCTCTGTTTACACCCCTCCTTGCAGTTTAAACAGTCCTTTAAACCATCTTCTTTGAGATCAGCTCCCATGCTGAGAAGGGAGCAGCTGTTGGGTGGCCCTCTAAAATCCGTCCTAATCAAGACTTTACTGCGTGCTAACAAGCAGAGCACAGCCTCCATCCAAACACCTCCAATCCTCCTATTCCTGCTCCCAACACTCTCCCTCCGTGAGCTCCTTGGCGGCTACGCACCACATATTGCACCGGGCCCCGCCTCCAGCTCTGAGTCTGACACCGTTTTTTCCACAGCGACAGAGTGTTAGAGCGTTGGAGTCTTCCCTCACGCCGAGCCTCGTCTTTCGTTCAAACTGGGTAGGAATTTTAAACTTTATTTGAACTTTTACTGCTGCTGATGTATAGTACGCACTCCCGCATTACCGAGTTTACTGATTTACCGTTTTTTGAGTCTTCAGGGCGACTACTCCTGCGTTGCACACCTCATTCTGACGGAGCTCCCGACCGAGCTGCTTCGCCGGCCGGCATGTTCTCCTGACTCCTCACTGAGCTTATATGTGTAACCCTGGATTATTTTACAGAGTGTGCAAAATTAATCTCTGCAAATTGCTGCCTGGCAGCATTAGAAATCTAATTTATAACTAGATTTTCTTGGCACCTTAAACGGCAACCAAATTCCTCTCTAATTTGGCTTAGGGTGGAGTTAGAGGTGTAAACGTCCTTATTGTGGTCATATGCTGTCACTTTAACAGTGATGTTTTGATCAAATTGGTTGATTAGTTTACTGCCAAGAAGCTCCATGTAGAGGGCACTAGATGAGGGTGACAGAAAACATCCAGGACATCCTCAGAGGGTGACAGAGAGCATCCCTAAGAGGGTGACAGAAAGCATCCCTCAGAGGATGGCAGAGAGCATCCCTCAGAGGATGGCAGAGAGCATCCCTCAGAGGATGGCAGAGAGCATCCCTCAGAGGATGGCAGAGAGCATCCCTCAGAGGATGGCAGAGAGCATCCCTCAGAGGGCGGCAGAGAGCATCCCTCAGAGGGCGGCAGAGAGCATCCCTCTAAGGGCAACAGAGAGAATCCCTAGGAGGGTGACAGAGAGCATCCCTCTGAGGATGACAGAGAGCATCCCTCTGAGGATGACAGAGAGCATCCCTCTGAGGATGACAGAGAGCATCCCTCTGAGGATGACAGAGAGCATCCCTCTGAGGATGACAGAGAGCATCCCTCTGAGGATGACAGAGAGCATCCCTCTGAGGATGACCGAGAGCATCCCTCTGAGGATGACCGAGAGCATCCCTCTGAGAATGACCGAGAGTATCCCTCTGAGGATGACCGAGAGCATCCCTCTGAGGATGACCGAGAGCATCCCTCTGAGGATGACCGAGAGCATCCCTCTGAGGATGACCGAGAGCATCCCTCTGAGGGTGACCGAGAGCGTCCCTCTGAGGGTGACCGAGAGCGTCCCTCTGAGGGTGACAGAGAGCGTCCCTCTGAGGTTGACAGAGAGCGTCCCTCCGAGGGTGACAGAGAGCGTCCCTCCGAGGGTGACAGAGCGCGTACCTCTGAGGGTGACAGAGAGCGTACCTCTGAGGGTGACAGAGAGCGTACCTCTGAGGGTGACAGAGAGCGTACCTCTGAGGGTGACAGAGAGCGTCCCTCTGAGGGTGACAGAGAGCGTCCCTCTGAGGGTGACAGAGAGCGTCCCTCTGAGGGTGACAGAGAGCGTCCCTCTGAGGATGACAGAGAGCATCCCTCTGAGGATGACAGAGAGCATCCCTCTGAGGATGACAGAGAGCATCCCTCTGAGGATGACAGAGAGCGTCCCTCTGGGGTGACAGAGAGCATCCCTCCCAAGGGAACAGCAAGAATCACTCGGAGGGTGACAGAGAGCATCCCTCTGAGGATGACAGAGAGCATCCCTCTGAGGATGACAGAGAGCATCCCTCTGAGGATGACAGAGAGCATCCCTCTGAGGATGACAGAGAGCATCCCTCTGAGGATGACAGAGAGCGTCCCTCTGGGGTGACAGAGAGCATCCCTCCCAAGGGAACAGCAAGAATCACTCGGAGGGTGACAGGGAGCATACCTCTGAAGGTGACGGAGATAATCCCTTGGAGGGTGACGTACAGCATCCCTCGGAGGGTGACGGACAGCATCCCTCGGAGGGTGACGGACAGCATCCCTCGGAGGGTGACGGACAGCATCCCTCGGAGGGTGACGGACAGCATCCCTCGGAGGGTGACGGACAGCATCCCTCGGAGGGGGCGTAGAGCATCCGTCCGAGGGTAGACGGAGAGCATCCGTCCGAGGGTAGACGGAGAGCATCCGTCCGAGGATAACCGAGCATCCCTCTGAGGGTGACTGACAGAATCCCTCTCTGGTTCCACAGTCTGTTCTGGAATAGTGTAAGTTGAAGTAGTTTGTAATGACCATGACCGTCAATGTTGGTACAAACATGTAATTTACCAGTCAATCTAAACACATGCTCAAATGCCATTTCTGCTTCTAAGAAAATTATAGATATTAAACATATGTTTCCCGGGTCACGAGTATGGGAATCAAGCCCACCATCACCAATGTAGATAAGGTTTGGCCCATAGTTTTGTGTCGGTGTTGAGAAATGAAATGGCACCCGTAAGACCCACAGTCCAAGGGAGGCTCATCCTTCTCACAAGAGAGGACCTCTCTTGCCTCCTGCTGGAATGATGGACCCTGACCCATTATTATGACCTCGCAACTCATTTTGGGATGCTCTCCCATGACCTTGTGGATTACTCTCTCTTGTAATTACAGAAAGATGACTACTGACATGTTTATGAACCTCTTGTCTGTCGTGGACGATGGCCCATGGCCTGTTGATGAACCTCAAAGGGTCCTATGCGTTTGGTTATCTGACAATAGTGGTCCTCTGCTTGCACCACCCACTAAGGCAGTCACTCTATTGGGTTATAATTTCAATAGACCAGGCTTCTCCCACGATTAGCTTGTGAGCTACTGGCGTCTCCCCAGCTACCTGCAAGTAGCTCTCATGTGTAGCCAGCCTACTAAATTAGACGTTTTTGCTTGGTTGAATTAATATATGTACTGAAATTCTGAAGTGTGTATTTGAGATGAACATGTATTTGGTTTCAGAACTCATGAACCGATGTTTAGAAGAAAAATGGATTTCCAAGATATATTTAAAGCTGTTATTTGAGTGATAAAACCTGCAGCTTTGGAGAGAGGTATTAATAATATTATTACCTTGAGCCGGGGGCATTGCACCTATGGCTGGCATGTATTACTCATGCAGCTTTGAAGAGACGTATTATTATTATTACCATGGGCCGGGGGTTTGCACCTATGGCCATCATGTATTATTCATGCAGCTTTGGAGAGATGTATTATTAATATTATTACCATGGTCCAGGGGCTTTGCACCTATGGCCGTCATGTATTATTCATGCAGCTTTGGAGAGATGTATTATTAATATTATTACCATGGGCTGGGGCGTTGCACCTATGGCTGTCATGTATTACTCATACAGCTTTGGAGAGATGTATTATTAATATTATTACCATGGGCTGGGGGCGTTGCACCTATGGCTGTCATGTATTACTCATACAGCTTTGGAGAGATGTATTATTAATATTATTACCATGGGCGGGGGCATTGCACCAGTGGCTATCATGTATTACTCATGCGGCTTTGGAGAGACGTATTATTAATATTATTACCCTGAGCCGGGGACATTGCACCTGTGGCCATCAAGTATTACTCATGCAGCTTTGGAGAGACGTATTATTAATATTATTACCCTGAGCCGGGGGCATTGTAACTACGGCCGTCATGTATTACTCATGCAGCCTAGGAGAGACGTATTATTAATATTATTACCATGGGTCGGGGCATTGCAACTACGGCCGTCATGTATTACTCATGCAGCCTCTGAGAGACATATTATTAATATTATTACCATGGGCGGTGGGCATGGCACCTATGGTCGTCATGTATTACTCAAACAGCTTTGGAGAGACGTATTAATAATATTATTACTATTACTATTGCATGTGTTACCATCATTCAGAGGCATTTGAAATTGCTGGAAATCGTGCACGGGACGACGACTCCTGTAATCTTGTCTGACGTGGTCACTATTGCAACACAAATGATAGCAGCTCGGGTGCTTTTCTTCGATCATAAGTGGCTCTTATTGCAGAAAAAGTTGGAGACCCCAGCAGTAGGCAATACACAGATGTGGGAGCAGTACCCTCAAAGACGGTAGCATTTTAGGCACAAACCGGAGCCAGGGACCTATTTTACATTTCTCTCATTATTTTATTACAATTTATAATGCTTCCAGTGAGGGTCTTTAGGAGTCGTAAACATGCACCACCCGCTTCCCCAGCAGTTAGCCTGCACTGCCAAAAGAATCAGTATTTAAGTGGCCTTTCCTGAGATAACAGTTTAATTTTTCTTTTAGTTTTACTGAGCGCAAACTCAACCTGAAGGTATCAGAGCGCTTTACATGAGCACTGGTTACGTTAGACGAGCACATTCATTTTGTTAGGCATGGAGAGATGAACTGATTTGGCCAGAATCACAGGATGTTGAGCATCTCTGCTGAGACTCAAACCCAGTTCCCCAGCTTCGAGGTTGACCGCTCTAGCAGTTAGGCCACAGCCGGTCCCCTAATTCTATCTCACATCGGAATTGTGAAGCTGCCACTATTGTTTAAGATGTGGAAGCTGGAGCTGGTTCCAAGGTTGTGCAAGTGCCATCTAATATAAAAGCTATTGGCTAATGGATGCCGTTGTTGGTTATTCATTTTGGATAGTGTAGTGTCTTCAAACAGAAATGAGGAATCAGGAACAATATTGATTGAAGTGCAGGCTTTAATCAAAACCTCAGCCACAGGTACAATCTTCAACTGACCACTGGAACTTCCATGTATTCCAGAATCTCACACGAGATTGGAATACCTAGAGAAGGAAGTTCCAGCATATTAAAGGTACATTAATGGAAACAGATGAACATCATCACACATCTCCCCCTAAGGAAAAGCATAAAATAATGAATTTTAACAAAAAGAAACATGTAGAGAAAAGGGAACATAATGAATGAACTCTCAAATAAACAAGAGGCGTAGAGAAGACTTATAACGAGTAATCCCTCAAATAAACAGGAGGCCTACATACTCTTTGACTCCTAAGAGAAGATGAAGATAAATTCGAACCATTAACAAGATTGAAAGTTGGATGATGTAATCCTTCTCTTTCACATGACAAATCTTGTGTAGGAAATCTTGACTTAACCACAACCACTCTACTCCTATTCATATTCTTCCATCCTCTGTTTTAATGGCATTCCTAAAAACTTTCACCACTGCTCTCACATCGGTATACTTCGACCAGGATCTGCAACCAATTGGAGCTTTTATCCGAACAAAATAACCCACTAAAATCTTCTGTACATTCACACATTTTCTTTTATCATAATACTGCTTTCTTTCATCTAGTTTTCTTTCTTCCTTCCAATGCCACTCACCAATCCCATTATCAACCAAACCCTTGTTGAGTTCCATCCACCCAGGACACAACCATGTGTTGGGAGCCCTCCCTTTTTTTAAACAACTCAAACGGTGATCTCCCAGTTGTTGAATGTGGTGCAAAGCGGTAAACATTAATTCTTTCTTGAAGAATAGACTTCCAATTCAATCCAGATGATCTAGCTAACTGTATTGCCTCCTTCAGAGTTTTATTGACTCTCTCAACTGCACCATTTGTTTCGGGATGATACAATGAACATTTCTTATGTACTACTACCGTACTACCGTAAAACTCTACCATGCCAAGAAAGGAAATTAATTCCTCCTTGTTCTCTGGCTCCTTTACCTTGTTAATGGTGTCAACTAACTCTTTTTTGGGATAAACTCCTTGACCAGTTATTCTATGACCCAAGTAATTTACTTCTTTTACACCAAACTTAAACTTGTTTTTTTTTAGTGTCATTTCCGCATCTTCCAAACGTTTCAAAACTGCACACACACGATGATAATGTTCTTGAACACTGTTCCCATAAATCAGTAAGTCATCCTGATAGCATCTCACTCCCGATAACCCTCTCAAAATCCTTGCCATTATTCTTTGAAATACCGAAGCCGCAGACATGAGACCAAAAGGCATTCTCTTATACCTATAAGTGCCCATGGGAGTGATAAATGCTGTTAGGTCCTGAGAAGATTCATCTAACACAACTTGATGGTACGCTGAAGCGAGATCCAGAGTGGTGAAAAACTTAGCTCCTTCCAATGTACTAACCATCTCATCAATATTTGGAAGTGGAAACCTGTCAACTACCACCTCTTTAATTAAGGATCTGAGATCAATGCAAAGTCTAATCTCACCAGTTGGTTTCTTGACAACAACTACAGGAGCCAACCATTCAGTAGCCTCCACCTGCTCAATCACATCATTCTTCAACAACTTATCTATTTCTTCTTTCACCTTCTCTTGCTCCATTAAAGGTATTCTTCTTACCTTCGCTACAATCGGTACAGCATTTTCTCTCAATCTAATGTGATGTTTATAACCTTTCAAACAACCCAAACCTTCCCTGAACACTTTTGGGAATTTACTTGCCAAATCTCCACCCAAATCTACTTCGCCCTCTTTCATTTCATTTATATTCAGTTGTTGAATTTGTACTTGGGGATTTGTATTCGGATTCAAAGTCACACCAAGTTGACCCTGATGTACCCAACCTAGTAATGTATCACCCTTCTTTGCAACATAAATTTTACCTGCAATTATTCTACTCCCAAGTTCTATCTCAGCCATAAAACAACCAAGCATCTTAATTGGTTTATCTCCATATCCAAGTGGTCTCAACTCAGATCTCATCAGTTTTACTTTCCCAACAAAATGTGTATTAAACAACTCTTCATCAATCAAAGTTATGCGTGAACATGAATCAAATTTAAAGTTAATCATTACATTTTTCACTTTTACCAAATGTGTTGGATGATCAGCCACCTCACATTTTATTTCATATGGCTGAGATACCCGCCACCCCCTCTCAACACAATCCCCAAGGATGGGAAACCGGAAACAGTTCTGAACTTTTGGAAGACGGGAGGGAGTGACCCTCCCGGCCGTATTTATTAAAATATGAAACAAAATTAAAACATTAAAATAACAGTTTCATATTATGTACAATTTCATTACCACATTGCGATGTTTGGCTAACCTTAACATATTCTCTAATACAAAGGTTCTCCTAGCCGAACTAACATCCTACAAAACATTTAACTTGAAATTTTGAAATTGTACATCCTAACGTTTAAGGGCCAACGGCAAGGTCGTAACCGGTGTCAAGATCCCTAAACCAGAAATATCCCCCTCACTTGTGAGGGGGGACCGCACAGAGGTGTACCTCAAGTGCAACTACCAATTTCCCTTGACTTGACGGGGGCCCCAATAAACTCGACGCCACTTAAAGGTCGTCCGAGGACTCGTGTGAGGTATCTAGAAGGTAGCGTAGACCCCCCCCCAAACCCCACACAACTTACCACATCTGCCGTCGCAGATGTCCTGGCCCCAGGAAATTCTCCAGGAGGGGGCTGTAGCCCCTCCTACCCAGGAAGGGGCCTTGACCGCCTTTCCTTTCGGCGGCCCATCCTTAGAAGGGACCGCCTCCCCGTTGAGGGGCCAATGGCCACCTCCCTCGAGCGCTCCCATCCGTAATGGGTGACGCCCACTCATAGGGATCTTCCAATTAGTGCTCACCGATCATGACCTTACCGCCACAGGCCGGATAGTTGACCGGCTATCCGGACCCCCCACAACACTCCTGCCTAAAGGTCATGTCTTAAAGTCTTTAGCCAAGCTATCAAGTCTCCTATGAGTAACTCGTTCCCCACCCGGGACAAATGAACACCATCCCCCAGATACATACTGTCACCAGTAATACAACCATGCGGAATAGAATGCAGTGTATAGGAACGGAACAATCTACTCACTTTGTTATTAATTTTCCTTACTGAATGATTCAGAGCAGAAACAGAAATAGCCCCCCGCCATACTTTTCGTGGGATCATATGGGACCATGCAATTGTGCACCCTGGAACTCTTCTTGCTAACCAACTTACAGTGGAAAGCATCGCCTCAAGAAGAAGTCGTCTACCAGTGGTGACCAAATCATTGCCCCCGAGATGTACTATGACTATAGACGGCGGTGACCTCGTCCGCCCTAGCAAACCCTCGAAAAATGATTGAAACTGGTCAATACAGAGTCCGCCCCTTCCGTAGAAGGACATACTGTACCCGTATTCCCCAGCCACGTGAATCATGTCACCTGCTTTGAATACGTCCGCGGCACGCCTCACGTATGAGTGGCCCACGACCCACACCTCCTTTTTCACAGCCGGTGATGTCTGACCGCTGGCCCGGTGATGGGTCGACTGCATAGTCCGCCCCGCCTCGTAGGCTTGCGCAACTGAAACCAAACAAAACAAGAAGCGTGAGTACATCATTACAGCTTCACAACATGTGCAACCGCACATACCTTTTATAACAATTGGAGGACCAACGCCCCACACGTTTAACTTGTTCGACATTCAGACCCCTGGCTGTAGCCTCTGTAGCAGCCCCTATCCGAAAGGAATGGGTCCCAAACTCGCCCGAGTTCAAGCCCGCAGCGGCAATCGACATCGCAAGCACCCGCTGAAACTGAAACCTCGTCAGTGGGGTGGCGTCAGCGTGTCTCAACAAGGTCCCCCCCCAAGATGCCACCCTTTGTGCTAAATATTCCTCTACACAACCCACCGGGCACATGGAGGACCCGGGAATCCTTTGTATGATTATGCAATCACCCATCGCACCATGATCGGTCTTGGACCTGACAAACGAGACAGTCATTGTCCCCCCTCTGACCTGAACGTGCTCTCGGCACAGTCCCCCCATCACATCCTGCTTGTTCCTTGCCACCAGTTCGCTTACCCGCATAGCCCCATGGAATGCCAGCGTAAAAGCGGCTCGGAATAACACTGTTTCATACTGGGATGAACACGTTGCAGGGAGTATGGATAATAACAGGGCCAACCTATCCAAACCTATCGGGCGCCTTTCATCTACTCTGCGACCCTCAAGGCGTTGCCACCCACGTAGCGCTTTTTGCACAACGAAAGACGCTGTCGGGTCCTGGATCCCATGAGCCCTAGCCACAAAGGAAATGGCGGCCCGATGCCTCTGGGCCGTAGCCACTGATTTGCCTGCCTGATGTAAAGACAGCAGGAATTTCACTACCAACTCCTCCTGGCCCCAAAGCTCCCCTCTAGCAGCCCCTAAAAAGGCCCAATAGGAACGGAACGCCCCTTCATATGCCTTCCTCGTCCTGGGTGCTAAACTCTCTCCCACGAGGTTACGAAGTTCGGGGCACCGAGAGACCAGAGAGCTTCGGGAAAGGGTGCCGCCACCGGGTCCGCTGTGGGCAGAAAACCCCAGAAGGCCTGCATACGAAAACGAGAAAGCGCATCAGCCGCCTGGTTCATCACACCCGGCACATGTCTTGCCTTAAATAGCACATTCAATTGCATACACAGTAATACAATTTCCTTGAGCAATCTCAGAATCCATTTGCATCGTGCTGCCTGGCTATTGATACACTCAACCACGGTCATGTTATCAGACCAGAATACCACAGAGTGATCTCTGAACCCCTCGGGCCAAGTTCTCAGGGCCACCAGAATGGGGAAAAGTTCCAGAAAAGCAATGTTACTTGTCAGTCCACTATCATGCCACCATGACGGCCATTTTTGTGCCGACCACTGAGTGCCGAATATCGCACCAAAACCAATGCTCCCTGCCGAATCCGTCCACAGCCCCAGCTCCTCAGAGGACACCGCCGGTTTGTTCCAGACAATTCGACCATTGAAATCCGCCAGGAATGCCAACCAAATGCGCATGTCCTGGCAAACCTCTGCCGAGAGCCGTGTGCGATGATGACCCTCCTTCAGGCCGACCATGGCTTGAGCGATCGAGCGGGAAAAGGGGCGGGCCATCGGTATTACACGTAGGGCAAAATTCAACTGTCCCACCAATTGTTGTAATTGATGTAGCTTAACCTTAGACTCACTTATACACGTTTGCAGGCATGCCCTGAATCTTAACACTTTGTCTCCTGGTAAACGAAAACAACCTTCTTCCGAGTCGAGCTCGATCCCCAGAAACTCGAGGCAAGTCGAGGGACCCACAGTCTTACCTGGTGCCAATGGCACGCCAAACTGATTCATCAGGACACAAAATTCAGTCAAAGCCTGTCCACATTCCGGATCCCCGGCTGCCCCCAGAAACAAAAAGTCATCGAGGTAATGCATAACATGTTGAAACCCCGTCTTCCTTGTGAAGACCCATTGCAGGAAACAACTGAACTTTTCAAAATAGGCACAAGATATAGAGCACCCCATTGGCATACACCTATCCATGTAATAGTGACCCTGAAACATGAAACCAAGGAGACGCTGATCGTCTGGATGTACCGGGAGCAACCGGAACGCTGACTCGATATCAGATTTTGCCATCAGCGCCCCGGGCCCCAGGCGATTCAGTATGGCCACGGCCTCATCGACGGATGCGTACCGCACCGAACACACTTCCGGGTCTATCGCATCGTTTACGGAAAGACCACGTGGGGCTGATAAATTATGTATCAGCCGAAACTCACCCGGGTCCTTCTTGGGGACCACCCCTAAAGGGGAACAAACAAAGTTAGCAACTGGTGGCACATTAAATGGACCGGCGACTCGACCTCGAGTAACCTCTTTCCCGATCTTTTCCTGTACCACGGTCGTATGCTGCAAGACCGATATCTGGTTTTTACATTTCGCTACACCCTGAAACCCCCCCACTGGGATGCGGAAACCATATGAAAACCCGTTCCGCAACACCCCAGCGGAAGCGTGATCCGGGTATTCGCTGAGCCAGGGAATCATTGCCATGGTATCAATCGGAGTAGGTAAAGGCGCCCCTCGGACTATGTCAGACCTGTTTGGCGCCTCCTCTACCCCCGTTATCACCCGTTTTGGCTCTGCACATGGACTCAGGATGGGATGATTGCCCACACCCACCACATTCGTGCCTTAATTTGCATGACCCCTGGGGCCTGGTACATTTACCCCTGTTAAAGTTCCAACAAATCCCCCTTTTCCCTGCGTTGCCGATTGGCCTCGAGTGGTTGTCGTTACTCGTACTTGATCGAAAGGGCGTCCCAGCATATTGGCGGGAGGATTCACCCACGCTACTCCCTACCAATGGCAACTTCAACATACCAGTATCTTCCATTTTGGACCAAGACACAGAATCATAACAATCCCAAGTTAAGTTTTTATCATGTTCTTTCGCTTTTCTGAAAATATTATCGTAACAGAACCATTGATTGCCCTCGTGTGATACAGAATACCCCATGATCCGTGACTGATAAATCGGCAATTCGGACAGCAATTCCGGCCTACGTTCACCCATGATGGATGTAAAAATCCCCCATGCTTTGCCCCAATTGCCAATGTTTTCATTTACCTTAAAGGCGGCCATCTTTGCGCGCCAAACACTCGGATGCATGAGCTCCTTCTGGCTCTTAACATGCTTCATCTCATAATGATCGGTAAGCAACGAGAAGATGTTTATATACTCCTCTGCCCATATCTTCTCTTTGATAGCCAGAGGGACATGTTGACCCAACTTTTCCCTTCGAGAGGGTGCAGACTCATCCCTCGCAATCGGCAATGGCCGCTTACCTGAACCGGAAGCTGTATCTGCGACTGGACCTGTCTCAGGTGGTTTCTCTACTGCCACAGCCGGCGATGGTGCCTTCGTCGCTTCCCTTGTTTCACGCAGTTGCTTCATCAACACCTGCGCGTCGTCAGCCGTGGCGCCCTTGCTACCTTTACCCAACCACGCTGCTAATTGTGCTGCCAGCTCGGGCGGCATATCTTCCCCGGACACGGGGGTGACCACCACGGGAATCGGATTCCCCCCCTCCGGCACGGGAGTTGGTTCTTCGAGTGGGGTACAGGGAACCGGGATGTCTCCCCCAGCTGCTCCCCTTCTGGGCCTCTTGCCTTTTCCTCCTGGAGCTGCTCCTGCCAAAGGACGTTTCGGTCCCCCTTCCTCGTCTTTATCCGCCATTCGCTTCTTTAGGTCGGTCACCTCTTTCATAAGAACACGCAGCATCTGGTCGGTAGTCATTCGCTTTCCCGCTTTCTTGGGCATTCTCCGACAGAGTATCTGCAAAACAAACCAGAAAGATTACAACGCTCAAAATTGGCTCTTCGTTCCGTCTCGAGCTCACGTGCAGCGAGGTGGTGCAGCTTCAGAGCACAGGAACAAAAGGATGCTTCCTTGGCTTGTTGCTTCTTTTATCCGTCTTCAGGGCGGGCGTAAACCCGCCCCTGCCTGCCCCAGGGGCGTGGCCGGCCGCGTCAGTGTCTAGGCCAGCCCACTCTAGGGCGGGAAAAGGCGCGCCCCGGCTACGCCGCTTCGGGCATACCAGCCAAGACTCGCCTCCCGCCCAAGATGGCTTCCCGGGGGGATCGTGGTACTCCGCCATACGTTCGGGGGGACCGAATGGTCGCCCCTTTCCAAAAGTAATGGTTCTAACTTGTGGCTGTGACTGATTCCATCTCTTCTTTGTCATATCAGGCCTAAACACTTTCGTTCTACAAAATTTTGCATAGTGACCTTTCTTCCCACACGAGTTACATACAATTCTCAATGCAGGACAAATTGGTGAATTCGTCAAATGACCTATTTGACCACATCTAAAACAGGCGAATTTGTTATTTTGTCCTGTATATAAGTTCTGACTTGCAGGATTTGATCCTGTATTTTCTTTTTCGAAACCACTTTGCGTCTCATTTTTTTCATTTCTCTTCACTTGACAAACAACTTCTTCAATCTTTGTTTCTTCTTTTTTTTTTTCATTTAAAGATCCTTTTTACTTGGGGGGCGCTAGAGGGCGCACTAGCTGATGGCCGCACTCTAGTGAGGCTCTGGCTGCCTGGCCAGAACGATCCTAAAATTATCCTGTTGATCTGTGGGTGGACGCCCAGGAATTGCAGCACAGGTGCATCTACCCGAGTCGCAGCTCCGGTCCGACTTTGAGGGAAATCCGACGCGACTGGGAATCCCGACCGGTGAGCGCTGCTGTTCACGCTGCTGAGGCGCCCGGACACTGGACTGCGCGAGGCCGCGGCTCTCCACGAGGCGGCTGGGCCTTGGAACCGAGGGGCCTGTCCCACTGGAGGAGGGGTCTGCTGGAGACCGCGGTGCAGCACCGGAGGTGAGGCTTTCCCCCTACGGGGCCATCGCGGGGCGCTGGGGTGCTGATCACTGCCCCGGCGGTCCGCTGCAGGGCCGGGTGAGCATAGGGGCGCCTACCTGGATCCGCCGAAGGAGACGGGCAGCTTCCCGACCACGCGCCACACAGCCCCGCTGCTACCCCGGTCTCCCGCTGTGACCTGGGAGTGAGAACCCGCGAGGCAACACCGTACCCTCCGGGGTGCATAAGTATCCTCCGACCTGCGGACCCTGCTCGCTGCACTTGGCGCTCTGGCCTCCCGCTGCGGCCTGCAGCCACCCCCCGCTACCTCGCCCTGCACTCCGGACCACAGGGCTTCACGCAGCGCCACGCCACGTCAACTGAGGCTGCATCACCGGGGGCTCTGGGGGCGAGAGGGAGATTGCCTGGGAGGCTCCTGACCTCGAGGAGAGGATACAGCCACACAAGTGTTTACTGCACGGGGGTGCCATCAAGACAAGCTAACTGAGTTCGGGGCAGTGGGCGCGGACATTGATACCGGTTGCGTGATCCGGTGGGGGCTCCCAGTCGAGGCACGATGGGCAAAAATGACAATAAACAACCCAAGCTCTCTTTCGAACCTGCGGCGGCCAAAAAACCGTTACGCAGCATGGCGGGGACCAGTGGAGCCTCGGGATCGTCGGGCACTGAGCCCCCCCCCCCCCCCTCTCCCCCCTTGGCCCCGGAGCTGAGACTGATGATGGAGGAGATGCGACAGGGCTTCGCCACGATAGTCGACAAGGTTGACCGCTTATCGTCCAGGATGGACGGGGTTGCGCAGAAACTGGAGGTCCATGAGGAGCGCCTGGGAGAGGCGGAGAGGCGCATCTCTACCTCAGAGGACACGGCCGCTGCCCACGATACGTGCCTAACTAGAATGGACAATATCCTGAGAGTTATAGCGGCGAAGAACGAGGAGTTGGAGGCGAGGAGCAGACGCAACAACATTCGCGTCACGGGGGTTCCGGAGTCCACCAACACTGGGCGCATGGAGGACTATGTGGAGCGAATCCTCATCACGGCGGTGGGTAAGGAGGCCTTTTCCAGCCAATTTATTGTGGAGCGGGCGCATCGCTCCTTGGGCCCGGTCCCCAAGCCGGGGGCGCAGCCGCGACCCATCATCGCCCGGTTGCTTAACTACCGGGACCGCGATACGGCACTTCGTGCTGCCCGCACGAAGCGGAACCTGACCTGTGACGGTGTGCAGTTCTCCCTATATCCGGATTTTACGCCCATGGTGCAGGACCAGCGAAGGAAATTCTTGGACGTGAAGAAGAAGCTGAGGGACATGCAAGTGGACTACGCGCTTCTTTATCCGGCGCGGCTCAGGGTGACCCACCAGGGCAAACAACACTTTTTCGTGAACCCACAGCAGGCTGAGGACTATGTTCGGAAGCTGCGTATTGCCAGGAGGGGCAGACAAAATGAGGGGGAGGATGAGGCAGATGTGAATCCTGCTGAGCACGAGGAGTCCTAACGGGGTCCTTGTGAACATTCGACCACTGGCTCTGCGGATGGTACAGCGGCTGAACCTAGAGCTGTGGTGCCTGATGCCTTTGGGATGGCCAGGCCCTGCCTCTCGCAACATGGATGGTGGGTTTGCTGTAACTTTGACTAGTGGTGAGCGACAACTGCTTTTGTACATTTTGTCATTCTGCTGGTGGTGGTCTGGGCCCGGGCTATCCAGCAGTGGAGCGGAGACGGCGGTGGTGAGCGGTTGTCCCTGGGCTGGACCTCATGAACCCCTTTTGTTTATTTTTCCGGTATGGGGAGAGATGTTGGAAGGAGCTGACTTGACACTTGGGTTCTAGCCTTCAGGGAAAAAAAAAAAACATGCCAGGCGCCACCCCACCTTCCCTGGCTTCCCCATATGGCGCACGTGGGTCGAGAGGGGAGTGATGGGGTGATGGGGTGCATTCCTCTAGTGTCCTTAGGAGGGGATTCCCCGGAAAGTTTTTCTATTGTTCTTGGGCGTTGGGTTCGGGATGGAGGGTGGGGATGTGATACTGGCAAGATTGGGTTGCTTCAGTGGGTGGGGGGGGGGGATGGAGCTCAGGGGGGGGATTGTTGTGCGTGGAGGGGGGGTGGAACTTGGTAGTTGGGATGCGAGTTGTTGAAAGCGGAACTGATGTTGCGGAAGACTTTAATGACACGTGTGCAGGTACTGGAGATCGGGAGTATGAAAGTATGGCTGTTTGTATGCAGAGAATGTATTGGACAGCGGAAAGATTTGCATCAGGTGCATCTATATTGGAGGCTGCAGCATTGACCAAATGCTTCTCTCAGGGATACTGTGACAAGCGCAGGTGATGATACGTCGAATACTGTCTCAATAATGTCCTGGAATGTCCGTGGCCTTAATAATCCCCGCAAATGCAGAAACGTGCTTGCTTATTTAGATCGGCATCATGTGCAGATAGCGATGCTCCAGGAAACCCACCTTAACCCGCATGGTATTCCTAAGTTTGCGAGCAAATGGGCGAGTGTGAGAGAGTTTTCTCCCTATTCCACGTACTCCAGGGGGACTGTTATTTTAGTCAACAAACAACTACCGTTTCAAAAGCTGGGAGTGCGGGCGGATAGGGAGGGGAGATACGTCATCCTTTGGGGGAGATTGGGCACTGATGTAATAATACTTGTGAATAGTTATGCGCCTAATGTCGACACCCCTGGTTTCTTTTTGTCGCTGTGGGGCCATGTACTGGAAATTGAAGCCACTCATATTCTCTGGGGAGGGGACTTCAACCTATCGTTATGTCCCATAGTGGATAGATCGGACGGCAGTGCACAATACAACACGAACGCCAGGGATACACTTCAGGGCATACTAACAGAGGCTGGACTGGTGGATAGCTGGAGGCACACACACCCGACGGTTAGGGAAGGCACACATTTTACGGCACATGCACGCTCATGGGCAAGGATCGATTACTGCTTTGTCTCGCGGGGCCTCGCTGGTGGAGTTGTTCGGGTGAAGCATCTGCCTCGTACCTACTCAGACCATTGTCCTGTCCTGACAGTCTTGGGTGTGCCGGGTTACGCTAGGGTGCGACCGCCGTGGCGGCTCTTTCCCTCAGCCTTGCTGGACCCTGTCTTTAGACAAGAACTGGGTGAGGAAATTGAAGCCTTCTTCCCGAGAAACAAGGGATCGGTCGACAAGGTGGAAACTATCTGGGAAGCCTTTAAGGTGACAGTGAGGGGGATCACGATCTCTAAAAGTTGCGGAATACTGAGGGACATTGTGCGCACATTGACTAAGATTGAGGCAGAGCTTAAGACTCTGGAAGCAGAGATGGTCAGCAACCCCTGCCCTGACCTAGCGGGGAAATTCAGAACTCTTCTATCGACCTTTGAGGAGGAAGCGGCCAGGGAAGCGAAATTCCGGGGCAAGTACTGGACCGCCAGGCGCTACTGTGAGGGGGACCGACCGGGAAAGGTGCTAGCTGCTCTCACGAGGCACCAGCGCTTCGCCACCCATATACTGGAAATCTCTGATGGGGAGGGTAGGACTTACCAAGATTCCCAAGGGATTCAAAACACCTTCCTACGGCACTACCAGCGGTTATACTCCACGCAGCAGGTGGGTGAGGTGGAGTTCGGTAATTTCCTGGACGATATCGCACTCTGCTGGCTCAGTGATAGCGACAGGGCATTCTTGGGTTGTCCGTTCGAACTGGACGAGATCAGAGAGGCGATCATGTCCCTTAGCAATGGCAAAGCGGCGGGGCTGGACGGCCTACCAGCCGAATTTTACAAATGCTACATCGACGTCATGGCGCCGGTCCTGAAGGAGGTCTTCGAAGATTCACTGGAGCTGGGGATACTGTCAGGCTCCATGAGGGAGGTAGCGATCACGTCGCTTCTGAAGCCGGGGAAGGATCCGAAGGACACTGATGCCTATCGCCCTCTGTCGCTGCTCAACTGCGACGCGAAGATCCTTGCGAAAGTGCTGGCGACTAGACTGTCCCTACTCATGAATACCCTGGTGTTGCCGGATCAGTCTGGCTTTGTCCCGGGGAGAGCTACATCCCATAACTTGCGTACGCTGTTCTCCCTGATACCCACCATTTCACCTGACTTGCCGATCGCTGCCGTGTTTCTGGACGCCACCAAGGCGTTCGATTCGGTGGAGTGGGGTTACCTAATAGCTATACTGAGCAGAATGGGGTTCCCCCGGATCTTCATAGCCTGGGTGCAACTGCTGTACACCTCACCGGTCGCCAGGGTCATCGTCAATGGGGTACTCTCGGCGCAGATGCCGATCACGAGAGGGACTAGGCAGGGTTGTCCCCTATCACCACTACTTTTCGCCTTGGCGATAGAGCCATTGGCTTGCAGAATCCGACAGTTGCACAAGGCCAGTGCCTTTAACTGTCTTCAGCGGCAGATAAGTATCTCCCTCTATGCGGATGACGTTACTTTGTACGTGCGTCACCCGCAAGATCATCTCAATTCACTGCTGAGGGAATTTGTGGCGTTCGGAGGCATTTCCGGGGTACATATAAACTGGAAGAAGTCACAATTCTTCCCCCTCACGGCATCGGTAACCCGGTTCCCGCTGGATTACCCCCTGGAATGGTGCAGCTCTGACTTAAGGTACCGGGGCATAGAGGTGTCGCTTGATAAGGACGACACTATCAGGTTAAATTACGGGGTGGCTATCTCGCAGTTGACTGATAACGTGACCCGCTGGCGGGCTCTACCGATCTCGATGGCAGGAAGAGCTTCCCTGATCAAGATGGTCGTCTTGCCGCGTTTTTTATATTTATTCCAAAACATTCCCTACTACCCGGGGGCCTATTTTTTTAAACGGCTCCGTTCTGAGCTACTGCGCCTTTTCTGGGGTGGTAAGCAACCGCGCCTCAGCTGGAGGGTCTTAACGCAGCCATACGATAGGGGAGGGTTTGATGTGCCCGACATGGAAATTTACTATCTCAGTGCTCAGGCTCAACACTCCTATCACTGGGTCAACCCCACTCCCTTCATGCCACAAGTCGCTGCTGAGGACTGGATCGTTCATCCGCTTCCGCTTAAGGGCATGTTGATGGGACTGATTGAGGATGTTGAGATGCCTGCAACTACGGTTACTGGTACTATAGATGCCTGGCGGAGAGTAACTAAATTGCTGGACGCCCCAATGCTTTATTCCCCGGCACTGCCCCTTGCATATCACCCGAAACTTTCTCTCTTAAAGGAGAACGGATTTCGGTCCATGTGTAAACGCATACACCTTAATACATGGGGCGACCTGTTTCAGGAAGGAACGTTTCGTACTAAAGAACAGTTATTCCAGACTACTCCCCCGACACCCATGGAGGTGTTTTACTACATCAGACTCCGGAAGGGTATGCGTGACATACTCCCCAACTTCCCGGAAGAACCTGGGACGGTACTACCATTGCATGTCATGCTCGTGTCAGATGGCAAGCACCTAGTGTCTAAAATGTATGCCGCTGTACGTGGGCAACGCCCGATGTTACCGCAGAAGGCCCGGACTAACTGGGACTCTGAACTGCCCTCTGCCCTCACGGACGAGCAATGGAGCTATTGCTGCTCGGTCACGGCTAGGGTTTCCTCCAGCTGTCGGCTGAAGATTATTCACTATAAGTTTGTGCAACGCTACTATTATACCCCAGTCAGGAAACTCCGGTTTCATCTCTCGGAAGATGATAGATGTGCAAGATGCCGGGCGACTGGCGCGGATTTCCTTCATCTGGCCTGGGAATGTGGAGCCATACAAACGTATTGGGAACAGGTACATGCCGCGCTCCAGATAATGATTGCTGGCCCGCTCCCCATGGAGCCAATAGTGATGCTGTTGGGTTATACCAAACATGTGCCCAGGCCGGACCGCAAATTTGTTGACATCGCGCTGCTTCTAGCGAAGCGGCGAATAGCTTGCAGGTGGGGGAGAGGGAGAGCACCGAAATTTAAGGAATGGCTCGACGACCTCACATACTGCCAGGACCAGCATGGCGTTTATGCGGAAATGATGCCCGCCCGGTGCACGCCTAGCGATTTTTGGTCCCCCTTGCAGGTGTACTGGCTGTCTCAAGCGACACACAGCGACTCCTCTGGAGATGACGAACCGGTCCCAGGCCAGTGAGCGCGTAATTGCTATGTATTGCATTCACCATACTACTTCACACACGCTGGGAGGTGCTTTACACCATCTACATTAAGACGGATAGTCGTGACATGTGGGTAACACTGATGTCGTGGGGATTGGGAATAGCCAGCGGCCTTATGGCGCTGTTTAAGCGGGGGACCTCTCTTACTTATCCATATCATGGGATAGTGATGGTAGACGCACACACTGATGGCCACGCTCACTCGCCGACACAGGTGACACTTGAGAAGGGGAGCCTTGTGTACGGCTCCACTGTCTGGTACGACCTGCATATCCCTGCATTGGCTGGTGGCTGCACTGCTTGGCCCGGGTGCTGACGCTTGCCATGTGTATGGAACACTACTACACATACTGATATATCCGACTGACTGTACAGATCACAGCTGATTAAGGGTTGGTGGGTTGTGGCGATGCCGCCCCTGCTGGCCTGTCCATATGCCTGAAAGTGGAGGGCCGGAGAGTGTTATCCTGCTTACGCCCTTGACTGAGGGGGGGGGGGGGGGGATCCTGTTTTCTTTTTGACGTCTCATTTGATATACACATAATGCTGTGCCTATGTTGTATTGTACTGAGTGAGGCTGCTGCCTCTTTATAGAATGTACCATGATTATTGCTTTTCTGGATTACAGATGCTGACACTGTCATGTTTTGTTTGTGCTGAACGCAACTAATAAAGGTTTAAAAAAAAAAAAAAGATCCTTTTTACTTTTCCTTCTTCAATTCACCAACACACTTTGTCATATGTTCTACTTGTTTCGCTATCACCAATACTTCCTCAAGGGGTGGTTCATATTTCAACCACAATTCTTTTCTGATCTCATCATGTGCACACCTAAGTACAAATTGATCTCTAATCCTTTCATCTTCTTAATGAAGAAACATATTCTTCCTCAGTCTCATCCTTTTTTTGTTCTTAGTCCAAAATGATAGCGTTCCATAATAGTACTGGAGATAATGTTTGTCAAGTTGTGCAATCGCAATTTCATACTCATTCAAATTACGTTGTTCTCCAGCAGATAAGTCAGGAAGATGTTCGAAGACATCTTGACCTTTCCCCCCCCAAGCAATGGAGAAGAAGAGCAAGCTTCCTTTCCGCACTCAAATTAGTTCCACACACCCTCGCATAGTTAGCAAAAATTTTCTTCCACTTTTTCCATTTTATATTTGGTTCTCCTGGGGTATTCAAAAAGAAAGCAGGCTGAGTTACATTCTGCATTTTATATTTCTTTTTTTTTTAACTAGTAACTAATTTGAAGACTTTTCCTTTGTCTTTTTAAATATATATATTTTAATTCGGAATGTTCTTGTTACTTCACAATGACTCTTGTCTTCTTATTTTCCACTCTTGAGTCTGACATCACAATCTTGTTCTTGCCTTCTTACTTAAGAACTGTAAAGTTTAACAATCTGCTTTGTGATGTAATTATGGGCTTAGAGCGCAGCCAGGGGCGTAGCTATAGCTTGTGGCGCCCGGGGCTATCCCTCAGATTGCCGCCCCTTAGGGGTGCTGGGGAAAAAGGCCGGTGAGCACTTGAAAGATATCCGAGAGACACGTAGTATTGCTGCTAATAGTTACCTCGATCATGCGAGTTACATGCACATACATGAGGGATTTTAATTTTTGCCCCTGAGAAAGTGTGACTTCTAGACGTTGAAATGTCACTCATAATTACAATGAAATTCTGAAAGTGCCACACATAGCAATCTGACACCTTGGCAGCTATCATGGATGAGCCACAGACTCAGCCACCCACCCCTCTGAATCTGCTGCTGCTCTCCTCTTACCTCACTAGCTCCAAGCAGGGTCTATGGCAGGCAGGGGTGGTTCCAGGAGATGCAACTTCATAGTCACTGGTGCTGAACAATACTAGCGCATTCTTTGCAAGGTACTTCAGAAAATCATGCAAATAGTTCAATAATAAAGCCAGATTCTTCTCATCCAGAGGTGTGTAGGCAAGCATTGCACCAATACGGACAAACAGTCTTAAAAAGTGAGGCGCTTCATAGACGTGTGACATCTGTGCATCTGGATGATCAGCCAGAATTTCTGCATACTGTGGCCTCTCAAACTTGTACAGCAGCTGTGTGCCGAGTGGGAGATAGAAGAGCTGCTTTTGCCTAGTTATCAAGTCCCAGTCATCAAACAGCCACGGTTTGAGCTCCTCTGGAATCTTTACATTCACTCCAACTCTGTTTATAAACATTTCCTCATTTGTGCTCATATGTCTGTGTGCATGCGTGCACAAAGGGATGTGTGTACATGGGTGCATAGGTCTGTGTGTACATGTGTGCATATGACTGTATGTACATCTGTGTGTACTTGTGTGCACAGGTATGTGTGTAAGTGTGTGCATATGTCTATGTGCACGTGTGCGTACAGGTCTCTGCATGTGTGCGCACAGGTCTGGGTGTAAGTGTGCGCATATGCTTGTGTGCATGTGTATGCACAGGTCTGCGTGTATGAGTGTGCACAGGTCACTGTGTATGTGTGCTCATATGTGTGTGCATGTATGCGCACAGGTCTGTGTGTACATGGGTACATATGTCTGTGTGTACATGTGTGCATATGACTGTATGCACATCTGTGTGTACTTGTGTGCACAGGTCTGTGTGTAAGTGTGCGCATATGTCTAGGTGTAGTTGTGTGCACAGGTCTCTGTGTAAGTGTGCGCATATGTCTATGTGTACGTGTGCGCTCAGGTCTGTGAGTATGTGTGCGCACAGGTCTACGTGTACGTGTGCTCATATATCTGAATGTATGTGTGTTCGCTGTTCTTTGTGTACTTGTGTGCAGAGAGCATTTAGCTCTCCGTGACACGCCTCTCTTTACAATCGGGCCTGGAAGGTAAACCCAAGCCACAGCACATCCTGGTCGCTGACATTTCTGTCCCCTCTCGGGTCACCCACGGCTGAGTGATGAATAAATCGTTCCCAGGCCTGCAGTGCTTAAGAATGGCGGGAGAGGTCGAGGGCGCTTGTGAAGGAAGCAGCATACCTCGCTATGATAGGATCTATTAGTCGTACTTTTGGGTTGTCTATTTATATACACGTTTGATTATTGCCTCTCTTTTTAGTTTAAAATGTTTCTAAGGTATGGCTAAAGAGCAGCTGGCCTTTAGGGGTGGGCATTTGGGTTATATTGTTACAGTGACTTCTCCACGTGGTGCGGCATTGGGTCCCCTGACTGCCATAGTTTGTATGTTTAGTAGTTTCCACTTTACAACTGCCCTTTCTCAAGCTTCTCTTCATGCGTTCCTTGCGGAAGCTGGTACAAATACTCACCTACACACAAGCTGGCTGGTTTTGAGATCCTGGGTAGAATATCCCGATAGTGCTTGTGCTAGAGTGACCTAGGCTGCCAATGGCTTCAGTGAGATGTGTTTTTTTATTAATAACTGTGTCAGATGTGTCTTTGCATTTCGTTTGTATTGGGCAAAAAGAGCACGCCCGCTGCTTTTGGTGCACAGTGGCAGGCAGTGTATGTGACAGTTCATTGTCATCTTTTAATGACGCCGCTGCTGCTTTCAGCTCTGGACCAATCCTCAGCATTACAGCAGAATAGTGCATAATCTATGAGGCAGACCCGACAAAGCATGCTGTATAAGTTGTTTGACATGAATGAAGCCTATGCGTGTCTTGGTTCGGCAGGTGACAAGGAGAAAAGGTCCAGGGGGTTCTGTTTCCCTTTTAGTTATGTTTTTTTTGTTGCATAGCTTTAAAATTGAGAGTCGGACTTGTCAGATTCTGGAGAACCAGGAAGTTTAGCAGTCACGGTGTGTCCAGTATCACACAGTTAACCAAGTGTAGAAGCCAGGACTAATTAACTAATTTCCGTACTTAGCTGCTAGGCGACACCTCTGTCATTTCACCGGCCTGGATTAGTTTCAGTGATTTGCGGCCGCAAAGGGCCTCCAGTACCGCGGCCGCCTCAAAAATGTTGCCGCCTGGGGCGGACCGCCCCCCTCGCCCCCCCCTAGCTACGCGGCTGAGCGCAGCGCTCAACTTCTATTTTATTTCTGATGCGCAGCGTATCTCTCCTTTGTTACGTAAGCAAGAGTCTGAGACGTAGTGTTTCTTGCGCGCACCACTTCGTCAGGTGATCACGTGTCTCTTTCAGCTGTTCGTGCGGCTCCAGACCCAGCACGAGAAACAGAATCCCAGCGTCAGCTGTTTACGCGTCTCTTCTCTTCTCGATGCACAGCGCGTGAGACCAACGTAAACACGTCTCTTCTCTTCTCGAGGCACAGCGCGAGACAAACGTTTACAAAAGCTGATCTCTTTTATATTTACATTAATTTTGATCAACACATTTCCCAGTTTATTCCGCCCACCAAACTCCTCACCGCATGTTTCCCTTTTTCTTTTACTGCCGCTGGGAAGACTCAGCTTCCTTTCAATTACACACAGCCGCTGGAGGAGCAGGAGAGTCGTTCTTCTTTTCCGCTTTTTCCTGTGTTGAGGTAGAGTTCTTTGTACACCCGATCGTCGCCAAATAATGTAGTGTCTTCAAACAGAAATGAGGAATCAGGAACAATATTGATTGAAGTGCAGGCTTTAATCAAAACCTCAGCCACAGGTACAATCTTCAACTGACCACTGGAACTTCCATGTATTCCAGAATCTCACACAAGATTGGAATACATAGAGAAGGAAGTTCCAGCATATTAAAGGTACATTAATGGAAACAGATGAACATCATCACAGATAGCACCCAGAAGGTCAAGCTGCAGGGTGCTGAAGAGGAACCCCCCATCATGTCACTTGACTTTGAAGAGAATGGCACACTACACTGACGGAAACTCACCAGCACAAGCATGCACACAAAAGGGCTCTTAAATGATGAAGTCTACATTTTACTAATCAGAAAATGTATATTTTTGTGCCTCCCTCATCTGGCTTCCACTTGTGATTTTATTTTTCGCTCCTCTTTTGTTTATCTTTCTCCACCCTTTAATTTCGTGGCCCGATTTCATGATTGTTTTTACCATATTCTGAACATTTTCTCAAGTATCTCTGATGTTTATTTACCAGGTTAATTTTCTGTCTTGTAAAACATCTTAAGGAAACATTAATCCTGCAAAATAGATTATTGCCATAACCGATACTCACTCGCAGAGCGTCCCACCCTCGTCTTTGCTACTCCCTGGACTGGGCATGATGAGGTGGCGGAAACAGTAGAGCGACTGAAGGAAAGGCAGCAAGGGATAGAAAATGACCCATCAGTGCATGGCTTCATAATAAAGCCATACTGCGATTGGCCATGTTCTTCTGTAAAGCAAAACCTGCTGCCTCCAAGACTAGGCCTCCTCTTCACCTTTTGAGCCAATCCAGAAGCTGCTTCACAGCATAAGAGCAGCGTCGGGATTGGCTGGAGCAGGCAAAGTCAGCTCTCCTTAGGAGACTGGGGAGGCTGCAGATGTGATCCCTGGCTCACTAACGTTGTGCAGGTAGGAGAGGCCTTATGTGCACATGTCGGGTTGGTCATAGGAAGACACCCATTCACCCTGACATGCACACTTACACGTCTTTAGACCCAGACACTCTTCCAGTGCTGTCCATAATGATGCCCCACCCCGCCCACTCATAAATTGAATGTCTGCTGCTTGCAATGTGCAGCCAGCCCACGGCTGTAATATAAGCATCGCGATCGGGTATTTATAAACTTTCTAAATGCATCTTAGGGTCCAGGGGGGCAACACCCCCATAGAGAAACTGCAGAGGGTGGATTTAAATCTAGTACATCAGGGCTAGAATATTGTGATTGTTGCCACCATATGCCATTGTTTCCTCCCATATGACAAGAAGTATCTCCAATGAGCTAGTGCCAGTATTTTGCCACAGTTACCCCCACGCCAAAAATTGCCTCAAGTGTGCCAAAGCAGTAGTTTTCACAGGTGCCTGTCCATGCCAACAATTGCCTCCAGTATTCCAGCAGTAGACGTTTTCTATGAGTCCCTCTATAAGCTACAAATTACCTTCAGTATGTTAGGGCCAATGGCAGACTAGCAAGCATTACATCATATCACTCACATTTATCAACCACACTCATTCATTCTCACTCAGTCTACCTCACTCTCACTCATTTATACTCTGACACCATCATACTCACTCATACTCTCTTTCTCTAACTCGGTCATTCTCACTCACTCTATCACTCATTCTCTCTCCTTCATTCACACTGACTCTAGGTCTTACTCACTCATACTTTATCACTCATGCACTCACTCCTATTGTCACTCATTCTGACTCACTCATGCTCACTGCCACTCATTCTCACTTATTCTCACTCACTCCCTTTTAGTGGCTCTCACACACTACCTGTCACTGACACTCACTTTTACTTACACACACTCATGCTCACACTTACCAACAGACTCACAAACGCACAACCACACTCTGATCCCCAAGCACGTACCCTACATACATTTAAAAGCATTTTTTTATTTAAGACATCTGCCATAGAAGTTGTCATTCTAGATCCTTGTGCCCCATTTTTTATTACACTAACAGTTAATAATAATCTATTATTCACGATTAGTTTAATATAAAACTGGCTGAAAACAAAGGTGGAGCACGGCTCTCATAAGGGCGAGCTTCCTCTGTGTACTTGGTACTCATTTTGCTACCTCTGAAGCCAGAGGTCGCACAAGCAGTGTCAGGGGTCACAAGGGGCAAGCCTGAAGTCACAGCTGTGACCCCTGGCAATCCCTAAATGATGCCCATGCAAGTGACCCTGTTGAGAACATCATACAATGTGCCAAGTGACCTCATTCGGAATATCAGAATGTGCTGTGTTTTGTGACTCCATTCCGAATGACACTGCTCTGTCATTACCATTCCGAGTATCAGTTTCTGTTGTATCCTGTGATCTCATTCAGAATATCACATTTTGTGCTTAGTCATGCGATACCCCAGAATGTGCTATGTCATGTGACCCACTGTCACTGTTTTCTAATCATAGATAGTTAACGCCTTGGCTGCTAGTCATTCTTCCCCTGTGCTGGGCCATAATGGAAATGGGTGGCTTGATGACGAGCTGAGCTCGTCATGAGCATGGAAGGGGTTAAGTGTTTCACTCCTAAAAATACTGCCATAACTTTGACATCTCCTGTGGAAACTGATTTCACTGTGTTTGTTTCTCTTTTTTGCAGGATGTCAGAAGCACCCTAAGCAGGTAAGACTGATTTATTATCCTCCTGTCAGTGTGTAAGGAGCAGGTCTCAATGCTACTGTGTGTAAATACCACTCTGAGCTCACACAAAGTGTTAGGAAACTTTCAGATCCTCATAAATTCACTTTAAATTCTCAAAAAAAATCTTAAGTCCTCATAAACCTCCCCTGTAACATCAGGAAACTCTCTTAAATTTTCATAAGTCCCTGCAAGTTTTCAGCAAACTCTTTTGAGTCTTGAAATAATTGCCACAGAAATGAGCTGCTGTCCTCATAAAACATATTTGTATCTTTAAAGCTTAACTGAAGTAGTACGAAAAGTACCCTGAACATACAGAAAAAGCAAGCCCATTCTGGAAAAGTCCCCCAGATTTTGCTCAATTCAGAGTTGGGCAAAAACTAAGTCATAATGTCCTAACTATACAGACACAAATGGTGGCTATGCTCCCAACAATTGCAGATCCAATTTTCAGCACTATTGTTAGGGATGTTAGAACATACACATATAACTTCATGTGGGGTAGAGGTGCTACCATGGTACTACAGACACCCTGCCACCCCTAGGTGCTACCATGGTACTACAGACAGGTGGCAGGGTGTTTGTAGTACCATGGTAGCACCTAGGAGTGGCAGGGTGTCTGTAGTACCATGGTAGCACCTAGGAGTGGCAGGGTGTCTGTAGTACCATGGTAGCACCTAGGAGTGGCAGGGTGTCTGTAGTACCCTGGTAGCACCTCTACCATGGTATACCTGCTTAGGACAATGTCCTTGGCAAAAAATATACAAAATAATAAGTACTAGAGAACACATAGAAATTCCATTTAATAAAGAAGTTAGTCCTAATATGAAGTCCAGCAAATTTTTGTTCTTTTTTGTGAAGTTATTTTATTCCATTTGCAGTTTTCACAATGTTCGGTTTATATATAAGCAGGAATGGCCAATATCTGGTCTATGTGAACAAAAGCAGCTGACACGTGTTTCGTCCATTGGGCTTTGTCAAGGCTGCAGAAATACAAAATACAAACATTGGAATGGAACATCATCTCTCATGAAATCTTTTACATAAAATTCTTACGAGTCAACCTCATATAGCAGTGAAGATGCATTGGAAAATAGTGACATGAAATTAAACATGCTGGTCACACTGCACTGAGGATATTGTGTAAAAATGCATGATAGCGTCAGCTCACCGAAAGCAATAAAAAGTGGTACCCATGATAGGTGATGTTGACCGAAAGATGAGAACAAAAGGAAGGGGGCCGTAGAGAATGCCTGTATATTTTATAATATAAGCGAAAAACTTGATTTTGCATGCATTGTGCTTTCTTAGATACGAAGAAATATGTATATTTAGTGTTCCATTTTGCATGCAAGGATAGAATAAACATTAGTAGTGAGATTTAATAAAAATATAGAATCCCTGAGCGCCCTGTAGTAAGGACAATGCCCAAAAGTAGTCCAAGAAGTGGGAAATAAGCAAGAAGCATTTTATTACTGACTGGTGGTGATCGGTCAGTATAATACCAAAAGATGCCATCTAGGGAAACCTACCAAACCCACACATTTCTGAAACCTAGAGACCCGGGAGAGTCCAGGGAGGTATGGCTTGCCTGGATCTCCCAACGTTTCCCTAGCCAGAATACTCTGCAATCTTCAAATGTTGGTGAAAAAATCAAATTTTTCTCAAATTTCTGTGTGAGAAGTTGTAGGATCACCGGAGTGACACAAATTTCCTAACACAGCGCTCCCCCAGGACTCCCGATAAAAATGATACCTCACTCATGTGGGTGGGTCAAGTACCCACGACAGGCAAGGGACCAAAAATATTGTGGAGACTTCAAATTTTGCCATCATAAAACGACCTGGTTTTGCAGGGAGGGTGCATCTGGGTTTTTGACATCCGGGCTCACGGCCATCAAGGGGAACCTACCAAACCCACACTTATCTGCAAACTAGACACCTTGGCGAGTCCAGTGAGGTATGGCTTGCGTGGATCCCTCAACGTTTTCTTACCCAGAATCCCCTGCAAACTTCAAATTAAACAAAAAAAATCACTTTCTCTATATTTTTTTGCATGGGATCACCGTGCCGGCACGAATGTCCTTCCACCCAACGTTCTCCTCGTTCTCCTGAAAAAAATGATACCTCACTTATGTGGGTGGGCCAAAGGCCTGTGACTGGGAAGAGCTAAGCTAAAAACATAGGGCTTAAAGGAGTAGCACCCCAAATTTTAAGCGCTACATTAAAAACACAAATATGTTTTTTGCTGATTCTGCATTCGAGAGCCACACAAGTGAAGTATCATTTTACTTGGAGACCAAGGGTGGTAGGCCATTTGTGCCGGCACAGTAATCCACACAGAAATGTGTGGAAAAAGTGATTTTTATAGCTAAATATGATGTTTGCAGGGCATTCTGGGTAAGAAAACGCTGGGGGATCCATGCAAGCCATACCTCACTGGACTCCCCAGGGTGTCTAGTTTTAAAAAAATGTGTGCGTTTGGTTTTCCTAAACCATTGCTAGCCTTGTGGCCAAAAAAACAGGTGACCCCCTCTGCAACACCAGGTGGTTTTATGATAGGTCATTTTGAAGTCTCCACAGTACGATTTAGGCCATTTCCTGTTGCAGCCACTATGCCTACCAACACAAGTGAGGTACTATTTTTATCAGGAGACCTGGGGAAAGGCTAGGTGGTAGGAAATTTGTGTCAGGCTGGTGATCCCACAACATTCTCACAGAGAAATTAAGTAAAATGTGAGTTTCTATAGCTAGATTTGTGATTTGCAGGGGATTCGGCTAGGAATCCCCTAGCCCGATCCATGCAAGCCATACCTCCCTGGACTCCCCAGGGTTTACTTTTCAGAAATGTGTGGGTTTGGCAGGCTTCCCTAGATGGCCTCTGAGTCCGGGGCCAAAAACCCAAGTGCCCTCCCTTTGCAAAACCAGGTATTTTTGTGATAGGTGATTTTGATGTCTCCACAATATGCTTTGGGCCCTTGCCTGTCCCGGGTACTTGACTCACCCACACGAGTGAGGTATCATTTTTATCAGTAGACTTTGGGGAATGTAGGGGTGGGTGGAATTCCAGAACTTTCCATCACAGAAGTTTGAGAAAAATCTGTTTTTTTACAAGGTTTGAGGTTAGCAAGGAATTCTGGGTAAGAGAACCTGGTAAAAGCCACAGAAGTCGCCCAATCCTGGATTCCCCTGGGTGTCTAGTTTAAAAAAATGCATAGGTTTGCTAGGTTTCCCTAGGTGCCGGCAGAGCTAGGGTTAAAAATCTACAACTAGGCACTTCAAGGGTCAGTTTTCACTGTAAAAATATGGTGTGTTCACATTGCGTTTCGGGACATTTCCTGTCACTGGCACTAGGCCTACCCACACAAGTGAGGTGCAATTTTTACCGGGAGACTTCGAGAAACAGAATAGTAGAAGTGTTTTTGCCAATTGACTTCCTATGCATTTATCCCTTCCAAATGTAGGACAGTGTGTAAAAAAGTATAATTTTCAAAAAAGTCCTCTAATTCAGATGCTGGTATAGGTACCCACATATATGGAGTTGTGCACATAACCACTGCTTCTAAACTCCATATGTTGTTCCCATTTCAGAAATACATAGTTTTCCTCAATACCTATTGTTCATTCTTTATATTTTACCAAGTGGTTTGCTGTATACCTGGAGCACAATAAAAAACCATAGCAAGGCGCAGCTCATTATTGGCTCTGGGCACATCGGATTCTTGGTGAACCTACAAGTCCTATATATCTCCACAACCAGAAGGGTCTTGTGGATGTAATAGTATATTGCTTTAAAAAATCTGTTGTACTTAAAAGAAGGTGCACGTGACAACGTTGGCACAAATGGCTGAATTTTCAACTCCTTTTCAATGTTTCCTATTTTTAACTGTTAGTTTCTATAAGAAAACCTTGAAGATTCTACACAAATGACCCCTTACTGAACTACGAGTTCTGTCTACTTTAAAAAAAATGTATAGCTTTTCAGGATCCGTTATTGCTTTCATACCAATTTTTACTAATAACTGAAAGGAGGTTGAAAGCACAAAAAATAGCAAAAATGGGCTTTGTCCCAGTAAAATGCCAAAACTTTGAACATGAATTTGGTTTTCTGACAAAAGTCTGTCAGTCCCTGAAAGCTGGGAAGATGGTAATATCAGTACTACAAACCATTTGTTGATACCATTTGCAGGGAAAAAAACAGTTTAGTTGTATTTTGGCTAATTTCTGGGTCCCATCCAGGGGAATCCACAAACCCTGGGTACCTTTAGAATCCTCCGGATGTTGTAAGAAAAGTACCCAAATTTGATGTGGATTCTTTATATGGACAAAAAGTTACAGGTTCCTTAACTGGAACTCCTTCAAATACCCAAATAAGTGCTCAGCACTGGGTGAGGGGGGTAAAGCCAGCAGTTAAGGGGTTAAAAGTGACAAAACATGTCAACGAACATATGTTCTTCATGTCTTGGCTTGTTGACATCCACAGCCATTCTAATATCATCTAGCACTGCAAGGAGAACAGTTCTAGTGTTTCTGTTTGAGTGGAATCTGTCAACTAAGGCGGTGTGAGATTCTAGAAAGTGCAGCATTGCTTTGCCGCATCGGACTCACTAATATTGGCAGCTGCCAGTAAACAAGACACAGAACAAAAGTTAAAAGTATTAAGAAGAACGAGCCCAGGTTTTACCCAAAAGGAGACAGGCTCCTATTTTTTTATTCCAGCTTTGCTTCAGACTCAGTCGCACTTCCATAAGCACAACAGACATCTGCTGCTGCGCTGAAGATTGGTGGACTCGTCAGTGAACAAAAGAGAGGGTGGGATTGAACTAGGGAGAGGGACAGATTTGGAGCTTGTTTTTTTATTAGAAACAGGGATTCATCAATTGAGAAATTGTTATCTGAGAGCAGTAGGACACAAACATGTCTCTGGATCATTTAATTGAGGTTTTACATGGAAAGAGACTTGGGGGGGGGGCGGGGGGGGGGGGGAGGGGAGGTTGGTTAAGGGCCAGTCCAGAGAAGGACAGATTCCTGTGAACTCTGTCTGATGTTTGTAGACATCCTGTGATCTCATGAGTCCTGTCTCTGCTGTTCCCCACTTGTAGTCTTGTGCCCTTGTCTCTGTTGTACCCTCCTCTAGTCTTGAGGCCTGGCTAGGCTATCCCCTCCTTTGGTGTTGTAAGGCTTGGCTGATGTCTCACTTGTCTAGCTCCATCATATTCCTCCTGGTTTCTCTTGAGACCTGGCTCTGCTGTCCTTTCCTGTGATCTCAGGTACTGTCTTGGTTATACTCCCCTGTAGTCTGACCAGGCTTTTCTCAGGTGCACCCGACTCTGGTATTAAAAGGTATGGCCCTGCTTTGCCCTCCTGTGGTCTCATGAGTCCGGTCTCTGTTGTGCCCCGTCTTGTAGTCTCATGCCCTTTTCTCTGTTTACCCTCCTCTAGTCTAGAGGCATGGCTATCCTATCCCCTCCTTGGGTGTTGTAAGGCTTGACTGATGTCTCACTTGTCTCGCTCCATCGTATTCCTCCTGGTGTCTCTTGAGACCTGGCTCTGCTGTCCTTTCCTGTGATCTCAATCCCTGTCTTGGTTCTACTCCCCTGTAGTCTGACCAGGCTCGTCTCAGGTGCACCGGACTCTGGCCTCACAAGGTATGGCCCTGTTTTATCCTCATGTGGTCTCATGACCTGGTCTCTGTTGTACCCTCCTCCAGCCTTGAGGCCTGGCTGTGCTGTCCCCCGCCCCCCGGGTATTTTAACGCCTGGTTGTGGATTTACTGGTCTCGCTCCATCGTATGCCTCCTTGTGTCTGAAGAGGCCTGGCTCTGCTGTCTATTCGTGTGATCTCAAGTCCTGTCTTGGTTATTCTCTACAGGCTTGTCTGAGGTGCACTTTTCTCTGGTCTTACAGGGTATGGCCCTGTTTTACCCTCCTGTGGTCTCACAAGGCCTAGCTCTATTTTCCCCTCATGTCCTCTCGCAAGGACTTAATCTGTTGTATGCCTTGTAAAATTCCTACCAGCCCTGACTCTGTTGTACCCTCCTGTGCTCTCATCAGGCCTGGCTCTGCTGACCCCCTCCTATGGCCTCACAAAGCCTGGCTCTGTTGTACCTCCTCCAGTGGTCACACTAGGTCTCGCTCAGTTATACCCCCTCCTGTGGCCTCACAAGGCCTGGCTCTCTTGTACCTCCTCCAGTCGACTCACTAGGTCTTGCTCTGTCATACCTCCTTCTGTGGCTTCACAAGGCCTTGCTCTGTTGTACCTCCTCCAGTGGTCTCACTAGGTCTCGCTCTGTCATACCTCCTTCTGTGGCTTCACAAGGCCTGGCTCTGTTGTACCTCCTCCAGTGGTCACACTAGGTCTCGCTCAGTTATACCCCCTGATGTGGCCTCACAAGGCCTGGCTCTCTTGTACCTCCTCCAGTCGACTCGCTAGGTCTCGCTGAGTTATGCTTCCTGTGGTCTCTCTGTTATACCACCTCCTGTGGTTTTACCAAGTCTTGTGCTTTTACGCCTCCTCATGTGGTCTCACTAGGTCTCACTCTATTGTATCTGTATGATATTGGGATATTATTTAATGGGGTGAGAACACCACTCAAGCAACAACCACAATCCTTATGAGGGTGAACCATAAAAATCCCAAAGCTATTTAGAAACATAGAGTTTATTTTAATAAATAAAATGATACCAAAAGAACATGAATCCAATCAATAGAACCAACATTATTCATTTTTAAAGATGTTAGTAGAAATAGAGCCAAGAAATACAAAGCCCAATTTCAAGTATCTGGTCACGGGGAAGTGGAATATAGTTACAAGGTCAGGACAATAGCAATGGAGTGATGATTTGACTCGGACTATGGTAGTCCCACTAGGAAGTTACTTTCTCAAGTCCTTGCAACGAGCGCTGTTCTGGGTGGCAGAGGCCTCCCATTGGCAATTCATCATGAAAGGTTGTTGTCGTAGTGAATATCAAGTCCCGCTGAAGCTTTGCATTGCTGGTCCATTTGTGGCGCAAATAAATGGCTTTTCAGCCAAGAGGAGCCCAAAACATCTGTTTCTTCACCTTTTCTGCAGGAGGCGCTTCCACTGATGCCAGACAACGGTCCAGGACCTGAGGTTACCTGTTGTGAATCAGGACTCATTTCAGACAGAGGTCAACAAAAGGCTCAGGCAGGTCCAGGCCAGTCAAGTTGGTACTGGTCTCACAGGGCATCAGCTGACCAACCCTTGTGATGAAGGCAAGCAGGTCCAGTCCTTTTTCTCAGACCGCAATGCGGTCCTTCCAGCAGCAAGGCAGTCCTTCTGAATCTTCCAAACTAATAGGAGTGTTCTGATGGTATGCTTTAAAGGTCCCAGTTTAATACTAGTGTCCGCTTTGTGTGGGGAAATTCCGCAATGGGTCTAGAAATTTGCGAGAGTTAAAGCTATTTGCGGTGTAAATGAGAATATCATTTACCCATGTGCTTTGCTTTACAGTGCTGTGGCCTTTGGGACCTTTTACACTGCAAATAGCTTTAACTCCCGCAAATTTCTAGACCTATTGCATTGCAAATGCTTGTTAATGCTTACAAGGACAGGGTGCATTGTATTGAAAACGTAGGACATGTGTTTCCGTTGTACATATTAGCAGTGAAAATCTCATTTTACACAGCGTAGGCCTATCTTTCCCATAGGCTAACGCTGAGTTACCTTATTAAACTTAATAAGTGATAACCTCAGTTTGGGGACAGATAGGGAAATATGTCTACACTCAAATACATTTTAATTGAAAATTACAATTTTGAAAACGCCCCTTTTAGAAAGTTATTTCTGCACTTTATAGAAAGTTGGCATTTTTCTGCTCAAATCACTTGTGCCTGTATGCCAGTGTCCTCATTTACATGACTGTGATTGGCTCGCATATTGTGGGTTGTGTATTCCTTCCAGACACTGAGCAAAGCATGTGAGGGGAAGGACCTTCCCTTAGAAGTGTTTAGCAATGCAGTATACTAACCTGGGTGCTGTGCCGCCAGGGACTAAATAACTATACAATTACTAAACACTGGGTCCTGCAGTCTGATTCAGGAATATACGTGTGCCCCCGGAATCATTTATGGATGCATCCCAAGGCCTGAGGACCTGTGATGTCTAACTGAAATGTGATTCCTATGGCTGCCTCCCCGGCTGCAGAAGCTATAAAACAATAAAATATTAATTTGCCTTTACCTGTCCTGTCTGGCAAACGCCATGAAAGGAGGCCATCTTCTGATTTCTGGTAGCTGTAAAAACCTGTCTCTGTATCTTTTCGAAGAATAAACAAAACTAGTGGCCCACAAGGCGCGTAATACAGGCTTTTATCTCTGTCAGGTTATATTTATTTGAAAAGTTTTATAATGTGCGAATATGACCCAAACAGGTAATAGTGCGCTGTACAAAGTGGCGTAAGTATGAGTACAACAACAAAATGGACAAAATGGATCAGAAGAGAGAACTTAACAAACAAAAGGTCAAGAGGGGAAAACACATGGTCAAAGGGGGGCATGAGGAGTCAGCTAGATTAGTGGGACCAGAATGGTTTCAGCAGAGAAGAAACCTAAAACCAATTTAAACAGCACGTTAAAAGAGAGTATCCAGACCGGAGAAAGAAGTAGATTGAGATAATATCCATATATGAAAGAGGCACGTTAGTGATAGATTCCTTACCTTAGAAAATTCCCAGGCGTCAGACTGGATCCGGAAATTTTTGCGTAGCAATACACCTGCGCGTCAGTAGGCGTCGTCTGTGGCTCCGAGTCCGTCGTCGGCGTCGTTAGCGCCGGAATGACGTTGTCTGAGTACTTAGACGCCGCCCATGCGCGCTGACGTCAGTTCTTCTTTTTTCCGCGCCAGCTAGCGCAGATCCGGAGAAACTCTACCCCTAGTCATTTTTTGACTAAACTTTTGATCTTTTTTGATCATTCTTTTTCTTCGAGTCTTCGACTCTATCGGTGCCGGTAGGGATGCCCGGGTTCAAACCCTGCTCGAAGTGCGACCGACTGATGTCGGTCACGGACCCCCATCGCCGGTGCCTGAAGTGCCTAGGCCTCGATCACGACAACTGCACCTGCTCCGACTGCCGGGCCCTGACGTCGAAGGCTAGGCGCGAGCGGTCCCGCAAGCGGCTCGAGCTCCGGCAGTCGGCCCCAAGCCACTCCAGGTCTCGGTCCCACAGGAGGTCGAGGGACAGGTCGCGAGGTCGGAGTCATCGCAGCTCCGGGAGTGGACACCGGTCGTCAGGTTACAAGTCCTCAGGTAAGAGGCATGAGAGGTCGGAGAGACGTCATCGTTCCTTCGACCCACCCAGACGCTCGCACGATGCGGCCGGGGGCTCGGGTGACACCGCCCACGCGGCTCCACGGGAGTCGCAACCGCCGCCTGCCCCACACCTTCGGGTCCCTGGGCACGGCACGACGCCGAAGGAGATCGAGCGGTACCTTATGGCCATGAGGTCCCTCCCTCCTCAGTCGGGATCCGTGGCGCCTTCGGGCCCAACGGTCCTGTCTGGAGGCCCTAGCGGGTCGGGTGCTTCGGCCCCGACGCCGCCGGGTGCTTCGGCCCCGGCGCCGCCGGCGACTTAGGTCCCGGTGCCGCAGGACCTCACTGGATCCGCTTCTGGATCCGGGTCGACCTCACGACCTCGCCGGCGCCGGCCCCACGGGTGTCGCCCCAGGCGCCCGCTGTGGGCGCCGACCCCAATATTCCCTACGGTCCAACTCTGGTGCCGGAATGGCTTCCGACAGCCTATGGAGATTTATTTCCACGAGGAGCCCAATCTACTAATCCTGTTTTACAGATAACTGCTGACAAGGAGGACTGGGAGGGGTCTGAGGACCCTCTGGCACTGGAGTGCCAGTCTCAACAGGACTGGACATATGAGCTTGGGGAGGCCAGTGGTCTTGACACATCGCCAGACACTGGATTTACCTCGCCTCTGACTGTGGCTTCGGAGGAGGGGTCTACATATAGTGTAGTGTTGACGAAGGCAGCCAAGGCCTTACACCATGAGCTCCCCCTTCGCGGCCGCTAGGACTAACCTCCTCACTGAGGTCCTCAAACCGCAGTCAAGAACCAACGAGCCTCTGCTGCCGTTCAATGAGGCCTTATGTGACGTTCTTGTGGGCACTTGGTCCAAGCCCGCCACAGGCCCGCCTGTGGATAGGAACGTGGCCAGACGCTACCGCCCGGCCCCGGGCGAACCATGCTTTTTGTCCACCCATCCCACCCCGAGAGCCTGGTCATGCAGGCCTCCAATTCCCAGACCGCATTCCCGTCGGCCCCGCCCGACCGGGAATCCAAGAGATACGAACAGTTCGGGAAGAAGGTGTTTTCGTCTGTAAGCTTAGGGCTGCGGTCTGTAAATACCGCCTCACTCTGTGGGACACAGTTCCGGAGGTGCTGCCACAATGCCCGGAGGAGGTCTGGGCTAAACTCGCCCAAACCCTTGCGGAGGGCCGAGATGCCGCGCGTTATTCCATCCGGTGTGGGCTGGATACAACGGACTCACTGGGCAGGGCAATGGCAACGACGGTGGCGGTTCGACGCCACGCCTGGTTGAGGTCTGCCAACTTCTCGGCCGATGTCCAGACCACACTTCTGGACATGCCGTTAATGGCCTTCGCCTCTTTTGCGACAAGGCAGACCATGTGCTCGAACGTTTAAAGGACTCAAGGGCTACGGCCAAGTCATTGGGCCTCGCGGCCCCACGCCAGCAAACGGGTGCCTTTCGCTCCTTTCGTGGCCACGGATGGGGTGCCCCCACACGTGCTGCCAGCCACGCGCCGCAAAATGTTCAACAGCGCAGTGGCGGCCGTGGAAACCGCTGTGGCGGCAGTCGGGGACAATGGTGAGGCCAGTCCACACCTCCCTCCACAGCACCCGCCTCAAAACCTTCCTAGTCCAAGTTTTTTCAGGCCCATGTGACGCCTGTGGGAGGCAGGGTTCACCATCACCTCTCTCACTGGCGCACTATCACGTCGGACAGATGGGTGCTGCAGGTCGTCCGAAGGGGCTACTCCCTCCCCTTCGAGGCGACCCCTCCATCCATGCCACCGCAATGCCACCACGTGTCGGGGGGGATCACTTGCAAATTCTGCAAGAGGAAGTCACGGCGTTCCTCGGCCAGAAGTAGGGTGTGGATGTTACTCCCACTACTTTCTGATACCCAAGAAGGGCAAAGGGGGCCTACGCCCTATCTTGGACCTACGGAACGTCAACGGCTTCCTCCGGAACGAGAAGTTCAAGATGCTGACACTGGCTCAGGTCATAGCTGCCCTGGACCCGGAAGACTGGCTGGTAGCGTTGGACTTGCAGGACACTTATTTCCACATCCCCGTCCTGCCGGTCCACCGGTGTTACCTGCAGTTCTGGGTAGGCCACGAGCACTTTCAGTTTACCGTGCTCCCCTTCGGCCTTACCAGCGCCCCACGGGTGTTCACGAATATGATGGAGGTGGTCGCAGCTCATCTGCACAGGTTAGGGGTGTCAGTCTTCCCCCTACCTAGACGACTGGTTGTTGAAGGCGGGCTCGCCCCAGAGAGTCGTCAGCCACCTCCAGACTACGGCCGACCTCCTGCATTTGCTGGGGTTCTCCATCAATGTGCCGAAGTCGCACCTGTGTCCCTCTCAGAAGCTCCTCTTCATCGGAGCGGTTCTCGACTCGGCACAGTTTCGGGTTTACCCTCCCGAACAGCGGGTTCGGGATATACAGGCTCTGATTCCCATCTTTCAGCCGTTATCCCGAGTCTCGGTCAGGTTGACGCTGCGGCTTCTGGGGCTGATGGCCTCCTGCATTCTTCTGGTGCATCACGCCAGGTGGCGGATGCGGGCTCTGCAGTGGGACCTGAAGTTTCAGTGGGCCCAGCATCAGGGCAACCTGTCCGATCATGTCTTGATCTCGGAGGGCACTGCAAGACAACTGCAGTGGTGGCTCATGGACCGCGACTGGGTCAGTGGCAGATCCCTCTCCTTACCCCACCCGGAGCATGTGGTTGTGACGGACGCGCCCCTCCAGGGCTGGGAAGGCCACATGGAAGAGGCGGAGATCAGAGGACTCTGGTCTCCAGCGGAGTCCCGGCTCCATATCAACCTTTTGGAGCTGCGGGGGATTCGTCTAGCACTGAAGGCATTCCTCCCCTCGTCCGGGGGAGTGTAGTGCAGATGTTCACGGACCACACCACCGCCATGTGGTACTGCAACAAACAAGGCGGGGTGGGGTTGTGGACCCTATGCCAGGAGGCTCTGCGCCTCTGGCAGTGGCTGGAACATCAGGGCATGACCCTGGTGGTTCAACACCTAGCAGGCTCTCTGAATGCCAGGGCGGACGAACTCAGCCGTCGGTGCATGATGGATCACGAATGGCGTCTGAACTCGGACGTGGCGCAAGGCCTCTTTCAGCAATGGGGAGATCTATCCGTCACAGAAGAGAACACGCAATGTCATCAGTTCTGCGCGTTGGGATTTCTAAGGCGGCACTCGCTCGGTGACGCTTTTCGTCGCGAGTGGAGTTGCGGTCGATTGTACGCCTTTCCACCTACACCACTTCTGCCCAGAGTGCTGAAGAAGATCAGGCGCGACCGGGCCCAGGTTATCCTGGTTGCTCCGGACTGGGCACGAAGAAACTGGTATCCCGAGCTACTCAGCATGTCAGTCGATCCCCCGATTCGTCTGCCTCTTCGGAAGGACCTTCTGTCGCAGCAGCAGGGGACGGTCCTGCACCCGAACCTGTCCAGTCTCCACCTACAAGCTTGGAGATTGAGCGGCGGCAGTTGAGGCCATTTGACTAGCCTCCCGAAGTCTGTGATAGCATTCTGGCGGCCAGGCGGCCCTCCACAAAGTCAGTATACGCCTGCAGGTGGAACAGATTTGTGGCATGGTGCACAGCAAAGGCTGTGGACCCTCTCTCTGCACCACTTTCTGAAGTTCTACTCTTCCTTCTTTCCCTTGCCCAGCAGGGCTCTTCTCTGGGCACTCTTAAGGGGTACCTTTCTGCCTTCTTACGGCTACCTGATCAGCCTTCCTTATTCAAGTCCCCCATTGTAAATAGATTTCTGAAGGGCATCACACACATGTCCCCTCCTGTTCCCTTTGTGATGCCCCAGTGGGACTTGAATCTTGTACTCACTTATCTAATGTGTGCTCACTTTGAGCCGCTCCATAACTGTCCTCTCCGTCTTCTTACACTGAAGACTGCTTTCCTGGTTGCCATCACCTCTGCCAGGAGAGTGAGTGAGCTCCAGGCTCTTTCTTCTACTCCACCTTTCCTCTCTGTTCATCCGGACAAGGTTGTGTTGAGGACAAGACCTTCCTTTCTGCCCAAGGTTGTCACGGCCTTCCACATCGGGCAGTCCATTACCTTGCCCACCTTCTTTCCGCCTCCGCATCCCTCGAAAGAGGAAGAGAGGCTCCACCGTCTGGACCCAAAACGTGCGCTCTCTTATTACCTAGATCGCACACGCCAGTTTTGGGTGGATGACCAACTCTTTGTTGGTTACGTGGGCGCGAAGAAGGGAAAGGCGGTACACAAGAGGACCATTTCACGGTGGATCATCTTGTGTATTCAGGCATGTTACTCCATGGCCAAAAAGGAGCCCCTTGCTGGATTGCGGGCTCATTCCACTTGAGCCACGGCAACAACTGCCTTGGGCCGAGGAGTCCCCTTACAGGACATTTGCCAGGCAGCTACATGGGCCTCGCTGCACACGTTCGCAAGACACTACTGCCTGGACAGTCAAGTCCGGAGGGATGGCTACTTTGGCCGTTCCGTCCTCCAGGACTTTCTGGTGTGATTATTGGTTCGCAGACCCACCACCGGGGTTGGTATTGCTGGGGTATCTATTCTAAGGTAAGGAATCTATCACGTACGTGTCTCTTTCAGATGCACAAGTTACTACTTGTGTAACGATATATCTGTAAGAGACATTAGTTAGTGATAGATTCCTTACCGACCCACCCACCCTCCCCGTTCTGCGAACCGATATCTAGGGTTAAGGACATCCCCTTTCAGGGCCCTAGTTTCATGGCACCAGTGTTGGTTCTATCATGGCTCTGCGTATCTGGCGCGGAAAAGCTGTGTATCAGAACTGACGTCAGCACGCGTGGGCGGCGTCTAAGTACTCCGACGTCATTCCGGCGCTAACGACGCCGACGACGGACGCGGAGCCGCAGACGACGCCTACCGACGCGCTGGGGTATTGCTACACAAAAATTTCCGGATCCAGTCTGACGCCTGGGGATATTCTAAGGTAAGGCATCTATCACTAACTAATGTCTCTTACAGATATATCGTTACACAAGTAGTAACTTGTGCGTTAATACTGTTGGAGGTCATTCAGGAGTAGCCCTTTGACATTTTTTTTTTAAAGAGGCAGTAGATGATTTGGTTCTGATCTCTGGGGGAAGAGCGTTACATACTCTTAGAACAAGACCAGAGAAAGCACAATTGTAAGTTCTTTTCTTATTGAATTTGGGAGGATTCAATAATAGGGTGTTAGAGCTTCTGATGTTTGATCTCGAGCCAGATATCTCAAGTTTTTTGCCAGGTAAAAGGGGTGTTGTGATGAATAGCTTTGTGCATCAGGCAAGCTATCTTGAGTCTGATCCTTGCTTCAATGGTCAGCCAGTTTAGTTGAATTAGGTCTGGCGTAATGTGGTCAAGTTTTCTAGAGCCAGTGATGAGTCTGGCCGAAGCGTTCAGTGTGGCGCTAAGCGGAGCCAAACTACTTTTAGATAGCCCAGCAAGGGTCACCAAACCATATTCCAAGTGTGAGATAACTAGGGATTGTACAGCTGGCTGGATGTCCTCAGGAGGAAGAAAAGGCTTGGTTTTCCTAAGGTTGTTGAGCTGAAGATTGGCTCCCCTAAAAGTAGCCCTGATGTGATTTAGCATTTTTAGGTATTTGTCCAAGGCTATACCTAAAGATTTAGCGGAGTCAACAACATGCGGTGTGCAGTTAAGAGTAGAAAGTTGTTTTAGCCAGTCATGGGTAGGTGCAGAGTGTTTGGGGGGGGGGGGGGGGGGGTAATCAGAAGGAATTCAGTTTTGAGAGTATTTAACAAAAGATGGTTTTGAGTTAACCATTGTTGAGTTTTTAGGAGTGCATCATTTAGAGTTTTTTTGTCATCTGGAGAGGCGATCTTAAAATATAGTTCAGTGTCATCCTCATACATATGGTACTGGATGTTCGACCGTTTCAAAATATCGGAGAGAGGTTCCATAAAAAGGTTGAAAAGAGTGGGCGAAAGTGTGGAGCCTTGAGGTACTCCATTGGTGACCAGGGTATTGGTTGCAAGGGATTGGTTAACTTTGATTCTTTGGGTGCGATTCTCTATGAAAGAGGCAAACCAGTTTAACATTGGCCCGAAAATATCATCCTATATTGAAGAAGAGCAATTAGGTTTTCATGTTTAATAGTGTCAAACGCTGAGGACAGGTCAAGAATTATCAGAAGACAAGGGACATTTTGATCAAGAGATCTCAAGGTGTCATCAACGATGTGAGTTGGTGCTGTTTCAGTACTGTTCCCTGCTCTGAAACCCAAGTGGTAGAGGTCAAAGAGTTGAAATTTCCAATATGGTTGCAGAGCTGTGTGTGGATGCATTTCCCAAGCAGTTTATCTAGAGTCATGATACTGGTAATCGGACAGAAGTAGTTAGGATCAGCTAAGTTAGCATTGGGCTTCTTTGGGATGGGAGTGGCTTGACCCGACTTGAGGCAATCTCGAATCCTCCTATGTAAGAGCGATTCTTGGATGATCCGGGACCACAGTGGGAGGATGGCTGAATTGAGATCTTTAAAAAACGTGGATGGCTGAAGGGATTAGAAGGTTTTAAGGACACTATAGATTGGAGCAGCTTCGTGTCATCTGGAAGAAGAAAAGTATTCCAAGATGCGTTGTTTTTGGGAGCGCAAATTATGTGGAAGGAAGGTGCGCACACTGCAGGGGGTTCCGTAGGTTCCTCTGATGATGTGAAAGAGTTCACAGGGAGCAAATGTGGAGTGGGAGGTTGCAGCTCAAGTTCAATTTTCCTTGTCTTTTCAGAGAAGTGTGCTGAGAAGTCCTCTCCACTAGGAAATGAGATCACATGTGTCGAGCTATGGTCGGTAGAGTGGTTAGCTTGCTGTTTGATGATTTCAAAGAGTTTCTTGGGTCTGTTTTTAGCGCGGTCAAGCTGAGCCCTGAAGTGATCGGTTTTAGCATTGCGAATATGTTTGCTGTATGCGCTTCTCATCTTCCTTAACTGATTGAAGCTGGAAGTGGAGAGAGAGTTTCTCCAAAGTCTCTCTGAAAGCCTAAGTTTGCAACGTTAATCATTTAGGGAGCTATTAAACCCGGGTTTGGATTGTTTGATCTGAAACCTTTTGAGATGCTTAGCCGCAATAGAGTCGAAAATACTAGTCCTATGGTTAATGTGGTGATCAGTTAGGTCGTCCAGATTGGTCATGTTAGGGGGTGGCTTAAGACTATTCTTGCTGATGGATGTTAGATCACTAATGTTGATGTGTCTCGGGTTACGAGACAGTTGTTTGATTTTACGTGGTTGGCCCTGTCTGCGCATTACCTTTTTCCTGGATGCAGAAAGATATTTGGTGATGATCCAACCAGTCACAGGGTAAAATGTCCTCAAGTTGAATGATGTTGTCTTTAGCTATGATAAGGTCGATATGATGAGGTATAAATAAAGGGCTGTTCCTAAAGGAAAGGAAGGGGGGGTCACTAAGGTGCTAGGGGTAGTGCTCGGATGAGAGCTAACCCTGGGTATCCAATATGTTGGATATAATGGCCTCACACACCCTTGCGAGTGTCGTGCTTCATCATAGGCAATGCTCCTCGTTGGGCAGGCGGTGCAATGCCCAACGGGCACACCTCAAATAGGGGCTCTTTATCAGAGTTGTAAAGTTAGATCTTTGTCTCAGTTTACCTTTGTGAATCAGGCCCAAAGTGTCCAGAAAAACCCAATACATGTACAAGTCAATTCTGATATTTGAGTCAACTCTAATTTAAAAAGGTTCAAGATCAGTAATTTAGAAACCATGAAGGTTTATTAAAATATTAAAGTGCAATACAGAAGGTAAAACAATAGATAGTTTCAATTCCATAATAAATGAGTCATTAGGAAAAAACAGCATGAACAAAATACAAAAAACTGATCTAAGTCCAGAATATGCAGCAAATCAATAGAGTATCAAACAACATCCCTAGCGGCTCTGGAAAGAGTCTAAAATATCTCTCTGGAACACCTGTTAACATGCATCCTTTTGTAACAAAATTAACCATAACAGCAACTTAAATCGCGCAGTTAGCATAGGGTGTGCCAATGTACTGCATGTTGTCCAATCAGCATACAAATGTAATACGTCATTCAATGCCTCCATCCTAGCACTATCTCTCTAAGACGATAATAATTAGCACTCCTTGACCTGAAGTCATCGGACATTTTAGCACAAATCTGGCCACATAAACAATATCAGCCTTAGAAATGGATAGGACTACAGCGAGTGAGCAGGAAGAGGCAGAGAAAAGCAACAATTCAAATAAAATGCAGCATATCCACACAAAGCATCAGGGTACATTTTGCTTTGAGCGGTGTCACTGAGAAATAAAAACATGGCTCTTTCCCAATCCAAGACCTAATTCGCATATGTCAAGAAAACACAGTTCTGTTCTTCACTGCATTGTCATTTCAAATTAATAACGCTCATTTTACAAAGGGAACATTATTTAAACTGAAAATAACGCCAACAGGGTAATACATCTGCCAAGTGACAAGGGCTGCTGCAACCTGACTGAGGGATCCTGTGTGGATACTGCGTGTGCCTGCACGTTGGCGGAAACCCTTACCGCTTGCTGAGGATAAGAAGAGTCTGCCCCTGTCCCGCTTGTCGAGTTATCCCGCCGCCACGCTGGTAACAACTGCGGGCGGCGCGAGGAGAAAACTCGCTTTCCCAGGGGCCTCTACACCGGCGCACCTGGAACGCGTAACAATCTAGCGCCAGGAGGCGCTACTAAGGAGGGGCTCACCCGGCCAATTGTGGCTGCTGCAACCTGACTGAGGGATCCTGTGTGGATACTGCGTGTGCCTGCACGTTGGCGGAAACCCTTACCGCTTGCTGAGGATAAGAAGAGTCTGCCCCTGTCCCGCTTGTCGAGTTATCCCGCCGCCACGCTGGTAACAACTGCGGGCGGCGCGAGGAGAAAACTCGCTTTCCCAGGGGCCTCTACACCGGCGCACCTGGAACGCGTAACAATCTAGCGCCAGGAGGCGCTACTAAGGAGGGGCTCACCCGCAACGCGGGACGCGAGCGGGACGCCCGGGGCGAAGCCCGGGCAAAGGGCGGGCCCTCTGTGGCCCTCAGAGGCCGGAGAAGGCTGGGTTGGGCCCGAGGTCCTGGCCAAAGTTCTGTGTAAGTACATTCATTCTTACAACTATTAGTAGCCAGAAACTGTATGATGGCTACTGCTGCTATTACTGTTGCCACTACGGGTTCGGAGACATCTGGGAGTATATTAAACAGAACTTTGGATGATTACTTCCCCAAGGTTGCTCTAGATGGTACTAAAGAACTATCACTTGCAGAGAAGCGGGCGGATAGGCGTCGCTCTATAGAACGCATCAAAAACAGGACACTGTCTGAGCCCATCTACTCTGTCACCTTGGACAATGATATAAATATCATTCCTACTGATAATGTATCTGTAGTATCCATGTAATTCACGTTCAGCATTCTCAGTTGGAATTGTTATTGTACACTTGCTCTGCAACATTCTATGCACCCTGAGCCACTCTATGCTGGGCGCCTGCTGGAGGTGGTTGTACAAGCTGTCTGTGGAATAAATCTTCTAACTTCTACTTGGTCTCCTTGAGCCTCATTACAACATAAATTTGGCGACGACCGGGATCTTCTTCTTCACTCAAGAACTATCGAAATTTCAGTTCTTTTTATTTTTTTTTCTTCAAGAAAAGAAAAGAACCCACATTCAAGGATTCCTTCTAAAGAAGAAGCCAAGACATTCCTGACAGCGTTCACCTATGCAGTTTAAAGAAAATTAAGGTATTTCTGAAACTTTAGTGTAAAAAGATTGCACCAGCGGCTGTTGTCCTTCCTTAAGTGTTTTGATTGCACCAGCGGGAGTTTAATTCATGTATTTATGGACTTTCTCCTTGTTTAACTCGACGTATATATTTAAAAAACTCATTGATATTCATTTACCTCGTTTTTCACCTTAACGCGATCTTTATACCCCAACGCGTTACAGTTTCATGACTTTATTTGTATTTCAAAACAACTTCTTTCTTCTGCATTTTTCGAAAACTCACCTAACGAGCGCTCTCTGTTTCCTCGAGCACTCTTGGTTACACCGGCATCGACCTACACGAGCGCTGCTCCTACGCGAGCGCCTTCCTTCCATTGTTTTGATCTACACGAGCGCTGCTTCTACGCGAGCGCCTCTCTTCCGATCTCCGCAAAGCTGTGTTCACACGTCACTTCCTCATCGTCATCACGCACGCATCACGTATATGCGCTTGCGTTTCAGCAACCATTTTGTTACCAGCGTAACCATGGTAACAACTACGATCGTTTACTTGCAACTTTTACGATCGTTCTCTGCATAATTCGCTTCATTTACAGTTTGTTTAAAGCCATTTACAGCGCTTCTTATACATTTTTCTTCATTTTATCAAGAAAAGGAAAGACATTTTAAAGAAAGACTTCTGACAACAAGATTCAGACTGCAAGTGACATTCCCTGACAACGGTGACTACTTTTTTTATTTTCCATAATTAGTCATTAGTTTTTAGTCATTGGTTCTTTTATTCCTTTTGGACTTTTTCTTGTTTTGTGTGGAATTAGTATTAGAATTATTCACAATGTCTAACAACATTTCTTCCCCTCCACATTTCTTACCTACAGCAGGTGATCCTAAAGTGGAATGGGATCTTTGGTTCCCTACATTTTTGGCTTATGTAGACGTTGTAGAAGAGGATGGTTGTTCTCCTAAAAGGAAGCTAGCACTGTTAAAAAATTGTCTGGGTGGTGCTGGTCTAAAAGAGTTACAAAGTTTACCTCCCATAGAGAGTACTGGTGCTGGAGATTTAAACGTTTTTGATATTGTTGTTAAACAATTAAGCTCTAGGTTTGGCAGAAAAATTAACATTGTAATGGAAAGGTTTAAATTTTATTCAAGAATACAAAAAGATGATGAGTCAATTGAAAATTACGTAGCCGCTTTACGCACCCTGGCTGGCTCTTGTGCTTTTGAAACCATCAATTTTGAACAGGTTTTGAGAGACCAAATCATGATGCGTACCAAAAGTAAAAAAATCCAAGAACGCCTCTGTATGGGTACTGATTCCTCCCTTAGTGCTGTACTGAACATTGCCAAAGGCATTGAACAGTCCGAACTTTTTGTGAACGAGATCAGAGGCCAGGACACCAAAACTAAAGTTGTTATCCCTGAAGTTTCTTTAGTCAAAAACTTTAACAATTTTAAGAGGAGTTCTTTTCCTCCCAGAAAAGATTCCTCTACCAGAGAAAATAGGTTTCCTGTTAGAAAATCCCAGATCATTTGTTATAGGTGTGGTGCCAATGACCACGTTGGTAATTACAGAGGTTGTCCAGCTTGGAATAAGGTTTGCATAAAGTGCAAAAAGTCCGGCCATTTTAGCAAAATGTGCAGATCCCCTCAAAAGGTAAATTTTTTGCCCAATGATGAATTCGATGATACTGAGCAACCTTCTGAAATTAACACTCTGTTATGCGTAGGTGACTCTGAATGTAAAGGTTTTCCTACTGATATCATCACCATTGATGGTAGAGAAATCTCAATGTTAATTGACTCGTGTGCCTGGTACACCATCATTGGGAAAAATATTTTTGATCGACATTGGCATGATACCAAGTTATTACCATCAGACATAAATCCTGGTGGGTACACCGGTAAGAGGATTAATATTGAGGGTTACATGTGGGCTGAAATCAAATTCAAAGATAGATCCATTAAAGGGAAAGTTTATGTATCTTCCAAAGGAGCTTCCATTTTATGTTGGCCCCATCAGTTCGACCTAGGTATAAAACTTGACCCCAATGCCTCACCTCCGGTATATGTAGTCTCCCCTGAAAATGATTTCACCACACAACTAAAAAACAAGTTTTCATCCATTTTTTCAGATAATTTGGGGACCTTTGTGAATTTCAAACACCGCATTATCCTTAAGGACTCAGCTATACCCGTTCGCCATAGAGTAAGGAACGTTCCCCTGGCTTATCGTGAGAAGTTGAAAGATATTCTTTCTGATTTAGTTGATAAAAAGATTATTGAACCTGTTGAGTCCTCTCCATGGGTTTCGCCAGTGGTTTTGTCACTTAAAAGCAATGGCGAACTCCGCCTGTGTGTTGACCTACGGAGTTTAAATAAGGAAATTTGGATTGACAGACATCCCCTACCCCACATCCATGAACTAATTTCCACTCTAGCTGGAGCATCAGTATTCTCCACTCTGGATTTAACTAGTGCATACCATCAAGTATTGCTACACGAAGAATCTAAATTTCTAACAACCTTTATCACGCCGGAAGGCATGTTCCAGTATTGCCGCATGCCTTTCGGCTTAGCTAGCGCAGCCTCGGTGTTCCAAAGGCTGATGAAAACTGTGCTAGAGGGTTGTTTGGGTGCAATTGCATTTCAGGATGATATCCTCATTTATGGTAAGAATCATGAGGAGCATGATGTTAATCTAGACAGAGTCCTCAAGTCTGTTCAAGAAAAAGGTTTAACACTGAAATTATCTAAATGTAAATTCAGACAGTGCAAAGTGGAGTATCTTGGCCATGAGATTTCTTCGGAGGGCATTAAACCTAAGTTCAACCATATACAGAGTATTCTAAAAGCTCCTGCACCGTCTAACAAGGAACAACTAGTCTCATTTTTAGGCTTAACGGAATTCTATAGCAAGTTTGTTCAGAACTATGCTTCTAAGGTATACTCCTTAAGGTCTTTACTGAAGAAAGATGTAAAATTTAACTGGTGCAAGGACCAGCAGTTTGCTTTTGACGCTATGAAACAAGAAGTAGCTAATGCACCTTTCCTCAAACCTTTTAACCTGGGTAAAGAATGCATAGTATGTGTGGATGCTAGCAATACTGGTTTGGGTGCCGTTCTAATCCAGAAAGATGATGGTGCAGAAAGTGTAGTTTCTTATGCCTCCAGGACACTGCGTGGTGCTGAATACAATTATTCTACCATAGAAAAGGAACTTCTGGCTTGTACCTGGGCGTGTGAGCATTTTAGACAGTTCATTTGGGGTACCAGTTTTCGATTAAGAACCGACCACAAGCCTTTAATACATATGTTGGCAGCCGGTGGTGGCAGAACTTTAACTGCACGTTTGGCCCGTTTGGCTGCCAAACTTCAAGAGTTCCAGTGCATTGTAGAATATATCCCTGGTCGCTTAAATGTACATGCCGACTGCATGTCTAGGTTACCTCTTGTCAATTCTGTTTTGCCTCTTTCCTCTGACTCTGACTCTGATGTGGTTTTTAACATTGGTGACGTCAATGAATGCAACAATACAAGCTTATCTACTGGTATTTCTGAGCTTGCTTGGCGAGAGGCAATGTGTAATGACACCTGTTTATCTGGTGTTGTAGATTATTTACAGTATGGTTGGCCTCAAGAAAGGTACTTATCTGGTGACATTCTGTCTTTCTTTAAAGTTAAAGATGAACTCATGTTTAACCAGGGTTTTGTGTCTCGCAGTGACAAAATTGTTCCTCCTTCCTCCCTAAGAGAGAAAATTGTCTCAATGGCTCATGAGGGTCACATGGGCATGTCCAGTACCAAAAGGCGTATCCGCGAATTCTACTGGTGGCCGGGCATTGACCGGATGGTTGATCGGTGGGTAAACTCCTGCTCCCCTTGTGCCAATAGTGACAAAACTGTAAAACCTTTGTCTACTGATATTTCTCCTATTGAGTTTGTTGACTATCCCTGGAAGAAGTTGGGCATTGATATCGTTGGACCCCTTTCTTTGTCTCCGAACAAAGAAGTTTTTGCTTTAGTCCTAATCGATTACTTTTCCAAATGGCCTGAGCTCAAGATTGTTGATAAGATTGGCTCTACACAGGTTGTCCAATTTCTAGACGAAGTCTTTTGTAGAGAAGGTATTCCAGCCGAGATTGTGTCTGATAATGGCCCGCAGTTCGTCAGTAAGGAGTTTGTGTCTTTTCTTCAGAGATGTGGCATTGTCCAAAAGAGTGTCCAATTATAATCCCCGGGCCAATGGCCAGACAGAACGCTTTAACAGGGTTATCAAGGAGTCTATCCAGTTAGCGGTCAAGAGTGACCTTGACTGGAAGAAGACCTTAGGTGCTACCCTCCTATCCTACCGCACCTCCCCTAACTCTGTTACAGGTCTTTCGCCTTTTGAAATGCTTAGAGGTAGGAAACCTGGTTCGAAACTTCTTCCCTGGTGGATGAAGGTTAAACTTCCTATTGGGTCTCCCTTTGACCGTGATGTAGTTAAGGATAGAGTGCTGAGATACCAACAGAAAATGAAAGGTTGTGACTTATCTTCTGGCAATTACAGTAAGAAAATCAGTGTAGGTGATTTTGTTCGTGTCAAGTTTGGCAGATCTATTGGGAACAGGTGGAACAAATGGTCTGATCCTTGCAAAGTTATTGAAATTTTCTCCAAAGCTGTTCGCGTTGAAGGAGGGAAAGTATGGAATTTCAGGAGAATCTCTCTGTGCAAGAACCCGAATTTCTCGTCTTCTCCTCCACCTATTGATCCCACTTTGGAGGATCCTGCATCTTATTCTCCTATGTTTGACACTTTCATACCGGTCGCTCAGAATACTAATGTGTCTGTGCCTGTGAGTCAAAATACTAGTGTGCCTGTGCCTGTGAGTGGCGTTTCCCCTCAGTGTGTTCCTTCCACACCTGTTCCTGTTACACCTGTCAATGAGAGCTATGTACCTCCCTCTCCCATTGTTAGCAATGTTGACAATTCCGGCGTTCAGCCACCCATGGGAATGTTCTTCCTGAACCTGGTCCCAGGAAAAGTTCTCGTGTTAAACAAATTCCTGTAAAGTTACTTGATTATTGTTGTTGAATATTATTTCCTCCCCCTTTTCTTGCTTTTCCCCTCCAACTTTTTTTTTTATTTTCTTTCAAAGGGGGAAGGTGTGTAGTATCCATGTAATTCACGTTCAGCATTCTCAGTTGGAATTGTTATTGTACACTTGCTCTGCAACATTCTATGCACCCTGAGCCACTCTATGCTGGGCGCCTGCTGGAGGTGGTTGTACAAGCTGTCTGTGGAATAAATCTTCTAACTTCTACTTGGTCTCCTTGAGCCTCATTACAACAGTATCTCCAACCGCTAGTGTGCCTTTATTGCTTAAAGAATGTTTAGCACCCGCCATTTCACCAATACAATCTTTGGCCGAGTCACAAAATGAGGGTTCAGCTCTCCCTAGTACACCTAATCCCGCGGCTATTTTGATTTCACCTACAATTCGGCCGGGAAAGGTAGTAAGAGGGAAACATCAGAAGACATTGGCGAACAAGGTACACGGGCCCCCACCCCCTAAAAAGAGACGGACAAAAATGGACACAAGTAAGTCCAAGTTTAGCTTCTCGGATTTTGGTAAGAAGTCCTGTCCTACCTCTACCGTGACCATGGGAAAGTCTATTGATGAACAAACAACGGTAACCGTCACATCTCCGTCAAAATTCATAGTACCCACTTCCCCATCAACCACACTGCCTGATATCACCCACTCTCCAATGGAAGAAGGTTCACAGACAATTTTCCCGAAGAACCTACTGGATAATATTGAATTGATTGTACGAACCTATATGTTGGCTCTATCTGATAGATTAAAGGGAGTGGAATCAAGGTTGGGGAGGATTGAGTTGGACTTGGTAGCTCTTGGGCAATTGGGGAGACCATCTAGCTCCCAGAACGTAATACAGCCCCAAAAAGCTCCACACACAATGTGCGCTACCCCTGCTGAACGAGCAGCTGCCAAAACTACTAATTTTACTACTGATGGCAACATAGTAGTGGCTAATGCAGCTGCCCCAAGCCACCCAAAACAGGTGCCCATTCTGTTAGTAAAGTATCCAAGAATACTGACCCAAAACAAATACAATCTACCAAGAGTAGATCCACTATAACACCAAACTTGATGAACACCCTAGTTAACACTCAACCCAGGGAACCAGCCATCTCCCAAACTGTCTACCCAGAATTGAAGAGAAAGAGGTTGGTCACGTAAGAGGGGGTCAGGGAAGGTCACCACCTACAGAACTCCCACCGGAGGCACTACCATATGTAGTAGTGCTTACCGGGGTTCCTGAGTTGACAAGTGGAAAGCGGGAAGGTTACTTTCAGTTAAAGAATAAGATCATGCACTGGTTGTCATTGTACAGACCCAAAGCCAACTATGTAAATGGCGAAATAGTTCATGTGCGTCGTCTGTCATGGCTGGGTGGCAGAACAAAGGATATAGGGGGTGACATTGTAGTTGTAAATTTCAGGGATAAGAAGGCGGTCCAATATATATTGAATTGGCCCTATGGTAACGAAAACAACTGTATAGTGCCACGCCCATTGACCTACTTCTATCCAAGATCAACTGTCTTCCCCCCTCAACATGTAACTAGCTTCATTCCCTTTATTACACAACCATTGAATATGGAAGCAGCTAGGAACCCTGCGTATTTACATCATCCTGTTCCACCCCCTTTAATCCATGGGTGGAACACTGTACCACCTAACCACAACCTAAGAGGGAATGGCAATATGTCTAATCTCATTCCATTTACTCCCTTGGAACTAACAAATAGGTTTGAGGCATTCGGTAGCTTAGAAGAGTGTGATTGATGTTTAAAGAGCACGGAAGACAACAGGGGTACTGCAAATGTTTCATGTACATGGGAGTGTATTGAGGAAAATGGTTTAAGTTGTCTGAAGTCCGGTTCAAAAACAGCCGTTGTTTGTGATGAAACAACTGAAAATAGATTGACTGTTACATCGCCTGTGGAGTCTTCTGGGATAAATGAGGACCCATTTTTGCTACCATTTGTCCCGAGTAAAATAAGTAGTGACTCTGGGGGGATTGAAAATGTGTCATGTACTCTGGGACTTAACCACCGAAAAGAAGATGATAGTAGATTTAAGGAGGTCACATGCTCAGTTGCTATGGGTCTAGATGAAGTGACTAGGAGCCAAATATTAGCTACACCCGCTGTGCCCTATGACACGAATGAGGGATCCTCCCTATTTACATTCGTCTCATGGAACACTGCAGGGGTGCGTGCAAAATTGAATGATCCCGACTGGAATGCTTACATAAATACATTTGACATCTGTGTGCTGCAGGAAACTTGGGCTACAGCACAACTACACAGGGTTGGCTATAAAACTTACCAAATAGAGGTTGTCCCTTCCCTGAGAGGTCGTGCATCAGGAGGCCTCTTAGTATGGGTCAATGTTTCCATCAAATTAGCTATCAAAATGATTAACACCGACTCCTTAGACATTCTTTGTCTAGAAATAACAACAGTGGATAATAGGGCGTTTTACTTATTCAATGTTTACAACAGTCCCCAACCTTCCCACAAGGAATCTATGTGTATAGGGAAGTTGGAGTCGCTCATGGATTCACTAAAATCAGAGTCAGGCGTTATTCTATGTGGAGACTTGAACTGTAATTTTGAACCAATCTCAGGGATAGCCACATTGTTTGAGGAGGAGGATAACGCCAATGCAATACCTGCCTTGAATGAGGATCGTATGGTTGCCGGTACAGCATTGGCGCTACAAATTACACGGTTCCTGACCTCACATGGTCTGAGAGCATGCAATGGCCGTATGCCCTCAGACAACCCTAAAGCCCATACATTCAAGAGAGGCAACTATGGGAGTAAAATAGATTATGTTATTGTCTCCCTTAACCTCTGGCCCTTTACAGTGGACCTAAAGGTCAAAGAAAGATACGAAAGTGACCACTACCCCTTAGAGATGAGCTTTCTCCTAAGCATGGTTAGTGAACATGACAACATGGAGGGAGGCCATAGTAAAGCAGCCACAGCCATTGCTGATAACATTGTTCTTAGCAATAATCGTAGGGCAGTTAAATGGGCATTTGTCCTAGAAAAAGAGGATTTACTAGCCAATATCTATTGCATCTTTGCAGATACCCTGGACCAATATTGTCCCCATAGCTGCACTCCCAAAGATTTTGTTGATTTACATAAAACCTTTTTCAGCCGACTATTAGAAATTCTCACTAAGAAACCAAAAAGAGGTGCAGGTAGGACCAATGCAAAAGCTGTAGGCAAACCTTGGTACAACAAGGAATGCCGTCTTGCCAAAACTGCACTGATTAACGCTGTTAAAGGGGAAAGTCCGTTAATAGTTAGAGAGGAAAGAAAGGCTTATAACAAAGTAATATTAAGAGCCAAATCCTCATGGGATGAGGAATTGTGGCTCAATATGTTAACAGCCGCTAGAAATAAGGACCAGAAGCAATTCTGGGAATTGGCAGCCAAGGAAAATAATCAAGAGAAAGGTTCCAGGGAGGTCTACTTAGATGAGGATACTTGGGTTAAGCACTTTTCGTCCTTGTATGCAGCCAAAACTTCGATCGAGGCAACAAATGATGCACCCCCGCTTATACTATCAGCTAATAGTCCCCAGGTAGTGTTTACCTTAAAAGAAACAGTGGCAGCAATCACTTCAATTAAGAAAGGGAAGGCGCCAGGGCTTGATAGAATCCCTGGTGACCTGTATTTGTATAATATCGAGATCTAGGCACCCTATTTAAATCATTTATTTAACATAGTAGCGGCTAGTGAGCGCATACCGAATACTTGGAATGGCGCAGAAATCATCACTATTTTTAAAAAAGGGGATCGTGGTGATCCAGCAAATTACCGCCCCATCAGCCTTTTAGATATTACGCAAAAAATATATGCTAGGCACATTCTAAATAGAATAAATTCATGGTTAGAGGAGGAGTCAATTTTATCCAAATACCAGGCGGGATTCCGAAGCAAAACAAGCACTATTGATCAAGTATTCAGGCTATGCTGCTTGTATTGGAAGTATGTCATCATTCGCAAAGGTCACTTGTATGTGACCTTTGTCGACCTGCGAGCAGCATTCGATCTTATTCCACGAGACCTACTTTGGGAAACCCTGAATAGGCAAGGGCTGCCAGGCGACCTTTTAAAACTTGTAATAGGATTGCATCGGGAGAATTACGCTAAGGTTAGATGGGGCCCAAATGGAGAACTCACAGACCCGATCCCGATAAAAAGGGGAGTACGACAGGGCTGTGTTCTGGCCCCTACTTTATTCTCCCTATATGTAAACGATATTGCAACCTACATGGAAAATTGCGACAATGATTCTCCTCGACTGGGAGGGGAACGAGTTGCGTCCCTCCTTTTCGCGGATGACACAATCCTAATATCGCAAACGCCACGTGGACTACAGATCCTATTAGACAGGTTCCAACAGTACTGTATCAATAAAGGACTAGAAATTAATATAAAAAAAACAAAATATATGGCACTGAACCCGCACAAAACTTTTAAAAAGAACTTAATGTTAAATGGACAAAGATTAGATTACGAGCACAGCTTCACCTATCTGGGGGTTTTGATGGACTCTGCAATGGGATGGGGTCCACAACTGGAAAAATCTAAATTGGTGTTTAAACAAAACTGCTTCCCTATAACACAAAGATATAACAAAAGTGTGAACAAAGCAGTTACTCCAGCGATAGAGCTCTTCAGATATAAGGTACAGTCTGCCTCCTTGTATGGGGCAGAAATTTGGGGACCAGTATGTAAAAAAACCTTTGAAGTATTGGAAAATAAATTTGTCAGGGGTTTATTAAAAGTTCCAACCAATACTCCCCTGATACCATTATTCCTAGATCTTAACATTAAACACACAGATAAGCACGCTGTACTGAGACCATTGCTGATGTGGGTCAGACTATGGACAACTGTGGAACTATCTGACTATAGAAATGGGATGAAGGAAGTATTAGAGCTGGATAGAGACAATAAGATCTTTTGGTTTAAGCATGTTAAAAGCTGGCTTACCAAGCTCGGATTATCACACTTCTGGAACGAGCCTGAATCTCTTAACCTAAATTCCAAAAAAATCGTCAAATTAAGCTTCTGGTCATTAGTGAGTTATGAATCTGTGTACTCAAGAACCCATGGCCCCCTTACTGAAAAATTTCTTATGGATAAAAATGAGGCTCTATTCGAACAATTTTTGGACGAAATCCAACCCCCACTGGCAAAATCTCTATATCTAAAATTTAGGTATGGAACGTTGAGAATAAAAGTAACTGAGAAAAGTTGGGGGAAGACTGACAAAGAATATTGTACCCTGTGCACTAATAACCAAAGGGAGGACATTTTCCACATATTGTTTTTCTGTCCTAGTTATGATAAAGCCAGGAAAAAGTGGATAGTCCCCTTGTGCCGCAATATTGGCTCTACTTCCCACAGGGAAGCTGGCAGAATCCTAAGTACGGACACCAGCCAAGTAATTGTGTTCGGTATTAGTAAATTTCTATTGTCCACTTATTTTGTCAGAAGGAAATTATCTCTTTCCTTTTAAATCAAAAAAGTTGTCACTTGTACTCCCCGGAACCATGAACTAAGCCAATGCATTGTATATTAATCCAGGTTGTAACTCAAATTAATGTTTAATGTTTTTTTAACTTTTTTACACTTTTTAAAACATTTTAAATATTTATTGATACTGTGCCAAACTGAAGTATAAATGATGTGCTTTTATAACGAAATACTAGCTATCGTGTTGAAATTTGATGAAATGTAGAAGAGTGCCCTTTTAATGGATGTTATATTGTTGTATATTTTTTATTTTTTATGAATTGTATTTTATTGTATCTTTTATGTTGCAATGCAACGAAATAAAGATTGGATTGAATTGACACCTCAACAATTTTAAGTGTTAACTACCTAAAGTGTGACGTATCATGTTTCTCACATTACCTCTACACATGAGCATGCAGACCAGCAGTGTCAGATTTGCTGTGATGTGAGTATACCTGGAGTCAGTACCACACCCAACTCTGCCTACAAAAGGCATAGAAACAATAATACTCCTCTCCAAACCATAATATGGCTCCTTCTGTAATCCATCCTGAGAGTAACAAGGGCCACACTAATGGTCGATAACCTAACATGTCAATCTAGAAGACTTCTATATCGCATTGCCTTTCTCTTCCTGCTTAAATTCTAAGCGCCTCATTTATGAGGTGTTGCCATAGAGAGCACAGCAGGCCTTCCTGCTGCGCTTTTCTACAGCAAATGAAAGGGCTGGAATACGCCCTAGCTATAAGATACGGCGCATTCCTGTCCCCCTGCGCCTGCGCACAATGGGCTGCAGTGCGCCAACGCAGGCACCTTTGCACATTGGTGTAAGGGTGCCTGCGTTGCAGGGCTTATTATTTTTGTACAGGAAGGGAAAACTTTCTGTACAAAAATAATCACATGAGGCTTTTCCTAGCAAGGGGAAATAAAAATATTTCTCCCCATTGCGCCTCCCTTGCGCCTCCCCAGGGGAGGCGTAAGCGTTTGGCACTGCCTTAGATTTACGATTTCTCGTAAATCTGGGGCAGTGTCAAAAGGCCTTGGATGTGGCTGGGAACGCCCCCAGCAACACCCATTGCACGCCCCTTTAACGTAGAACATTGCGTTAAAGGGACTGATATTTATCAGGCAGCATTAAGCCAAAAAAAGTGGCTTAGTGCTGCCTGATAAATATCACGCAGGCCACTGCGCCATGGAACGTCACAAAAAGTGACTTCCAGAAGCGCAAGGAGTCTCATAAATGAGGCCCCAAATGTCTTCATGACAAGCATACATCACCCAGTTATGATTTTGATCACACCGCACTTTGCATTTGTCCACTTTCCATTTATTTTTTCCTGAAATGTTTAAGTAGTAAGTTTAGGTACGTACTATGGAATAAAGTCGCTCAAACCAGACTCCTTCTTAGCTGTCACTATACAACATGTTTTGTATATTTTTAATTACTTCAATACCATACACCTATTCTTCCTACCTGCTCTCATCATAAATTTACAGGTTCTCAGATCACAATTTTGAAAACGAATTAAAAGTGATAATTTATTTGTTTTGTGGATATTTACAGTGGTGAAGCAAAGGTGCTTTGGGTCTTAATGCAAGCAATCAAATTTGCAGCCCTTTCCCCCGGCTTTTAGTAAAAAAATATATAACACCACTAATATCGAAGCCAGGGGCTCCTTATGCCCCTGGGCTTGGTGCCACTGCCCATGCTGGACCTTCTTCAGCTCCGCCCCTGGTTATATTCATATCTCTTTGGTACGTTAATGCACTGCGTGCAGTTTACTTGCAGAATGAATCTGATACATTCTTGCATCGTTATGCATGTTGCTTACAGCAGCAGTAGGATGCCTTTCTACTGTAACAATGGTCTTGTTTCATAAACATTATTTTACAGAGAAGTTACCAGAACGGTTGCTTTAGGAAAGAGGGCAAGCGACCGACTTTGAAGCTGTGGAACCGGGATTGAGTCTGGCTTGAGGCTCAAACATCCTGTGATTCTGGGCAAATCACTTAATATACCCGTGCCTAAAAAAAATAAAATAAAATGAATGTGTCCCTCTTTAATGCAACTGGTGCTCCTGTAAAGTTCTCTGAAACCTTCTGGTCGAGTTTCGCTATATAAAACTGCCCAAAACAAAAACCGCACAGCACTGAAGCATTGTTCGTTTGTGGGCTGGGTGAGTCATTTCCTCATTAACCTCTCGCAGTCTACAGCCAATCACTGAAGCTAGAAAAGTAGAATTTAGTTAATAGGAGTAGTTTCACGTCTACCTCAAAGTACGATACAGTCAAACCGCCTGCACATCAATGAACCATTTCTGAGCACAATCTCTGGATGCAGGAGGCTCTACGAGGCTGCAGCTCTTGTAACATGGCAGGAGGGGTCAGGGTAAGGACGGGAGCACCAAGCACAAGGAGGAGCGGGAGGGGCTGCGGTGCCTCATGCCTTCTTACAAACAAGACTTCAACAAACACAATTCCTCTTCAAAAGAAAGTCCTAACCAAACGATTATCCTACCAAAAAAGCCCAACTGACTGTGGACATCAAAAAGTGCAAAAAGGTCATAAAAATACAAACACCGGAGCTGGAGGCATGGCACAGGAAGCAGCACTAACAAAACTGTGGCATTAAAAGAAGGTGGAAGGAAATCTGTATTTAAATGTAAGCAGCTATGCCGCCAAAGCTGAACACAGGCAAACAGTTGCAGAGTAGGAAACCAAGAAAACAATAGTCCACCAAAAGAACAGATAAAGAACCATAGCAGAATGAGACAGTACTTCGTCCCTGCTCAGTGGGAGGAACAGAAGGGAAAAGGCGGGACAAAGAGGCAGGGCTGACCATTAGCAAGCAAGTACTTTTAAAGGACACTGAAACAAACACAGTGGGATGGCTTTAAGGCCACAAGAGAAGTATACTAAAGTATACAAGAGGTCGTACGCTTAAATTCAACCTAAAAAGGAAGGTTTAGGCCTTGTACAAGGTTTTTTTTTCCAGGTCGAAGTGGCAGTTTGCCAACTGTGGCATTAAGTGAAGGTGGAAAGAAGGAATGCTATATTTATATGTAAGCAGCTATAGCACCAATGTTAAACACAGGCAAACAGTAACCAAGTAGGAAACCCCAAAAAAAGATTCCCCCAAAGAACAGATAAAGAACCATAGAGGAATGAGACAGTACTTAGTCCCAGCTCCATGGGAGGAATGGAAGAAAAAGAGGGACAGAGATGCAGGGCTGATCACAAGCAAGCAAGGAATGTTAAAGGACATTGAAACCAACAAATCAAAAGCATGGGGATGGCTTTGAGCCTTCAAGAGAAGAATACAAATGTATACAAGAGGTTGTACGCTTGAGCTCGATTTAAAAGCAAAGGTTTAGGCCTGGTGAAGGGTTCATTTTTCCAGGTCGAAATGTCAGTTTCAAACACAGTGACAGGCATGAGACCTGTTTAAATGGTAAATTAAATGTACCAATCAGGTTTAAACCAATGTTACCATGTTTTTGAGGGAGAATCAGTGGGAGCTGGGGGTCTCTGATTGCAGAATCCATGCAGATAAAAGTTAAATGAATTGCATCCTATTTCTTACCCATTAAAGTTAATCCGATGGATGCATTTTAGGTGTAGCATAACCCTGGAATTGAATAAATAGTTTTAGATGCAATTCCTGGTGCGCGTGGGGATTGAAGTGCACAGTGGTGGGTCTTATTTAACACATCTCATTCTACAAAACTATACACTCAAAGAAGAGTTCCAGACAGTAATCTTATCTATCATTGTTTAGAAAATGTGTTTCTTAATTTTTTTTATGGCAACATAGGTCATATATAATACCGACAAAACAGTAATTTGACACATAGGAGCAGGAATCCTTCGAGGGGTTAGTGTGTCACATCAGTCCCTGCCCAGAGAGAAAAAAGAGGGGTATAAACAATACAACTTCAGCGTCATCATGTGCCCTCGTCCGGTACGGGCAACATTGCAGTAATACTATTAATAATAGCCATTTCAGAAGGTGGGGAGAGAAAACTGGAGACAAAGGTGCAATCACCGAAAGGAGGAGGAGAATCGCACCAAACCATTCAAATGTAAAACATAGTCTTTGCAGAGGTCGCTGCTCCTTGGCTTAGGACTTACCGTACCCCTCTCCTGGTCCCTCCAATCATGTATAATCGCTGGGCGAGGGTGTGTCGATGGCCTCCGTGAACTGTTCAGGGGCGATTGGGCAGCAATCAGCATGGGCAGGCCGGTTGATCCCCTCTCCGACTACATGTTCTTGGAGTAACTCTCCTTTCAATGTCATGATTGTACAGTTTCGTAATCATCTTGCCCCGGATCTCAAGGTCCCGTTCTGCGTTATTGTCTGTGCGGACTCTCTGGAGTCTGCCCTCCTGAGCCACCGACAGCGCCAGGAGATCAGATACCCATTTAGTCCATGTTCAGGGGTGTCCGGCTCGCCCGGTGTATTGCTATACACCCATGGACTTGTACAAACCCCAACTGGACAAATTTGTGCTGCATTTTTTCCCCCTTTTTGTGGAGTGGCAACAGGCCCAATTCACAGAACTAACTTAAGAGAAAATCCTAAACTTACTACTTTTGGTATTCACAGGAGGCATTTATTAGTAGTAAAGTTATGATTTTGTCTTAAGTCTGTCTTGAGACAAAATCCTAACTTTACTACTACTAAATGCCTTCTGTGAATACCAAAAGTAGTAAGTTTATGATTTTGTCTTAAGTTAGTTCTGTGAAATGGCCCCAACACCAGTAAACAATGACGGATCATTAGGTATGCATTCACATGCATTATTCTGCGGACTTCACACAGCACCGCGTCCCAGTATGGGTGGAACAATGGACATTTCTAAGTAACATAACTGAAATCAGCCAGTATTACAGCACCTTCTGGTCTCTCCGGGTAGAACCTGTGTAGGCACTGTGGTGTCAGGTTAGCTTGATATATGTAATAGAATTGTGTCAATTTAAACCTGGCCTTACTCGTCACCTCCCGTACTTATGCCAGGGTCTTCTTCCTTTCGGTCTTGTTAGAAATGGGATTTCTGGTTGGCTAGGGCAAGCGCCTAAGGGGGGGGAGAAACCACCCTTCTAGTCCGGGCAGAGGAGTTACACATCAAAGATAACCCCTGCTCACCCCCTAGGTAGCTTGGCACGAGCAGTCTCTGAGGCAATTTGTAAAGCGTTTGCGCAACACACACACACACACAGCAGCGACACACTAGGCACACCACAAAAGAAACTCCACACAAGGTTATATCAAAAATAGCCTTTGTATTACTCCTAAAACACATTAGAATATAATCACATATATACACTGTGCCACCTGGCACTTGGTATGACTTTACAGGGATTATATACTCTACAGGTCCAATCGGGCCACTGTCATAACATCATAATTCACAGCCAGCGAAGTCAACCAGTAACTACTGTTAAGCGCGCACTTGGCACCAAGCATGAGGCATGAACATTATACCATTTCATAGAAGAGCATATTACACATATGCAACCTTCGTGCACCATAGGAATCACTAGTCACCATTCACATTTCACGAGCACATCTCAGGCATAAACGTAACTGCTCATAGGGTGCACACATTACCACAACAGCATAAGCACATTAGGTATAGACAGCATTACTGCACACCCAGGTGCCCCTTTCTGACAATTGCACGTTATGAGCCCCCACAGCACATCATAATGTCAGGGCACGCATATATGGTCATTAGATTGAGGCAGTTGCAATGAAATCACCTCAGCAGAGCACCTCAGGAAACAACTCAGCCTTGTACTCGCTATGTAATGATTTTCAACACACACAGCATGGAACACCAAGGCCTCCGACCTCACAGCAATGGGAGCTCAATACAAAAAAGCTCAGCCCCACTCACCATTCCTTGGCGGCTGTGAGGCGTCCTCTGCCTAACTTCCTAGTGACACCCCGTGGCCTGAGATACGGAGTGAAGTCTCTGTCGGGCTCGGAATCTTCGATCCTCCTCCCGGCGTAATACTGCGGGGTAGACTCCCGGCGTTACTTATCATGCTGCCGCACTCTGGTGGCCCAACAGCTAATGTGAGCCCATGAGGCTCGGCTTCCTCTTGCTGTCGGGCCCCGCCCACAACCAGGCAACAGCCGCCTGGCTTCCCGCAGTGGCGCAAATATGTCTTATACCAAGAAAAAGAAAATGTGAAGCGCTCCACATGCTCCACGGCAGCGGGTCCAACTCCTCTCCACAACCACAGTGGGAGATGATCCGCCACTCTTGCCACAGCGCAATTGCTCTCTCTGCCTCCACAACGGCATACTTCAGCAGGAGCCCGTGTGATGGGCTCGAACTCAGAGTGCAGAAATCTTGGAGCGCTCGCCGCGCTGCTCCTAACTCACCAAAGGCAAGCCACTTGGTCCTGGGGGACTACTGAGGCTACCCACCACCAGGCACAGTCAGGCCAGCACAACGGGGTCTAAAACACAGGGGCAGTCCTCTCCCCAGCCCAAAGTCACTCGGGGCAGAGTGGGCAGGCCAGCTCACAGGGCCCTCCAGGAGAGGGGCAATCCTTTGTTGTGGTTTCTCCCTGGTGCCCGGCAGTCCTCCGGTAAGCACCAGTTCAGTGTGTACAACCAAACATGGTGTCACAGCCCCAATATTTACACCACATAAATACTGACACATTTATACCACATTCATGGAGTCTCGTATATGCACCTCTCCCATTCTGATGTCAACTGTATGACTGAAAACGGGGGGCCACAGAAAACACTTAACCACTCATGATTATCTCAGGGAAGGAGGCGTCCATTACAAAGTAGGCATCACATAAAGTCTTTGGGGCATATTACCAAGGGGCCGCAATAAAATTAACCCCACTTTAGCGTCTGTTTTCGGCCAAAGAGTGGCGATAATTTTATCGCAATATTAGCAAGGACACGCTAGCCCGTGTTTCCGTGATTTGACACCCGCTTTGCATCGCATTGTTAATGAGATGCAAAGTAAGCGTGCCTCAATAGGCTGCATGGGGAAATATCGCGAAGGCAGCTTTACGTATTTACAACAATGCCCCGGCCGGTGTAGTTATAAACAAAATCGCACTAACCGGGCATTAACGCTGGATTTTAATGTCTGCTAAAATCCAGTGTTAGGCATACTTTGCATGGGAGGTGGAATGTGGGGTTACGACCACAGGGTCGTATCAGCAAGGTAATTGCTGTTTTTCCAGCGATGTTGGGAGATTTCCCTGCTACCGCTGGAATTTTCATTGCCAATGCGCTAAGCGTTGTAAATATAGCACTAGCTTGGCAATGAATTCCAGCAATAGAGAAACTCGTGCACGCACGGCCAGCAAAAATTATCGCTGCCGCTTGTTAATATGCCCCTTTGTTGTTTCCCCTGTCACAGGGCTCTGTGCGCAGTCCAGACCAGTTCTAGGGGTACATACATACAAAACATCTCTTTTGTTAGTATAGGCCCTAGCCCCAGGCACACCACGGGTGCAGAGCCAGCATCGTGGAAGGCAGGCACAGTCCTATTCAGGTCCATGTGTTACTCCTCCCACTACTCCAAATGCAGATCAGGTCTATTCAGCCTAGCTCTGACTCGCCCAGGCCCTCTTGAGCCACTGCACCTCCCCAGTCCCTATCACTCCAGACATGTATTACACAACAGGCAGGCACCAAGACACACAGAAATGCCCTTTCCTAAAAGTGGCATTTGTAACATAGTGATAACAAATCTTCAAACACCACTACGCAGCATAACAAACTTGATCACACCACCCCTCTCATAGCATTAATTACCACTGAAACACCTATCAGGGAATCCCCAATGCATTCCAATGAGAGGGCAGTTTCACAGTAGTGAGAAGCCAAAATGGCTGTTTGTCCCTACCGGAACATGCCATACAGTTGAGGCACATGTCCTACCTTTTACCTAGATTGCACCCTGCACATAGGGCTAGCTAGGGCCTACCTTAGGGGTGCCTGATATGTAGTATAAGGGGAGTCGCAGCGTGGCAACCACTTAATGTGCCACGATACATTGTCAGTAAACTGCGCACGCGGGCCCTGCAATGACAGAGACCGGAGACAGGTTTGAAAGGCTACTTTGGTGGGTGGCGCAATCAACGCTGCAAGCCCACCAGTAGCATTTAATTTATGGGCCCGGGTATATGAGATACCACTTTACAAGGGACTGATTGGTCTACACATGTTTGGTGTATTTCATTTACCTATCTTACCAAGTTTACCATAGAGAGCACATGCACTTTAGCACTGAACAGCAGTGAGAAAGTGCCCAGAGACCTAAAACTACCATTACCATGTCAGAACAAACACTAGGAGGAAGGCAAAAAGTTCTGGGATGACCTGCAAAAAGGGGCAAGTCCAACAGGTGTCCATGGGTTGGGATTCTAACTCTTCGTCGGAGGTGGCCTGCTTAAGATCTATATAATTCGGTCTGTCAGATTTCAGTGCTACATTCAGTTGAGATGTAATACCTTTTGTTGGCACAGGGTCCAGTATCACTTGAAGCACCCGAGATTCTCCTGGTTCTTCCTGGGAATGACCTCCAAATGTCTTGGGCCGTGTGCAAGATCCTGGGGTATTGTAAAAACTGTCTCTCTCCTGTCCCAAAAACTGTCCCTCTCCTATCCATTTCCTCCTGCAACTTGAAGATTCCGTTTAGGAAGAGGTCTCCCGCCCTCCGGCAGCCCCCAGTCAGCCAATCCGAGACATCAATGGAGTCTTGTATATGCACACAAGGGGGCAACCACCAGATTGGAAGGAGATTGGCATATGGTGCCCGAATTATCACCTCTCCCATGTTGGCGTCATCTGTATGACTAAAAACGGGTTGCCCACTGAAAGCACTCGACCACTCATGAGTAACTTGGGGAGGGAGGCGTCCATTACAACGTAGGCATCACATCATAATGCCTTTACAATGCAACTTTTACAGCGCAGGTGCCTTTACATCGCATCTCATTACAACACAGGTGCCTTTACAACGCATGCCATTACAACGCTTGCCATAACAACGCATTGTAAGGTTAGTAAGGGAGAATTTTAGGGTGGGAATGGGTTCTAGGGTAGCAAGGGTAATATTATGTTTTAGGGTGGGTATGGGGTTTGGTTTGCCAGGATTATTTTTAGAGTTCAGGGTGTATTTTGTTTTTTGGGGTGCAAAGGTTATTTTTCGGTATCGGGGTGTGTGAGTTTTGGGGTGCAAGGGTTAGTTTTAGGGTTCAGGGTGTGTTTGGGTTTTAGGGTTGCAGGCATCACATCATAATGCCTTTACAATGCAACTTTTACAGCGCAGGTGCCTTTACATCGCATCTCATTACAACACAGGTGCCTTCACAACGCATGCCATTACAACGCTTGCCATAACAACGCATTGTAAGGTTAGTAAGGGAGAATTTTAGGGTGGGAATGGGTTCTAGGGTAGCAAGGGTAATATTATGTTTTAGGGTGGGTATGGGGTTTGGTTTGCCAGGATTATTTTTAGAGTTTAGGGTGTATTTTGTTTTTTGGGGTGCAAAGGTTATTTTTCGGTATCGGGGTGTGTGAGTTTTGGGGTGCAAGGGTTAGTTTTAGGGTTCAGGGTGTGTTTGGGTTTTAGGGTTGCACTCACTGGAGTGGGAATAGTAATTTGTAACCCTCGGCTATCCCAAACATTCCCCTAGTGTTGCACTCACTGGAGTGGGAACAGTAATTTTTACCCCTCCAATATCCAGCACTTTCCATACTGTTAAAAAATATTATGCATTGTAATAGTATGCGTAGCATTGTAGTGGAATGCGTTGTAATGGTAGTTTTAAGGTATTTCTATGAACATGCAACATAATGGTACGCTTTGTAAAATCATTTTGTAATGGTAGTTGTGTTGTAAAAACTATGATGTAAAAGTATGCGTTGTAATGGTATGCGTTGTAACGTCATATATTCCTCAGAGAGGTCAGCTACTTCAACGGAGCCTGATAGGAGTATCTTTTCCCAGTTGGGGCTTCTTCGCACCACATTGCGATCGGCCGGCCAGATGGTATTATTTAAGGTCCAGAAGGCCAAGGCCTCCCTGGCTGGGGTTTAATTTAAGGATTTCAAGGCAAACTCTACTTCTCTTGCTTGCCTATACAAGGGTCACCAATAGCTATCGATACACTGAAACAGCGAGGGTGGTAATTCCCAGAATGAATTCTGCAGGGATACATAGGCAGCGTAGCAGTTATACTATATTACTCACCGCCGCCCTGCCCGTAACTGACAGTGGGAGAGTAGTCCAAAATTGTACTGAGGCAGGGAGTCCGGTCCTTATTCTGCCAATATTCAAATCATATTGCTGTTTTTGTTCTTGAGTCACTTGCATTCCCACATAATGAAAGCTCATTGTCTCCCACTTCAGTCCCACCTGCTGGAGTTTGTCAGCTAACACCGCCAAGGGGAATAACACCGTCTTTCGTTTATTGACACAGATCCTTGAAACGTCTTCAATCTGCGTCAGCACCCAATGGAGGCAAGGCACCATATACTCCGGGTTCATCGCATACATCAACGTGTTGTCTGCTAATAGGGAAACAATATGTACCGTATCCACCACACGCAGGCCCCTTTCACACATTTCAGCCCTTAGGTAGATTGTGAGTGGCTCCGCAGCCAGTGCTAATATGAGAGGGGATAGCGGGCATCCGTCAGGTACCCCTCTCAATGCAGAACGACTCAGAGACTACATTACTCGTACTCACCCTTGCAGTTGGATTAACATATAAGAGTCTCACCCAGGCCAGAAAACCCCCGCTTAGGCCCATACGACGAAGCACCTCCCAGAAGTATGCCCAGGATAAGGTGTCAAAGGCTTTTTCAAAGTCTTGTGCACCATCGCTGCAGACTTGTGAGTGACTCCTCCACCTGCGGTTCCCTTTCTAATTTCCCTCTTCTACCATATACTTAGCCGAGGCACTCGCCACGGACTACAACCTTAACCGGTCCCCAGTCCGTACCTCGTGTGTGAGAAGAGTTCCAATTTGTGGCGAAAAAGCCACTCAATGCTTCCGCTGTATCTATATCTATATTAAATTCCGGATCTTCCAGCGTAATCACCATAGTGGGATACTGAGTCGGTGGTCTGATCGCCCCATTTCAACTGTAGTGGGGCATGATCGCACAAGAAGAGTACTTCGTAACTTGCCCTTTGGACATTCAGTTCCCCCTCGATGGTTATTAAAATTATCATCCAGACAGCTATGCACCTCGTGAGTGGGGTTATAACGGGAGAACTCCACAACCTGAGGGTGGAGATCCTTCTCAATGTCTAGCAGCTGTAGTCTAGACATTGTGTCACGTTATCTAGCCATGATTCAAGGTTTTGTACCCAACCGTGGTGGATGTCGGACAAGACTACCATCTAGAACTCAAGTAAAAATGCCCGCCCAAATTATGGGGAACCCAACATAGGGTAATATTTCCATTTCTAGGGTCTTGAAGAAGTCACTCTTGTGACTACTTTAATCAAGCAGATATCCTGGCCATTCAATAGTTTGTGTATGAGTATGTAGCACACTGTCACGTCTGTAACCTGGCCACTCAGCTGAAACAAGAGCCCCGAGCCACCCATAAGGATACCTCTCTGGCACAGGATGAATAAGTGGACGAGTAAAGCTGTCCCCTCCATTTTTTGTGGAGTTTCTGGCTTCTTTCTGCAACAGATGTGTCTCTCAGAGGAGAGCTATATGAACTCCAATCCTCATAAGATAGATGTGTGTTCTATTCTGTTTCACAGAGGGGTTTAGACCACTCACATTCCATGTGAGCAAATTTATCATTTCACCCATCTCGTAATATCCCACCCCCCTAATTTTCCCCTCTGCACACACCCCTCCCCACACCATTCCCAACCCCGCCACCATCAGACACACAACTGACGCTGCAACAACGATAAAAACCCCAAACCATATGCGACTCCCATTGTCCCACCCCGGATCAACACCTTTCCACTTAGCTAGTGTCCTCCCACACATAATGCTACCCCCACCCACCCACCCAATAACAGTCTCAATTGAGCTACCGTGTGTGTATGATCCCTCTTTCAGAGAACCGTCAGATCTCACCCCATGGGGCGGCTTAATCAGCAGTTCTGCACCCTAATACCCGGAGTTTCACACTGGTTGTCAGGTAATCAGCCACACCACAGAAAAGTAGAAACAAGAGAAAGGTATGGGAGAAAAACAAGAAGTAAAGTATAATAGAGAAAGAGAAAAAGGGAAGGTTGGCCACCTGATGAGTGAACGACCCGGGCTGTCTGTCAGTGCCGCCACCTCATTTTATCCCACCTCACTTAAAGTCCATACAACAATGACTGAGTGTCCCAGGGGAAGCCTCAACAAACAGAATTATCAGTCCTGTCGTACTACTGGGTGGCATTCCCCCTCCAGTCTGCCTCATACCTGTCACGCCAGGGGCAAGTGCAACCTCATTCTACAGCACCTTCCTTCGGTGTGTTTCATCAATATGTGTCCATATTCACCCATCCACTCGCTCGGGTGTTCGTGAGGCCCCAAAAGATCTGATTCTGTGCTTGAGGAAGTAGCAGAGGTAACTGCCTCTACTAAGGCCCTGGCTGCTTCTCACTCCTGGAATTGTTTTGTTAGGTCCAGAGTACCATCAGATTGGAGATCTGGAATGGCGTCTAAGTCGGCTTTGTCTCCTTGGAGTAGCCGAGGGGCCATCTCCGTGCCACAGTGGATCCCAAGCCCGTCCCGTGGATGTCGAAGGCTGACATTCAGCACTATGGACCTCCAGTCAATGTTCTCTGGCATTATGAAAAAATGAGAACACCCATCATGCAGCACCTTCAGGTTGGCAGGGTAAGCAATATATATTTGAAGCCCATCATTCTTCGCTTTTGTTCAACACTACTAAAGGACTGCCTTTGAATTGGACAGCTCTTGTAAAGTCTGGGAATATTTGTATACTGCTATTTTCAAATATCGGGTTTGCAAGGCTCCGAACCCCTCATAGGAGTTCATCCCGGTCTCTGTAGTTTAGAAATTATACTATTATACGTCTGGATGGAGCTCCTGGTTCCGGCAGTGGGAACAATGACTTGTGGGCCCTTTCCACCACGAACAAGGAGTGTTTCGTTTGTGAGTTTGTGAGTGCCATCTTGATCCAGTCTTCCATGAAGGTCTCTGCTTTATAAAGTTTTTATAGAAATCTAGTATGTTATGATGATTTGATCTAATTTCCCCAAACAGGTTCTATAAACATGCTTGGCATTTTATATAATGAAATACTTTTGTACCTTGCTTTTATGACTAAATTGTCGAATAAAGCATGTTTGGATTGTATTGGCATCCTACCTAGGACCCATTCTATCAACCAGGGTGCACCGTTGTCGCGGCTCATCTCTGCCACAGCATGTAGGAGTGCCTGCAATGTCCAGATCAGCGGCTGCAGTCTCTCTCGCACAGAAGGAGGGGGTAAATCAATGCAGCCGCCATGTTGGGGGTCTCTCCGTGGCAAAGCAGTCACCAAGAGTGGAGGCACACCGGGGCTCCATCCCAGGCTGCAGGTGCTGTCAGCAGGGCAGCCCCACCTCTATCAGGATATCGGCCGTCCCGCTCTACAGCCCACACTCCGTTCACCTCCTTGCGGCAGCCCCCCAGGTCCGCCCCACAGCTTCGGCAGCCGCCTGGGTTCCGGCTGAGAGGTAGTGACTCGTAGGCCTCTCCTCTGGTTTTGCATCAGCGCTTTGGAGACAGCTCCAGGGTGGCACTATTTCCATGCCCCCTGGCGCCGCCCTATCCGGAGATCAGTTTCAAGATTCTCAGAGTTGAGGGAGTGGCAGGAGGATTGAGTATGCCTGTGTCTGGGCTGCAGCTCTCTTTGAGTGCTGCCGCCTGGCCATCTAGTTGGCCACGCTCCCCCAATCTTATCTATCATTAATAAAATTAATGGCCTAGCTGATCCTATGGATCCCCCATAGGATAAATGAACAGCTAGATCCTATAAATAACAGATCCAAAGGTGAAAAGAAGAATCCTAAGAAGGAATAGTGCCTCGAGGTTACAGGGTATAGTGACATGAATTCTCCTCTCTGCAGAGGTAGTTCGGTGCACTAATTCCATGAAAAGTTCTAGGACAGGGAAGACAGGTTAATGGTGGCAGGGATTCTGTGTTTGTTGGTCCAAGGTTCTAGGGCAACGATGAAGGGGTTTAAAGTTGTAGGTATTGTATGTTAATCCCTTCAAGGTTCTAGAGCAGTGATGATGGTTATTAACCCCTTCGACACTCATGACGAGCTCAGTTCGTCATGAGTTACGCCTGTCGTACGCTCATGATGAGCTGAGCTCGTCATGTAACGCATGTTTTTTTTAAACTCAGCGCACAGCGGGAAAACGGCCCGCGCGCATGAGGTTAAAGTGTTAGTGGTTGTGTGCTAATCCCACCAAGGTTCTAGAGCAGTGATGACTGTGATTACAGTGTTAGCTGTTGTATGTTAATCCCTTCAAGATTCTAGAGCAGTGATGATGGTTATTAAAGTGTTAGCGGTTGTGTGCTAATCCCACCAAGGTTCTAGAGCAGTGATGATCATGAAACAGTGTTAGTTGTCGTTTGCTAATCCCTTCAAGGTTCTAGAGCAGTGATGATGGTGAGTACAGTGGCAGGGATTGTGTGCCTGTCTGCCTCTGTAGAGAGGGTGTGTGGGCAGAGATCTCCCAAAGTTCTGTAGCTTTTGATCATTCATCTTTGCTGCTCATAAAATAGATATTTTCCACTTTGATGATGAGCAGTGAAACAACCAGAGTCGGATGAAAGGATCAGTTTGCATTGCTGGATTCACAGTTGTCTTACAGGTCAGACATCACTTTCCTCACGGGGCCCTCTTGTAACTCAGGGATATATTTATAGGGGGGTTTGTGTTCTAAAGTTCTAGAGCAGCAATAATGGAGTTTGCAGTAACAGAGGTTGTGTGTTGTGTACTAATCCTTCCAAGGTTGTAGAGGAATGGTTTACATTTTTTGTCTTCATCACCATCCAGCTAAGGAAGCTGTGAGCCAAGCTGCCTCCACTCGGAGTGTCTAACATATATGTGTTTGCTGAATATTACTTATTGTACTGCCCTTTTGTAGGAAGGAGAAATGCCCATTTCTCAGATAGAGGTGTAATCATAGGACGTTATGATTTACGTCGCCATATCACAAATGGACTCCATCTTTCCTCTGCTGAGGCCGGCTTGCGGTCCAAGTCCAGTCTACTGACATCTCTTACAGATCTGAGCCTTTCTGATACCTTTGGTGAGTCGGGAGTCATCCATTACTTACCGATGCCCTTTCTTGCTAGCAATATCAGAAAAAATATTAACGAGGCAGATCTGAGTTTAACTCATCCCTGTACAGGCACAAGTCCATCCCAAATAGGATCAGGCAGAGGCTTACCTTTATTTCGCAGCCCGTAATTTCCCAAAACACCTGATTTACATGTCCCTAGAAGAAGGCCAATAACGGGCAGTCCACGAACATGCGTATATCATCCGCCTCTGTGTCACTGCACTTCTTATATTTTGATAGTTCCAATGTGACCTTAGCCAGCCTTGTTGGTGACCAATAGGGTCTATGGAGAGTAAACAAATGATTCTTTTTAAGTGGCACTGGTTTGATCAGAGTGTGTAACAGAATTAAAGATACTCGCTATAATTGCTCTTTAGCCATCATCAGAAGATCCTTTTCCCAGTGCAGGTATGAAACTCCCATTTTCTCATCTGTTTCAGAAATAAATACCCAATACCACTGTGAAACCTCTTTTTTAGGTTGTTGCTTAGCTCTCACCCACTTGAGAAAGTCTTCCTGCTCCAAACCACTCTCCTCTGACTACATTTGTGATGACCACCAAGAACAAAGCTGCCGGCACTTCAATTTTGAAAGCCCTCTTGAAAAGCTCAGAGAGCTCCTGTAATGTCACCCCAGGTGGAAAGGTTTCCATGCTGGAGAGGGGAAATAAGTTTATCTTTAAGTCACTTGGGGGTTCCAGGAGAGCCCCAAATTGGTGCCAGGTCTGCATGTTAATCTATCCTGAAAAATGTCCTTAAGGATGCCCACACCCTCAGGGCTGTTAAGAGTACATTTAGCCTACCTTGTTTAAAAACTTTGGGTCCCCAAACTTAAACAAAAAACGTTTTCAGGCCTAAATGCTTCAACATAGCTCTATACAATTGACCCATGTAAGAATGAACTCTCTCTCCAGCCAAGAGCCGGGAATTCTAGAACTGGAAATCATAACAATAGGCGGGAAATTCCGAAAGAGCCAGGCCCCCTAGCTTCAATCGCCCCGGGGCTTCTTTCATAAGATCTTGGCTCCCCTGGATGCCCGTATGAAGCTGCCGACGACCCTCCCTTGCTTAGGTCTCCTCCTTCTTTCTTGAGATCCTGGCTCCTCTGGACGCCCATATAAAGCTGCCGACGACCCTCCCTTGCTTAGGTCTCCTCCTTCTTTCTTGAGATCCTGGCTCCTCTGGACGCCCATATAAAGCTGCCGACGACCCTCCCTTGCTTAGGTCTCCTCCTTCTTCCTAGAGATCCTGGCTCCCCTGGACGCCCATATGAAGCTGCCGAACCTCCTTGCTTCAGTCTCCTTCTTCTTTCTTGAGATCCTGGCTCCCCCGGACGCCCATATAAAGCTGCCGAACCTCCTTGCTTCAGTCTCCTTCTTCTTTCTTGAGATCCTGGCTCCCCTGGACACCCATATAAAGCTGCCGACCCTCCCTTGCTTCAGTCTCCTCCTTCTTCCTTGAGATCCTGGCTCCCCTGGACGCCCATATAAAGCTGCCGAACCTCCTTGCTTCAGTCTCCTTCTTCTTTCTTGAGATCCTGGCTCCCCCGGACGCCCATATAAAGCTGCCGAACCTCCTTGCTTCAGTCTCCTCCTACTTTCTTGCGATCCTGGCTCCCCTGGACACCCATATAAAGCTGCCGACCCTCCCTTGCTTCAGTCTCCTCCTTCTTTCATGAGATCCTGGCTCCCTGGATACCCGTATAAAGCTGCCGACCCTCCCTTGCTTCAGCCTCCTCCTTCTTTCATGAGATCCTGGCTCCCCTGGATGCCCATATAAAGCTGCCGACCCTCCTTGCTTCAGTCTCCTCCTTCTTTCATGAGATCCTGGCTCCTCTGGATGCCCATATAAAGCTGCCGACCCTCCCTTGCTTCAGTCTCCTCCTTCTTTCATGAGATCCTGGCTCCCCTGGACGCCCATATAAAGCTGCCGGACCTCCTTGCTTCAGTCTCCTCCTTCTTTCATGAGATCCTGGCTCCCATGGACGCCCATAAATAGCTGCCGACCCTCCCTTGCTTCAGTCTCCTCCTTCTTTCTTGAGATACTTGCTCCCTGGATGGCCATATAAAGCTGCCGACCCTCCTTGCTTCAGTCTCCTCTGGAGCTTCTTTCATGGGATACTGGCTACTCTGGACGCCCATATAAAGCTGCCGACCGTCCTTGCTTCAGTCTCCTCCTTCTTTCTTGAGATACTTGCTCCTCTGGATGCCCATATAAAGCTGCAGACCGTCCTTGCTTCAGTCTCCTCCTTCTTTCTTGAGATACTTGCTCCTCTGGATGCCCATATAAAGCTGCAGACCGTCCTTGCTTCAGTCTCCTCCTTCTTTCATGAGATCCCGGCTCCCCTGGATGCCAATGTAAAGCTGCTGACCCTCCCTAGCTTCAGTCTCCTCCTTCTTTCATGAGATCCTGGCTCCCCTGGATGCCCATATAAAGCTGCCGACCCTCCCTTGCTTCAGTCTCCTCCTTTCTTGAGATCCTGGCTCCCCTGGATACCTTTATAAAGCTGCCGACCCTTTCCTTGCATTTCTGCAAAAGCTTGTTGGGGAAAGGAAGTGGTTTAGTATTAAACAAGAAGATCACCTTAGGAAGAGCCAGCAGCTTAATGATGCTCACCCTCCCACAGATACGATGGGTAGATTTTGCCACCATCTTGTAAGGAGAGCATCTATATCACGGTGTTGCTTGAACATGAAATACCTTTGATGAACAAGAGACAAGAGGCATTTGGCAAAACCGGAACAGTTCTTTTAATTAAACATAGCGGCCCGGAATACAGTTCAAGCACAGGGTCTGAGGACTGTCTCAAATAAAAATCCATCTGTAGCATTCCTGTATACAGTTCCTTATAGGCAATACAATGCTTCTGGCAATACTTGTATGGTGAGGAATGTAAGTTGCTGCCTCTAGAGTCATAAATTCATTTTAATGGATCATCCAGGTGGGCCTCGACCTTGCATGGACACAATGCTGCCAGTGGTTAGTGTCCAGATTTCTGGCACGGGGAGCATGTGATCACTGCGTGTGCTGTGATCTGATTTGCTCTATGTTCCTTACTCATGTGGCATCTGACTTTATGCTGTTTGGAGTGCGCGTACCCCCTCCAGCCATGCGTGCTTTATAGGGGCCAATTTCCCGTAACCATTGTAGTGACTCTTCACTAATCTGTGGGGTTGATATAGAGTTTCCCGTCCATGCATTTGTCTGCCAGCTACGTGCCACCCCACCTGTGTCCTGTCAATCAGTATCCTTGGGCCTAGGTCTCAGTGCTTGCCAGTCTAAGTATTTGCGAGTCGGAGTTGATGTGGCGTTTACCATGGGTGAATTTGGAATAAGGAGGAGATCTTGTTCACATAAATGAATGTATCATTTTTCATATCAGCATCGATGTTTTCCTAATTAACAATGGGATACCTTAGTTAAGTTTACTTCTGGAATTTCCTCCAAACTCTTGAGTTACGATGATCCCTAGGTTACTAATCTGGTTTCTGGTTTGAAGCCCTACCTTCTCTTTAGCCCATGTCATAATCTCTTATTCCTCTTGTTGAATAGATATCCTGACAGACTCACAAAATCTCCGGCATGCATCTCAAGCTGTGGAACCGAGAGCTCTGGGTTTGATGTATACAGTACTATGTCATCAACATACAGTGCTATTCTGGTTGGTAACCCTTCAGCTTTGAAGGAAAGAATGGTCTAATCCTGCCGAATCATCTGGGAAAAGGTATCTATATATACACAGAATAGAATTGGTGACAAAGGACACCGCTGCCTAGTTCCCCTGGATAACTGAAACAAAGCTGTAAGTTCGCCATCCAAAATCTTAGCTGCTGGCACCTTGTGTAGCATTTGCACAACTCTAGTATCATTGCTGTTGAAACCATACTTCTGCAATACCTCTCAATGATAGAACAAATTAACGCTATGAAATGCTTTAGCAGCATCAAATCTTGCATTGTTAACAAAAGATGAGAGGTCTTTGCCGTGTCATTCGCACCGATATGTCAATGGGTTAATTCATACAGCATCCTTCCAGGCACAATACACTTTTGATCGAAATGGATCATCTATGAAAGGACATCTGATAAGCTCTTAGCCAAGATTTCTGTGATCATTTTGTAAACACAGTTAAACTAAGATATTGGTCTATAGGAATCTGCTAATCTAGCATCGTTACCCAGTTTAAGGATCATAACTACAGTTGCCTCATATTAGGAAGGTGAAATTTAACAGCCTTCCAGAGAGATCTTATTAAAATAAGATACCCAAAAAGGGACAAAAGAGTTTGACAATTTTTCTAGAATTCAGATTGGATCCCATCTGGGCCTGCTGCTTTCCCTTTACTGAGCCTCCTAACCTGCTCCCTTATCTCTTCCTCTGTGATCACGTCTGGGCCTGCTGCTGTCCCTTTACTGAGCCTCCTAACCTGTTCCCTTATCTCTCCATCTGTGATCCTTCCCCTACGGCCTAAAATCTGCTGTTTCGTAAGACGTGGGTGTTTTTGATTTGCAACCAGTTTTTCATTACTAAGCAGTCTGGGTTCAAATCTTCCTTATATAACCCACTAAGGCACTTCAATGTCTTTGCTGTAGAGAATGGTGACCAGGTTTACACTGGCAGGGATTGGATGCGAGAATGTTGTGTTGTGGGCACGGGCAGGAATACACATGGACCTCAGGTAAGAAGGTATTTATTATCTACCTGAGGTCGCCAGTAGATAGTTATAGTTAGGACCTAGTTTCCATAGGAAAGGCGTTTTTTCTTTTCCTAATAACTTTGGCGCCGGTTGACAAATCTTTGATAAATGTTAAAAACTAGTGGGGTGCTCTGGTCAGCTCCTGTCTTGAAAGTTTCGGGGTGAATAGCCAAGCGGGCACCAAGAAAAAAGGGGGGGGTCCCAAAACGTGTTTTCTCCATGGTAATTTCCATAGGAAACTTTGGACACGGCTACAGCTCGAACTGCTGAACGGAATTACACCAAATTTTGCAAAAAGATAGCCCTTGGTTCAGAAAGAGTCTTTTTTTGTTAAATGGTGTACATCCGGTCAGTAGTTCCTGCGAAATTAAAAAAATAGAGGTTGGAAAATCAGTTTCCCATAGGAAACTTTAGACATGGCTACAGTTCGACCTGCTGAACAGAACTACACCAAATTCGGCAAAAAGGTAGTGCTTGGCTCAGAAAGCTTCTTTTTTAGGTCTCTGCCTAGCAAAGGCTGCGGTTGCCCAGTTTCGCTGGGGAGAACTGATGTTTTGCAGAGTGGGGCTTGAACCCGCCCCTCTTCTCCATTGGCTGGCTTCCTAAACGGAGGCCAGCCATTGGAGTAGAGGGGCATCACTCTGTTTAAGCCCCGTCTTTTTGGGATCGAGGGGTGTGTTTTTTCATTTATTTCTGTTTTTTTTTCTCTCCTCTTCCCTTTGGCTGGAATTTTACATTCCAGCCAATGGGAAGAGGAGAGAAAGAAAACACGCCCCCGAATCCCAAAATGATGCTGCCTTTCTCAGTCATTTCCGCAAGACCTAGGAGAAAGATGGTGGTGTTCGACTACCCTCCTGACGGCTTGCAGCATCCTCCCGCCTCTCGCATTTCCTGGGTGCTGCGGAGCTCCCCTGGGCGCCTGAGTGATACACAGGCCTTGGTGGTAGTTTGTGCAGCGTATGCCAAGGCCTGTCTCTGCCAGTGCGTGTGACTCGCCCCGTGGGACCGGTTCAAAGCCGGGATCTGTAAACACGTAGAGGCCGCCTTCCTGCATCCTTCGTTTGTAGGCAAGTGCTCGGCTTCCGCGCTGTCAGTGCGGTTTTGTTTCTCAGGGTGGACCCTTGTGCATGTGGAGGTCCGGGGGGGGGTGGGGGGGATGAGCTCGCACTCTGCTGTGCCATTGCTGACGGAAGTCAGTGCCTACTGAGGACAACAGAGAGCGGTTACCCACGCCTGGTCTGGCCGTGACTGCCCTCCATCACCCCAGGCCCTAGCTGTAACAGTTACATTGCACCTCAGCCGAAAACATTTCAAGGGCTTTGCGGGGCACCTAAAATTCCCAACTTTTAGTGTGCGACTGTACATGTCTGCAGCCTGGGAATGTCGGTGAGATTATTGGATGCTCAGAGGCCCTTCATCACAATTTGTCAAGGGTGATGGTGTGTGTGTGGGGGGGATAAGGGGGGGGGAAGCGACCAGTACTAATATTCTGTGGTACGCCATTGCCCGCACCATCAGCCTGACCCATAGCCCGACCCATAGCCGCCCAGTAAGAGGCCCCCCCTTCACACCCTCCGCGGCCACTCCACTTCCGAGGCGCTATCGTTTTGGAAGCGCATCCCTAGGTTGGGCCCGGAGAGTGACCCAACACCAGCCTCCCCCACCGCTCCTTCCACCTCCTGCGCAGGACGTCCTGGGAATAGCAGACTTAGTCCGCCGTACTCCCATGTTGGATAACCTGCACATCACTCACATTGCTCATGGTAGCATCTGCTATAAATTGACTGCAAAAACTGCATGCACAGAACTCCCTCTTCTCCGCCCCATCCCGTCTCGCGGCCAATGCTTGTTGTCAAATGTTCACTCCTGCAGTGTTTGGCTTGTGGGAGTGAGCAGCGTGCAGGGTGGAAGCATTCCTTTCCTCATGGGTCAAATTACATAACGCACTATGCTTTCTCTTTTGATTGTATCTTTCACCAACCCCTGACTTTCACCACCGGCCCATTTAATTGAAACGAACCTTCGCGGATGAGGTCTGTCTCCCTAATCCTTCTCTGAGGGAGCTCATAATCTCTCAATTACGAGGAAATCGGCTCACAGAAAGGCCCATTATGAAGAATAGGCTGCCCTTAACAAGGTTTATAAGAAGGAGTGATAGCGTGCCTCAGTTTTCCAAATGCGAGGGCTGATCCCAAGGAAAACACTGACCAGGTAATACAAAAACCACAGGGATTTACTAAAATGTTACATTTCTTTCAAAATTCCATCCTCGGTTACAGGGCAGCTATCGCCCAAGCTTTGTCTTTTCGGAAGGAGGGTGATTTATTGCTCATTCTGCAAAAGTCTGTCTGAGGGAAGAGCGGATTAATCAGCCCCTCTCTGCTTCTTAGAAAAATATCCCCCTTTCGTCTGAAGTTTTAAAATATAATGTTTATGAAGGTGACCGCAGCACAGACCCGGCGAGCAAGACAGCAATGCTTACTTTCAAACACTCTGCTCCTCAGTTGGGCTCTGCCGGAGGGACCTTCGCCCAAAACAACCAGACCCGGACACAGGTTTATCAAATAGCAGAAAAGGCCACCTTTATTTTAGATCAGGTAACTCCAAAATTCAGGCAATTGTGTTTATAATCTCAACAATTTAGTAAAACGTGCCAAAACCTTTAATATTTTCCTGCGTATAAAATATTAGCATATTCAGACCGAAACCCTCAATAGTATGTTATCACGTTCCTTCCAAACCTTGTGTTTCATTTCTCTTCATTTGTTACCTTTACTCCTTTCACCTTTCTTTTGCCCAAAATCCAAGGTGGGCAAGCCCGCTCCAGACTTACCCACCCCAATACAAGCGCTTCAACTTTTCTTAAGCCTGGGAGCTACCCATCTAAAAGTGGCAAACGACATGCATTCTAACATTTTTTATTTATTTATTTATTTTTATTTTTATGGGATGGTAGGGTGGGACTTACTAAAACAAAACACCTCCCGCCATCCAGCTGCCGCCTCACGACCTCCCTCGGCACGCACTGTGACGTTTCACAGCGCACGCCCCTGCCTCCTACCTACCTGTCCTATCCCTGCGCTCGGTCTGGTCCATTTGGCGAAAGACCCCAGGGGGAGACCGCTCGCGCTCTGCTCCCCCTGGGGCCCCCATTGGAGGAGGGGGGCGGGGTGGAGCCAGGGACGTGGTCTTCTGTATTCTGGGAGGTATCATGCAGCCCCATCCTGTTAATCCTTTCCAGAGGCGTCAGAAGCAGACCTACTGGCTGAGACCCCCTTGGTTACTCAGAGAGTCTGTTTCATTTTTGCAACATTTCTTCCGCCAGCCTGTTAATTTATAAATGCATGAAGACCAGGGGCAGGTAAGATTCTTCCTGTTTATTTTGTAAGCCATGGGCCAGACATTGGAGGAGGGGGAGGGGTAGAGCCGGCCATAGCATTAGAAACCAGAAAAATCTTACCTTCCCCTCTTGTCTTCATGCATTTATAAATTAACAGGCTGGCGGAAGAAATGTTGCAAAAATTGAAACTGACTCTCTGAGTAACCAAGTGTGTCTCAGCCAGCAGGTCTGCTTCTGACACCTCTTGAAACTTTTAAGCCAGCTCTAATCACTGTGCCTCCTTCAGAGCTCCCAACTTGCACAGTAATTATCTGCCGAGTGCAAGGAAGCATGAATCACCCATAAAGCATTGTCAGGGAAGCCGTTAACAAAAAGAAACATTCTTAGTGGAGTGCCAGGACAAAAAGTAACAACCAGCATTTGCAATGCAACAGGTCTCGCATTTACACCAGTTTCGGCTATTGGCATTGTTAACGACAATGCCTTTTAGTTAGGTTTTGTTTTTTTAAACATAAATAAAACGCATTGTCATTTACAATTTCCAATAGCTTAAATTTGTTTAAAAACATACTATCACAGGTGTATTTTGGTTTCTATAATAAGGGCATGTGTTATTTCATGGCCGCAAGTAGAGGCCCTGAAAACCCTGACATGTAATATACCAGGTAGACCTTATGTCTCCCTCACTGATGAGCAGACAGCAAAACACTCACACTGCCTTGTGAAACCTCTGAAAATTGCAATAATCCTCCTTTCCATGCGCCCCACAACTGTGAGGTTTAATCGCTTCAAAATCCTACAAGTTGTAAAAACAAGTACGGCCATAATTTTCAAAATAAGCAGAAGGAGGCCTTCAAAACAACGTGAACCTTTAACACTTCACAGCTAAACGGCCCTTGTGCTGCAGCCGGGAGGAGGCCGGGCCTGAGGAAACGCAGAGGCGTCCTGACGTGAATTTGTGTGTGTGTGGCTCTGTGTGTGTGTGTTGGGCTCTGTGTGGGTAGCTTTTTTTGTAGGTGGGTCTGTGTGAGGTTGGCTCTGTGTGTGTGGGGTGGCTCTCTGTGTGTGTGTGTGTGTGTGTGGGGGGGGGGTGGCTCTGTGTGTGTGTGTGGGTGGCTCTGTGTGTGTGTGTGGGTGGCTCTGTGTGTGTGTGTGGGTGGCTCTGTGTGTGTGTGTGTGTGGGTGGCTCTGTGTGTGTGTGTGTGTGGCTCTGTGTGTGTGGGTGGCTCTGTGTGTGTGTGTGTGGGTGGCTCTGTGTGTGTGTGTGGGTGGCTCTGTGTGTGTGTGGGTGGCTCTATGTGTGTGTGGGTGGCTCTGTGTGTGTGTGGGTGTCTGTGTGTGTGTGGGCGGCTCTGTGTGTGTGTGTGTGTGGGTGGCTCTGTGTGGGTGGCTTTGTGTGTGGGTGCAAATCCAATAGGCCTCGCATTTGCGAGAGATTAAGCTATTGGCATTGTAAATGACAATGCCATTTATTTATATGTTTTAGAAATAAAACATAAATAAAAATAATGTCATGAGCAATGCTAATAGCTCTAACTTTAACAATGCCGAGACCATTGCATTGTAAATGCTTGTTAGGTCTCCGCCTAGCGGAGGCTGCGCTTGCTCAGTTTCACTGGAGAGAACTGATGTTTTGCCGAGTAGGGCTTGAACCCGCCCCTCTTCTCCATTGGCTGGCTTCCTAAACGGAGGACAGCCATTGGAGGAGAGGGGTGTCACTCCGTTTAAGGACCGTCTTTTTGGGATTCGGGGGGGGGGGGGTGTTTTTTACTTTCTTTCTGTTTTCTTTCTCTCCTCTTCCCATTGGCTGGAATTTTACAATCCAGCCAATGGGAAGAGGAGAGAAAGAAAAACACGCCCCCGAATCCCAAAATGACCGTGCGTTTCTCCGAGGCATTTCTGCTTCGCCTCGGAGAAACATGGTGGTGTTTCCACCACCTCGGCTGGCAGCATGGTTAAAAGAAATGTAAGAAGCACGTTTCTTGTGACTGCAGGCACTCAACCTTCTGTGCTGCTGTACAGGATTTCCAATGCACATCGGTATACTTGTCAATCATGCTCACTTTACAGCCCTGCACCCAGTGCTTTAAATGGGGAAAAATAAGTGCAGGTACTCATCAAATTGAGCTAGGGGGCGGGGCAAAGGGCGGAGCTGAGGGCGGGCATAATTATATAAAGACACTACTGTAAGTATTTATTTATTTGTTGGTTAATTAAAATCATTACAAACAAGGATAGATAAAAGCAACCAACATAAACAAACATATACTATGCATAAAGTTATTATCATCTTAAAATGATCATCTAAAATTGCATTAATACAGTCAATTCCATAATAATATTAAACCGTTTACACAATGATTAAAATACAGGTATTAACTAAAGAACAATATATTAGCAGCAATCACTATTATAGCAGCATTTAACTAAAGTGACAGGTGTTAGCAGTAGGAAATACAAGTATAAATACATTTTTTGCTGTTTTCCATTTGCAAGCTATAGTAAAGTGCATAATTATAGTTAATTATACTAATAGACCCTTCAACTGGCATACATTTTGATTTAAACAATTCTTAAAATAAGTTTCTTTAATTATTTTGTACCACGATAAATGGTTATTTACTTGTTCTTCGTCTTTGAGTTTCTTCTCAGCAATAATAATGAACTTAACAAAGTGATAAATAAGTTTTATATTGGCCCCACTCAAACAGGTTATAATTGCTTGCCTGCATGTTCTAATTCCTAGTTCATTAAAAATTGCTTTTAGGATCAACTTCCGAGCTTCTGCCAAAGCTGGGCATAAGGTTACTATGTGTGTTAATGTTTCCTCCCTTTGACTACAAAGCTTGCAAATGCTCGATAACCATTGATTTTCCCATTTTGGTATACCATCCTTTGTCGGATATCTTCCCAGCCTTAAATACATAAATGTATTCTTAAGCCTAGGTTTTAAATGATAATACAAGTAAGATTGAGGTGACAGCCTACCGAAAGAGTTAGCAACTGTCCAGAAATGACTTCTTTTCCAGAAATGACTTATTTTCCTTAATTCCTCCTTGTCCGCTATAGTCGTTAATAATGCGGCCATTTGATTCATTTCTTTTTTTTAAACTATCCTGCTCCTCATTTCATCAGCCAAATTAGAGCAGTCAAAGTTACTTATGCATTCATTAAAATACAGCTACCAATTTTTTGAATATTCCCCTTCTGAGATTTCAAGCCAGCATAACTTTGCTAGTGATCCTTCCTCCGAACGGTTTAATGTTAAAAGAGACTTCAAGAATGTAGATTGACGCGCCAGAGATTGGATTTTCAAACCAAATTCCAGTCTTATGTTTGCTCGACTAATATATTTGGGGATTTTAAAAACAGTTTTATATATTCTAATTTCTATATCGTCGAGCACTTTAGCGTCTTTGCCCCTAAAGATAATTGAGCAATATTCCAAAGATGGCATTAATTTTGTTCGCCTCACCTTTATCAGATGGTTGTAGTTGGGGCATAATAGTTTGTCTCTTAATTTTCTAAAAGCAAATGCAAGTGAGCAAACCCCTAGCTTCAAGATTGTTAAAATGTTGTCTAAAAATCAGACCGTCGTCAAACGTGATTCCAAGGTATTTGTATAATTTCACATTTTCAATTACCATACCGTTAATATTCCACTCTTTAATCCTAGGCTTCCCTTTTCCCATAGTCATTATCTTTGTCTTTTTTATATTAATTGTCAGACCATTTTGTGTAACATAACCATTAAAAGAGTTAATTAACCTTTTTAATCCTATTTCTGTTTGGCTCATTAAAATCGTGTCATCTGCATATTGCATATATTTGATTTCCTGACCATGAATAAAAGGCGAATGCGAATTTATATTTTTAAAATGGGCTGGTAAATCAGCCATAAAAAGATTAAAAAGGCAAGGAGCCAAAACACACCCCTGTTTTAGTCCCACATTCGTAGCTAAACGTTGGGTCATATGTTTACCATCGCCTATTTTGATTTGCACCCAGGTGTTGGAGTATAACAGTTTAATCATTTTTAATAGAGACTCTGGAATACCCCAATTCCGTAGCTTCCTCCAAAGAATATTTTGTGGCACAGAATCGAAAGCGGCTTTTAAATCAATAAAACAAACATATAATCTTTGCTTCCTAGTTTTGGCTCTCTCACCTAATAACGTCAATAAAATCAAATTTGTATGGGTTGATTCGCCCCTTCTAAACCTAGTTTGAAATTTAGGAATCAGCTCCTCCTGTGAGGCCCAAGTCTCTAACTCATCCAACAAGCAACTAGCAAATATTTTTGCCTCTACATCAGTGAGTGTAATTAAACGGTAATTAGCCGGATTATCCTGCGGGCCACATTTGTAAATCGGCTGTATGATACTCCCGTGCCAGGATAACGGAAGAAAACCTGTTTTAAGAATTTCATTAAATAAAAGCATTAATAACTCCGGCCAATTACTCAATTCAGCCTTAAATATTGCATTCGGGATACCATTTGGACCGGTGTTCCGTTGGATTTGATCCTTTTTATCGCTTTTTTTACTTTGTTGTGCGACCAGGGTTCCATATCCACTCTACATTGAGGAGGAGAGATGCCACCCCACTCCCCCTATCTTTCACTTTATGCATGTCAACTAAACTATTATTACTATATTTATCTTTATCTAAATATTCTGTATCAATTTTTTCATTAAAAAAGCTCACCCAACTCACTTAATGAACATTATCACTGCTGCCTCTATTATTACCATTCTCAATGTCATTAATGATGCTCCAGAATAACCGAAGATCTTTGGATTTACATGCGTGATGGACTTTTGCCCAAATTGATTCATAATAGGCTTGTTTTGCTATCCATATTTCCTTCTTGTATCTGTTTTAACTCTCTAATTTTACATGATATATTGAGACGCGGTAGCCTGTTATTGTTCCTGTGAAGTAATCTTATTTCTTTATTAAGTTTTCTTTTTTGATATACTAAGTGGAAAGAATACCATACTGGTCTCCTGGGATTTAGTGCTATACCCTTTCAGGGCTCGTCTCTAGCAAATTTAGCTGCTATTTTATCACACAATTGTGACTAAAGCTCAAGCATAGACTGCCCTTCAGCATAAGCAGAATGCGTATCCTGAATTAAACAGCCAAGAACGCCCAAGATTTTATCCTCCGCTTTTCCATTCCATGTTAACCTTTTAAGATTAAAGGCCGTTGGAGCTTTTATCAAAGTCCTAGTTTCTGGCAGATACTCCATATCAATGTCAAGGAGAATGACTTGTGGATTGTGATCGCTTTCAATCCTTGGGACAATCTTGTAATTTTTTACTAAATTATATCATTTCTCAGACCTTATAGTATAGTCTATTACAGAGGAACATTCAGCTTTGATAAATGTAGGAATATTATCCGAATCATGCAAAATCTTTAGGTTGTATTTTTTAAACTCATATTCTGTCCATTGAGCTAACCGTTTTAAGTCAAGAGTCTGCCCATTAAAAGGAACAAAGTGCATATTAAAATCACCTGAAATAATAAATACTGAATCCAAATGCTCATAATATAAAGTTTTTACCATTCCCCATAGCAGGATTATTTGAGAGGATCTAACTTTCTTTTTACAACTTAAATACACATTTAATAAGATAATTGAGCGACTGGCTATTAGTTTAACACACTGGAGCCATTTTACATGGAGGTCAATTTCAAAGTGAGATGCTTTAAGATTTGTAGAAATATGTATAGAAAGACCACCACATGGGCGACCTGAGTTGGCTTCATGTGTTGCATTATTACAGTATTCAATATAGCCGATCAGGGGTTCATTAGACGTCGACCAGGTTTCCTGCAACAATATTATACTGGAAGCTTTCAGGAAATCCATTACCCCTTGGTCTTCAATTAGCGATTTTAAGCCATTGGTGTTCCAGGACAAAGAGCCAGAGGATTTGAACTGCATCAATCCTTCTTTTCAAGATTTTGCTTAGCTAATATTCCTGGGAGCCAACTCCAATCATCTTGTAACTCTGGGACTTTCTTCAATGCTTCACAGGTTCGCAAACCAGACTGGCTACTCCTTATCTTGATGCCGTATGCTATGTTTAATTCCTTAGATGCGCCTGATGCATTTTTTAAAACTCTAACCTGTTCTATTCTGTCTGTTTTTCTATCATCTCGTATTTGACTAGCCATACATATTTTATCATCATCACTTTTTTGCTTCATTATATCAAGGGGCTCGTTTGGAATTAACACCATTGGATAACAAGATGCTTGTGGTCGCCAAACTTTAATACCCCATTTCTCAAATACGCTAACATTCGCCATTATTTTGTCCGCAATGTCCCTGTTTAGCCAAGTTGTAATTGTTATCTCCTTATCGGAGTATTCATCTTCTTTCTTAAATTCCACTGCATCCAGATCCTTAGTTACCACATCTTTAAGATCTGTAATAACACTTAGTCATTTCAAGATATTACCACAGTTTAAAATATCGTGCGGGCCTCTAGATATATATTGGGGGCTGAAGGCTACTTTCCTCGTTTCGGGCGACAGGTTTAAATACTCAATATTCTCTTTCTCCATAATAACAGGGGGGCATGTATTTTCCATAACTGGCGACCCATCTCTTTCCTTCAGCAAGTTCCTTTCTTCGCCTTCCTTGATTAATCGCTCTTGTGTCCCTAAATGGGCCCCCTCAATGGTTCTATTATCACCTTGCTGGTCAGTGTGATTTGCTAGTATCTGATTAACAATGTTTTGAGCTCCTTGGTTGACCACTAGTTCATTACTTGATATCCGACTTAATTCAATCCCTAGTTCATTAATCAGGCTTGTTAAATGACTGTTAGACTTAGCTGTATTCTTAATTTGCCCAGATTGCAAATCATGGACTTCTCCCCTTACACTTATCATTTGATCAGATACTTTTTCCTTTATTATTATTGGTGCTTCCCCTATGGGGACAGAACCAGATGTGCCCTCTACCTCCCCTGGTTTTTTTGTACAACACTCCAATAATTGGTTTACATTTACAATTAGTCCTGATTTCTTATTGGGGTCAAAGATCGGAAAGTATGAATTTATTTCAGATCCCTTTACTTTCAATGAAATAGGATCTACACTCACTTTTTTACTAAGAGTTTGTAGTTCATATGCTTTTTTATTGTCAGTTTTCCTTAACCTTTTCCTGGCCCTTTTTGACAGATTTGTCAGTTTTGGTGAAACCCTTGTTTCTTTGCTTTGTTTCGAACATGCTTTTTCCAAATTACTTGAGTCATTGATTCCACCAGAGACATCACAGCTCCCCCCTTCTATTACCAAGCTATCTTCTAACGATCTAAATGAGGGACTTCAATGTGAGCTTGTGTATTGCTAACATCTTTTACAGATTGAGGTTTAACATCATCACTCAGTCTGCCTAAAATATTAGATGGTGCAGTCATTTCATCCCTACTTTGCCCATTTGTACCCGACAACGATTTTACTTCTTGCACCATGGAACTTACTACTGAAGGCAGATCCGAGATCTTATCAATCAAATGTGTACAGGTGCAGGTTATATATGAAATATCCTTATCTGCTTGAACTTTCATAATGAGATTGGTTAAATGCAAGAGTTTTGTTTTGTGTCAATACCCGCCACATGGGTTGCTAGAGTGTTTATTATATCCACCTGAACATCCAATTTGTCTGAGTGGAAATTTAGCGCATTAGTAATTGAGCCCATGGTATGTTTTAGACAATCCCATAAACCCTGCTCTGTGCTAACCTCACTCTTTTTTTGGTTGGCCTCAGCTTTAGATGATGACAGTATATTCTCTTTAAGGTCTGAGCTACATTGATCGTTTGTACTAATATTCTTCTCAGAGCTACCAATATCTTGATCGAACAATGATTTATTAATAGTGAGGCTATTAAAGCTATTCTCCATTACTATACTCGATTGATCCAGATTAATCAAGCTAACATAACCATCTTTAATTGAACAACTATTTGGGACAGGCTGTAAGTCCTCTGTAACTAGAATGGATTCGCTGGATCCATCTTTGAAGACTGGAATTCCAACATCAACTCCATCTCCAGCTCCTTGTACATACGTATTATCAAACACACGGTCATATTTATTTTCATTCAGTGCCTTCAGCGGAGACAAATCACACCCTACATCCAGCCCCTCAAAACCCATCTCTTGACTTGCAATGTGAGAATCATTAGCCAGCCGAGGCTCCACCTGCGCTGTAGAGTCACAGACGTGAATATGCGTCTGAGCTTGTAACCGCCCTGCTACAATTAAGGGATGGGGTGAGGGTGCGAGTGCGGGTGTCAGCGCTTTTTCTGTCACAACCTCTTCGACTAAAATCTTCCTGTCCTGCTTAACCGATACAACATCCACTTTTACAGGCAGCTTAGTTTGGGTCAGATCATTAGCAGGGCAACTTTCTTTTTCTGTCAAGTAATCATTTTGCCCTTAAACACTTATCAACAGTCTCAAATTGCCTGCATGTGCAAATTACCTCTGCACATGTGCGCATGGCATTTGAGACCATTAATAACCTGTCCCCTAATATGCCCCTTTCAACTGTGTAAGCCGCTCATTGCATTTAAAGGAACATGTTAGTTACAGTGGTTTCAGCACACACCAAAAAACATGATAAATGTATGAACATAAAGTGGTTATTTCCTCACAAAAAATTACATCAAGGCCAAACAATGTGTTATGCTTTAGTTTCTGCGTTTTTTTATATTTGCAGCTTCAGTTCTTATTTGTTTTATTTTGGTACAGCATTCATACATTCTTGCCTATGAGCATTCGCTCACACACAGGCCCAAGAACAAGCAGACATGCACACACAACACATTCCTCACATTTTCAGTTAAAATACCTTCATATTATATCCTTATGCTCTCTCTGTCGCTTCCGCTCTCTCACACAAAAGCAGATATTCAATGACACAAAAGGCTCACCACAGAATTAACCAGCATTGGCATAGCCAATAGGTCTCCCCTTTGGGACCTTATAAGTGTAACAGCTGATGTTGTTGCACCAAGGATATTGTGTTGCATAACTAAATACTTATGAGGTTCCAAAAGCGTGACCTATTGGCTATGCCAACACACAGACATCTCACTTCAAGCCCAAATCTGAAGATCCCAGAACCCAACTCAGCTCAGGAATGATCCCAGCCTTGGGTCCAACCTACCCCAGCCAAGTCTAGAGCTAATCTCCTTCAGTGAACCAGTCCTGCCCTCAGCTCACCTCTTTGCAAGTGCAACCCAACCCTGCCCTTTAATCTATCCTACCCTTGGCTCAGCCCTTTACTTCTCACAGCACAGCCAAGAGCCAGTCTGTCCCCTGCTCAGACGAGGGTGGAGTCCAGCTCAGGGCCTAACACAGGACCCAGCCCAGAACACAGCTGTGTCCAGAAGAACCCACTGCAGAACCCAACCTTCTCCATAAGAACACAGCCCAGAACACAACCCTGCTCAGAAGAACCCAGTCCAGAACCTAAGAACCCAGTCCAGACCCTAACCCTGCCTAGAAGAACTCAGTCCAGAACACAACACTGCCCAGAAGAACCCAGTGCAGAATCCAACCCTGCCCAGAAGAACCCAGTCCAGAACCCAAAAACCCAGTCCAGAACCTAACCCTGCCCAGAAGAACTCAGTCCAGAACCCAACACTGCCTGAAGAACAGAGTCCTGAACCCAATCTTATCTAGAAGAACCCAACCCAGAACACACACCTGTCCAGAAGAACCCAGCCCATAACCCAACCCTGCTCAGAAGAACTCAGTGCAGAAGCCAACCCTGCCCAGAAGAACCCAGTGCAGAACCTAACCCTGCCCAGAAGAACTCAGTCCAGAACCCAGCTCCCAGAACACAGCCCTGCCCAGAAGAACCCAGTGCGGAATCCAACCCTGCCCAGAAGATCCCAGTCCAGAACCCAAGAACCCAGTCCAGAACCTAACTCTGCCCAGAAGAACTCAGTCCAGAATTCAACTCTGCCCAGAGGAACCCAGTGCAGAATCCAACCCTGCCCAGAAGAACCCAGTCCAGAACCCAAGAACTCAGTCCAGAACCTAACCCTGCCCAGAAGAACTCAGTCCAGAACCCAACCCTGACCAGAAGAACCGAGCCCTGAACCCAACCCTATCTAGAAGAACCCAAACCAGAACACAATCCTGCCCAGAAGAACCCAGCCGATAACCCAACCCTGCCCAGAAGAACCCAGCACATAACCCAACCCTGCCCAGAAGAGCTCAGTGCAGATTCCAACCCTGTCCAGAAGAAGCCAGTGCAGAACCTAACCCGGCCCAGAAGCACTCAGTCCAGAACCCAACTCCCAGAACACAACCCTGCCCAGAAGAACCCAGTGCAGAATCCAACCCTGCCCAGAAGAACACAGTCCAGAACCCAAGAACCCAGTCCAGAGCCTAACTCTGCCCAGAGAACTTAGTCCAGACCACTCTGCACAGAAGAACCCAGTGCAGAATCCAACCCTGCCCAGTAGAACCCCGTCCAGAACCTAACCCTGCCCAGTAGAACCCCGTCCCGAACCCAACTCTGCCCAGAAGAACCCAGTGCAGAATCCAACCCTGCCCAGAAGAACTCCGTGCAGAACCCAACCCTATCCAGAATAACTCGGTGCAGAACCCAACCCTATCCAGAATAACTCAGTGCAGAACCCAACCCTATCCAGGAGAACCGAACCCTACCCAAAATGACCCAGCCCATAACCCTGCCTGGGCCAGAGACAGGAGCTGTTTGCGAGCCACTCCCTGTTCTTGTGAGGTGATGTGTGAGTAGTAAGTGTTGTCAGTCCGTCTTCGGTAAGTGTGTGGTAGGTGCGGATCTGTCCCAGTTGTGCTTTCTGTGAGTAAACTCCAGCATCAGCCTCCCACATGCAGCCATTTTATCACCAGTTTTCAGCGCGCCCATGTCTGAAGCTCACTCCAGTCCTGTTCTCTGTCCAACTGGGTGAGGGTTAATGATTCTAGCCCATTCACTGACCAGTTGATGAACCAGCACAAGCTCAGAGCCCACCTAAGTTTAGAGTTTAGTTTTTTAGGCCAGCTCAGAGCCTAGACGAGCACATAGTTCATCAATCTCTCCGGCTGGGCACAAAACGCAGCCCAGGCCTACCTGTCTTCACGCCTAAAACTAGAGACCACCCCCAGTCCCACAGAGACCCTAAATCATTGTCCAGTTCATCTTTGAAACCTGAAAAGATTTCAACTCCGACCCCACCCCAACCACAGCTCAATCTTGCTCGGATTTTCGGACAGCATGGATATTAATTACCAGGAGCAGACCATGGCGGTAAGCTGTGTATCAACAGGAACAGAGCCTTAAATATGTACGTCTTTAGCTCCTTCCACTTTCAAATAAAGAACCCACACAATTCCTTTACTATACAACAGTTTTCATGACTCTAGTCAATAATCAGGATTCGCCAGAACCCTAGTTTTATGTATTTATGCTTCGTGGTGTGCTGTATACAAACTTTAGCCTCATTATTTGTGAACATACCTCAAATTCATCCAGATCACAATTCTGTAAAAATGTTATTTTGATTATAATATACGGACTGCTGACTGGAACCATCCCTGACTAACACCACATAAACCACTATGGTTCCCATCCATAATGCTTCTGCAGATGCCGGTGAATATGCGTTTCTTTCAGGGCCGGACTGGGAAGTGAAAGCAGCCCTGGCAAATTTTGCGAGCCCAGCCCCGTACGGCGCGTAGCGAGCCGGCCCCCGTCCGGCGCGTAGCGAGCGAGTGTAGCGAGCGAGCCCTACGGCCACTAGGGGGTTTCTCCCCCCAAGAAATTTTTCAAAAACGACAGACCAAAATGGTGAATTTTACAGCATATTTTTCGTTACATATTCAAATTGTATCAACTTTCAAAGCGCAGTAAACAGTAGATGATAATTTTTTTCTTTATTTCGGTGGCTACCGGTAAATGGTAGAAACTAGACGGAGCCAGTAGAGACATCTCAATGGCGAAAAGTGAAGGAGCAGGAGACAGGTGAAGATCGAAGCCTGCACTACAGAAAAGGGAGAGAGACAGTGTCTCCCAACACCCCTCTCACCCGGTCAAGAGAGCATCAGTGCCGCCAGTTCCTACCTCCCACGGCTTTCTCCTTGCAGACTCTCAGCCAGTTGTCTGGACCTTGAGTGGCTGCAAAATTTCACACCTGTGATTTACAGTGCAGGGTCTGATCGGACCCTGTCGCTCACAGCGTGATACTGAGCGTGCCCCCGTGTCGCTCACAGCGTGATACTGAGGTTGCTCCCCTGCCACACTAACAAAATGTAATGAGCCACTGCTGAATGATTCAGCAGCGTCTCGGCACAGGGCTACGGTGACGCTTTGTCTAAGTGGTGTTCAGACAGCCTCATCCTCAGCAGCACATGTACCACTGAGCCTACCAGTCATGAGTACCGGTACGCTCCATGACAATGAAAAAACTGCCTGCACCACATACAGTCTGCTTTTCTGGTACTGCAAGACAAAGCATTAAGAAAGGAGCGAGGGAGGGGGAAGGAAGTGGGTGCGCACTGCCGGAAGTAGCAGAGGTGACGGGCACAGCCTGTATATAAATCTTGCATAAGGAAATGCCCGCCGCCTTCAGTTTTCCATTACGCATAATGTGTACGTTTTAACCTCCGCAGGAGCCTATCCTGGCTTTCTGGTGGCTTGCTTCATTTGACCAGAACCGGGCGGGATGCCATAAAAAAGCAAACGTGTGATTAACTCAAAGAAATTGCTCAATCCAACAGCATTACCCTACAGGGCCGGACTCTGAACCAAAACCGGCCCCCACCCGTGCGGCGCACCGGGGGATTGCCCGGTGCCCGCTACGGCCAGTCCGGGCCTGTTACCCTATGCCCAGAAGAAGCGGAGGTGAAAGGAGAAGCGAAAATAGAAATGTAGTTAAGGTCGTAAGCAGGGGTTCGAGTTCGAGTTTGCGGGTATTGTGGGAGGAGGTAGGGGAGGGGCGGCTGGAGTGAAGTCACACCTCCCACAGGATCATTTGTGGGTAAAAGATAATGTGCGCTGTAGAAAACATAAGCTATGGATTTTTTTGTGTGAACTGCTCCTCTGAGGCAGTGGCACCGCCTAACCCAAAATAATGGCCCCTCCCTACAGAATGTGAAGACGGCCCCCCAGTCTCTGGGATATTCTTTGGTGTTGGACTGAATGGGCCTCTCTGAAGGGCTGGTGGGCCCCATGAGGTTTGGGGGTTATGTACGCCACAGGGGCTGCAGTGGCCTGTGGTACTCCCCTGCTGTGTGGGGAAAGTAATGCTGGGGCATATTTACTCAAATATCGCGCAACGCAGGCAGCAAGCAGAGGTGCTGCATTGCCTGAATGGGAGGAAGCTGAACTGTGCCATATCTCCTGCGATGTCTCACTCTTCAGATCTCCCCCTCACTGGTGCACCAGAGGCTGGAGGAGCCGCGCAGCCATGAGCTGCCATATCTCCTAAGATGTCCCACTCTTCAGATCTCCCCCCTCACTGGTGCACCAGAGGCAGGAGGAGCCGCGCAGCCAGCAGCTGCCATATCTCCGAAGATGTCCCACTTGTCAGATCTCCCCCCTCACTGGTGCACCAGAGGCAGGAGGAGCAGCGCAGCCAGCAGCTGCCATATCTCCTAAGATGTCCCACTCTTCAGATCTCCCCCCCCTCATTGGTGCACCAGAGGCAGGAGGAGCAGCGCAGCCAGCAGCTGCCATATCTCCTAAGATGTCCCACTCTTCAGATCTCCCCCCTCACTGGTGCACCAGAGGCAGGAGGAGCAGCGCAGCCAGGAGCTGCCATATCTCCTAAGATGTCCCACTCTTCAGATCTCCCCCGTCGCTGAAGCACCGGAGGCAGGAGGAGCAGCGCAGCCAGGAGCTACCATATCACCTAAGATGTCCCACTTGTCAGATCCCCCCCCCCTCGCTGGTGCACCAGAGGCAGGAGGAGCAGCGCAGCCAGCAGCTGCCATATCTCCTAAGATGTCCCACTCTTCGATCACCCCCCCCCCCTCGCTGGTGCACCAGAGGCAGGAGGAGCAGCGCAGCCAGGAGCTGCCATATCTCCTAAGATGTCCCACTCTTCAGATCTCCCCCCCTCGCTGGTGCACCAGAGGCAGGAGGAGCAGTGCAGCCAGGAGCTGCCATATCTCCTAAGATATCCCACTCTTCAGATCCCCCCCCCCCTCGCTGGTGCACCAGAGGCAGGAGGAGCAGCGCAGCCAGCAGCTGCCATATCTCCTAAGATGTCCCACTCTTCGATCACCCCCCCCCCCTCGCTGGTGCACCAGAGGCAGGAGGAGCAGCGCAGCCAGGAGCTGCCATATCTCCTAAGATGTCCCACTTGTCAGATCTACCCCCTCGCTGGTGCACCAGAGGCAGGAGGAGCAGCGCAGCCAGCAGCTGCCATATCTCCTAAGATGTCCCACTCTTCAGATCTCCCCCCCGCCCCCCTCGCTGGTGCCCCAGAGGCAGGAGGAGCAGCGCAGCCAGGAGCTGCCATATCTTCTAAGATGTCCCACTCTTCAGACCCCCCCCCCTCGCTGGTGCACCAGAGGCAGGAGGAGCAGCGCAGCCAGGAGCTACCATATCACCTAAGATGTCCCACTCTTCAGATCTCCCCCCCTCGCTGGTGCACCAGAGGCAGGAGGAGCAGCGCAGCCAGGAGCTGCCATATCTCCTAAGATGTCCCACTCTTCAGACCCCCCCCCTCGCTGGTCCACCAGAGGCAGGAGGAGCAGCGCAGCCAGGAGCTGCCATATCTCCTCAGATGTCCCACTCTTCGATCACCCCCCCCCCCCCCTCGCTGGTGCACCAGAGGCAGGAGGAGCAGCGCAGCCAGGAGCTGCCATATCTCCTAAGATGTCCCACTCTTCAGACCCCCCCCCCCTCGCTGGTCCACCAGAGGCTGGAGGAACAGCGCAGCCAGGAGCTGCCATATCTCCTAAGATGTCCCACTCTTCAGACCCCCCCCCTCGCTGGTGCCCCAGAGGTAGGAGAAGCAGCGCAGCCAGGAGCTGCCATATCTCCTAAGATGTCCCCCTCTTCAGACCCCCCCCCCTCGCTGGTGCACCAGAGGCAGGAGGAGCAGCGCAGCCAGGAGCTACCATATCACCTAAGATGTCCCACTCTTCAGATCTCCCCCCCTCGCTGGTGCACCAGAGGCAGGAGGAGCAGCGCAGCCAGGAGCTGCCATATCTCCTAAGATGTCCCACTCTTCAGACCCCCCCCCCCTCGCTGGTCCACCAGAGGCAGGAGGAGCAGCGCAGCCAGGAGCTGCCATATCTCCTAAGATGTCCCACTCTTCGATCACCCCCCCCCCTCGCTGGTGCACCAGAGGCAGGAGGAGCAGCGCAGCCAGGAGCTGCCATATCTCCTAAGATGTCCCACTCTTCAGACCCCCCCCCCTCGCTGGTCCACCAGAGGCAGGAGGAACAGCGCAGCCAGGAGCTGCCATATCTCCTAAGATGTCCCACTCTTCAGACCCCCCCCCCTCGCTGGTGCCCCAGAGGTAGGAGAAGCAGCGCAGCCAGGAGCTGCCATATCTCCTAAGATGTCCCACTCTTCAGACCCCCCCCCCCTCGCTGGTGCACCAGAGGCAGGAGGAGCAGCGCAGCCAGGAGCTACCATATCACCTAAGATGTCCCACTCTTCAGATCTCCCCCCCTCGCTGGTGCACCAGAGGCAGGAGGAGCAGCGCAGCCAGGAGCTGCCATATCTTCTAAGATGTCCCACTCTTCAGACCCCCCCCCCTCGCTGGTCCACCAGAGGCAGGAGGAGCAGCGCAGCCAGGAGCTGCCATATCTCCTAAGATGTCCCACTCTTCGATCACCCCCCCCCCCTCGCTGGTGCACCAGAGGCAGGAGGAGCAGCGCAGCCAGCAGCTGCCATATCTCCTAAGATGTCCCACTTGTCAGATCTACCCCCTCGCTGGTGCACCAGAGGCAGGAGGAGCAGCGCAGCCAGGAGCTGCCATATCTCCTAAGATGTCCCACTCTTCAGATCTCCCCTCTTGCTGGAGCACCAGAGGCAGGAGGAGCAGCACAGCCAGGAGCTGCCATATCTCCTAAGATGTCCCACTCTTCAGATCCCCCTCCTCGCTGGTGCACCAGAGGCAGGAGCAGCGCAGCCAGGAGCTGCCATATCTCCTAAGATGTCCCACTCTTCAGACCCCCCCCCCCCTCGCTGGTGCCCCAGAGGTAGGAGGAGCAGCGCAGCCAGGAGCTGCCATATCTCCTAAGATGTCCCACTCTTCAAACCCCCCACCCCCCCCTGCCTCGCTGGTCCACCAGAGGCAGGAGGAGCAGCGCAGCCAGTAGCTGGCGGAGGAGATTGTGGCTGCTCGATGGACGGGCACTGAGTAGCAGAGCGCAGGGGGTGGGAGCCTGGGGCAGAGGAGGGAGTGACTGTCACCCGGGCTTCAGGAGGAGGCAGCCTCGATAAAGAGAGCAGCCGCAAGAGCAGCAGGGCTCCGGGGACAAGGGAACCGACCCCTCACCCCGACCCTCCTGCCTGACCGTCCCCAACTACCACTCAGTATGTTTGCATCCTTGTTAATGAGTCGACCTCCTCGTCCTCACCCCAATGTGTATGCCCTTTAACCTCCCACTCTTTTCTGCATACCCTTCCCGCAGAGCCCTCTCTCCCATCTCTTATGTCACCACTACCCATGATGGGTACACCGCCCCTCTTGTCTGTAGCTCTGCCACCCTCGCCACTGCCTGCATGCCCCTTCCGATGGGCCCGTCCTCCCCATCTCGCTTGCCTGCATTCCCTCTTCACATGGATGTCTGACCATGTTACCCTGTTCGAATACTCTCTCCGCCCATGTCTCATCCATGTGCCCTTCTCTCACAGCTGATTACTGCGTGGCATCAATACCCGCCTCCCAAGGGTCTCTGGGCTTTCTCTTTCAATCACCCTTTAGTACCCACCAACACCCCTCTGAGTGGATACCGAGGTCTGTGTTGGAGGGTCGCTGCTATGTCTCGCCCTGTTATTCTTTCCACTGCCTGCACGCCTCAGTAGCGTATGACCCCTCTCAACACTGTCTACGCCCTCTCTCCCCGTGGGTGTCTGACCCCGCACCACTCTGTGCATGCCCTCTCCCATAGGTGTCTGACCCCTCACCACTCTGTGCATGCACTCTCCCTGTGGGTGTCTGACCCCTCACCACTCTGTGCATGCACTCTCCCTGTAGGTGTCTGACCCCTCACCATTCTGTGCATGCACTCTCCCTGTGGGTGTCTGACCCCTCACCATTCTGTGCATGCACTCTCCCTGTGGGTGTCTGACCCTCACCACTCTGTGCATGCCCTCTCCCCTTAGGTGTCTGACCCTGCACCACTCTGTGCATGCTCTCTCCCCGGAGGTGTCTGACCCCTCACCACTCTGTGCATGCTCTCTCCCCGGAGGTGTCTGACCCCTCACCACTCTGTGCATGCACTCTCCCTGTAGGTGTCTGACCCCGCACCACTCTGTGCATGCTCTCTCCCCGTAGGTGTCTGACCCCTCACCACTCAGTGGATGCACTCTCCCTGTGGGTGTCTGACCCACACTCTGTGCATGCTCTCTCCCTGTAGGTGGCTGACCCCTCACCACTCTGTGCATGGTCTTCCTCACGTGGACGTCTCACATGCTACCTATTTGTATTTCCTTCTTCCTGTCAATGCCTGACCCTTCCCCACGGCCTGCGTGCCCTATCGTCGTGGAAGTCTGACCTCTCACTACGCTCTACATGCCCCATATCTGTGGATGTCTGATGCAGGTCTCTACCCCCGCCTCTCTGGATAAGTTATCCTCGAGGTTCTCCGACGCTCCACACCCTTCACTTCCCCGGCCACTGCTTGTGCTCTCGTCAGTCACTCTCTGCCGGCCTGTGTATGCCATTCTTGTTTGCATGCCTCTGCTCTTTGGTAGCCTCACTGGACCCCTCTATGCCCGAGCTTCTATTCCTATAAATGTCAGGGTCTCTCTATCTCACTACCTCACAACCTCACTCTCCCTCACTACCTCACTCTCTCTCCCTCACTACCTCACTCTCCCTCACTACCTCACTCTCCCTCACTAGCTCACTCTCTCTCTCTTACTACCTCACAACCTCACTCTCCCTCACTACCTCACTCTCTCTTTATCTTGTTCGGCCTACCTCACTCTCTCTATCTCACTAACTCTCTCTCTCTCTCACTACCTCACTCTCTCTCTCTCACTACCTCTCTCTCTCACTACCTCTCTCTCTCTCTCTCTCTCTCTCACTACCTCTCTCTCTCTCTCTCTCACTACCTCTCTCTCTCTCTCACTACCTCACTCTCTCTATCACTACCTCACTCTCTCTATCACTACCTCACTCTCTCTACCTCACTACCTCACTATCTCTCACTACCTCTCTCACTACCTCACTATCTCTCACTACCTCACTCTCTATCACTACCTCACTCTCTATCACTACCTCACTCTCTCTCACTACCTCTCTCTCTCTATCACTACCTCACTCTCTCTATCACTACCTCACTCTCTCTATCACTACCTCACTCTCTCTTTCACTACCTCACTCTCTCTATCACTACCTCACTCTCTCTACCTCACTACCACACTTTCTCTCTCTAACTACCTCACTCTCTCTCTCTCTAACTACCTCACTCTCTCTCTCTAACTACCTCACTCTCTCTCACTACCTCTCTCACTACCTCTCTCTCTCACTACCTCACACTCTCTATCTCTCACAGTCTCTCTCTCAGTCTCTCACACTCTCTCAGTCTCTCACACTCTCTCGCTCTCGCACTCTCTCGCACTCTCTCGCACTCTCTCGCACTCTCTTGCACTCTCTTGCACTCTCTTGCACTCTCTTGCACTCTCTTGCACTCTCTTGCACTCTCTTGCACTCTCTCGCACTCTCTCGCACTCTCTTGCACTCTCTCGCACTCTCTCGCACACTCTCGCACACTCTCGCACACTCTTGCACACTCTTGCACACTCTTGCACACTCTTGCACACTCTTGCACACTCTTGCACACTCTTGCACACTCTTGCACACTCTTGCACGCTCTTGCATGCTCTCGCTCTCTCACTCTCTCTCACACTCTCTCACACTCTCTCACACTCTCTCACACTCTCTCACACTCTCTCACACTCTCTTACACTCTCTTACACTCTCTTACACTCTCTTTCACTCTTTCACTCTTTCACTCTTTCACTCTTTCACTCTTTCACTCTCTTTCACTCTTTCACTCTCTTTCACTCTCTCACACTCTCTCTCTTACACTCTCTCTCTTACACTCTCTCTCTTACACTCTCTCTCTTACACTCTCTCTCTTACACTCTCTCTCTCACACTCTCTCTCTCACACTCTTACACACACTCTCTTACACACACTCTCTTACACACTCTGTTGGACAGGCCTCGTGGAAGGCCCGCTCCCTCCCCGCATGATAGGGCCCGGACACCGGCTCTCCCTGTATCCTCAGAAAGAATCATCCCGGCAACCCACCGAGGCAACCCGCAACCCGTCCCCAACGGGGCGACTTCTCCCGCACACCCCGTTATCGGCTGGCCCGGGCCTCCATCAGCAACATTGCCCCGGCCCAGCCGCCATCTTGGGCACTGCACCACAAGGCGGCGTGACCGCCGCTCAACCCCAACCCTGGGCCTGGCCAGGCCCCGACATTGAGGCACCACCATCCACCCAGGAGGTGAAGAGACCACTTGGCAGGTCAATGGGAGAAAGGAGTGTCGATGGCTCTCCCCCGCCAGGTGCCGATCGCCCCCAGCCTCCCCGGGCGCTGGCTCCACCCCCCTGCTGGGTGTCTGGACTCCCTCATCCCGGACCTCCCGACCTCCAAGCGCGAGGGTCCGGACATCAAAGGAGGCCAGACCTATAACTGGGGCAGCTCCAGAGCAGGAAGGCAGTTGTATCCTGGAGTCGAGAGACACCTTGAAGAACTCATCCCTGATGGACTGCTGGCGCTGCCGCAGCCCTGCCTTGTGAAACTACCTCTGAAGCCTGCTGGCGCTGCCTGCGGCCCTCTGCAACGTGAATCCTCGTCCAAGCCTGCTGGCGTTGCCGCGGCCCTCCTTCGAGAACTATCATCCAAGCCTGCTGGCGCTGCCGCGGCCCTCCTTCGAGAACTATCATCCAAGCCTGCTGGCGCTGCCGCAGCCCTCCTTCGAGAATCACCATCCAAGCCTGCCGGCGCTGCCGCGGCCCTCCTTCGAGAACTATCATCCAAGCCGGCTGGCGCTGCCGCGGCCCGACCTTGCAGACCCCTAAGCTCGAGGATTGTGAGCTTCCCTCTTGCCACACCTGTTCCGGACCGGTACCAAGACTGTCCCGCTACCCCTTTCCCTACAGAGACTAGAATTGAGAGGACCCTCGTGTCCAGCCCTCACTGTATCGCTGATAACCGTGCTTCAAGAACCGTATATAAAGTGTGTTGACCTCATCCTCGTGTGGTGTCCATCTGTGGGGGGGAAGTTACTTGTCTGTACGATCGCTGGAGACGGTCCTCACCGGAGGCCTCTCCCCCTGTCCTCGGCCGACCCTCCGGGTCCCCGTCTAACACTCTCTCTTACACACTCTCTCTTATACACTCTCTCTTACACACTCTCTCTTACACACTCTCTCTTACACACTCTCTCTTACACACTCTCTCTTACACACTCTCTCTTACACACTCTCTCTTACACACTCACTCTTACACACTCTCTCTTACACACTCTCTCTTACACTCTCTCTCTTACACTCTCTCTTTCACACACTCTCTCTCACACGCTCTATCTCTCACACTCTATCTCTCACACTCTCTCACACTCACACTCTCACTCTCTCTCACACTCTCTCTCACACTCTCTCTCACACTCTCTCTCACACTCTCTCACACTCTCTCTCACACTCTCTCTCACACTCTCTCACACTCTCTCTCACACTCTCTCACACTCTCTCTCAAACTCTCTCTCACACACTCTCTCACACACTCTCTCACACACTCTCACACACTCTCTCACACTCTCATTTACACTCTCTCTCTTACACACTTTATATCACTCTCTCTCACTCTCTCTTACTACCTCACTCTCTCTCACCACCTCACCTCACAATCTTTCTCTCCCTCACTACCTCACTCTCTCACTACCTCACTCACTCTCTATCTACCTCACTCTCACTCTCTCTCCCACTACCTCACAACCTCACTCTCCCTCACTACCTCACTCACTCTCTCTCACTACCTCACTCTCTCACTACCTCACTCTCTCACTACCTCACTCTCACTACCTCACTCTCTCACTACCTCACTACCTCACTCTCTCTCACTACCTCACTCTTTCTCACTACCTCACTCTCTCCATCTCACTACCTCTCTCTCACTATCTCACTACCTCACTACCTCTCTATCTCAATACCTCACTACCTCACCATCTCTCTACCTCACTCTCTCTCTCTCTCTCTCTCTCTCTCTCTCTCTCTCTCTCTCTCTCTCTCTCTCTCTCTCTCTCTCACTACCTCCCTCTCACTCTCTCTCACTACCTTACAACCTCACTCTCTCTCTCTCTCTCACTACCTCACAACCTCACTTTACCTCACTCTCTCTCACTACCTCACTCTCTCTCACTACCTCACTCTCCATCTACCTCACTCTTACTTTCTCACTACCTCACAACCTCACTCTCCCTCACTACCTCTCTCTATCTCACTACCTTACTCTCTCTCTCACACACTCACACTCTCTCTCTCTCACACACTCTCTCTCTCACACACTCTCTCTCTCACACTCTCTCTCTCACACACTCTCTCTCTCACACACACACTCTCTCACACACACACACACACTCTCTCACACACACTCTCTCACACACACACTCTCTCACACACACTCTCTCACACACACTCTCTCACACACACTCTCTCACACACACTCTCTCACACTCTCTCACACACTCATTTACACACTCTCTCTTACACACTTTCGATCACGCTCTCTCTCACTCTCTCTCTCAATCTCTCACTACCTCACTCTATCTCACTACCTCACAACTCACTCTCTCTCTATTTCATTACCTCACAATCTTACTCTCCCTCACTACCTCTCTCTCTCTCACTACCTCACTCTATGTATCTCACTCTCTCTCACTACCTCACAACCTCACTCTCCCTCACTACCTCACTCTCTCTCTATCTCAGTACCTCACTCTCTCTATCTCACTAGCTCACTCTCTCTCACTACCTCACAACCTCACTCTCCCTTACTACCTCACTCTCTCTCTCTCACTACCTCACTCTCTCTCTCACTACTGTAGTGTAGTTCCTATATTCCCAATAGGCTCTGCGCATTGGGATAATATATTCAGCAGTGTAGACGTAGGACTGAGGTCGACTAGGTCTCTACTGACTATATTAGACTTAAGGTTTGCCAGCTAGCTCAGAGGTCACTAGAAACTTTCTCGAATAAACGAGGAGGAGTTTAACCTCCCTGGATAGACAAGAAGGGATTAGCTTCTGACAACCATAAAACATGACAACTTTGCTCCCTCAGAATAAGAGTGTATCTCTAGAGTCGTGTGAAAAGAATAGACAGTTATTTCACTCAGTCAATCGTGCGTACTTAGTTTCAACAGAGTGCAGAGAAAAGAGAGACGGGCGTTTTCTTCTTTTTTTTTTCTTCTTTTTTTTAAATATTTTTATTTTTCATCAACATCAGAATTACAAATTCATAAGACATTGCCAGAGAAACAAAAAAAATTTACTTACAATTTAGAAAGCATTATCATCCGGTTCAAAACAGTCTTAATTGCGTTAAACTTTCCCCCCATTTCATCTTAAATCTCTCCCAGCCTCCTTTTCCATTCAATTATTGGGGCCCATATCCTCCGTCCAGCCTCTTTTTTTTTTTCCCTCCCTCTTTTTTCATATAGGGCCATTTCTTAAATATATATGGCCAGTACACAAGAGATCCATTGCTGTAATGTTGGGGGGTTAGGATCCTTCCAGAGTGTGGCTATGCATAGTCTACTGAGGGTCATAGCTAAATACAGAAACTCATGGTGAAGAACATCTACACCCTCCCTCACTACACCCAAAATCATAACTTCATCAGTCAAGGTTAAATGAATCCCCAGTGAATCGGCGAAAAATTGTTTCAAAGATTTTTTATATACATCTAGAGAGGGGCATGATGCAAACATATGAATTGTATCTGCTTGCGTGGATTGGCATCTGACAGATGCCGCCGCTATTTCCCCCCCACTGCGCTATTTTATGAGGAGTGTAGTAAAGTTCAAACATAGTCTTATATTGTTGAGATTGTAAATTTGCCACTCTTAGGACCGAATTTGACAGTTTTAATGACTTCTCTGCCTCATTTCCCGTTAGACCTAGTTTGACTCTCCACTTCTCATACATTCTACCACAATCATCCTCTTTATATTTACAAATTTCTTCGTATAGTTGCGAGATAGAGGATCCCCCTTCATCCCTTACACATTCCAACAATTCGAGTCTTTGAAAGTTCATATCTCCCCCCTGTTTCTTTAACAGAACAGACCTCACTTGTAGGTACTTAAAAAAGTCTCTACGCCCTAAATTATATAAGCGTTATGCCTGCTCAAAAGAGATCAGACGTGTTGCCCCTATAAGGTCCCCGATAGTTTTAATCCCTAATGCATCCCAACCCCTCATAACTGGGTCATGAAATACCCCCGGCAGCGATGGGTTCCCATAGAGAGGGGTATAATAGTTCATTCTCCCTAGTTTTAATTTTCTCCTTATCCCAGACCAGACTAACCTTGCAGCCACCAAAGTCTTGAACCTTACTTTTTTGTGATAACTCCCCTCCTCATATGTAAGTAACCATTGATTAGAGTTTTTCACTACGAGTTCATATACGTCTGGGACACCATCTCTACCTCTCCATCTGTTTATAACACTCCCCCCCCCCAGTATACCTCTGATGTATTGCAGGACCGTTGCCCAATAATATGCCTTAAAGTCCGGTAACGCCAGCCCACCTCTCTCTCTTGTGAGTGACAAAAAGTTTTGACTGCGGCGTGTTTTGCCCTTAGCCCAAATGAACCTATTTGTCACCTTCTCTAACTCCCTGAACCAGCTATTGTTAAAGATTAGCGGTATGGTCCAATATAAGTAAAGCACCTTTGGCATAAACACCATTTTAATAACATTGCAACGACCAATTGTTGTTGGGTGTAGGTTGTTCAGTTTGTCAAAATCAATAAAAGGTGTAATTTATTGAGCAGTCTTCCTTCTCATGCAAGAGAAATGAATTGCCATAATTGCAATACTTAATATAAAGTAAAGTGCGTACAGTATAAGGAGTATTATGAAATAATACTGTAAAAGCATTGATATGGTTTCTTAGCCATAAGATACTTTAAAATGGATAAAATATAAACATACATATATACATTGACTAACGTACTCAACTGGTGCTTCTAAAATACGCCTACCCCGGTGTACCTGACCTAAGCCTAATACGTGGGAAGGAGTAAGTAAGTAGCAGTTTAGGTTAAGTTGGTCTTGCCAAGAATCTGACCCAAGAATTCTCTTTAAGGGTTTAGTCAGCTCTGTACCTGGGTAATAGAATGCAGGAGGTCTGGTATCTCTCTTTCAGGACTCGATATCCCAGCAGCCCGCGAAGGCGGCTGAGAACACCGGAGCTGGATTTCTCGGCAGGAGAAAAGACAGCGTCTCTCTCAGTGCGTCAAAAGGGAGGGGTGGCGTCCGTGGGCTCTCGCATCAGCGGGGCTCTCGGGCAAGTAGATAGCCGCTCTGCTCCAAAACCACCACCGTGTGTTTGCTTAAGGCAACGTTGGTATATTTATACCTGAAAGGTGCCGGGTTTGACTTAAGGTTGGACATAAGACGTCAATAAAGATGTCACTAAGAAATGGCCGTTCTTACAGTGCTCGCAGGAGTTCTATGACAAATCAAAACAAAAGCCATTGGGATTTCCCAGGTTGCTGGAGGTTTGGTTTGTTTAGAAAACTCGTTGTGCTTACTAGGAGTCCGGGGAAGTAGCCTTGCTTAATGTACTGCATGGGCTACAATTAGATATGGATATGATTCTTATGACATTATAGGGATATTATTGATTATAACCGTACAAAGGCATAAAATAGGAATATCGATTTAGGTTCCTAGATAAAAACACAATACTACCTCACTCTCTCTCTCACTACCTCACTCTCTCTACCGTACTACCTCACTCTCTCTCACTACCTCACTCTCTCACTATCTCACTACCTCTCGATCTCAATACCTCACTACCTCACTATCTCTCTCTCTCTCTCTCTCTCTCTCTCTCTCTCTCTCTCACTACCTCACTACCTCACACACTCTCACTACCTCACTCTCTCTCAATACCTCTCTATCTCTCTCTCTCTCTCTCTCTCACTACCTCACTCTCTCTCTCACTACCTCACTCTCTCTCTCTCTCCCTCACTCTCCCTCTATCTCATTACCTCACAACCTCACTCTCTCTCACTACCTCACAACCTCACTTTCCCTCACTCTCTCTCAATACTTCAGTCTCTGTCTCTCACTACCTCACTCTCTATCTACCTCACTCTCTCACTACCTCACTCTCCCTCACTACCTCTCTCTATCTCACTACCTCACTCTCTCTCTATCTCACTACCTCACTCTCTCTCTATCTCACTACCTCACTATCTATCACTACCTTACTCTCACTCTCTCTCACACACACTCTCTCTCACACACACTCTCTCTCACACACACTCTCTCTCACACACTCTCTCTCACACACTCTCTCTCACACACTCTCTCTCACACTCTCTCTCACACCCTCTCTCACACACACTCTCTCACACCCTCTCTCACACCCTCTCTCACACCCTCTCTCACACCCTCTCTCACACCCTCTCTCTCTCACACTCCCTCTCACACTCTCTCTCACACACTCTCTCTCACACTCTCTCTCACACTCTCTCTCACACTCTCTCTCACACTCTCTCTCACACTCTCTCTCACACTCTCTCTCACACTCTCTCTCACACTCTCTCACACACTCTCTCTCACACTCTCTCTCACACTCTCTCTCACACCCTCTCTCTCACACCCTCTCTCTCACACCCTCTCTCACACACTCTCTTACACTATCACACCCTCTCTCTCACACCCTCTCTCTCACACTCTCTCTCTCACACTCTCTCTCTCACACTCTCTCTCTCACACTCTCTCTCTCTGACACTCTCTGACACTCTCTCTGACACTCTCTCTGACACTCTCTCTGACACTCTCTCTCTGACACTCTCTCTCTGACACTCTCTCTCTGACACTCTCTCTCTGACACTCTCTCTCTGACACTCTCTCTCTGACACTCTCTGACACTCTCTCTCTGACACTCTCTGACACTCTCTCTCTGACACTCTCTCTCTGACACTCTCTCTCTGACACTCTCTCTCTGACACTCTCTCTCTGACACTCTCTCTCTGACACTCTCTCTCTGACACACTCTCACACACTTTCTCTCACACGCTCTCTCTCGACCGCTCTGTCTTGCGCACTCTGTCTCACGCGCTCGCGCTCTGTCTCGCGCGCACGCTCTGTCTCGCGCGCGCGCTCTGTCTCGCGCACGCGCTCTGTCTCACGCGCTCTGTCTCACGCGCTCTGTCTCACGCGCTCTGTCTCACGCGCTCTGTCTCACGCGCTCTGTCTCACGCGCTCTGTCTCACGCGCTCTGTCTCACGCGCTCTGTCTCACGCGCTCTGTCTCACGCGCTCTGTCTCACGCGCTCTGTCTCACGCGCTCTGTCTCACGCGCTCTGTCTCACGCGCTCTGTCTCACGCGCTCTGTCTCACGCGCTCTGTCTCACGCGCTCTGTCTCACGCGCTCTGTCTCACGCGCTCTGTCTCACGCGCTCTGTCTCACACGCTCTGTCTTGCACACACGCTCTGTCTTGCACACACTGTTCTCTTCTCCCGTGCTGATCTGCTGTTCTCTTTCACCTCACCTCCTTCTCTAACTCCCTGTTCTCTTCTCCTCTACGGATCTGCTGTTTTCTTACACAGCCTCCTTCTGCAACTCCCTGCTCTCTTCTCCTGTGCTGATCTGCGATTCTATTCCACCCCGCCTCCTTCTTTAACTCCCTGTTCTCTTCTCCTCTACGGATCTGCTGTTTTCTTACACAGCCTCCTTCTGCAACTCCCTGCTCTCTTCTCCTGTGCTGATCTGCGATTCTATTCCACCCCGCCTCCTTCTTTAACTCCCTGTTCTCTTCTCCTGTGCCGATCTGCGATTCTATTCCACCCCGCCTCCTTCTTTAACTCCCTGTTCTCTTCTCCTGTGCCGATCTGCTGTTCTCTTCCACCCGCATCCTTCTTTAACTCCATGTTCTCTTGTCCTGTGCTGATCTGCTCCTCTCTTCCACCCACCTCCTTATTTAACTCCATGTTCTCTTCTCCTGTGCTGGTCTGCTGCTCTTATTGTGTTTTTATCTAGGAACCTATATCGATATTCCTATTTTATGCCTTTATCCGGGTATAATCGATATAATACTACTTCCCCGGACTCCTAGAAAGCACAACGAGTTCTCTAAACGCACCAAACCTCCAGCAACCTGGGAAATCCCCGTTTGCTTTTGTTTTGATTTGTAATAACTCCTGCGAGCACTGTAAGAACGGCCAGTTCTTGGTGACATCTTTATTGACGTCTTATGTCCACCCTTACGTCAAATCCGGCACCTTCCAGGTATAAATATACCAACGTTGCCTTAAGCAAACACACGGTGGTGGTTTTGGAGCAGAGCAGTTATCTACTTGCCCGAGAGCCCAGCTGATGCGAGAGCCCACGGACGCTGCCCCTCCTCTTTGACGCGCTGAGAAAGACGCTGTCTTTTTCTCCAGCCGAGAAAATCCAGCTCCGGCGTTTACAGCCTACCCTCGGGGGTTGCTGGGATATCGAGTCCTGACAAAGAGATACCAGACCTCCTGCTTTCTAATACCAAGGTACGGAGCTGACTAAACCCTTAAAGAGAATTCTTGATTCATATTCTTGGCAAAACAAACTTAACTTAAACTGCTACTTCCTTACTCCTTCCCACGTATTAGGCTTAGGTCAGGTACACCAGTTGAGTACATTAGTCAATGTATATATTTATGTATAGATTTTATCCATTTTAAGTATCTTATGGCTAAGAAACCATATCAATGCTTTTACAGTATTATTTTATACAGTGGCGGTTTCTTGTACAGGGCGTCGGGGCTCCGCCCCCTTTACTTTTATCTCTATAACATTCTACACGAAAACAGCATTTGCTGGTTCACATTCTCACCAAAAAAACGCAGTTTGCTGTTTGTTTATTCGAAAATGCAGGCTGCTGCACTCACCTAAATTCGCTCGTATGCCAATGCATCTTTGTTTTCTCAGTTGGGGGCGGCTATAAGTAATGTTGAGTGACGTTGGGCAAACTGTTTGCCGGGCTGAAGAGCTCACCGACCTGAGGTCTGTGAGGTCATCAGCTCGGCAAACACATAGCCCAAAGCCTCAGTCTCCACCCCCTGAGGACGTAGGGGTAAAGATAGCCCCGGGCGCTTCAGGCTTAAGCCCTGTAGTGCCCGGGGCTTCACGTCAATCAGGAGTGAAGTGCATGGCTACCCCACCCATTTCCAACTCGTCACAGGGGGGTTGGTCCCACCCTGTGACGAGTTGGCAAGGGGTGGGGTAAAGGATCCAGGCAGGCGGGAAGTGTAGATTTGATTTTGCGCAGTGTGTCCTGTCCACAGGATTCCTGAAGACACACTGCGCAGACTCGAGTTTTCTGTTTCCGGTGCAATTGTAGGTGCATCACACGTGTGCTGCACTGCAAAGTAATGGATTGTTTGGCAGCCAGCAGCAGACCCCTGGTCCCGGTGGCGGCCTGGAGGCAAGGTTGTGTGCAGGTCTTCCCTGCAGTTGTCTGGGACTCGTGGCTGCCTCACTGCTTGCAGAGTCCAGATGGTGCACCCTGTCTCACGAGGTGACGGATTTGTATGTTATGGCTCCATCTGACTGTCCCTGAAACCGATTAGATCATTAAGTGCTTTTGTATTTTACTAAACCGTTTTAATTAGCAACTGTGTGCGCATTTTACCCATAGTTGCACAACTGATGTAGTTGTTGTACTGCTATCTGCCGATGTGCACATTTTAATTTAAAACCTGACACCCTTTAATTGTAAAGTGACGTAGTTTGCCACATTTTGTTTCTTGGTGCTTTACCGACTGCCTGTGTGTTTATCTCACCAGGCTCGTTTTTTGTTGGTTGCATCTTTGTGTTTGGGGTTTTTGAGGGGCAGTCAGAGCGGCGAGAGAGAGCGTAGGGCAGGGACAGAGGAGCAGGGCAGACACAGAGGGGCAGTCAGAGGACAGGCAGAGCGGGGAGAGTAGAAGGGCTGAGAAAGAGTCAGAAACAGAACCACAGGTAGAGTGGGTAGAGTAAGAGGGGGGCGAGCCTGGGAGGCAGGGAGAACAGTGGGGCAGAGTAGCAGGAGGAGGTAGAGGGGCAGTCAGGCCAGAGACAGAGCTCTGAGTGTAAGAGGGCAGAGACAGAGGGGCAGTCAGAGCGGCGAGAGAAAGAGCGTGGGGCAGGCAGGGAGAGAGGAGCAGGGCAGAGACAGAAGGGCAGTCAGAGGACAAACAGCGCAGGGAGGGTAGGAGGGCAGAGAAACAGGCAGTAAGAGAACCGCAGGTAGAGTGGGTAGAGTAAGAGGGGGGAGAGCCTGGGAGGCAGGGAGAACAGTGGGGCAGAGTAGCAGGAGGAGGGAGAGGGGCAGTCAGGACAGAGACAGAGCTCTGAGTGTAAGAGGGCAGAGACAGTGGGGCAGTCAGAGCGGCCAGAGACAGAGCTCTGAGTGTAAGAGGGCAGAGACAGAGGGGCAGTCAGAGCGGCGAGAGAAAGAGCGTGGGGCAGGCAGGGAGAGAGGAGCAGGGCAGAGACAGAAGGGCAGTCAGAGGACAAACAGCGCAGGGAGGGTAGGAGGGCAGAGAAACAGGCAGTAAGAGAACCGCAGGTAGAGTGGGTAGAGTAAGAGGAGGGAGAGCCTGGGAGGCAGGGAGAACAGTGGGGCAGAGTAGCAGGAGGAGGGAGAGGGGCAGTCAGGACAGAGATAGAGCTCTGAGTGTAAGAGGGCAGAGACAGAGGGGCAGTTAGAGCGGCGAGAGAAAGAGTGTAGGGCAGGGACAGAGGAGTAGGGCAGGGACAGAGGAGCAGCGCAGAGACAGAGGGGCAGAAAGAGGACAGGCAGAGCGGAGAGAGTAGGAGGGCAGAGAAAGAGAGGCAGCAAAAGAACCACAGGCAGAGAGGGGAGAGTACGAGGAGGGAGAGCCTGGGAGGCAGGGAGAACAGTGGGGCAGAGACAGAGTGGCAGGAGGTAGGAGAGGGGCAGTCAGGACAGAGACAGAGCTCTGACTGTAAACGGGCAGAGACAGAGGAGCAGTCAGAGCGGCGAGAGAGCGCTGAGCATGGCAGTGACAGAGGGGCAGTCAGAGGACAGGCAGAGCAGGGAGATTAGGAGGGCAGAGAAAGAGGGGCAATGAAAGAACTGCAGGCAGTGAGAGGAGAGTAAGAGGGGGGAGAGCCTGGGAGGCAGAGAGAGCAGTGGGGCAGAGAATGGCAGGAGGAGGGAGAGGGCAGTCTGGCTCCATCTGACTGTCCCTGAAACCGATTAGATCACTTGACACCCTTTAATTGTAAAGTGACGTAGTTTGCCACATTTTGTTTCTTGGTGCTTTATCGACTGCCTGTGCGTTTTTCTTGCCAGGCTCGTTTCTTGTTGGTTGCATCTTTGTGTTTGGGGTTTTTGAGGGACAACTGCGTGCGTGCGTCATTTTACCCATAGTTGCACAACTGATGTAGTTGTTGTACTGCTATCTGCCGATGTGCACATTTTAATTTAAAACCTGACACCCTTTAATTGTAAAGTGACGTAGTTTGCCACATTTTGTTTCTTGGTGCTTTACCGACTGCCTGTGTGTTTATCTCACCAGGCTCGTTTTTTGTTCGTTGCATCTTTGTGTTTGAGGTTTTTGAGGGGCAGTCAGAGCGGCGAGAGAGAGCATAGGGCAGGGACAGAGGAGCAGGGCAGACACAGAGGGGCAGTCAGAGGACAGGCAGAGCGGGGAGAGTAGAAGGGCTGAGAAAGAGTCAGAAACAGAACCACAGGTAGAGTGGGTAGAGTAAGAGGGGGGCGAGCCTGGGAGGCAGGGAGAGCAGTGGGGCAGAGTAGCAGGAGGAGGGAGAGGGGCAGTCAGGCCAGAGACAGAGCTCTGAGTGTAAGAGGGCAGAGACAGAGGGGCAGTAAGAGCGGCGAGAGAAAGAGCGTGGGGCAGGCAGGGAGAGAGGAGCAGGGCAGAGACAGAAGGGCAGTCAGAGGACAAACAGCGCAGGGAGAGTAGGAGGGCAGAGAAACAGGCAGTAAGAGAACCGCAGGTAGAGTGGGTAGAGTAAGAGGGGGGAGGGCCTGGGAGGCAGGGAGAACAGTGGGGCAGAGTAGCAGGAGGAGGGAGAGGGGCAGTCAGGACAGAGACAGAGCTCTGAGTGTAAGAGGGCAGAGACAGTGGGGCAGTCAGAGCGGCCAGAGACAGAGCTCTGAGTGTAAGAGGGCAGAGACAGAGGGGCAGTCAGAGCGGCGAGAGAAAGAGCGTGGGGCAGGCAGGGAGAGAGGAGCAGGGCAGAGACAGAGCTCTGAGTGTAAGAGGGCAGAGACAGAGGGGCAGTCAGAGCGGCGAGAGAAAGAGCGCTGAGCATGGCAGTGAAAGAGGGGCAGTTAGAGCGGCGAGAGAAAGAGTGTAGGGCAGGGACAGAGGAGCAGGGCAGAGACAGAGGGGCAGAAAGAGGACAGGCAGAGCGGGGAGAGTAGGAGGGCAGAGAAAGAGAGGCAGCAAAAGAACCACAGGCAGAGAGGGGAGAGTAAGAGGAGGGAGAGCCTGGGAGGCAGGGAGAACAGTGGGGCAGAGACAGAGTGGCAGGAGGTAGGAGAGGGGCAGTCAGGACAGAGACAGAGCTCTGACTGTAAACGGGCAGAGACAGAGGAGCAGTCAGAGCGGCGAGAGAGCGCTGAGCATGGAAGTGACAGAGTGGCAGGAGGTAGGAGAGGGGCAGTCAGGACAGAGACAGAGCTCTGACTGTAAGAGGGCAGAGAAAGGCAATGACAGAGGGGCAGTCAGAGGACAGACAGTGCGGGGAGAGTAGGAGGGCAGAGTACAGGCAGAGCAGGGGAGTAGGAGAGCAGAGAAGGAGAGGCAGTAAGAGAACCCCATGTTGAGAGGGCAGAGTAAGACGGCAGAAGGGCAGAGAGGGGAGAGTCAGAAGGCAGAGTCAGAGAGGGGTATAAGGAGGCAGATAGGTAATTAGAGAACCACTGGCAGAGCAGGGAAAGTAAGAGGGCAGAAAGCACCCGGGGTTCTTCAAATTAAAGCTGGGTCCACTTTCGGATTCAGGACCAAGCATCAGTGCTGTTCAATGGCAGGTTCCGCCACAACTTTCTGACATGGATACATGTGCCCAACTAAGCCGATCTGCTGCTATTTATAGAATGGTGTCCAAGAGCACCCAAAGTACGTCAGAGAGAGCAAGTTATTTCATTTTTTAGTGCTGTAAAGAGGTCTGCAAACCCAGAATACCTACTTAGTTTCAGATCATTGCAAGTGTGGGCTCCTTGCCGCCTAAGCTAGGTGGCTGGCACGCCATTTGATGCCTTTAATTTAGTAGCGTAAAATGCAGTGCAATTTGCGCAACAGATTCTGCTGACAGAAGGCGAGAGTAGAGGTGAAGTGGGAACCCTTCTCTCAGCAGACTCTTGAGGCCGAGTGACCTCATCACTAACACAGTGAGGTAACGTTTAATAATGGAAAGAGTAGGCAGGTTTTTTTATGTTTGTGCTCCTGTTTTATGGTCTGGAAGGCTGCTTTTACTGTTTATTTCTCTGGTACTACCACAAACATTGTCTGCAGCATGTAAAGTGCATGCAATCTCCCATACCTTGCAATACACCTATATAATCTTGAACTTTGACGTTTCTGGGGGTACAGAGCTGACCTCGGCTGATTGTCCAATTTACAGGAAATTCTACTGATTATGCAGCAGTCATGCACTGTTGTGCTTTGTTATGATTTTTAAATATTTGTTTCAGCAGTTTTTCAACAGTTGGCTTTCTATTTTATAGAGCAACAACATTGTACACTGATGCATGTGATCGATGTTTCGTTGTGAGAAATAGTTATGGAAGGTATTTGGGAGATTATGTATTCCGTCTAATGTCCTTTTGTCAATAAAAGCTACAATGCCGAGGCAGGATAGGACTGTCCCTGTGTATGTCTTAGCTATTACAGAAGGAAGTGTGTTTTCACATTAAAGCTTTCATGGTGGGTATTGTGCCTTACACTGCCCACGTATGTTTTTATTGTATGTTAGATTGGTGACAAATAAAAATACAAGTCAGGTTTAGTCACCGCTATGTCCCTAGACTGCTTACTGGGGTGCAGGTGTACTTTATTAGAAGTGTTCAGCCTCCGCCCTTAACATAATGCCATTAACACAGAGGCAACTCAGTTGTTGTGCACCCTACGTGTGGTCTAGATTCTTATTGCTTTTTCATTTTTTTGGGTCTAAATTAGCTTAAAATGCACTATTTGAGAAGTTTTTGAAAGCAAAAAAAGGGCAGAGGAAGAACCCTCTCCCCCTGATATTGACTTATATCGGTTGGGCTCACTTGGGGCTAACTAAAAAAAAAGAGCATTTTGATGGCAAATGTGCAATGTATGAAGGGTACTCAGCATTGTTATCTCGAAGTCTGTTATGAAGTTCTGTGATTATACTGAATAAGCAACTACCTATGTTATTATATGACATTGACATCTCTTTATTAATGTAATAACTGCACTTTCACAATTGCTTTATTAACCTTCCTGCTTTCTCAAATTTGCTTGAAAATGCACCATTTGTCCATCTTTTTTCAAAATTTTCTCGGGGGGAATTCCCCCCGAACCCTCCTTAGGGGGTTCGGGCTCGCTCGCTACGCTCGCTCGCTACGGTGCAATATGATTACCATTTTACGCCCACCACTTTCAAACTTCACCAGCCGCCACTGATTTTATAATACTCCTTTTACTGTACGCACTTTACTTTACATTAACCCCTTCACCGCGGCGGCTATTCCGCCGTAGTGCTAAGGGGGCGGGGCGGCTGCGCGGCAGCCGCATGCTGGTGACGGAACTGCTCCATCACCAGCCTCGGTTGAGCTGTGCTCATGATGGAGCGGTTACGTCATGGCCCGCCCCGCTCAATGGAACGCTCAGCGCAGGCGCGGAATTCGCGCCGCGCAGGCGTTCCGAGCGGGCCATGACGGAACCGCTCCGTCATCAGCACATCGCACCCGCAGCTGATGACGGAGCGGTTCCGTCATCATCGTCCAAGTATTGCAATTGTGGCAATTCATTTCTCTTGCATGAGAAGGAAGACTGCTCAATAAATTATGCCTTTTTATTGAAAACGCCTGTCTCTCTTTTCTCTGCACTCTGGTGAAACTAAGTACGCACGATTGACTGAGTGAAATAGCTGTCTGTTTTCACACAACTCTAGAGATACACTCTTATTCTGAGGGAGCAAAGTTGTCATGTTATATGGTTGTCAGAAGCTAATCCCTTCTTGTCTATCCAGGGAGGTTAAACTCCTCCTCGTTTATTCGAGAAAGTTTCTAGTGACCTCTGAGCTAGCTGGCGAAACTTAAGTCTAATATAGTCAGTAGAGACCTAGTCGACCTCAGTCCTACGTCTACACTGCTGAATATATTATTCCAATGCGCAGAGCCTATTGGGAATATAGGAACTACACTACACTCTCTTCCACCCCGCCTCCTTCTTTAACTCCATGTTCTCTTCTCCTGTGCTGATCTGCTGCTCTCTTCCACCCCGCCTCCTTCTTTAACGCCATGTTGTCTTCACCTGAGCTGATTTGATCTGCTGCTCTCAAACACCCCGCCTCCTTCTTTAACTCTGTTCTTTTCTCCTGTGCTAATCTGCTGTTCTCTTCCACCGCCTCCTTCTTTAACTCCCTGTTCTATTCTCCCATCCTGATCTGCTGCTCTCTTCCACCCCGTCCCCTTCTCCAAAACCCTGGTCTTTTCTCCCATGCTGATCTGCTGTTCCCTTCCACTGCCTACTTCTCCCTGTTCTCTTCTCCTGTGCTGATCTCCTGATCTCTTCAACACGCATTCTTCTTTAACTCCCTGTCCTCTTATAATATGCTGATCTGCTGCTCTCTTCCACATACATCCTTCTATAACCACACACTCGCATACATACAACCATGCACACACATACAACACGCATGCAGCCACATACACACAACCACACACATCTATCGCCCTCACTCCCTGTTCTCATGTGCTGATCTGCTCCTCTCCTCCACCCACCTCCTTATTTAACTCCATGTTTTCTTCTCCTGTACTAAACTGCTGTTCTCTTTCACCCCGCCCCCTTCTTTAACTCCATGTTTTCTTCTCCTGTGCTGATCTGCTCCTCTCTTCCACCCACCTCCATATTTAACTCCATGTTTTCTTCTCCTGTGCTGATTTGCTGCTCTCTTCCACCCCGCCTCCTTCTTTAACTCCATGTTTTCTTCTCCTGTGCTGATGTGCCGCTCTCTAACACTCGCCTCCATCTTTAACTCAATGTTCTCTTCACCTGAGCTGATCTGCGGCTCTCAAACACCCCGCCTCCTTTTTTAACTCTGTTCTTTTCTCCTGTGCTAATCTGCTGTTCTCTTCCACCCGCCTCCTTCTTTAACTCCCTGTTCTGTTCTCCCATCCTGATCTGCTGCTCTCTTCCACCCGCCCCCTTCTCCAAAACCCTGGTCTCTTCTCTTGTGCTGATCTTCTGTTTCCTTCTACCGCCTACTTCTCTAACTCCCTGTTCTCTTCTCTTCTCCTGTGCGGATCTGCTGCTCTCTTCCACCTGCCTCCTTCTTTAACTCCCTGTTCTGTTCTCCCATCCTGATCTGCTGCTCTTTCACCCCGTCCTCTTCTCCAAAACCCTGGTCTCTTCTCTCGTGCTGATCTGCTGTTTCCTTCCACCGCCTACTTCTCTAACTCCCTGTTCTCTTCTCCTGTGCTGATCTCTTCAATACGCATCCTCTTTAACTCCCTGTTCTCTTATAATATGCTGATCTGCTGCTCTCTTCCACATACATCCTTCTGTAACCGCACACTCGCATACATACAGCCATGCATGCACACACATACAACACACATGCAACCACACACACACAACCACACACATCTATCTATCGCCCTCGCGCTACCCATCGCCCTCGCGCTGCCCATCGCCCTCGCGCTGCCCATCGCCCTCGCGCTGCCCATCGCCCTCGCGCTGCCCATCGCCCTGCCCATCGCCCTGCCCATCGCCCTGCCCATCGCCCTCGCGCTGCCCATCGCCCTCGCGCTGCCCATCGCCCTCGCGCTGCCCATCGCCCTCGCGCTGCCCATCGCCCTCGCGCTGCCTATCGCCCTCGCGCTACCTATCGCCCTCACGCTACCTATCGATAGAACCGAGTCACAAGAAAACAGGGAAGCAAAGGTGAGAAAGAGGAAAAGGGGGTAGGTTAGAATCCCCCTGACTACCTAGGCCTGCTCAGGGGGTCCCACAAGGACCCCCCGGCCAAAGAAAATGCATTTTTCTTTTTATTTCGGCGAACGTCACGCTGGGGTCTGTAAATCCCGCCAAAATTGTTTTTTAAAATGACAGAGTGGGCTCCCGAGCTTCATTTAATTGAGCCCCTGCTCTTATTTTTTTTAACCTCTTCCATGCTGCCGTCGGCCATTGGCCAACGGCAGCACTACCTCGCTGGTGCTGCCGTTGGCCAATGGCCGACACGGCGCGCCCGTTTTGCAGAAGTGCTGCACTTCCGTAAAATCGCGGCCGCATGGAAGGTGTTAATATCATCATTATTATTACTGTAGTTGTTTTTATTGTTGTCGTCAGTTGTGGTGTTGTTGTTATTGCATTCTACCAGCTCAGATCCTCACACACAAGGCCACATACACATTTCCATCCAGGTGAATACCAGAGTAGCGTGTTACCCCTTCTCGAAAATCTTCGGAGCGTTGTCAAGCTTATGAAGCGCTAAACAGATGTAAACACAGCAACAATACACAGATCATGTTATCGCTACTGTTACTATCTGCAGCACAGAATTGTCTCTTGGCGCTGTGTTTCACGCTGGCGCGTGCACTTCACGTCGCTTTCACTTGATGGTGAGGTCTTGTGACTTCCTGCTTCTGTACGGGACACATGTGCCCGGGGTGCCTTAACATGTGTAACAAGATTGAGGGTCCCTTTCTTCTTGTACTCAGGGGGAGTTCGTGTTCCGGACAGCCAAACTAATTATTTTAATGCCTATGCACCTCCCTCATGACCCCTCCAAACTCAGCCAACTCTAGTGCCTCTATCTGCTCTCCATGAGCTCTGAAAGCCACACGGTGCAGTCCAACCTCTCCTGACTGATCTTACTATTCCTGACTGCTCCCAGACAGTTTGCAGCGCTTCTGCCTGCTCCCTGTAAACTCCCTGCGCTCAGGATCACTCCCTTCCATGCCTGCTTGCTTCCAGCTTGCCCGCAGCACCCCTGCCTGCCCCTTGTGAACAGCCTGCACTACAACAGTCTCCTCATACCATACCTGCCTGATTCCAGCATTCCCGCAGCACCCTAGCCTGCTACCTGTGAACAGCCTACATAAGAACAAACTCCTCCTTGCTTGCCCGCATGACCCCTGCCTGCTCTCTGTGAACAGCCGGCACGAGAAAAATCTCCTCCATACCTGCCTGCGTCCAGCCTCCCCACACTGTCGGTGCCTGCTCCCTGTGAACACCATATACTCAGGGTCACTTCCTTCCAGACCTGCCTGTTTCTAGCATCCTTGCCTGCTCCCTGTGAACATCCTGCACTCAGGATCACTCTCCTTCAGACTTGCCTGTTCCCAGCATCTCCGCAGCACACCTACCTGCTTCCTGTGGACACCCTGCCCTCTGGATCACTCCCCTCTAGTACATACATGCCTGGTTCAAGCATGCCCGCAGCACCCCTGCCTGCTCCCTTTGAAAATCCTATTTTCAGGGTTACTTCACGCTGCTCTGCCTGCTGCCTGCAACCCTCACCGGTACCTGATCCCAGACAGCCCCTACCCATGAGCCTGCTCTCTGTGCAGCGTGAAGCCCTCATTCCCCACAGCTACTCCCACCCGCTGTGCCTGCTCCGCACCTCCTCCCACCACCTCCCGCTCTGCGTGTGCCGGCGTGCAGCCTCCCCCCCCCTGCGGCCTCCACAGGGGCCGGAAACCCTGCCTGTCCTGCCAGCCTCCTCGGAGCCAGGCCTGGGTGGGACTGGACCGGAGGACCGAAGCCTGAACCCCTCCTGCGAGAGGCAGGCAGAGCGGGGGAAGCAATGCGTGATGGACGCCCTCAAGGAGTCGAATACCCCCAAGGGCTCGCCCAGCACAGACATGCTCTTCGCCCTGCTGACCCAAAGCAAAGCCCTGCGGAAAGGTACCAGAAACATACCGTCAGTGAAAGGTGTCCGGGGGTGTTCGGGGTGGCGGTGCGCGGGAGCGCGGTGTATGTCAACATATAGCTAAAGTGCAGGGTCGGATTGGGATCACAATTCGGCCCGGGCACTGACGAAAAAAGTGGCCCACAATCAAGAGGCGTGGCCCATATTTAAGGGGCGTGGCCCACATTCAAGGGGCGTGCCCTTTCATGAAACACCATTTGCACAGAAAAGGAAAGAAAGTGGGAGGATACTGTTCTTGCACAGGACACAGGGCCAAGGTGACAATGGCCTACATGCTGAGCAACTAAAAAAAATAGCAAGGCCCCTTTCTGTCACAAAATTATTCCAGCCCTCCAGCACAGGAGCACCTGAAAAGCAGCAAAGCCCCTGCTATTACTAACCTACTTAGCCCTCCCCAGACCGTCAGCTCAGGAGCACGTGAACAGAGGTAAGGCCCCTGCAATTATTAAATTAATCAGCCCTCCAGGCCTCGGGAAAATGTCCTGGCAGGGGAGCACAAAACACAGCTTTCTGGGTCATCTAAGGTAGCCAGGTAGCCAGAGGGGAGGCTGAGGTGAAGCTGGTGCATGGGAAGTGCCTTCCCAGTGTGTTCTGGCAGTTTGAGTGTTTACCGTTTACTGTAGTATTACCCTTGTACCTGTGTATGGTACTCTTTTGTAACTTGTACACGTCACTTTTCTCTGGTATCACACTGTATGCTACCTCTCACTTTTGTTTGCTTTAGATACTTGCACAAGTGCCACCACTGCCTACGTAACGTTTGTTCTTGTGCTGGAGTATCTGCCATTTTTTGCAGTATTATACCTCTACTTGTACTTTGTACGCTTTTGTAACCTGCACACAAATCACTTTTTCCTCCTGTAATGTACAGGATTGCTACCTCATGTATTTTGGTTGCTCACTATTGTCACTTTTGATTCATGTAACTTAACGTTTGCTTTTGTAATTTGTCCACTTGTAATTTTTCTCCTCCATGTTTTATTGCTGTTCCTAGTGTGAAGCGCTCTGACACCTTCGGGTAATTAGCTGCATAAGTATTGGATTTAGAAACACACACTGCCAGTGCCAGCACTTACTCCTTTTCAGTGGTATCACGTCTGCTGGTGCCCACAACTGGGATCTCCCAGGCGGCCCCCCCCCACGGCAACACGCGCGTCACCCATCGTAATTATAGGCCGCTGACATTCTAGGTCACAGCCCGACAGGCTGTATTTTAAATAAACACTCATTGCCAACTCAAGGAATCAAAATAAAACACATTAATTATAGCTTAGCGTCCGAGAGCCCCGTGCTCCAACTGCCCACCCGCTCGCTACCTCAGTTTAGTTACACGACCACATATGGTAGTCTTTCAATAACAGATAGTAACAGCAGAAGTTTACTTTAAAACAGATTAATGGCATTTCTCAGGCACTTACTTCTTGAAGGCAAGCCGGCGCTGCTGCAAAAGGGAATCGATCATTCGGCGGCTGCGAGCAGCAGGCAGGCAGCCTGCACTTTCAAATCCCCCGCCGCTTTACCAATTTCCTGTTCCTGGGCCGGACGTGACGGCACTCAACCGCCGCACATCCGGATTAAAATCCCAGCCCCCCTGGTGCAGTGCAGTCTGGTTAACTGTTTAAGGACACAGGAGTATGCGCACCTCGGAGCAAAAGAGAGCCACGGGCACAGTGATAGAGGCGCCGCTGGTGGCTCGCCGGGCAGCAGGTGCATAATGCGTGACATTGCATTTCAGTGCGGTGATGCGGATCACCGCACTGAAATGCGTGAGCGTCACACCTGTTGCGTGACGCTTGGCAGGACTGGGTGAGCACCGAAACTAGAATTATCTGGCAAATGTGTACTGTGTGTTTTATAAAACTTTTTTTATTTCACATCTGTTACACATACCTGTAACACCATGGCCTTTTTTACATTTTTATTTTTTTATATTGTTGCTGAATCTATAACGTTCTTAATAAAATTATCCATGTAATAAACAAATAAGTTAAAAGTCTAGGTAACACAATTACTAAATTCATGTACAAATAGAGGCAAATGTATACATTATTAATTGATAATAACTGAGTAGGGAATATGGTTAAGGGAGCAAAGTGAAGTGCTCTGAAGTGGTCTGGAAATGTGTAGCGCTTTTTAAAACATCTAAAAAAAATATGTCCACAATATGTTTAACAAAATTATTAACCTCACACATAAACCCAGACAGGCCCCCACTTTGGCTCGGTATTTTATAGTATTTGTTGTAAGAGTCAGGTACACTAAACTCAGGCACGTTATAGTTAGTTCAAAAACCTTCGAAATTCACTGAAAAAAACCATAGGTTTCAGGCACGTTATAGTTGGAGATTAGCATTTAAAAAACCTTTGAAATTCACAAAAAAAACCATAGGTTTAAGGCACGTTATAGTTAGAAATTAGCCTTTCAAAAACCTTTGAAATTCACTGAAAAAAACATAGGTTTCAGACCCGTTATAGTTAGAAGGACATTTCATTTGTACGAAACCATATAAATTCCGGCGTTATAGTTAGTTCAGCTAACTATCACTCGCACCCCCACAATGCACTGCTGATGACATCACATATTACCTCATTCATGACATCACTGATGGCATCATCCAGTGACTGTGTACTTCTGTGAAGTTTAAATATGCTTTATATAAATAAATTCCAAGGTGTATTGAGAAATTAATGGGTGTATGAGTGTCTGTAAGGATGATTTTGTGGGTGTGCGAGTGACTGTATGAGTGAATGATTAAACATGTGATACTGAATGCATGGGTTAGTGACTAAACTGTGTGAATCTTTGTATCCGTGTGTAACTTGATGTGTAAGTCTGTGCATGCGTTGATGAGTAGCTACATGAATGTTTATATCCGTTATTGTTTGGTTACCTGAGTATTTGTATGGGTGCCTCAGTGTATGTGTGGGTGGGAAGTATGTGACTCTGCAGAGATGTGTGAGTGGTTAATACACTGGGTGTATGGGTTCAAGACTGTATAAGGAAACAGCTGTATGGGTGGGTGAGTGAGTGTATGGATGTCTTAGTGGTAAATATGCGAGTAACTACATAGGTAAAAGACAGTGGAGTTCTGGACTTTTTGGTTCCGTCCAGAGGTGTCAGGGAACAACACCCGAAGACCCCGGAGTTCCACCTGCCTTGGTGCACAAATAAACAGAAACACGGGCTTCTCGATGGTGGCGTCAAAGACCAAAGGTTTATTACTGCAGGGACACAGAAGTCACAGAAACCACGCATGGGCAGTGTCTAGGAGCCTGTTCGATTTGTACATAGAGGGTTGCTCCTTATATACTAAAATTTGAGCTTGAGGCGAATTCTTTACATGTTAGTACATTCCCAAACCTTTGTGTCCTAAACAATAAATATTTGGCGTTACACAGGAACCGTCGATAATATCTGATGCCAAACATTACGAAGAGGGGTTCCCACTAGTTCATCACAATCCCTTGTCAATATTGCATTCAAGAGCCGGACCGCCTCATCGTAAATTTCGTTACCTCCCCCTAATAAAGATTTGGAAAGAAAAGGAACGGAGCCAGGTGTGGAAGATAGGAAAGTGGGATAAGGGATGTTTGTGGGTTGTAAATGGGCAAGGCTACCGGCTTCGGCCGCCTAATCATGATCGGGACAATGGACACGAGAACCAGTTCAGTAGGGCTGGCCTCGGGCAGAGGAGGCAGCCTTTGTCGAGTCATGTAGCTACAGCGTGTTCTGTTCCAAGGTGTACGTGTCACTAAAGAGGTGAATCGCCGGCTAAACCTACGTGTCCTTAATTGAAATGAAGTGATCAGAGGTTATTGCGTATGTGAGGGCAAGAAATACAAAATGGCTGCCATGATCTAAGATGGATGCCATGGGTAGATCAGAAATGTGTTTGTAACAGGAGTACTCTTGCTCGTAGCATAGTGAAAACACCAGGATATGCTAAATGGATCATTTGCGGTTCGCTGATACCAATATTACGTATTTCCGACAATATTGAAAACACGGGTTCAAATCGTCACGGAACCTCAGACCCTCCTTTTGCCCTTACATAGGCAATTTCTCAGTCTATGTCAGAGTCTAATTCTATGCTCATCAGGTCAGGGACATGCTGTTGTATCATCATCCTTTCTCGCGCCTTTTCTCCAAACGCAGGTGGTTTTCTAAAACAGGTTGCAGCACAAAGACTACACAGAGCAGGACCACACTGGATAATCAGGCAGCATGAGAATAGGAATACTAAGATGACACCAATGACCATCAGAACCTTCCATCCCCACGCAGATATCAGAGTCCAAAACCACTCCATGAAGGACCAGTTTCCCTTGTCTACATGAATAGAGTCGGAAATCTTGTGTAGCTTCGAGATCGCCTCATAGACTGTTGGAGCATTATTAGGAATAAAGACACAGCAGCTCGATTGGATCATTCTACATACCCCACCTCGATCTGCAAGTATTACGTCTAGAACCATACGGTTCTGCAACGTCATGAGTCTATCCGCCTGAAGCTCAGCTGTCAAATTGCTAAGGGCACCAGCAGTTTCGGTGATAGTAGATTCAACTACCCGTGTTAGCTGACGTATGTTTCTACTATTGGCCATAGGCCCCCAGAATGGAAGGAAGCCTTTGAAGAAGTCTCCAGCTTCCTGACCAGCGGTATCTTCCTTGCTGAAGACACCTCTTGCTACTCTGGTCTTGTGATAATCGGATGAAGCAGTGTATGTTGGAGGCAACAATCGAGCAATATAACATGAACCTGAAAAGTCGGCAGGCAACCATGTATAAGCTCTGTCTCGACAAATGAAGTAGGTACCCCTAGCAGTAAGAAAAGCAGGGGAAGAGTTAGACGGAAACACGTAAGTCTCTACGCACTCACTCCTCCCTAGCTGAGCTCTCGGATTTCTCTCATTACCTTGCAAACAGACCTGACCTCGGTGAGGTACGACCCAGATTGGAGTTGAGCTTTTACGCTTGCTTTCTCCCAAACTAAGGCGATACTCTGAAGAGTTCCAACTTAAATATACTCGTAATTCGTCTCTAGGGTAAGATGGAGTATTATTGACGTCCATGATCATGTCAATAATTCCCTGGACTAAGGCTTTGTTGGCAGAGTTATATTTAGTGGAACGTGGTGGACGCGGAGGATAGGTCTCAAGGGCATAACCAAAGATGGTTTGAAGGGCCTGAAATTATCCATTATAGCTGAAAGGCAAAACCAGATAGGGAATGCCTTTATCCATAGTGTGGGGTATCAAGCCACACACCCAGCAGGCTGTAGTGTTAACTACCAGTTGGTGTTGGTGCAAGAGCTGTACAAAAGTGTTATTAATGAATTCTGAGCGTCGAGCTTGCTCATGTTCAGGAAACGGGTGAAAAGAGTGTATAGAAGAAACAGTAGAAGTAGCAGGATCAAGGGGAGGTACTGTGGTTACTGGCATAAAAATCAAACCCATACCAAAGACGATTCCACCCACCAACGTTATCAAAACAATCAAAAATGTAATGGCACATTGTATCAAAAAGCATTTGCTGTGAAGAATTCTGTAAAGTCTGTTTCTGCGAACATAAATCACATTTTCTCGTTGCAGCGCAGGAAGCTCCATCTTCTACAATCCGCTCGCGACCACTGATGATGTGTACGTAGATGAAAATGCCTCTATCAGCCCTGGGAGTTCCCAGAACCAACAGAAAGATCGACCTTGTGTCAGACCCCCGCAGATTCAACTAGGTACACAGCCACGACCCTACGGCTACCCAGAGGGCAAGGCAATTTTAAAAACAATAAAACAATAGCAAACTTCCTGGCTGAAGGCAAAAGTTCAAAATTTCAAAATATCACAATAGGCAGTTGCCTGCTTTATTTGTCCATATTACGAGGTCGTAGGTTATATCTTTGCTTTGCAGGAACTGTTTGATCGGCAAATAACGTATCACTAGTAGCTGTTGCAGTGTTCAGGTTCGCAGATGACAGAGTTTTTTCTGATGCAGAGGACAAATGTTCAGAGTTCAAAGGAGTCTTTTCAGGAGGAGAGTCAGAGTTCGGAGTGTCGGTAATCAATTCGGCATCGCTGAAAGGGATGAACTTTGGCGTTTGTTCAAATTCGGAGGCACCAATTCCCTTCTTCACCCAGTCGTCGTAAGGAAGTGGCAAAGGTACACGTTTGACATGGGACGCATGTACCCAGTGCTTGCGACCAGCTACACGAACAGCGGTTCTTGTCGCAAGTAGCACTTGGAAGGGGCCGACGAATCTTGGTTGAAGGTTCTTCGTCCTCGCAAAGTTTCTGACCACAACTTGGTCGCCGGGTTTCAGCTGATGCCCTGGACTCTCCGGAGGCTTTGGCAATGCATCGAAAACCTGTTGGTGAATAAGACTCAATTTAGCAGTCAAGTCGTAAAGGTAATCGATCAACATAGGATATTCTAGAGAACAAAACTCCTTTGGCCTAGGCACACCCCAAATATTTGCCGGGCGGCCAAAGACAATTTCGTAGGGACTAAGCCCTACTCTAGAATGTACAGTTGCTCTCGTTGATAACAAAGCCAAGGGTAGTGCGTCTGGCCAGGATAAACCCGTGGATGCCTGTATTTTAGCTAGCTTTAATTTGAGGGTGCCATTGTAACCCTCAACTAAACCAGCAGACTGGGGATGGTTTGCACTGTGGAACTTCTGTTTGATGCCCAAACCGGCACACACACTCTGCATAACTTTCCCTATGAACTCACTTCCGTTATCTGACCATACAATCCGTGGCATTCCGAACCTAGGGAAATATTCTTTGAGAAGAATTTTGGCAGCTGATAGGGCAGTATTGTCCTTTAGTGGATATGCTTCGATCCATCTGGAAAAAGCACAGACTACCACCAGGACGTATTTCAAATTATTACATCGATCCATGTGAATGAAGTCTAACTGAATCACTTCAAAGGGGCAAGAAGGAGGAGCGAAGTGACCAGCAGGAGTTGGAGTTCCCTTGGCAGGATTATGCATCAGGCATACCATACAATTTTTCACCACTCTTTCTGCACATTTACTGATCCCATCATTCTTCCAGACTGGAGCCAACATCTTACAGATTCCTTTAGAACTTATATGTGCTACTCCATGCGCCATCGTCACCACTGCAAGCACATACGCATCAGGCAACATCCAGCGCTGTTGTTCTGACAAATCAATCAAACACCCACTCGAATCCAACTTGCCTGTACTTTCTCTCCATACACGTTTTTCCTCCTCAGTTGCCTCTTTCTGAATCTCTTTCACACTTTCCACTGTATCCTCACACATCCCAGACTCGGCAATCCATCTTGCAGACGTAGCAACATACATTCTACTCATCATATCTCTAGCTGTCTGTTTAGCAGTTTCATCAGCAAAAGCATTCCCACGACCAACATCATCCGTGATTGCTTTATGAGCACTGCATTTCACAATTGCAACTTCAGTCGACAAGGTTAGAGATTCCAACAAGTCGTTAACTAGTTGACCATGTTGAATCTTAGTCCCATGGGACGTAATGAAACCTCTTTCTTTCCACAAACGGCCAAAACTATGGGCCACACCAAATGCGTACTGACTATCTGTGAACACATTCACTCTCTTTCCCTCGGCTAAAACACACGCTCTTGTTAGAGCTATTAATTCTGCAGCTTGGGCAGAATTCTGACTCACTCTTGCAGTCTCCACAATCGTCTTCAAAGTTGTCACTGCGTAGGCAGCAGTCACATCACCATTCTCCAATTTAAAACATGACCCATCCACATACAGCGTGCCATCTGGATCTGACAATGGAGTGTCTTTTAAATCAATTCGTCCTTTTGTCTCTTCCTCCGTTCTAAAACAACAATCATGGGGCTCGGAATCACTCGACTCTTGATTAGCCGGCAACAGCGTTGCTGGATTCAATACATTACATCTTTTGATCTGAATATGACTTGCTAATAATGTCAGCTCGTAACCAGATAATCTCGCACTGGTAAGGTGTTGTGTCTTGGTTCGATTCATGAGTGTATCCACAGCATGAGGAACCATAACCACTAGCATGTTGTTCATCACCAAACCAGCAGATTGTCGAATGGAAGCCACAGCTGCTGCTGTAGCTCTCAAACAACTAGGTAACGCTCTGGCTACCGGATCTAATGTTGATGAAAAATACGCACAAGGGCGTTGTTTATCACCAAATGTCTGTGTCAGAACACTCAACGCGCAACCTTCTCTCTCGTGAACGTAGAGCGTGAATGGCTTGCTGTAATCAGGTGTACCTAATACAGGAGCTGAACACAATGCTTTTCGTAACTCAGAAAAACTCTCTTGACATTCATCAGACCATGGCACCGGACTCGGAACATTTTTCCCAGTCAAAGCTACCAACGGTTTTGCTAAAAGAGAAAAATTTGGGATCCACTGCCTACAGTAAGAGGTAATACCTAAAAAGGCACGTACTTCTCTCTGCGTGCGAGGAACACTCATCTGCGTAATTGCTTTTATTCTTTCTGGGGTCAACTTCCTTCCCTCCTTTGACAAGAGATGACCTAGGTAGGTCACTTCTTGGCAGCAGTATTGCATTTTCGAAGGTGATACTTTATGATTCAAATTGGACAAATGATGCAATAACGAAATTGTAGCTGCTTTGCAAGTTTCCTTGTCATCGGCAGCCACTAAAAGATCGTCTACATACTGCACTAGAGCAGAGCCTGGAGGAAGGACAAAGGAATCTAACTGACTTTTTAATGCCTGACTGTAAATGGATGGGCTCTCACAATAGCCTTGTGGAGCGCGTTTAAACCTGAAACTTCGACCTCCTAGACAGAAGCCGAAAATATCTCTGCTTTCCTCGGCTATCGGAATGCTGAAAAAGGCATTCTTCAAGTCGATGACTGAAAACCATGTGGCTGTAGCAGGAATCAATGTCAACAAGGCAGTAATGTCTGGAACTACAGGAAACTGCGGGACCACAATCTTATTAACTTCTCTGAGGTCAATGACAAACCTATACACTGGAGGTTTTGTAGGCTCAGTTCGTTTCAAAATCGGTAATACAGGACTGTTACAAACATTTCCTCTAGTTTCTTCAACCACACCTTTTTTAATCAAATCTTGTACAATCAATAAAAGTGCACGTTCACCTTCACTAGATATTTTGTATTGAGGAATTCTTGGAAATTTTACATTTGCTTTCAAAGTGACTACGTATGGTGGTATTTCCAAAAGGCCTACATCGTTAGGACCAGTCGCCCAAAGAGTATCAGGGAGTGAACGCAGCTCTGGCGGGAGTGCATCCATTGACAAGTACATCGGAGAGGTGATTCTTTTGCCCAATGTAAGCTGTACTCCTTCCGGAGAACAGTACAATGTCGCATATAGGCGTTTTAACAAGTCTAAACCAAGCAGATTTTCATTACAACCTGTCGTCAAAATTAGGGGTGCTTTCAATTGACACGGTCCAACAGAAATAGACAAAGGACCAGATATGGGGTTGTAAACAGGGGCGCCTGAAAAACCTACAGAAACATTTGTTGAGCCGGACAAAGGTGCGCCAGGGAGTTTCGCATGAATGATAGAACTTTTTGCGGCACCAGTATCCAACAGAAACGGTTCGACTACACCTGATGTTGCTACTGCGACATAAGGCCCACTCTGATCCACTGGAACTGATACTACTCCCTCTCTCTGTCCATGGCTGTCCTAGTACCCATGTTGCTGAAATCCCTCATCCACTTCACAATAGTCTTCGACAAGATACTGTTGAGATCTATTTTGTTGGGCAGACTGTCCATTTCGTTGATCAAAGTGATTGGAAGGGCGATCACACAGCACCTCGCCCTCGACCTCTAGAATTTTGCACAAAACCACCACGACCTCTTTGAGCTGCTGCTGCGTTATTTTGCGCTAAGACTGGACACTCATTTTTGTAATGACCTTCTTTCTTACAATACGCACACTGATTCCACTGATATTGAGGCCTAGGTGAACTATAATCTGTTCTTTGATACGAGCCCTGTTGCGTATTAGTCTGACTCGTACGAGGCGGATACGCCTGTTGCAAGAGAACTTTAGTCTTTAAGTCTTTCGTTTTCTTATCTGATTTTTCTTTCTCCTCTTTATCCCTATTTTCATAATACTGCGCAGTTGCAAGTATTTGCGCAGTTGTAGAAACAGCCCACGCACTCTCGGAATCTTTTAATTTGTTGCATAGCTCGGGTAACAAATTATGTACGAACTTATCGACAAACAGTCTCTGTCCTCCTTCTGTGCTCATATCCTGACCACTATGTTCTACAAAAGTCTCTTCGAACCTCGTGAAAAAGTCGGAGACACTTTCGTCTTTCTTTTGCCTGCATGCGGACAACTTGTCCCAATTAACACGCAATGCGGGCATCAGAGTCTTCATTAAGTCGATTATTCTACCTGGAAGATTAGCAATTAGAGGTTCGGGTTTGGAACCACCTGTTTGCTGACCATCCGCTGCAATGATAGCTGCCCAATCACCACCTAGGGCAACTGGATGATTTTCTTTACGAATTTTAGCCCAAATTGGTTGCGGAACTACATTACCAAATAACATATCAATGTCCGCCAGATTCATTACACAAGCCTCAACTGTCTGTGTTAATTCTTTATAGTATCCGGCAGGATTCTTACGCGGGTCTGGCAAGGCCTGCTTCACTGCTAGCACTTCGGCTCGTTTCCATGGAATGTGTATCCACACTCTTTGGAATTGGGCCGGAGCGGCAAGAATACCATTCGCCAAATCAGCTTGCACAGCATCACGCCAAATTGGAGGAACCTCCCTCATTGGATATTGGCGAGTCTGCTTCGTACTACCTTTCTCTAAGTCTCTTGGTGAACGAAGTGATGGGTCATTTCTATAACTTAAAATCAGCTCCATCGCTTCTTTTATATTTTGACCTACTATCATTCCCGCAGCAAACTCTTTCTGAACCTTAATTAAATCTTCTAAATTCGATTCAACATCATCTTCTTCTATCTCCTCACGTAACAGCGAGCACATCTCGTCAAAGACATACCGTTGCGTTGGTTCATTCCATTGCATAAATGTATCTAGTACATCTCTCGTGCTATATCTCCTACTCTTCGAAATCCATCTGAGAGCCGTGGAATCTAAAATTCCCCGTTCCTCAGTACTCGGAAGCTGACTACGTCTTTGTACAGAGTCAGAAGTAGGAGTCTTGATTAAAGTTTTATAGAGAGGGGATAGGATGCTAGAGACAGAATCAGTGATTCTTCGACGAACAGAAAGTGGAGTCAACATACTAGCAGACGCAGAGAACACAGTAGAAGTAGGAACAGATAACGGAACAGTAGGAGTATCGAGGAAGATAGTTTGTGGAACAGTAGGTGTAAGCGATACAGATACAGGTATAGAAGTCGGCAATCCAGGAAGAGGAGGTACCGTAGGAACATTCACATTGACCACAGGAGGTACAGGAGCTTGATTCTGAGGGGCAGGAGCAGGAATACCAGGTTGTCCAGCAACCGGCAATTGAACATTCGGTACAGGTGGAGCCGTAGCACCTTGTGCATACGGTGGAGGTGACCTTAACAGATAAGACAACAGAGGATCGTTTTCGGGGTCCTCCAGTATCTTAGCTGTTTTCGATGGCAAGGCAGGATAGCACTTGTCTATCGCTAAATTATGCTCTCTAATGGCCACCTCTATGGCCTTCTCAGACTCGTTAACTTGCAGCTGTTTAGCCGTTTGTTCTAAAGTCAATTCTTCTTGCTCTTTCTGTTCTTTCTTCAATCTTTTAATCTCTCTCTGTTTAGATTCTTTTCGCCAGTAACGGAAAGAATCAAACATTGCCGGCCGGGCTTTCTTCCTAAACAATTTTGCTTCTAAATTATCAAGGATTTCGGGTTCAAAACTACCATGCAGTGGCCAACTAAGGACACCATCCTTTTTCGTATAGCGGACCCACACCTCATTATAAGATATAGGACCCACACCATGTTTACAGTACAGATCGTATAAGGGAGTCCCAATCGGAGGAACCAGACATGAGTCCTCCAATCGTGAATCACTGTTGCAACCAAAACACGACAACATACAATTTCTCCGACTTACCATTTTGCAATCCGGAACACAAAACAGACAAAACAAGAAACAGATATGTGCACCTGAACCAAGAACTTAGGCCTACCAAAAGCGAACTGATCTATCAATACCCAAACTAAACCAAATAGATTATCGTAACCAGAACAACCAGAGATAATCTTACGAAACCAAACCAAACCAAGAACCAAAAAGGATTTTAACAACCCTCACGAAGTAACCAACTAGCAACCACTAAATACTTAACTGAGGTACTGAAGACGTCACCAAGGAGAAACCCGTCACGTTTCGCCGTACTAAGGACTGCACCTCGGGTCCAAGACAGGGCGACGGTCAAGGCAACGGCCCACTGCAGCCGTCCTGAACGGGAACCCTCGTGGAAGAGAACTTCGGGCCACTTTTGCGATATGCCGGGATCGATGAAGTGGGGCGCCTCCCTCAGGAATCTTCACACGAAGCTTCTCGAACTCTTCAGGCTTTTGGACCGGTACCGAATGACGTCGCCCCACGTGGGGCGCCAATTGGAGTTCTGGACTTTTTGGTTCCGTCCAGAGGTGTCAGGGAACAACACCCGAAGACCCCGGAGTTCCACCTGCCTTGGTGCACAAATAAACAGAAACACGGGCTTCTCGATGGTGGCGTCAAAGACCAAAGGTTTATTACTGCAGGGACACAGAAGTCACAGAAACCACGCATGGGCAGTGTCTAGGAGCCTGTTCGATTTGTACATAGAGGGTTGCTCCTTATATACTAAAATTTGAGCTTGAGGCGAATTCTTTACATGTTAGTACATTCCCAAACCTTTGTGTCCTAAACAATAAATATTTGGCGTTACACAGGAACCGTCGATAATATCTGATGCCAAACATTACGAAGAGGGGTTCCCACTAGTTCATCACAATCCCTTGTCAATATTGCATTCAAGAGCCGGACCGCCTCATCGTAAATTTCGTTACCTCCCCCTAATAAAGATTTGGAAAGAAAAGGAACGGAGCCAGGTGTGGAAGATAGGAAAGTGGGATAAGGGATGTTTGTGGGTTGTAAATGGGCAAGGCTACCGGCTTCGGCCGCCTAATCATGATCGGGACAATGGACACGAGAACCAGTTCAGTAGGGCTGGCCTCGGGCAGAGGAGGCAGCCTTTGTCGAGTCATGCAGCTACAGCGTGTTCTGTTCCAAGGTGTACGTGTCACTAAAGAGGTGAATCGCCGGCTAAACCTACGTGTCCTTAATTGAAATGAAGTGATCAGAGGTTATTGCGTATGTGAGGGCAAGAAATACAAAATGGCTGCCATGATCTAAGATGGATGCCATGGGTAGATCAGAAATGTGTTTGTAACAGGAGTACTCTTGCTCGTAGCACAGTGAAAACACCAGGATATGCTAAATGGATCATTTGCGGTTCGCTGATACCAATATTACGTATTTCCGACAATATTGAAAACACGGGTTCAAATCGTCACGGAACCTCAACAGTATATTTCAGTAATGGTGTATTTAAATCCATGCTAATATAATAAAGAGAGAGCCCAAACCTTTGAGGCGGGTAATCTCAGGAACCACAGCACCAATCACAACACCCAATACAGCGTTGGAAAGGGCAGTTACAGCAGAAGCACATAGGCTATGCAGACGCACACCATATACATTTAAAAGGTAAAAGAACCGTGCCAACAAAGTAGTCCCTTGTGGGCGTGTCTGCGTTGTGCTGGGAGCGTGACAAACCCTGGGGGTGTGTGGTACGTTCTGCCCTTCATGCCATGTCTCATATTGTGTGCTGTGGGCGTGTGCTGGGGGCGTGGGCGTGTGCGGGGTGCGGGATTATGGAAAAAAAAAGCGAGCGTTGTGCCCAATATTTCATTGTTTTTTCTTCCCAGGTCCTGTACATTCCAGCTCCGGGTGTCCACCCTGCTCCCTTTAAATACCCCTGCACCCCATAATCATAACCCACCCTTACTCCTTAAAATACCCCAACACCCTTAAACACTAACCCATCTTAACCCTATAAATATACCCTGTACCCCAGAACCCAAACCTAGCCCTGAACCATAAAAATAACCGTAGCGTTTCACAGGCCTGTCACAGATAAGAAATGCTATCAAAACGAAATCCTACAAAACAATACACTACTGGCCGGCAGCAATTCATACCCGGACAACGTCAGGACAGCCTGCTAATAAGTATATGTTAGAGTAAGTGATTGTGACAGTGGGTTTATGGATGAATGTGTTATTGTATGAGTGATTGTAGAAGAGAGTAAGTATGGATTAGTTTCTGTAGGAATATGTGAGTTGGTGTGTATTTAATTTAAGGTGAGTAAATGGGAGTGTGATTGATTCTTTGCATGACTGACTAGATGTGTGAGTAACTCTGGATGAGTGGTGGTGTGTGAGCGTCTGTGTAGCTGTATGAGTGCGTATCATAGTGTTGTATTAATGAGTGACTGCATGTATGAGTGACTGTATGGGTGAATGACTGGATGTGTGTGTGTAGACCTGTAAATCAGTCAGTGTGTATGTAGTGACTGGTATTGGTGTGTGTAGGGTTTCGAAAATGGTAGTGTATATTTTAGAGTGTGTGTATGAAAGGTTACATTAGGGTGTGAGGAGATGTATCAGCTTTTCACGTTGATATAATCAGTGATATCATTTGATATGTCATCAGTGGTGTCATCAGTGATGTCACTGACCATGTCATGAATGATGTAATATGTGATGTCATCAGAAGTGCATTGCGGGGGTGCGAGGTATAGTTAGCTGAACTAACTATAACACCGGAATTTCTATTTTTTTGTATGAATGAAATGTCCAACTAACTATAACGTGCCTTAAACCTACGGTTTCATTTATTTCATTTATAAAAAAACGTTTCTGTGAATTTGTAAGTATATACACAAGACTCCACCAGGAGCAGATGCAACCTGTTAGTCAGCCCCCCTTTCACTGATCCAACGGACGCTCCTAGAAGTCCCACGCTGAGGCACTCCGTGGCCTCACAAGAAGCGCACTGGTCTCACTGAGCTATTTGGCTTAGAACACCCACTTCCTATCAGAAGATATTGAAGGTACTTTTGGGTATCGTTAGAGCTTTGACAGTAGCGTATGAACAGTAACTCACACTGAGCTCTGGTCCGCAGGTGCTGCTATTAATACTGAATCTTATTTAAAATACAGGTCTTATGTGATGTTCATCCTTTGTTCCTGTAGCTGTTATTGCTCTTTAATACAGAGATCATGTATGTGTTACTACAGGTATAATAATGTGAAGATTCAGAGCCCAGAGGCGGTGAAGAGTTATAAAGGTAAATATCATTGCGATGATTAGCTCTAAATATTACAGTTCATGAAAATGATATGATATGGTATTTTGTGGTGTGGTATGGTATGGTATTGTATCGTATGATATGGTATGGGATGGTGGGCTATGGTATGGTTTGGTGTGATATGGTATGGTGCGGCATACTATGGTATGGTGGGATATGGTATGGTGTGGGCAATGGTATGATGTGGTGTGCTTTGGTATGGTGTGCTATGGTATGGTGTGGTATAGTGTTGTGTGCTATGGTATGGCGTGGGATGGTATGGTGTGGTGTGCTACGAAATGGTGTGGTGTGCTATGGTATGGTGTTGTGGGCTATGGTATGGTGCGGTATAGTGTTGTGTGTAATGGTATGGTGTGGTGTGCTACGAAATGGTATGTTATGGGATGTTATGGTGGGATGGGATCAGATAGGATGGTGTGGAATGGTATGGAATGTTATGATGGTATGGTGGGTGTACTATTGGGTGAGATCATGGTATAATATGGTATAGTGGTATGGGATGGTTTGGTATGGTGGTAATGCATGGCATGGGATGGCATTATGTTATAGTGTGGTGTGCTACGGAATGGTATGGTATGTATGGTATGTTATGGGATGTTATGGTGGGATGGGGTTGGATGGGATTGGATGGTGTGGACTGGTATGGCATGTATGGTGTTGTGTACTATGGTATGCTGTGGTCTGGTGGGCTATGGTATGGGGTGGTGTGGTATGGTATACCCTGGCATGGTGTGGTGTGATGGGCTTTGGTGTGGTGTGGTGTGGTATGTTATGGTGTGGTGTGCTACGGAATGGTATGGTATGTATGGGATGTTATGGGATGTTATGGTGGGATGGGATTGGATTGTATGGGATGGTGTGGACTGGTATGGAATGGAATGGAATGTTATGATGGTATGGTGGGTGTACTATAGGGTGAGATCATTGTATAATATGGTATAGTGGTATGGGATGGTTTTGTATGGTGGTAATGGATAGAATGGGATGGTGATATGGTGTAGTATGGTATGGTATTTAATGTAACGTGCACTCACGCCAGGGTACAGTTACTTGATTTGTCCCTAAAGTTTGTATTTTCAAGATTTTTCTACATTTCTACTAATCTCCATTCTGTATATGTGCTGCAGCATTTCCTTTGTTTAAATCAATCTTCCCCTTAGACATTCATGCTAAGTTTATCTGAAATTCAGATCCGGTAATTTCACACCTGACATTAATTAGTTTATTTATTTATGGGTTTTATATAGCGCCTAAATCACCCCCAAAGGGGTATCTCTGCGCTTTGAACCGTGCTGCTGGACAGGCTGACTAGCATTATCAGAACAGAGCAGTCTTAAGAAGCTTTCTAAATCGGAGATAGTCAGGACATTGTCGCAGGTAAATGGGGAGTTGATTCCGATAAAGGGGAGCGAGGTAGCAAAAGGTTTTCCCACCTAACCTTGATTTGCTGATCCGTGGGACCAAGAGAAGCGATTTGGTTCTTGACCGGAGGGTTGTAGAAGGGACATAATGATTATTTTTCTTGGCGATGTAGAGGGGGCCATTGTTATACAAGGCCTTGTGGACGGTGCAGCAGATTTGGAATTTAACCCGCTTGCACACTGGAAGCCAATGAAGCTGTTGAAGGAGAGGAAGGGAGGCAGTTTTCTGGGGGGCATTTGAGACAAGGCGCGATGCGGTGTTCTGAACCACCTGCAATCTGCTAAGCGAGGACTCATTGGCTGAGACCAGGCGAGCGTTGAAATAGTCTAAGCGGCTTACTACCATTGCCTGAATGAGGGTTTTACGAGTAGAATCTGGGAGGAAAGGAAAAACTCGCCATAACAAACCCAGCATGTGCTGTGCGCTTTAGTGTAGTGAGCAGTCTAGTGCTGCGCTCTCTAGCGTCGCATGCTCCTTCCAGATGTTCTGTAAATTAATTATATGTAAAACAGAAGCAGTAATTACAGCCTTTCTTTGTGTCATTAAATCTCTAATTGTGAATCTCTTCTCTGCAGTGATGGTGACTCTGGATCCTGACACGGCTCATCGTTGGCTCCGCCTGTCTGAGGGGCGGAGACGAATAAGATGGACGGACACAGCACAGCCCATGCCGGACACCCTCAAGAGATTCACCTACTACCCCTGTGTGCTGGGGAGCAACGGGTTCACCTCTGGCAGACATTACTGGGAGGTGCAGCCGCTGCAGGAGGGGGGAGCGTGGAATGTGGGGGTCGCAGCAGAGTCTGTGGACAGGAAGGGAGGGATCACATGGTCATCTGAGGGGGGAGTCTGGGCTGTGCAGGGGTGGGGGGGTAAGTATGTGGCTTTCACCTCCCCTGTGATCCCTCTGTCCCCTCGTGAGAAGCCCCTGAAGCTGGGGGTGTATCTGGACTATGAGGGGGGGCGGCTGTCCCTGTACAATGCTGACACCTGGGAGCTTCTCTACTCCTTCCTGCAGGCTCCCTTCACAGAGAGGCTCTTCCCGATCTTCCATCTCTGGGTAGGAGCAGATCTGAGGCTGGTGTGAGAGCTGCAGGGAGCTTCAGACTCCCACCCCCCTACAGAGAAGGAGCAGAGCGGAGGCTGGAGAGAGCCCCCCTCCCTCCTCAACTGCCACCCACGGTTTAAACTCCAACATTCCAAGAACCTTCTTCACAATGACCCTCACCTGTTTCCATGACAACCAGAAGCATCACCTGAAACTATGTATCTCTTTTCCCTGTACATTTTAAAAACAAGGGCAGACCATGTTTCCCGTGTGAATCATGCACCAAGAACACATTGTAACATGATAAAGTCTCAGCACAATTAAACGAGCACTGGCATATCCAATAGGTCTCGCCTTTGGGTCCTTATAAGTCTTTAGCCAGAGCAATGTTTCTAAGGTATGTTGTAGAGCAGTGTGGCTGCTGTGCTCCGTACTGCAAACCTGGTGTCTAGTGCAGTGACGTGGGGCAGTGGCATGGTGTGGTGTGGTGTTATAAGGTATGTGTTGGTGAGATGCATGTTGGTGGCATATGCATCTTTACAACAAAAATCGCTAATGTTACCTTTACATTTTTATTCTCGCCTGAAAACCTCTGAACACACAAGGACATGTTCTTTGCAACAGACGTACATCTTAATCCTCTGCACTACTAATTTAGAATGAGTGGAAACAGCCACTAGAACATACTCTGATCTCTCTCCCACAGACACATTATTTGCCAAGGTTAACTTTACATCTTTTTATTGTTGCCTGAAAACCTCTGAACACACAAGGACATGTTATTTGCAGCAGGAACCTTAATCCTCTGCGCTACTTTAACATGAGTGGAAACAGCCACTAGAGAACACTCTGATCTCTCTCTATCAAGAACTCTCTTCTAGCTCCTTTAAAACCTACATAGGATCTGCACGTTTAGTCAACATACACTGTATATGCCTTGTGTCCAGACTCATTCCAGACACCCCCACTGCGGATGTTAGCCTGTGTACCAGCTGGCTCACAGTGCCACTAGAAACTCTTTTTACCAAGGAAAGAATAGTTTTTGGCAACTATCGAACATGACAACCCTGATCCCTCAGGACGCACCAGAATTGTAAAAGAAATGTAGATTTCTACCATTTTGACAAAACCATGAATACAGGCAAGTATATAAAATACTTGACAGTAAAATGCGTACTGGTGCGATGCAACCCGAACTAGATGTACCTAAGTGTACCTAGCATGTCAGAAGGTGTAAAGCCAAGAATACTGTTAGGATAAAGTTAACCCCATTACCTGAAGTCTGAGACTGTGGGACCCCGTCTTAGTCTCGAGCTGGACAGCATGGGATGTTCATTCCAATGCGAGCTGGAGTATCTGCATGCAGGAACCTCAGCGTCTCGCGTCAGTCTGTCGGCAGGGAAGTCCTGATCTCTCTCTATCCCAGCAAGATGTGATGTATTTATACCCAGAGGTCTCCCCAGGGGTTCTACCTTGCTGTGCCATTCTCGTACTGTGGATGAGGTCTGGGATGAACCTTGTACATAGTTATTATGCAGGAGATGTAGGTCCAGCTGAGTTTCCAAGAATCCTCATGCATAATGTTTGAGGCTATTGTTCAGGGAAAACTCCAGGTACTGTGAGCAGTACTGTAACTAGGTAAAGGGTCAATCCTAAAGCCCGTTATGTATGTAGTGAAAGGTAGGGAAAAATAAAGGTGAAGGGTTATGATGTTACCTGGGCCTATATTAGGGTACCTATACAGAATACCCACTCCTCATCCGACTGGATAATATTATTAAATTCTAACATACTACTAGGTTGCCTAGACAGTGGGTATGCAAAACAACTAGTTTTAAAATATAGTTGTTATACTTGGCCCTTTTTGCAGGGTCATCCATGAACTTGAACTCTGACCTGTTTTAGTTGCTTTTATGACTCTGGGCACTTTACTACTGCTGATCAGTGCTAAAGTGCATATGCTCTTTTTGTTAAATTGATGTTTTGATTAGTGACTCCATGACTGACTTATTTGATTTACTGTCAGACTCTCGTATTGTGCACTGGGTGTGCCCTGTGCTTGTAAATCAAATGCTGCTGGTGGGCTTGCAGCAATCAAAGCAGCCCGGAAAGTCTAACTCTGGCCTGCCACTGCAGAGCCCGTACGCAGTCTGGGACTGTCGTGTCGACTAGGAGTGTGTACCCACTCGCCAGTCCTTAAACCTTCCCTTCTCTGCATAGCAGTCACCCCTACAGTAGGCCTACAGGCAGGGTACGTTGTATGTAAAAGGTAGGACATGCCCTGATGTTCGTGGCATGACCTGATAGTGAATTACAACCTATTTCGTTTTTCAATATTGCAAGGCTACCTGTTCCCATAGGCCAGAACTGGAGGTTTTGATTATAACATCTTTTAATTCTAACTGACCCGGGAGACGAGGTAGAGATTAGAGTTTAGTATGCCTGTCCTCAGAATGATAAAATGCATCTTTTAGTGAAGTTGGTTTTAACATTCTAGACCCTCTGCCTTCAGAGGATAAAGTATTTCGGAGTATAAATACGGGGACCCAGACCCCAAGAAGTTAGATCACTTCTGGGAACACAAGACAAACCTTTTCAGAGGAGAAGAACCAAAGGAAGCTGCAGGAGTTTGGACTGCCCCTCTGCCAGCGTGCTGTTGTTGGGTTGGCCTGCAGTGGTGTCTTCAATGCCGAGGGAGGAAAGGAGAAGAAACTTTTACAGAACTTTCATCATCTTGTAGAATATTTCTCAAAGGGCTTGAACTGAGCTTGCCTCCTGTCTGAAGTCTCAGCGATACAAAAGACTTCACCTCTTATGTTTGCTTGCTTCTGGAACTTCCTGTTTCAGTTGCTACAGAAGGAATCTGCAACACGAACGCCAGCGAACGTCTCTGCAATCTGCATCGAAATCATGAGGGCTGCTCCGATTTGTATCCGTAGACCGACGCCTGCTGGTGTTCTGTATCGACCCCAGAGCCGACATCATCGCGGAGCCGATCCTCGGCGAAGGTGGCCAAGAACTCATCAACACCGTGACCTCGTAAGGAACCGTGGTTTTGGCGCCATCGTAACGTCACCTCCTCTCGGGTCGGGAACTGATGCCTCCCCTGCCTGTGCAAGCATCCAGGACACCGACTCATCATCTCCCGCCGAAGCAGGGAACCGACTATGCAAACCGCCAACGACACCGCATCACCCAGACGCCGTGAGCTGTCTTTGTTTTGCTTTCCAAGGTACTGTTCTGTGGGGTCTGTTTTGATCTTGGGCCCAACGCTGCGCACCTCGTGGTCGGCACCGTACTTTGGGAAGTCTTTGACCTAGACGTCGTGATAACTCCAGTTGGGGTTATCTAATGCTAAAGACTGATTAAGTGAATGACCTATTTTTGAATTACTTCTACTATCTGGAAGTATTACTTGTGATTACAGAATTATGGATTTTTGTTGTTTGTAGTCTTGTGATAAGTCTATATAAAGAATACTTATTTTTAATAACACGGTGTAGTGTCCATCTGTAGTGTTTTCCCTGTATTACTGTATGTGTTCACAAATGCTTAACACACTGCCTCTGAGATAAGTCTGTCTGCTCGTGCCAAGCTACCAAGCGGGTGAGCAGGGGTTATTAAGGAGTGTCATCTCCTTTACCTGACTTAGAAGCAAGGGTCCCTATTTTGTCAAAGGTGTATACCATTGCCAACTAGAGACCCCCATCTCTAACATTGGTGTTCAGCGGTGAGGATTCGGACTTGCATTTGTGACTCATATACAGTGATTGGTGTACACTACTAGTGAGTGCAGACCAAACGCAACCACATACTATTTTTCTGTTTTCTGGTGTCCTCCTGGGAGTATTTTTGATACTAGGACTCTGGTTAGTTGTTGCAAAATGGAACTCTACTTCTGACACATGTTTGTCTACACAATGAAGGAGCTACGTTTGTTTTGCCAGGAAAGAGGGCTACCTGTGAAGAGAAGGTCCAGGGAGGATCTAGAGGCATTCCTATTTCAGTATGAGTTACCCCGCTGGAAGGCAACACTACCAGTTGAGTCTGAGGAGGAGTTCTATAAAAGTGAGGAGGAAACAGAAAAAAATGCCTGGTTTCTGGCTTGTGACCAGAGGCTGAGAGAGAGTGATGAGGAGCTGAGAAAGATTGATCAGGGCAGAAGAGCCTTAGCCCACGAAGCAGAAATTTGTAAAGCTCAGGAAATGAGCTTTGCTGAGTTGGAGGTGGAATCCAGCTCAGATGGTGTCAGCAAAATTGAATTTTCTAGTGCGGAGGGAAAAGTACATACACCCAGAGATTTGGCACCTGATTTGAAGGAGGGGTTAACATACACCAGGGGGTTCAAGGACATGAGGTAGCTCCAGTGATGCGCAGTGTCCCTGAGGAGAATGGGCAAACTGACACAGGGGTTCATGGTCCTAGTGGTGGGAGGGACACTCTGCTGATGCTAGATGAGAGGTGCTGGAAGAGGAGTTCTCCCTGGGTTAAAGTCCTGGTATGTGAGTGTGAAGACCGCCCAGAAAAGTGTGGGTTGAGTGACAAAGACAGTTAGATACTGTCTTGCCAATCTCAAGAGTGGTGTGGAGTACGTGTGCGAGGCACTGGATTTGGAGGTGAATCATAGTTTGGTTAACCCTTGTAGGGGGCTTTGTGATCCAATTGTGGGAGAGCATATTGTAAGTCCCTATTTCCAGAGCTATGTCAACACCTGTTGGAGTGTGAGTTCTCTGATCCTAGGAAGCTTGCATGGGAGGCAGACCTTGTAGTGCATGCAAGAGGGTCTGGAGAGGCATGGGGGAGTGACCCTATGAGGAATGGTGCAGGTGTCTTCTAGCCCAGAGTGGTGGAAGTGGTTCAGAGTAGCCCAGTTAGGTCCCCTTATAGGGAGGAGGTTATAGGGCCTCACATCCTGTCTCGCAGAAGGAGTGAGACTGGGCTGTATTCCAAGCCCCAACCTCAGTCTCCAGTACTGGATAATTCCTTAAGGGAACACCAGGTAGGGGGCCTAATCTGTCCTGATGGACCGTCTGTTGAGGGGGATTTCTCCGTGTTAGGTGAGCTGGGAGTGTCTGTATGCAGCCCTCCATCAGTTCTGGCGTTTGGCAGTGCCACTTCTAAGTAGAGGGTGCAGGAGTCCAGATTGAGGGGCGAGAGGGGGAGAGAGTCCCCAGTGGAAGAACCAGTGGGTCAGGGGCCAGCCAGAAGGACTGAGCCACCAAAGAGTGACCATGCTGACACCACTTCTGTCCTGGGTATATTCGTGTAATGTCAGATGGACAGGAGTCTGAAGATTATGCCAGGCAGACTGTCACATGACACATGAGTTATGTGTCACCCTGGGGAGGGTCTATGTACTATCCAAGAAGTCCTGGTTCGCCAGGCATTTGCTCAGCCTCAGGGTTCCGTCCCTGGGTTGGGAAGCCAGGTTCAGGTGTTGCCTGACCTGGAGGGAAGGACAACTGTAATCAGTGTCCATACTGGTTTGTCTTCTAGGAGCACCGCTCCTGGTGGGAAGGTGCAGGGCCCCAGGAAGGGGGGCAGGGAGAGGGCAGCCTCCCCCCTGACCTCTGTCCAGTCTAAAGGTACAGGCCCTAGGATGGGATCCCATTTGCAGGATAAAACCCCAGAACTGGTGGGTGAATTGTGCAGGACACCTACCACAGGTGCCCTGACAATTCTGGAAGGGGGTACTGCTCCAGGTGGGAGGATACAGAGCCCCGAGGAGGAGGAGCTGGTGTTGGAAAGCCCACCACAGTCTCTGGTCCAGTAGCCGGGTACAGGCCCGGGAATGGTGGGTCAGTGTCAGGATGTCATACTTGACCTGACAGGAGGGAGAGTGGACAAAGGGTGCCAAGCACCTGGGGCTACTGCCCCCGCTCTCTGACACCACTGAGGTTTGAGAGCCCTGAGAGACATATGGTCCGGGTCTCTGTGCCAACGTAATGTCACCTCCTCTCCGGTTAGGAACTGTTAGACCTGGCATCATTAGCGTGGGTCTCCCTTCCCCTCTACTCTTCCTATCTTTTCTGTTGGCTGGTTTTAGATGCTCTGGGCGCCGTACCACTGCTAATCAGTGCCACGGCGGGAATGCTCCCTGTATATAAATGACTGTATGAATTAGGACAACCATAATGCCTACATCTGTGTAGCCTGTTCCAATAGTGAGTTACCCTCAATTTCATTATCGCTACTATGAAACGATCCGTTCTCATAGGCCAGGATGGACCAATTCAGGATTACTTCTATCATCATATCGGCACTGGGAACCTGATAGGAACTTCGAGTTTGATATGTTTATGCTCAGGACAGTGATGGACATCTTTTAGTATGGACCATTTATATATCACATGTTGTGAAATTCCTCTTCAGGAAATGAGGTAGTTTCTTGCCTAAAATTTACTGTAAAGCGTTAACAGGGGGCAACCCAATTGGAGTCATAGGACCTGGGTATCAAGTAATATAGGCGTTCCTTTCTGGAGTCACGGCTTCAGTTGTAGCGTGTTCGGACGGAGCTAGGCTGACTGCTCGCGGTCTCTTGATGTTAATTAAGTTAAATCTTAAATCAATCCTTTGGATTCTTCACGTGAAATATATCGTGGTGCTGACAAGCACGTTGGAACAGCTTGAGTTGTACCATAGCTATTGGGTGCTGACTGAGTTCGCACAAGTGGGACACCAGTGAAGGGTGCCCACTCACTTTTGGGTTACTTTGTTTTCGTGCATATTGAGTCCCCACCCTCTTCCCGCCCTGATGAAGACCCGTCCCTGAGGAAATCAGCCACCCTGTTTGTTTTTGGGTCGAAATGTCGACAACTTTCCCCCGAGCCTGTACCTGTATTGCTCTTCTAACGTCCCTTTCCCTTGTGCCAATTAGAATACGGAGGATCAATCAATCACGTGCCAGCAAGAAAGAGTTACATTTTTTGTGATTAAAACATCAAGGGCAGGCTCACTCATGTTTTACACTAAGGATTGAACCTTCATCTCTGTTAAAAAAACCTTACTGTATATCAACCTATATCCTCTAATAGACCTTCTTGGTCGCTCTACCTACACGAGCACTTACTATCACTCTTTTCTGTGCACGTCACTTGACAGTGAACCCCTTGTGTAAATAACTGTATTTTTTACGTTGCGGAAGCATATTATGTCATGTTTCTAAGTATATATTAAATAAGCGAGTCTCTCGGACCTTGGTGAGACAGTTTTTTGTTTCAAGTGTGGTTTTCTTGCATCAACGAATACCTCTGGCTAATATGTTTGTTGTTTTTTGACTTGTATCAACCATAACGGATTTAATCGGATGGTGATCAGAAGTAAAATGAATATTTGATATAATTTTACATTGTTTATGTTGAATCAATGTCTAGGACCATTTTTGTCTAAAATTTGCTGTAGGCTGTTGCGAGTATGTATATTGGCCGTCTGGTTTTGAGGCAGCTGGGTCAGACCTGGCTGGAGAGAGAGATCGGTATTCAGAGCATGGGGAGGGGTGACTCCTTGATCCAAGCAGGGCTGTGCTTGGCAAGGTGAAAGATGGCTCCATCTCCCACTGGGTGTCTGACAGCAGACTCCCTCATTCTGATTTCTGAAAGGGCAGGATGCCGCCTTTTAAACCAAGTGCTCTCGGACCCAACCAAACTGGTTCTGACGAGACCGTGATTTGCGACCTTAGCGAACAAAGTCTTTTTAGGTATAAAATGCTGAGCTGGAACTTTGCCCAGGTGTGTTCCTTCAGGTTGTCAAGACGACACTCTGTCCGAGTGGACAGAGGAAAGGACTTTAAAACTTTTACAAAACCTTACTGAAGAAACTAGCAGAGGGCCTAAATCGAGAGCTCCTCCTTCAGAAGTTTCAGGGACATTAGACTTCACCCCGTCAGCCGTCGGAATTCCTGTGCGAGGAATTCTACTTGCAGGTGAGACCTCTGTCGAGTAATTCGGAGCCTCTAGTTCTACTGTGAGGACCACGGACGGGGCATCATTGAAACTTTTGCTAACCCTGTGTGGGCCGCTGCAGCTAAGAGAGTGATGCCGCCGCTGAGAGCCTGCCTAAATCAGCCCCTTCAAATCTTTTGAAGGATCCATGTGGGCCGCTGCAGCTGAGAGAGCTGCCGCCGCTGAGAGCTTGCTGGAATCTGCACCTTCGAGCCTTCCGCTGAACCGGAGTGGACCGCTGCAGCTAAGAGAGCTGTAGCTGCTCAGCGTCCACCGTGGTGCCAGCCTGGTCGAGACTGTGATCTGCTGTATGGCCCGCCGCAGCTGAAGGAGAGCTGCTGCCGCTGCGTGGCCGCACCATTGCCAAATTCAGCATCACCGTGGCTCATCCTGTGGGCCGCATGAGCTAAAAAAGAGCTGCTGCTGCGGAGTGCCTGCACCCTTTTTCAACTTTGCAACATCGTGGTTTGTCCTGTGGGCCGCTGCAGCGAAGAGAGAGCTGTGACTGCTGAACGCCCACACCTTTGGTAACTTTGCATCATCGTGATCTGCCCAGTAGGCCGCCGCAGCTATGAGAGAACTTTGGCCGCTGGGGGCTCACACTTTTGGTAACTTTTCATCCTCATGATCATCATGTGGGATGCCGCAGCTAAGAGAGCTGCTGCCACTGAGTGCCCGCACCCTTCCTCAACTTTGCGACATCATCATTTGTCCCTTGGGTCACCGCAGCTAAGAGAGAGCTGTGGCCGCTGAGCGCCCACACCTTTGGTAACTTTGCCACATCGTGATTTGTCCTGTGGGCCGCCGCAGCTAAGAGATAGCTGTGGCCACTGAGCGCTCACACCTTTGGTAACTTTGCATTCTCGTGATCGTCCGGTGGGCCGCCCCAGCTAAGAGAGAGCTGCTGCCGCTGTGTGCCTGCACCTGGTCCCCCCTTGTTGAGAAATGTTGCTATCGCCTCGTGGGCAGCCGCTGTTGGAGAGAACTGCTGCCGCGGTGAGCCCACAACAGAACTACACAACGAGAATCCGCGCCACCACCATCCCGGGGCGCCACAGCCATGTGCTGCTGCCGCTGAGTGTGCGCCTGTCCCAGAGTGCCCGAATCACTGTGGGTGAACGCTGCGGACCTCTGCAGCCGAGACTTGTGGTCGCTGGGAGTCCGCCTGTCACTGTCTGCGCTTCTTCGAGAAGCTGCGTGCTGTGTTCCCATTTCAATGACAGGTATCTGGTGCGCCCTGGGTCGTGTAGGCCCCAGCTCTGAACTTAGTCAATGTCACGCCTTGGTGAATACTTTATTGTCTTTTGAGTCCCTACGGGTTAACGTGAATTGCAGTTGTTGAAACGTTTTGAGAGTTTTGAGTTAAACTGTTAAGATATTATTTTCTATACCTATCTGAGTGGTATCCTTTTGTGGAGTCATTACTGCCTTGTTGTACATGATCATAACCGCTTCACACGCTGCCTCTGAGATAGGCCTAACAGCTCGTGCTACGTTACAGCAGGGTTGAGCAGGGGTTGTCGAAGGGGGTAGCCCACATGCTCTGACTTAGGAAGAAGGGTCCCTATGTGGACAGTGGCGCTATACAATGCCAAATGGAGACCCCCATTTTTAACAGGAACCAACGCCTCCCCTGCCTTTGCAAGCATCCAGGACACTGATGCATCATCTCCCCGCGAAGCAAGGAACCAACGCTGCAACGTGCAAACGACGCCACATCTCCATGACGCCGTGAGCTGTCTTTGTTTTCGCTTTCCAAGGTACTGTTCTGTTGGAATCTGTTTTGACTCTTGGCCCAACGCTGCGCACCTCGCGGTGGGCTCCGTATTTTGAGAACTATTTGATCTCTACGTTGTAATAACTCCCGTTGAGGTTATCTGTTGCTAAAGGCTGAGTAAGTGAATGGCCTATTTTTGAATTACTTCTACCATCGTGAAGTATTACTTGTGATTACAGTACTATGGGGTTTTGTTATTTGTGGTCTAGTGATAAATCTATATAAAGAACACTTATTTTTATACAAACTGATGTGGTGTCCATCTGTAGTGTTTTCACTGTATTACTGTGTGTTCCCAAATGCTTAACACACTGCCTCTGAGATAAGCCTGTCAATCAATCAATCAATCAATGACACTTATAAAGCGCGCTGCATACCCGTAGGGTCTCAAGGCGCTGGGGGGGGGGGGGGGGGGGGGGTGCCGCTACTGCTCGAACAGCCAGGTCTTCAGCTTCTTCCTGAAGGAGAGATGGTCTTGGGTCAGGCGCAGGTCGGGAGGGAGGGAGTTCCAGGTCTTGGCGGCCAGGTAGGAGAAGGACCTTCCTCCTGTAGTCGCTCTTCGGATGCGGGGGACGGCGGCGAGGGCGTGGTTGGCTGATCGGAGGTGGCGTTTGGGAGCGTAGAAGTTGACTCGGCTGTTGAGGTAGCTCGGGCCTTGGTCGTGTAGGGCTTTGTGTGCGTGGGTGAGGAGGCGGAAGGTGATTCTTTTGTTGACGGGGAGCCAGTGAAGGTCTCTCAGATGTCCGGAGATGTGGCTGGTTCGTGGGATGTCGAGGATGAGTCTGGCTGAGGCGTTCTGGATCCGCTGGAGTCTCTTCTGGAGCTTGGCGGTGGTACCGGCGTAGAGGGCGTTGCCGTAGTCCAGTCGGCTGGTGACGAGGGCCTGGGTGACGGTCTTCCTGGTCTCGGTGGGGATCCACCAGAAGATCTTTCGTAGCATGCGTAGGATGTTGAAGCACGCCGAGGAGACGTTGTTGACTTGCCTGGTCAAGGAGAGGGAGGAGTCCAGGATGAAGCCCAGGTTGCGTGCGTGGTCTGTCGGTTTGGGTGCGGTGCCTGTCTGCTCATGCCAAGCTACCAAGTGGGTGAGCAGGGGTTATCCAGGAGTGTAATCCCCTTTCCCTGACTTTGAAAGGGTCCCTCATTTGATCAAAGGTGTATACCATTGCCAACTAGAGACCCCCAGGTCTAACCTATTCCTACTACATATTCAAAGAATAAAAACCAAAGTAGGCAAGCTTTAGTGGCAGTTGCGCCACAATTTAGGAGATACAGAATTATTAAAGCATTTCCGCAATGAGAGACGTCGATTAAAAAGGAAGATCTGGAGATATGAAAAAGCCAAACATTATGGGCGCAATCGATGCAAGCTACAAAAACAAATGATTCATAAAAATTTTGGAAAGTCATTAACAATATCGAGAAAGGTACTGGACCAGCAAATAATACAAATATTAGCGAGTTCGAGTGGGTTCAGCATATAAAATCACATTTTAAAGAAAGTTCCTTGGATATAATGAGCTCGGATCTGCCTTATAAAGATACCATGGCACCCTGTTTATATACTCCATGGGAGTTAGAAAAAGTAAACAAAAAGTCAAGCGTAGATTATGCCCCTGGCCCAAATAGACTACCACAGGCTTGTTTTAAGCATTCTTTATCTAGGTGGGCAGCCTTTTTGTCGTCACTGTATAACAACATTCTGGCAAACAAGGTTACCCCCGAAAGCTGGAAGGACTCAATAATCCACCCCATTTATAAATGTGGACAACCATCTTCTCCCACCATCTACCGTCTATGTGCACTTTTGGATGTTGACCTTAAATTCTTCTCTACTCGATCTGGAATCTTGGGCACATAAAAATGGAAGACTTCCACCAAATCAAACTGTTTTTTTATGGGGTCACAGTACTATTACCAACATTATGGTGGTGAGCCTGATATTGAATAGAGCAAATGCAACTGGTACATCGCTTTATATGTGCTTCGTTGATTTCAAGGCAGCCTTTGACTGTGTTCCACGTAGTAGTCTATGGGCAAAACTCCATTGATGGGGAATTGCATCTAACGTCCTGCAAGCAATTAGATTACTATACTCTGATACATGGGTTAAAACCAAGAGTGGAAATGGTACCCATGTATCAGAGAAAGTTCAAACATTGATGGGCTTAATGCAAGGCTGTGTGTTAGCACCCTTTTTGGTTGCAGATCTCTTGACGGAGTTAGATGAGCTGACAGCGCATGCCCCGAGCCTGGGTGTACAGCAATTGTCAAATATTCTTCATGTAGATGATGGATTACTACTTAGCAATACACAAACAGGACTTCAACGCCTTCTTAACTGTCTTACCGTTTGCACAGGGTAGAATGGCCTGACACTAAATAAAAAATATTAAAAAAATGATCGCTTTTAACCTGCGCACAAAATAGAAAAACTGCGAATGGTACCTTGGCAACAATATTATAAATTAGACATTTGCCTATGTATATACAGGGATAAAAATAGAAGCAAGAGGAACATTTGTACCCCAAAGAAAGACAATTAAGGGGAAAGCCCAAACAATTAATTATGCCTTTTCAGCACTAGCAAGATCCATCCGAGGCCACAATTTGAAACCTTTGGGAGCGGTACTAAAGGCTAAACTTAAACCTTCCATTGCATATGGATCTGAGATAATGCTAGGCAATGAGACTACCCGTCTTGAAAAATTTGTGATAAGATTGTACAAACACACCTTTCGGCTTCCCAGATCTGCCTCGCCGACCAGGGGCGTAACACAGGCCCCCGCAGCCCCAGCGATGCAGGGGGGGCCCTGTGCTCCAGGCGCCCCTCTGCAGCCATCAGCCAGCAACCCCTTTGCACTCCACACATCTGATCCATCTCGGATGCTGGAAGTTACATTACGTTACGCGCTTGACTGGGGGCACCAGTACTTACCGGCCGTGAGGGAAACGGCGTGAGCTCTCCTCAGCCCCGGACACCGCCGTGAGGGAAACGGCCCGCGATTTTTTCAGCATCACCGCCGTGAGGGCAACGGCCATCAAGGACAACATTTCCCAGCATCCCCGGGCAGCGCCGAGAGGTGATGCCAGCGCCTGCCCGGGATTCCCCTCATTAGCGCTCCCGCCCCACGCAACGCGGGACGCGCTTGACTGGGGGCACCAGTACTCACCGGCCGTGAGGGAAACGGCGTGAGCTCTCCTCAGCCCCGGACACCGCCGTGAGGGAAACGGCACGCGATTTTTTTCAGCATCGCCGCCATGAGGGGAACGGCCATCAAGGACAACATTTCCCAGCATCCCCGGGCAGCGCCGAGAGGTGACGCCAGCGTCTGCCCAGGATTCCCCTCATTAGCGCTCTCGCCCCACGCAACGCGGGACGCGCGCGGGATGCGCCTGGGCGAAGCCTGGGACATCTGTGGCCATCAGGGGCCAGAAGAGGCCGGGCTGGGCCACCCCCCTAAAAACACTGCCACAAAAACTGAGTAACCATAGATGCACCCATCGTTAATGACAATCCTTAAGAAATACAGATTGGAAGCTTTTCTCCTGGATTACGCTAAATGGCAGTTACTCACTATTGAGGCTTCTGGAATCTTCTATGGGGAACGGTATAAAAAGATCAGTCACAGATCCTACAAACATAGTAAATCCACCTTCTTCTAGTGGGAAGAACAAGACACCTAGTAACAGCACCAACCTGACTGACCCAGTAATAAATACATTAAGCCCCCCAGTTTTAGATGGTACCACTAAAACCACTCTACATCAGCCAAGTATAAGGAGGAAAACGCCTATATCGGACTCTCAGCCAAGATTGGGCGAAGGTACCAGTGGACTCCACGCTCCATAGTTATTGATTTACCCCCGGAAGCGACCCCATATGTGGTCATACTGGGGCATGCTCCTGCTCTCCCTTTAGGAGAGACACAGAGCTACGAGCAACTATGGAACAAAACAACATTTTGGCTTAATCAAAATACTCTAGGGGGTTGAGTGCTTCTAACAATATAATAATGATACGTAGGGTCAGTTGGATTGGTAGTTCAAATAAAGCAGGGAGTGGGGACTGTATTATTGTTAATTTTGATAACCCTTCCACTGCAGGCCAATTACTATCTAATGGTCAGTGTCATCAGCAAATGACTGGTACGACAATTGAACTATTTCCCCTGTTTTTTTTTTTACAGGCCCGCCTATGGGAAGGGCCTGGCACGACCCAATCAGGGAGGTAACTGGCGTATGAGAGATCAATCAAGGGCGAGATTCCTCACCAGCTACCCGCCTCCTAGGTTGCAATATAATATTCTTAGTAACCCAGGTATTAACGGGTATGGACTTCCAGTCCAAAACAGATTTGAACTTCTGTTGGGCCTGGAGGCATGTGATTGACTTAGGGCCCCAGGAGATCAGGGAGGCGGGAGGCTGAATGACCAGGGAGCCAAAGAAGCCTGTCCGTGTAAGAGGAGTTCTAATAATGTTATTTCCTGGAATATTGCTGGTCTAGCTGCTAAGATGCAGGATTGTAGCTGGATTACTTTTATTTGGCAGTACCTGATAATCTGTTTACAGGAAACATGGTCTGTTGAATGTAACCGTTTTCTGGAAGGGTACAAGGCCTACTTTTTCCAGCCACTGCCTCCACTAGGGGAAGACCTAAGGGGGGCTGGTAATCTATATTTCTGTAGTGCTGGCCTGCAAAGTGCGTAGAGTATCATCCACTAACCCAGGCATTCTTGGTTTAACTTTAAAAGGAGAATATTGTTTAGCTGGCCTGGTAAATCTCAGTTAATTCATGCTCAGAACTTAGCCATTTATCTGCTTTGACTATTTTTCTCAGCATGTCAATGAGTCATAGTTTGCACAACCTCATGGTTATGGGTGACTTCAATGTACACCCTTGTGGTGACCCCCTATTTAAATGTATCTCAGAACTAAACTGTTCACGTCCCATGGTTTGCATTTTGAACACTCGATTGAGGGGGATCTTCTTAATGATATGTTGAATGACCATGATATGACACCCACCATGGCACTGACGGACCCCTCCATCAGACTCGAGATACCCACCTTTAAGGGCCATGGCAAGGGAACATTCATTGACTATGTGTTAATTTCACTATCCATGCAGACTTTTGTAGATTCTTTTTTAATTGAGGAGAGTGAATTTAGCGATCACAATCCTCTTACTTTGTGATTGCTGGGACCATGGATAGTAAAGGAAGGGCCTAACCCTAGACAGGGCAGGTTACGCACAACTGATGGAAGGCGCAGACTGAAATGGTCTAAAATGACACCTGATTTGCTGTATAAAGATAGTAATTTGTGCAGATGAAATTACCGCCTGCACCCAAGGAGGTAAACCGCATACGAAGGTGCTTGGGGCATTTCAGTCACTCTCAGACAAGGTCAAGAATTTGCTGTCTGCACCAGCCACAAATCAAGCTAATGTGGGCCCTAAGTGGTTTGACCACAACTGCTCTAAAGCTGCCAGCAATCTAACGGCGGCTCTAGAAGCTAAACCAAGAGTACAGGCTAATGTACAATTGTATCGGAAGATTACCAGCTAATACTAGCCAAACGTAAGGAGATCCTAAGGGTAGAGGCATGGAATGAGCTACTGGACCCTGAAACTCTTAAGAATAGCTCTAAGTTTTGGGGCGTAATGAAAAAGCCCTTTCTTGTCCAGGAGACCGGTGATGGTCTTGAATGCCACATACTCAAGGAGGACTGGGAAGCACATTTTGAGCATTTGTACGTCTGTTCCTTGGAAGACACTGCCAGCCCAGCACCTGTTAATAATGGAAATACAATTACAATTGACAGGGGTGAAATCCTTGAGGGTATCTTGGGATTAACAGCTGGGAAAGCACCCGAACCAGATGGGATTCCCCCGGATTTATTTAAGTCTGAGCCCTTTTTCTGGGCTCCTATTTTGGAGTCTGTTTTTAATGCTGCAGTACAAAGTGGATGCCCCCAAAATTGTCCCTGTCTTTAAAAAAGGGGATAAATATAGCCCACATTGCTATAGACCTATTTCACTTATAGATTCCATGGTGAAAATAATAGGAAGGATACTACTGCAGAGACTTTCATCTTGGGTGGAGGATAACAACATCATTTCCATCTCCCAGTATGGATTCTGCAGTGGCTGTTCAACAACAACCCAATAACCCAACCCTTAACCTTTTTTTAATTTTAAGTAAATACACAGTGGCTCACAGGGGTACCATCCATCTCGCCTTCATGGACTTGTCCTCCGCTTTTGACTGTGTGAGCAGGCGGAAGCTGTGGCAGTCCATGAGGGCGAAGGGGGTGGACAGTGGTATTGTTGACTTCCTAGTAGACCTCCATAGCAATACTAGAGCCAATGTTAGATTTTCCCAAGATCTGAGTGTGACAAATAATTTTAACATCAGAAGAGGAGTCCGACAAGGATGCATTCTGGCTTCTTTTCTTTTTAATTTTTACATTAATGACCTGAATAGTGTTTTACAGGAGGTGGCGGCTGACTGTCCTAGAGTCGGTCGTCTGAGTTTTCCAGTCCTATTATATGCAGACGATGCAGTCCTTATATCCAGGACTGAAAGAGGCCTCCAAGCTCTTTTAAATGCTTTTAAGTCCTTCATGACAGATCGGGATTTAACGATTAATAATTCTAAATCATTTTGTCATGCAAGTAGGTCAACAACCCAGAAGGAATTTTGTATTTAAAGTAGATGATGCAGTAATCCCCACATCTAAGACGTTCTCCTATCTTGGGGTCCTCTTTGATAGTAAATTAAACTGGGGCCCGCATCTTCTTAAAAAGAAAGGGGAGCTGGTCCGGGTGAATGCATCTATTTTTAATTTTGCATCCAAACTGGGAAAAAACCTACTGGTGCCATGCTGCAATTATATAAAGCCAAATCAGTGGCCACGGCTGTATATGGCAGTGAAATATGGGGGTATGTCGCGGGAGAGCAGCTCCAGATTGTGGAGAACTCTTTCATGAAACGTCTTTTGTGTGTCCCTTTGGGCACGTCCAATCTAGCAGTCCATGAAGAATTAGGGACACAATATGTAAGCGATATTTTCTCCCTACGTCCACTGACCTGTTGGTTAAAACTTTGTCTGAATCCTGATATTCCATTAACACACTTAATTGTGAAAGACTGTTTGTCTCAGGATAATGCATTGGATATTCCATGGATGAAATATTTGAAGTCTAGTTTTCTCAGATTGGGGCCTTCTGAGTGGTTTGAGAACCCTTGTAGCATTGTTAAGAGGGACCTGGAGGCAACGAAACTGGCTTATCTCATGGATAGGAAGATCCAGGGGGAAGCAATTGAGATCGAGAAGCAGAGTGTCAGAAAATATGTTATGCTAAAAACATCTGCATCTATCGGGCCTTATCTAATGGGCACTCTGATCTCTCATGAAAAATTCTTACTGACTAGATTCAGGCTGAATCTCTTTAATCTTTTGCTTGTTAGGTCTAAGAACTGCTATTTTTAGTAAAGTTGCAGCTCCCTGCGGCTGCGACGGAAAGTCTCCGCAGGATATGCTGCATTTTATGTTTTTATGTAGCTTTTATGAATATCGCCGTAAACGCTATCTTGTGACACTTTTAAGAAATCTTAATTTTTCCCAGATCAGACCAGCTATGATGTATTTACAACTTTTGCACAGTGACAGTATTCTCCATGTACTTGAATTCCTAAAATCAACCGTTAAGTACAGAAAATGCATGGATTTGTAATGGTTTTTACTCAATGAAATTTTCTTATGTAATTGTAGGCACAACCTGGAAAAATTATGTACTTTTCGTTTTCTGTAATACTGATTTTATATTTTGCACCTTCTGTATCCTGTTATGGCATGTATTTTTAAGAACAATGAATTTGCCGTATTATTGTACTTGTACTTTTATGGTTTTCTAACAAAACCGAAATAAAGTTTTATTGATTGATTGAACTTACATTACGCTCGGCGGCTGCCTCATAAATTAAATGTTGGGCAGCGGGTCATTTTCAATGCGCATGCCACTTTGCGCATTTAAAAGTGCGCATGTGAATCTGCAGGTCATCATGCATTGTAGAACTGTCTCATTTCAACTTAAACAATTGGCATAACGCGCCTGAAAAGGGAAGTCGGGAATTATTTATACTGCCCTGCAGATGTGAAGTCACGTACCCCAGCTTCTCCACAAGAGGAACCCTGCTCCACAATTGTAAGTAAACTTATGCAATTATCGCGTGATGCATGGACTGGGCCCTGGGGCCATATTGATGATTGCGCTGGTAGCGTAGATGAAGGATGCCGTGTTTCTTGCACTTTCATTGAATGGTAGAAGTGGGCGGGATCGGCAAGTCACTGCGTGCCCCTACTTCTCTAATTTCATAGAGTCCGTTCCCCTACTTTATTATGTGAAACATGCCTCCAGAAGGCAGAAATCGCCAAGGCCAATAGTTAAGCCTTGGCTTTTGGGGACAGGCAGAACGGGCAGAGAAGGAAAAGGACTCTCTTTTCCTTCATGCCCTGAGAAGACGAGAACAGTGTCCAATTCTCCTGCCGCTGGCAGCTGCCCGCCACTCTCTTTGTTCCCCCTCTACCCTCTCTTTCTTCTCGCTCCTCCTTGTTGGACTTGGCCCTTTTTGCAGAGCATCCCTGAACTTTTTGCCTTCCTCCTATATTATTTCTGACCTGTTGTTGGCTGTTTCTGACTCTGGGCACTTTACCACTGCTGATCAGTGTTAAAGTGCATATGCGCACCATGTTAAATTGATGTGTGAATTAGTGATTCCATCATTGGCAGATTTGGTTTACTTGTCAGACCCTAGTACCATGCACTAGGAGAGCCCAGGGCTTGTAAATGCAAATGCTGCTGGTGGGCATGCAGCACTGGTTGTGCCACCCACAGAAGCAGCCTTGTAAAATGTGTCTCAGGTCTGCCATTGCAGAGCCTATGTGCAGTCTAGTACTGCAATGCTGACTGGGCAAGTGCACCCACTTGCCAGTCCCTAAACCTTCCCTTTTCTTCATGTCAGACACCGCTATCATAGGCCCATGGGCAGGGTGCATTGTAAGTATAAGGTAGGACATGCCCTGGTGTGTGTGGCTTGTCCTAATAGTGAATTAAAGCCATTTTCGTTTTTCGCTATTGCAAGGCTAACTGTTCTCCATAGTCCAGAATGGGCAGTTAGATTATTACATTTTATAATCCTAACTGACTCAGGGAACATGGTTGAAATTCCAGTTTAGTATGCTTGTACTCAGAATGATAAAATACATCTTTAAGTGAGGTTGGTTTTAACATGCTGTGTTTGAAAATACCACTTTTAGAAAGTAGGTATTTTCTTGCCTAACTATCCAAGCCTGCCTCTCCTGGGCTGTGTATTCCCTGTCTGGAGTTTGAGTGACAGGGGCTTGGGAATTTCCAGGAGACAGGGTGAGGCAGCCAGGGCTGAATAGAAAGATTTCCATGCAGATGGGTGGGAGGAGTGCACCTGGGACCTGAATAGGACTATGCCTTCCCTCCACAATGCTGGCTCCACCTCCTGTGGTGTGTCTGATGTATCTGCCCTGCTCTCTGACAGGAAAGAAGGAGTCATGTAAAAAGAGTGCTCCAGGACTGGCCAGAACTGGTTTGGACTAGGCAAAGGCCCCTCTGCCCACAGAGGGCAAATGATTTTGGGCTATAAGTAGTGGGACCCTGATCCCAAGAATATGGATCACTTTTGGAAAGACAAGAAGAAACCTCTGCTGAGGAAGGACCTGTGAAGACTGAAGCAGAGGCTATCCCCACCTGGTTGATGTTTTGGGGAATTGGCCTACAGTGGTTGCCTTAATGTCTAAAGAGAGGGAGGAGAACTGTGTGTGTACCCTCAACGACTTGTGCTAAAGATCTCCAAGGGCTTGGAAGAGAAATTGCCCCCTGACCGGCCTTTGTGGATTGCTGCTGGTAAAAGCTGTATCAGTGGCTACAGATGCAGGGAGCTGTGACCGACTCTCACGACTGGCCCGGTGTCCTGTAGGCATCGCATCGAACGCAAAGTAAGCTCTAAGCTCACCGACTTCGTCCTGATGCCGTCACCAAACCATTGCCTGCACCGTAACCTGTGGATACCGCGAAGTGCAACGCCTCGCTACACCAACTCATACTGGTCTGACCAACGCAGTCACTGTTGCTTACTTTGAGTCCTGAGGACGCATCGGAGTTGGGCACCGCTCGCACGCTTCGTGACGCACTGCCCGAATCGTACTGCTGTCCGGACTGATCAACGCCAGCTCCAGAACTCCAGCTCTGTTGCCGCACCGCAAGCTGCAAGCACCGCAACTAAGCACCGTCTCACCCTGCAACATACGCCTTGGACCCACCGACTCTGTCAACGGGCCGTTGCCTGCACCGCTTCGAGGGACAACGCATCCTGCAACACTTTCTTTTCTGCAACGCGATGACCACCAAACTGGCCCGCACGCCCGTGCCTTCCGCATCAAGTAATGGTACTGTGACCGAGTCTGTCTACACTTGAGTGGGCCCGTATCGACGCGGTTCACTGGAATTGTGTTATTTCATCAACGCTGTAGCCCGACAGGGCTGCTGACTCACACAGAACTCTGATTTAAGCATTTTTTAACAAGAAATCTTGATTTGTTATAGTATTGTGGATTATTTTTGTCGTTTATGGTCTTCTGGTAAATCTATATAAAAGATACTTATTTTTATAAATATACAAACTGTGTGGGGTTCATTTGTAGAGTTGTCACTTGATTACTGTTTGTGTTCACAAATGCTTTACACACTGCCTCTCAGATAAGGCTGTCTGCTCGTGCCAAGCAACCAAGGGGGTGAGCAGGGATTATTTTAGGAGTGTACCCTCTTACCCTGACTAGAAGAGAGGGTCCCCATTTGTCTCACGTACCTACTTGTGCCAACTAGCGACCCCCAATTCTAACACTCCTCATTTAGTGAAAACCGAGACTTCAAGAAACCGGTATTACCTTCTCTTTTCTCTTTCGTTTATTTGCTCCCCTGTAAAATCGCTCTAAAAAAGAAAAACAGTTTTGCTCAAAACGGTGTCTTTTACTAACATTTTTCAATTTCTACGTGCAGCCTCGGAGTAGAGAAAAATAAAACATTCCCAATATGAAAAATAAGCAACTAACTAACGAAAGCAAGACAGAGTGGTTGCAAGGTGCCCACATTGATTTTTTCACTTAAACACATTAGCGCCACTTTACAGTGTTTGCCAGTGAAGTTCTACTTTTGTTTTCTCATTGATTTCCCTTGGTGGGAACATGCACCTTTCCTAGGGGTACTGAAATGCCTGCTTGATGTGTGAATTGGAAAAAAAATGTGTTCAGCTGCTGTGTGTTCACAATTCTGGTATTTTTAAACCATACTGCCTATGTTTTGTAAGGATATAAAAAATGGACACTGAAACAGGTCCTTTCCGGGCCCTTTAGTCATTGTCTTATCTTTTTTTAGGCAAAAGCACTCACTAAATGAGTGTAAAGGGAAAAAGGTAACCATGTTGTTCCTGCATACGTTTCACATGTTTACTTAATCTTGCATTCCCTATGAGAGTTAGCTTTTTCTAGTATGTTGTTATTTTTTTAGGCAAGATATTGTTCTTGTCTAGTGCGTAATTTGAATTCAGTCATATCCAGGTGTTTATAGCGGGTCAGAGCAGTGCAGGTTTCACTCAGTGGGGCAGTATGGTGTTCCGTGGGGGAGCGGATGTGGCGCTATGGTCAGAGCTACTGACTTTGGAACTTGGAATCCAAGTTCAGCCTTTATGACCAGTCTCCAGACCACTCTCCTGAGAGAGCACATTCCCATGCTAGACCTTAGAAGGCCCGCAAGACCTTAGAAGCCCTGGGGCCAGATGTAGGAAGGCCATTACCGGTCGGTAACGGCCGAAATCGTCCGTTACCGACCGGTAATAGACTTTTCCTATGTAGGAGGCACATTTACCGATTCAGTAAATAACGAATCGGTATTTACTGAATTGGTAAATGAAATGTAGGTAACACTTCAAAGAGTGCTTCTGGGCTTTAAGGATTCGTTATTTATCACCAACTATTAGTTGGTGGTAAATAACAAATTCCTATGTAAATGCAAATCTGTGCATTTACACCTGTGCCATGTGACAGACATACATGCCCTTAGGGCATGTATGTGTGCCACATGTGCACACAAGCACTAATCAGGGGTGCAACAGGGTGTTAAAGTGACACCCTGCCACCCTTGACTTTTTCCTAATTTAACTGAATCGGTAATTACCGATTCGGTAATTGACATTCATTCCTATGGGCCTCCATGCCCATAGGAATGAAAGGCAAATACTGAATCTGTAATTACCGATTCGGTAAATAACGAATCTTAATGATTAAGTGTTTTTTACCGATTTTTTTTTTTTTTTTTTTTTTTTTTTTTTTTTTTTTTTACCCACATATCATTTACCGATTCGAGAATACCGAATCGGTAAAATTCAGTATTTTTGAATCGGTAAATTTAAATTACCTACATCTAGCCCTTGGTCTCTTAGCACCAGCAGGTTAACCCTAGAGGTGGCAAGTGTGGGTTAACCTCGAAGGCCTGTCCATCACGATCCAGGAAGTTCACCTCCAGTCTTGGGGACAGGCCTATGAAGCAACACACCCGGGCCTACACGATCGGGATTGGACACCTCTAAAATTACAAAGAGCAGGACTCCTACCTCACTCTAAATGTTGGAAGTGTACTGGAGTTAATTGTGATCTTCCCCATATACCTTTCCATGCAGAATTATTGGGCATATGTTGGGAAGAAATTAAAGGATTTGATCCCTTCTCTCCACACTCCTCTTACCCCTTCTATTATTTTATTACATTACACGCCTGCAACGTCGTCTTTTACAACTGCACTCTCCACAGCTAAAAACTGTATCCTGCGACATTGGAAATCATCTAGTCCCCCTACGCAGGAAGAATGGATGGTAGCAATGATTCAAACTGCTTCTCATGAACGTATTATTTATAGATTACAGGATCAAGAGGAAATAGTTCTGCAAGTTTGGACTCCCTCTCTTCACAATGCTTGAATTCCTTTCTTTCCACTCTTATCATACGATATAACCTTATATTCTAACACTTCTTTAATTTATATATATATATATATATATTCATTTACATATATTTATACTTTATTATTTATCGAATTTTTGTGTATTCATTTAGGTTCTCTCTATTACCTTTTCCTTTTTCTACTCTACAAAACTTATATTACTTATTTTCTAATATATACTAAAATTACTTTCTTCCCTTGCTCTACAATTTTATATAACTTATCTAGTACTTCTTGTTTATTAATATATATGATTTATTGTTACTTTGTATGAACAAAAGTAATTTTAGAACATATTCTTGTTCCTATGTATTGTTAATTTCTTTTTATCAATAAGTAAATATGAAATAAAACAATGATAATGTTTTTACTTATGTTTTGCAGTGGAGTAACATAACTGGTAATCAAACAAGAGTTTTTTTGTACAGTAGAAATGCTGACCTCATATGTAAATGTGCTCTCAAATGTGATAATGAAGAAAAAGGTGAATCTGTAAAATAAAATATTTGACTAGAATCGCACAATTTGAGACGAGTTTAAGTATATTACAGTTAGGTTGAGTAGATTATTCAAGTTACTAGACCTGCAGGTCTAGTAACATTTGTATGATATCTGAAGCCTGCAGTTGCATGTAAAGGTGTGCGGTGTTGCAGACAAAACCAATAAGCTATTTAAGTGTCCTATTACATCTGAATCATGGACAGATGGACCACGGATGAAACTAGGCATGGACTTCATTGAACCCAGGGATTCACTACCCTTAACATGTAACAAAAGAGGAATTTAAGGCTTGTTAATGGGATTAAAATTCCAAGTCAACATAGCAGTGTGACACTGCATTCAGGCTGAAATGGCAGGCCTTGAAACACGTTTTAGAGTGTTACTAGGTGGGTGGCCCAATAGGTGCAGCAGGCCCACTGGTAACATTTAATGTACAGGCTCTGGGTATATGGTATACCGCTCCACATGGAACTTACAAGTAAACTAAATATGCCAATTGGGTATAATCTAATTTAACAATATTTTAGGGAGAGAGCACAAGCACTTTAACGCTGGTTAGCAGTGGTAAAGTGCACAGAGTCCGCTCTTGACATCACTGCTACACAGGTCACCACTCCTGGCTGATACAAACATGTGGCCTCCCTGCAGTATCGCCACAGTAGGCATCAGCCTCAAGGTGATCCTCTGACTACCCGCCGATTCCTCTCTGCGTGCACACATTCAGACCACGCAAGATGTCTTCCATCCTCGCTATCAGTCCATTCAGGATCTCTTGGGCGTCCTCTTCTCAGGCACCTAAATGGAAGGTGTGGCTGGACAGGATAGAAATGTATTTCGCAGGCACCAGTGTTTTGGACGAGAGACCTCCAAATTATCACACCCCCTTGTCGGGTCCGGTCGGTCCCACACTCCATAGTCAGTGCTTTAAATGAATATTTTGCACCCCTGGCAAACCCTAAATATGAAGATTTCAGACTCTGTCAAATGAGACGAAACCTTGATGGATCAGTGGATGAGTTTTATCTCTGGCTAAAAGACCTGGCCTGTGTGTGCATATTAACTGATGAAACCGGGGACACCAGAGCTCAATCCATACAAGGTTGTGCATCTATGAAACGAAGGTGCAGAGAATGAGAAAAAGTCACTGCCTGAGATTTTGACATTCTGCCTCTCCCTCAAACTCTCCAGCTCCAGGGCCTCCAATATGAAGGTGGCCCTCAGCAAACTTTCACATTGGAGTCTGTGAACATGATCAGATAAGACACCCAAACAGGCATCCAAACCAACCCAGCGCCCCTCGTGTGGGCATTGGGGAGGACATTTACTCCAGGCAGGTGAGTGTCCAGCCCTGAGAAAGAAATGTGCAGCCTGCAGCAAGTTAAGTCAAATAGAGACAGTGTGTTGCCAGTGTGTTGATAAACCTACCAATCCAAGGAAAACAAGTGCCAAGGCAATCACATTAACATCAGCAGACGTCCCACCTGAGGATGAAGGATAGGTATCAGTCCACGTGGTATACGCCATCGACCACAAACACCACCAGAAGTGTGCAAATCCCCACTGCAATACCCTGGTAGGGAATCAACTGGTCCAAGCACTTATCAACATAATCAATCAAAGTTATATCAAAACTACCACTCAGCCAACACGACAATCAATGAGGATACAACTTTATGCCTACAGACATCCAAATACACTGCCCTTAACAGGAGTCTTCAACATAGAACTCACTAATGAGAAACAAGCAGTCAGAGCAAATGTGCTCATTACCCAAGAGTGCAGGAATGCTCCTAATCTGCCAGGTAGCCAAAAGTCTTTAGCTGATTCAGTTTGTCTACACTGCTGAGCTGGACAGTCTTCTGCAGGAATACAACAGCCTGTTTCATGGTATTGGCTATTTGAAAGGAAAGACTGCATCTGCAAACCGAGTGGCGATTCATCTTTAGGTAAAAGCAGAAAAGGATCTATGAAGGCTGGAAGAGGCTGTCATAATCGAGCGAGATTATGGGCCCATCAACTGGGTTTCCATAACTGTTGTCACAAAGAAGCCCAACAGCTAGGAGAGGTGAGGTTGTGTGTGGACATGCCCCTCCTGAATCAGGCAATCCAGAGAGAACATCAAACCACACCTATGTGGATAGATTAACAAGTGAGATCAATGGAGCTAGCTTGTTTTCCAAAATAGATCTTAAATCAAGGTATACTCTGCTGATGCTCGACCCCACTTTTTGATATATCACAAACTTCTCCACACACCTGGGTACGAAACGATACAAAAGATTATGCTTTGGAATCTCCAGTGTAGAGGATGTTTTTAGAACAACATCCTAGAATTTCTATACAGAGTGACCAGAGAAATTAAAGTCACTGATGACATCTTGGTGCTGGCACACACCTTGACAATTATTGTTGCCTGTGAAAAGTCCTACAGTGCCTTCAAGCGGCCTCAGGCCAATCACTGGCAAGTGTGTCCTTTAACAGACTTTTTCAGCGGAAACGGTGACTCCGAA